>NC_140256.1:10459716-11204716 GCF_949987555.1 Borostomias antarcticus | reverse complement strand
ACACCACCTTCACCACCGTTGTTCATAGTAGTGGTAAACAGCAACGCAGTTCAGTGTATCTAGTCATTTTCTGCCCCCCCCACACACACCCATATGTGCATAAGGACACACACACACACACATAAATAACGTATCATTGGTGCTATTAATCGCTATAGGCTCCCATTTACAAGGATGTGGTCAATGTCCTCCAATAACAGATCAACCAGCCATAACGTGTGCCAATAATCCAGTGAGGAATGTCATGGCTGGGCCCTTTTTAATGACATCATGCATGGCCATTTGAGTCTTGTGGGGAGCAGCGGGCATGCTGTGCTCTGCCACGGTGTCCAACCCTCCCTCCAGATCACGGCATGGATGAGGTAGACGTGTCAGATATACCTCAGCATCTCACTCTGCCAGTCATACGCTGTCTAACATTAGCCGTACATGCATGCATGCATAGCCTGCCATAGAGCGGGCATCACTCATTTGCAGATTATGCTATGGCTGTTATGTTATTCTGAATCTGTGCTACTTCACTGCAACGTGCAAAGACATTTTCTTTTGGAAATGTGGTATGCCCTCTTAGTTCAGTAAAACCAGTTCAGAATTCAGTTCAGGATTCTAGCCTCACAAAACGAATTAAGACTAATGTGATAATTATACAATCTTAGCTATTACACAGGGTGACACCTATAATGTAAGAAAATACTTACACTTAAAATATTATTAGCATTTCTCATTGTTGTTTTATTGCTTCCTGATCCTATTTCCTGATGTTTTATGAGCCATCCATCATGCTCGTCCCACATAGCATAAAATGACAATTGACTTCAGTATGCTAGTGCTACATTACCTTCCTCATAACGTTTGCTGAAACGAATGACACTAACAAGCCATGGACGGCATCCAGTCAGCCTCCAGATAAAGCCTGCTGTTCTGACTAGTGGGGGGTGTGTTCACACTGAGGTGAATGACTGACGCTGTCACACTGGAAGACCAGACCCAGCTGTCAGCCTGTCTTCCTGGATATCTCTGTGCTCCACTGGTTTTTGATTATGCAAATACTGCCCGCTATAAATAAATTAGTATAATTGCATCTGAAAAATGCTTTGAATCCTCTCCTAAGATGAAAGCCTGTAAATAATGTATTTCACGTCACTGCATTATTCATTCTTTATTAATTACAAACAACCAAGTGCTAAGCCTTGAGACTCACTGTCCCCTCAAACCACATGCGGACACTGTAACAAGCCATTTGTGTAACTGTCGTCTCTACCTCTTTGTGCTTGTTGCAAATGCTAATGCTAATTGTCTCTTGTATTTAATTTACACTGATTTTTTTCCAGTCATTATGCAATACGGAATCCTATTGGTGATGTCAGTGTGTTCTCCCATGGTGATGTGTGTGTGTACTCTCTTAGCAGAAGGTCTGCAGTTGTAAAACCTAATGTCAGCCATACTAAACCATACTCACTTTTGATACTCTAATATCAGCAGAATCCAATGTTTACATAATGCATGATGCCAACTCTTCTACCTGCCATTTTGAAGAGGGGAGGATTGCAGGGAACACATCAAATACACATAAAACGGGGGCGTACCGTCGCTACAATTAAAATAAGACAGTCTTCCCCCCTTTCTGCAAAGCACGGCGTATTGAGGCCTTGATGTGTTTTGAATACGGCAAACCAATCAAAGGCGGCGTACTGTTTCGCAATTAAATGATGTGGGATCTGTGCTTGTCTGGGGAGATAAAGCTGCATATAGAACAGTAAGCACTGCGAGTCGCAACGCTTACATTAGCATCTGGCCCTTTTATGTAAATGTGATGAGAATGGACTCATGCATACACGCCAAGGCTGGAGTGCTGGCGCCTAATATCCTTATTAGAGAGTGGCTAATTAAATATTTATTAGGGGGGCAAGGGGTTAGGGAGGCGGCACTGTCCTGTGTTGTCATGAAGACCCGAGGTAGAGGAGCAGGAGAAGGAGGCGTCTGGTTGGCTCTCTGTAGGAGTGTCTCTCTGCCTCAAGGTGCCACCATCTTAAGGCGTTTGGCAGTGGTAAGTGCGTGAGGAGGGTAGACCTAAAATGTCCGCTGGCACACACACACACGCACACATGCACACACACATATGCATGTACGCCATGCTCGGCAGGCATGTGGCGTTCTGAAGGCCAATTATTCAATTACTGTCGTCACCTGCTATGCATGCCAAGCACTTAATTTGCATACATTAATTCCCTGGATTACTGTCACCTATGGGAGCTGTGCGAGGCGCTCTAGAGGAAGAGCCACTGTTCCACTACTGTCGGCGGCGGCGGTCAGAAATGAATCTTATTCGTTAATATTTCAAAGATTTGAATTTTCTATTCCTAAGCAATTTCTAAAAGGGATATTTGTGTGTTAGATTTCTATTGAGATGTGCAGTGTGACAGGATATTGCAAGAGGACTCACATTGCATCATATTTTAAAGATTTTATAAGCTCTCATTTCAAAGTTTCTCTCATGAAAATATACAGTACATTCGGTGTTGGGGGTGTATCTGAAACCCAAGTGAGCCTGTTGTGTTGTGTAATACAAGGTGTCTTGACCTTATTTAAATGAAGCTAATCTTCAAGTAGCAATGCAGTTGATTGGAATGCTATCACAATAAAACATGCATCGTGTAGAAAATGTGGTAATATACTAAGATAATGCACAGGTAAATGACAATGAATGACAACATCAATCATGAAGAACGAAAAATGAAGATTGTGAAATAGCAGGTGCAGAATAGTACATGCACGCTTAGTGATGCGTAAGTAACCCAGACATGCCTCTCTCTTCTCTGCTGAAATTATCATTTAAATATTCTCTCTCTCTCTCTCTCTCTCTCTCTCTCTTTGTCTCTTTCTCTCTCTCTCTCTCTCTCTCTCTCTCTCTCTCTCTCTGTCCTCTACCTCCTCTCTCCTGTCTGTTAATTATTACAAAGGTGCTCGCTAAGAGGGGAGTGTTCCTCACATACAGTGCCAGGCAAGGCTGGGCGCGACACTCATACACACATACACACACACACACACACACACACACACACACACACACACACACACACACACACACACGCACACACCACTCAGCAAGACACTTGCACAGCGTTTGCATTTCCTTTCATCCTGATGTGCTCCCGCAGCACAGTGGAGGGGGGAATGCATTACTGCCCCCCCCCCCCCCACACACACACACACACACACAGCACATTGCTAAGCCATGCCAGAGATAAGTAATGTATGGCACCACTATTTTTCTTGGCACTTTTTGAGGAAGGCTGAAATACATATAGTATCCTTATCCATCAGCCATCTCTACACCATGGCATATGAATCGCTAGCAGGCTGAATGAGGGTGCTGTACAGGACCACAGCCATGGGCACACAGACTGTCTCGTATTGAGATCTTTTCAGTGTCAAGACGTGGCTCATTTCAGAGGTCCGATTTAAGTTGTGCTACACACAAATATTGAAATAATCTGAATGATTGTGTCATTGTGTAGAATATTTTGTGTTTGTGTGTTTATGCAGTGTGTGTGTGAGTGTGTGTGTGTGTGTCCATCTCTCTGATGAGCAGCACAGCCCAGCATGCTGCCAGGAAAGTGAGTATAATTAAATGGCGCTGCGTTTCATCGCGGGCTAATGGACTGTTTCCAGAGGGAGAAGGGGCAGGCAGTGGTGGCAAACCGTACCCCGGCTCAGGATAATGACACGCTGGACTGCTACCAGCTTGTGTGCTCTCAACATCCGGTTTTTAACATGTCACACTTCACGCAGTTCACGTGCAGTACTGTTTTGCGGCGCACTCAGGGTCGACTTAAAAGCTGCGGCGTCGTACAACGATACATTGATACCACACTACGCTGTGAATTTGACCCATCCTCGTCTCCACATGCACGGTGCGTCCTCGACTGCGTAAGCATGGGTGCGCCATTGTGCTTCTCTCCCACTCTTTGTGGTCCGTGGTTCCTAGCGGCCCATCCTCCACGTCTGCATGTAGGCCAGAGGAGGCACAGTAAGGGAAGGAAGGAGGAGGCTGGCAGAGGAGAGATGCGATGCGACAAGCCACACACACCTCAAAGGGAGCGGGGTGAGGGATGGGGGCTGGGGGGGCACAGTTAGTCTAGATCCTTCCGTAGGGCTGGAGATATACACAGTGCCTGGCCACAAAACCACAACACTGAGAAACAGTGCGAGAGAAAGAACAAGGTAGTGAGCTGGTGACCCTGAAGTATAAGTGTCCCTTCAAAGTATTCATGTGTTTGCATTATGACTGGCCTGACCTGTGTTAACCCTGTATGACTTCTAAATCTGTTTATTTTCATATACTTTTTTTCTGCTGTTATTCTGGAAAAGTGTTCATGTTTTCTATCAATAAATAATATGGTTAATTAACTCGATAAAATAATCTGTTGTGAAATATCTTTGAGCTGACCTACTTAATTGTTCGATTTTACTTAGGGAATTTGTGTGTGTGTGTGTGTGTGTGTGTGTACCATTTCTGAGTTGACATAGGGATCTAATAAGAACTGGCAGCTGTCGGTCTGGTGTTGGTGTCTCTTAAGAGGAGCCCAGCTGAACCACACAACACATCTCAGACAACGGAGTGATACCCGAAATAGAGATACCACCCACTATGAAGCTCCCGACTGCAATGAATGTTTGGCTCAATATTATACAATACCTTTGCATGAAAACAATCCCTTCTACATCCACTGAGAGTAAAGCCTTTTGTCAAACACATCAAAAAATATAATGGTATCTATTTCACCTGGATTAGGTGTGTGTTTTCTCTGCTGGCATGAGAAATCAGTGATGACATTTTCCTTGGCATGCAGCAAGGATGCTCTTTGACCCCTAAGGGACTTGTCCTCTAGCTTTACTCTGCCTCCCCCCTCCTGTCCAGAGAGAGGGGTTAGGGATCATGGGTTGCAAGGGGTCAAGTTCAAGGCATTGTTATGCTAAGCTCCACAGAGATCTATAGAAATAACCAGGATATTTTAGCATTCATTTCATCATTTGTAAAGCATAATACTGCAGCTACTAATTGTATCATTGCAGCCAAATGGAAATGTGATATTTGCCATCTTTCATTTTGGCTTCGAAGGAGTTGCGAAGAGTTTCTTAGCATGGCAAATAAGTCGTGTATTTTCACTGATATTTGTGGAAAAGTTGAGAAGACATTTGTGTAAAGTTATTGGCAATTTGAATGAATAGCCTACTGCAGGGTAAACTGAGCGGAGGTAAATCCTACCTCTGATGGTCCTCGTCACGTGACCACACACTGCGCCTCAGTGGAACACGTTAATTGTGATTTGCTCTAGAAACGATATTTGATATGTAAAGGTTACTCGACTGCACAGGAAAGAAAAAACATAAAACACTGCCATTTACGCTGTCTTCTCTCTCTCTCTGTGTGTGTGTGTGTGTGTGTGTGTGTGTGTGTGTGTGTGTGTGTGTTACCTTGCGGTGCAGGGCGAGAGAACATCAGGCCGTGGCTTACTCACAGCAGGAGGGAGGCCAAATGGAGATGTCTGGGATTTCTCCTTCCACCATCATGAGGTGAGTCAGGGTTAGAGAGCTGAAAGGCCCAGAAAACACAGACTAAAGGCCCAACTGGCCGTGATTTGTGTGTGTCTGTGTGTCCAAGTGTGTGTTCTGACCATGTTCATGTAAGCGTGTGTAGGCTACACGTGTGGTTGAGCGTGTATGTGTGTGTGTGTGTGTGTGTGTGTGTGTGATGCCTGCAGCAAAGTTGGCCTGTGTAGTGAGTAAACCCAGGGATGTTAGTAACAGTCCAGGGGACACAGTAAACAGAGCCCTCTGGTTTGAGAGGAGCCCAGGCAGCGTGACTGTGGGCTGTATCCAATCCCCTGACCCGCCCCTCGGCCCTCTGCCCCGCACCAACGCTGAGAGGAACAGGGGGAGCGACGGTCACTGTTTATCATCAGCCCAAACGCAAGGAAGTGGAATATAAAGAATATCAGCAAGACATTATAAAGCAGGTCCACACATTAATCAGCTCTGATGAGCTTCAGGACATTCATTTACTGCTTATCATGATTATTACCTGTTCCGTGCAGGATGTCTGGCTGGATCAATTAGGAGGAGCTGCTATAGATTGGGAGACATTTCATACTATAGAGAACCCAGCAATTGAGTTTTCCCTATTTTAATGATATATTGCTGAATGGTTGATAAGAATATTTATGGGTAATTTTGTGCAATTATCTGAGAATGTTATCTTCAACATTTGTAACCTTGACTTGACCCCAACCCTCCCTACAGCCGACATGCTCACAGTTAAAAAGACAGAATGGAATACTAATTCCATACAATGTTCGTGCTGAATGTATAGACATACCAATCAGTCTGCAAAAAACACTGCTTACACCTTTTCAGTAGCTACTGTAAGTATCAGCTTGTATCAAGTATCAGCTAGAAGTATCAAGTATTTCATGCTCAAAACAGAAATAAACAATAAACAATACAAGCAAACAATAAACTTTACTCCGAAAAGCCGAAAGACCTGGCCGACACACATGGCTCTCATTGGGTCTAGTCTTCCAGTAAAAGCCCGGTTTGTGTGATGTTGTGAAAATAAGAAGTTGAAGAGTGTAGGTGGTGTCAGCGCCCATGGGCCTCAGTGTGTGGTAGTGTAACCTCTGTAATTACTCCCTCTACTCGCACACTATTGGTGGAGTGCTCTGAAGGGCCAATTAGGAAGGGCTGGTCTAGTCGCCAAGCAGGAAAGTCAGCGGAAGAGTCAGAACCCATCATTTAAACTTTCAGACCTTCAGGGGATAGTTTGACCATTTTTTTTCTTATAGAATTGTATTTGCAGCTTCTTCATTGAGCTTTTCCTTAGCTTTACTCCAGCTCCAAATGGCTAACAATTAGATCATGACAGATTTTTGTGCTTCTTTATTCCAATTTAACTATATAGTACATCACCCCAAAGGGATGTGTAATCTGTGCTGACTGAAAAGTAGTCTTTTGTCGAGATAACATACCCAACCTTGATGGTATGTGTGAAGGAGAAAAGCAGAGTCTTTCAACGTTGGTTCTTAGTTTAGTCCTCTTAGTTGTTCGATTTCAAACATTTCCTAACCCGTTCCTCTTAAAAGGGGTTTGCAACTAAACGCCTCTCCAATTCAATAAAACCTCCCAATATGTAAACACCTTTGCAACAGTGTCCAGATTTGCCTATTTAAACATCCTCCATACCCAGCTGAAAGCCAGGCCTCAGAGAGTTCCTGGGTCATCAGACGTTACATCCAACACTGCATTATTTACACGGGCTGCAAGGGAAGGTAGCCAGCACGCTATGCTTTTTAAGAGCCATAGCGACGTGTAACCTCCCATCAGCCATTTCCTGTGAGAGAGCATGGCAAGGTCACAGGGGTCAACGCCAGACCAGGAAGCCAGCATTATTTCCATCTCAGAGATGAAGATGTGCTTTGACACTCAAAGGGAAGCCGTCCCCGTGGAAACTCTGCAGAAGCCTCTCGTTTCGTTTCGTTTCTTTTCCTCAGATGGTACATTTGTATTCCAACCTTTCTAAATTGCTGAGAGTAATTTAGCACAAATCTTTCTTAAACTCAGCATGTGAAAATGCCACTGGGTTGTTATGGTGAGTGCAGGTGTAAGTGCCGTTGCCTGCCTGTGACTGTATGGAGTAGACCAGTCTCTGTGACACTAGCACCGGTCCACACACAGATAATGAAGGCTCCTGCATATGTTTGCCTGATTGAAGAGTGGCACAGTTTGTATGCGTGTGTTCGTGTGTGTGTGTGTGTGTGTGTGTGGGTGGTTGCACAGATGAAGCTCCAACAAGGGATAGAAGGTTCCATCATACCAAGCAGCCTTTGAAAAAAGTCCCAACATGACTATCTAAATTGGTCTGGGTTGCACGGTGTGGGTGGAGACATATCCATCACCAGCCAAAATTGTGATGACATTGTTATCATGTCATAAATGTGTAATAAACAAAATCATGTGAACGAGGAGTAGACTTGCAGGGTTAAAGCATAAACCACAGAAAAGTAGGTCATTTATGAAATGTATTTATATAAGAAAGCTGCTATTTCATTTAAATTATTTATTTTCCATCTATAATTTTCATATTTCCTATTGGTCGTGTAATTCCATATTTCATGCCTGGGTGAGAACCTTCCCCCCTGCTATATTGCAGTGGCTCATGCCTCTTAGTGATAGCATATTCTGTCATGTCGACGGCTGTTTAAGAAATCCACAAAATCGGGTAATATCCATATTTTCTTTTCATTTTACTGTGTGGAATTACCAGGGGTGGAGCAGGGGGGACTTGTAGAAATCACTAGTTATCAATTTATAATTAAAATGAATAAAGTGCAGGTTTTTCATTTAATATCCAAGTAGCCGTCAGTGGAGTGTGTAATAGCGCGGTGTGGGGAGGGTTTCTCCTGCATCATCGTTTTACAGTGAGAACAAAGGATATGCGCATAATAAAATCATGCAAATGAATGCAAATCGCTCGCAGTGAGGAAGGTAGGGAGGGGAGTTTGTAGAAGCAGAGAGGGGTGGAAGGACTTGGTATATACCCTCGCATATACCCTCGCTGGCCAATCCTCTGCCGCTCCCTGTGATTTAAGGTATTGCTTTTTTTTGGACAAATATGGTTGATGGACAAAAATACAATTGCCATTTTTTCTTTTTGCAAATCCCTTCTCCTCTGGCTTGGACATGAGCAGATCTATATTTTGTTTATCCATGCATATGGAGTCAGGATATACCTGCTTAAGTCAATGCATCGCCCCAACAACAATATGCATCTGTCCTTCCCTTTCAATCTATCTTATTCTGCACGCTTTCTAAAAACAGTAAATTGCATACGTGTTCATAAAAAATCTAATCTCAGTCTGCATCCCCGTCTTCCAAACACGGTGAAATGAAAAGGCTGGTGTTAAAATGGAGGAGGCCAGGTTGGGCTGGGCAGCACTGTAGCGTTTGGCTGATGCAATACTTTAGCCATAAAGAACATCAGAGAAATGCAAAACAGATATTACACACGCCACAGCTAATGAAAGTCACCCCCTACCCCCCACCCTCCTGGTAAAAACGAGCTGGCACTTCAACCTTATCAGAAATGTGACATTTTCCTGAGTACGTTCATTAAGCCTATGTGGGGGGATTAGGAGCTGACAAACCCCCCCCCCCCCCCCCCAGACCTTGTTCCCCTTCCCCCTTTCAAAAATCACAGAATTCACATTGAGTCAGTGTAGGCTACAGCACATCATGCATATTGACAATTGAGAATGTTAGTAACGGCTTTTACATGCCCTTTACTAAGAGAATATAAAGTCCCCGTTAAAGAAGACCCATTTTCATATTAACAAGATCTTGTTATCATCTATGATCTATGTTGTGTTTCTTGATCACTCATTATTTCATGACAGCAATTTTGGGTACGTTCAGCCTGGTTAGGTGAGGTGTCAAATCACTATAATCCTTAGTTTACTGGACTTCAGTTGGACTTCGGTTGGATTTAGTTTATTAGATTGACTTGATCTGTATAAGTTATATAGACACAATTTATAGATTTTCAGTGGACCACTAAAGTGTCTTACTTTGTTACCAAATGTGTGTGAAAAATAGCTAGACATTTGCATGAGAATGCGTACGTATGTCTATGGGTGACCAGATTAAACAATGATCAGTGATTTGTGTGCACTAGCAAGAGTGTTAGAATAATGCCTTCTCCCAGACACACACACACACACACACACACACACACACACACACACGTCTGGACTACCCTTCAGACACAATATGGTGGGTGAAAGGGGGGGGGCAGGGGGACGCAGACAAATACTTACAAAATGCATAATGATGTTAACATTCCTGCATGTCTAATGGCTGGGGCACTGAGACACAGACTGGGCCATCGTCTTAGTGCACGTGTGTGTGTGTGTGTGTGTGTGTGTGTGTGTGTGTGTGTGTGTGTGTGTGTGTGTGCGCGCGCGTGTGTGTGTGTGTGTTTGTCAGTGTGTGCATGGAGGACAGTGGTTCATAATGATGTATTAATTGTGCTTTGCTCTTGTTCATCTGAAGGGATCTAGGGTGAGGTGACTAAGAGGCTTTGGCACAAGCATTAATCCCCACAGGCATATTCAAGACCACAGATCACTTTACATTAGCTTGCTCTCACACTACTGGAATAAAACTGTGATTACTCGAATAACAACATTGTATCGGTATGCTATTACAGGGCAATTTGTGACATAGACTGAATTTGTGATGTTGTTAATAGTTACAGAATTATTACACAAGTGTTAGAGCAAGGCCATGCCCATGCATGTTTGTCCATCTGATAAAGTTTATTCGTGCTATGATTGCATGTATTTTGACAAGAGAGATAACCTGTGCTTTCACAAAATGGACGCTATGCATGCTGTGCGATGGTATGGCGTGGTACATATTTATACAACAGCCGCATCCTTATAAATCACATTTCTATGTATGAAAATATTCCCTCGCCTCTCATTTTAATTTTTACACATTCGATGCAGGGGGTGGGGCTTAATTTTGATTGGAAGCACATGCACCACAAAGTCCTCTGCCACTGTCTGTTATACCCAATAGAATGAGGACTTGTCTATTATGTTTTTCCACCTCCCTATACCCAACAGAATGAATGATACAAACGGGGGGGGGGGAGGATATGGAAATAGATGTCAGGGATGGAAAGACAGCGTCCTCTGAGGAGAGAGAGACCGCCAAAGATGAAGCTTATTTTCAGTGGACACCCGGTGGCGTCTGCATTGCAGATCGTTGAAATCCTCACACTCGCTGGGCTTAAATGGGCTGGGTGGTGGGAGAGGTAGGGAGGGGGCTGGAGGGGGGGTGGGCATATACTATCTCCGCCATAGTACATTTTGTTGTGTGCCCCCCCCCCGCCCCCCTCAGAATTTTTTTTTCTTTTTTCTGTCTGCATCAAATGTCAAGTTAATTTCCTGGGTGCTATGAGGGATGTGTCGTCCCCTTCGGTGTTTGTGGCAGCACCATGGATGTGTGTGATTGGGAGAAGGGGGCATGGCGAGGAGAGATGGTGAGGCGGGTGTGTGTGCGTGTGTGTTGGGGGGGTGAGTACAGTATGCTAGCGTCTGTAAATTGGCCGTCTGAAGGGCTGGAGTGGGGAGGTAGAGGAGTGTGTGTGTGTGTGTGTTTGTGTGTGTGTGTGTACCTGTGTGGAAGAGGAAGGGGGAGGGGATGCGGGCCACATTTGCATGCAACACAATCGCAGGGGCATAAAGGGTGCATATTTTTCAAAGAACAGCTTTTCTTCAAATATGTCTTGGATTTTGTGCATGTGTGTGCACGTGCGCGTGTGTGTCATTGTTCGAGAATTCTGTGTCTAGTTATTCATAGTTTTTATTTAAATTGTGCTTAAATCAGTAATCTGACTGATATTATGATTGCATGAAGCAATACATACGTCCTGTTGTGTGACGTGAGTATGAAGCACACTCTATAGCTCTAAGAACTACAAACAGAATCCCATATGATAGCCTACAACCAATCAGCATTCTCTTTATAGGTAGACAGGAACCTGACTCTCATCATGCATGGTCACTGCCCGTTAACTAATCAGCCACCATCATGATCTGCCTGCAATATTCATAAACCTTGGTGTGTGTGGGTGTGCCTGTGTGTGTGTGTGTGTGTGTTTGGGTGAGAGGAATCCATAGGCTAGTCTGATGTGATTTGATTTAGATATCGTTCTTGTTGTTAATTCAAACATGTCTGAATACACTTGACATGAATGTCTCTTTGCCCCTGTGTTTCCTGGCATGGCTGTCTCTGTCTATTCCTGCCACTCCATAAGATATTTCTGTTTTGTTGATTTTCTCAGGTCTGCCTTATTTGCATTGAGTAACTGGGTGCTTCTGACAGTCTGTCTACCCTTCCCTCTCATTCACAAGGGGTTGTTCTCCCAATATTAATGTAGGCTATATATTAAAGGAGTAACATGGTGGTTAGTTTTGGAGAAGTAGGCATGTCAAATCCTATTTTCAACCGTTTGAAAATGGTCTCTTCTAATGAGCGAGTCACACGAGCATAACCACTCCCCTATCCTTGTCATTTAGCTAGCAAGCTAATGTTAGCTAGCTAGCTAGTTTGCTTTCATAAGGTGACATTATCGATAACACTTTCACAAGGACGTTATAGGTGATAGTTTTATCTTAATTTGGCTAGCTATGTTACGGCTACATCCTGGCCTCCACCTGGCCCCCTCCTCTGCCTCATCACCCGCGCTACAGCGCTCGGACCCCCGGAGCTCTCACACAGCCCCTCACCTGCTGAGTCCTCCAACAACCCTGATAAACGCAGCACCTCTGCACGCACCCTGCATCAGGAGAGGTCCGCGCGGCTGCAGTGAACGAGCTCACAGAACGGCTCAGCGGCACACCTGATCCCCCATTCCTCATCACCGCACCTGATCCCCGTCCGCAATCACCTCCACCTCCTTCAAGAGCCTGATCTGCACTCCAGTCATCGCCAGATCTTACCGTATCTACCGCCGGTAAAGTATAGCCAACCCAGCCGACCGTGCTTCTAGTAGCTGTTGAGCCGTTTTGTAATTTTCGCATCGCTGACCCCATTTTCCGTTTTTTTTTTTTTTGTTGTCTTTCCAGACCCTGGAACCCGTGGAGTCATCCTGCCTGCTGCACCCCTCCCTATCCTGCACTACCTTTTCACTTTGTCCTGATTTTTGTGTTCATTTCTTCTATTAAATCGCCCACTGGGGCTTTTAACACCCTGTCTCCTGAGTCTACAATTGGGTCCAGAGCAAACACGTTGTAACAAGCTAGAAACAAGTATTGAATAAGTCTGGATAGTGAACATTCAGTCTTCCAAGATGAGCTAGCTACAGTAGCTAGTTTGGTTACCACCATAGCTACCTCCATGATACACTCATCTTGTGCTAACTGTCATGTGCATCCACTTTGCACACATTGTCTGTTACCAGAATGGTAACAACGTGAGAATTATCATTTCTGTGAACTTTTATAGTGGGAAATTTAAGTTTAAAATAAGAAATGACTGCATAATAAAATCAAAGTATGCACATTTGTATTGTTGCCTAAAGACAGCTGGCATGTGTCACATTCAACCACCATGTTACTCCTTTAACCATATAAATCACAGTAGCCGGCGCAGATTTGGCTCAAGCAAAAATGGGATTTGTGAGAGTTTTTTAATGTGTAGAGGTTGTTTTACTTTAGGATTTTAACGTTTGGTAGTGTGTGTGCGTGTGTGTGCGTGCGTGCGTGTGTGTGTGTGCGTGCGAGCATGTTGTGAAGGTATCTGTGAGTGTGTGAATGCACATTGCTGTCTTGCGACAGACCTTTGTTACACTCTGGAGAAAGCAATGTGCATTTGTCAGTCGTGCTTACTCTGATGCATGCTCCTGCCCCACAAACGTCACAACTCATAACCCAGAAAAATTATACCAGTCCCGTCTAATTACGCATATTCATGATGTTGCTTTGCATACAGCGTTTGCGGGTTGCTTGGCTCCATGAGCCGGGCTACTGCAGAGATGTGGCGTGAAGTGAAGGGCGGCGGATTCATTGGTTCAGTGTGTCTCACAAGCGCGGGCGGAATAACACTGCCTTCATGCCAATTCCATTATGATTTGAGGGCGCTATGGAAAGCTCTGTTCTGCATGCGCTCGTACGGCGGCAGCCTCCAGCGTCTGCTTCTCTCGGGGACTCTGTCATAAAGAAATTAGCTCTGTCCTGGATTATCAAGGTCATTCTGGAAAGGAACATTCTTGGAAAGGTCATTCCTGTAAACAGTAGTTCTTTTTCTTATTCCTGTCAAATTTCTCTCTCTTTCTCTCTCTCTCTCTCTCTCATCTTTCTCTACATATTCCCATCAATGTGGATTTGTTTTTAAATCTCTAACGATGAAGCATATTCAGACCAGGGTGGGAATGCTGTTCGCATCGGAAACAGGGATGAAAGGTAGATGAAGATGGAGTGATATTAGCGGGAGAGCGAGAGAGCGAGCGAGGGAGACAGGATGAGGGGATGGAGAGCGAGAGGGAGAGAGATGGAGAGTGAGGAGTCCTAGTGGCTGGCTCAATGGCTCTTTGTGGCGGGTTGCGTAGCAGGCTTAATCAGAGATCCCCGGCACTAACGAAGGAGCTGGTCTGGGCCGGGCCACTGCTTGGGTAAACAGCGATTGTTCTCAGCGCGGGGTTCCCAAACACTGGCAACAATGGCACCATTGTCCCGCCACCTTTCATTAACCAGAGGAGCCGGGGACACGGGGTAGGGGCGGGGGGGTGAGGGGGTGAGAGGGGAGACGAGGGGGTGGATGGAGGGAGCAAAAGCGAGTGGGAACCTTACAGGAAATGGGGGACAGCAAGAAGGGGGTAAAACGTGCCCCCCTTAATCCTATTGAAAACATTCCCTGGCATCATCCTTTCCTCTCTCTCTCTCATTCTTTCATCCTTATCTTCCTCTCGTTCTCTTATCCTCCCATCCTCTTATTCTTCATCTTGTTGTCCTCCCATCTTTCTCTCTCCTACCGTTCTTTCCTCTCATCCTCTTATAGCCTGGCATATATTTCTCTGATTCAACTCATCTTCCCAGCCTCCTATATCCCTTTTCCATATCCCCCCTTCCTTTCCCCTCTTTTCAATTTTCTTCCTCTCCTCTGTTCCTCCCATCCTTAGCTATGGCATTTTGAGGCAGCAGAGGATGCCTTGCCTGTCATACCACCTTCTCATCAACATCCCCACCATTCTTAGGGGCAGAAAGAGTGGGGGGAGGGGCTGGAGAGAGAGAGAGAGAGAGAGAGAGAGAGGGAGGTGGGGAGAAGGGCGAGGGACAAAACAAAAAGAAAGATCATGCTGTTTCCTGGCTTAATGAACATGGCCAAATGATGAGCACAATAGAATACATTACGCTCTTGTTAGCAGAGGCAATCAATTAACGGGCGGCGGAGGCTTGGCACACCATCCCGCTCGCCCGGGTACCGAGCCTTTCACTGCTCCAGCCAGCGCTCACGCTCTCTGCCACTTTCCCACCCTCGGTGCCCAACGGCCACAAAAGATTTGATTTGGCTCTTCAGTGTGAAGGGGGACACAGTGTTGCATATGCATTTCCTCTCTGTTCAGTTCACATCCTCCGAAATGTTAGTCAGCTTCCGCTCCAGAGAATGGTCTTGGATCCCCTCAAGCGTTAGTGAATGCATGTGTGTGTGTGTATGTGTGTGTGTGTGTGTGTGTGTGTGTGCGTGCGTGTGTGTGTGTGTATGTGTGCATGGGTGCATGTGTGTGTGTGCGTGTGTGCATGGGTGCATGTGTGTGTGTGTGTGTGTGCGTGCGTGTGTGTGTATGTGTGCATGGGTGCATGTGTGTGTGTGCGTGTGTGTGTATGTGTGCATGGGTGCATGTGTGTGTGTGTGTGGGTGCGTGTGTGTGTCCGTGCGTGCATGCGTATGCGTGTGTGTGTGTGTTTGCGTGCATGTGTGTGTATGTGTGCATGGGTGCATGTGTGTGTGTGCGTGTGTGTGTATGTGTGCATGGGTGCATGTGTGTATGTGCGTGTGTGTGTATGTGTGCATGGGTGCGTGTGTGTGTGTGCGTGCATACAGTACATGAACACTGTGACTCTTTACATGTTCTGTCTAGGAGCGTGGACAGAACCGACACAAATATAAATCCTTTCACGTTGATATTCAAACCTCTTCTCAGTGCTATTGAGGCTGCTCTAAGGAGAGGAATGCAGAGACTAGGCTAGGCTACGGTTTCATCGCTCCAAACCCCTGGCTGTTAGGAGACGGAGATCTGCTTCTGATGATGTCTCTGGATTGCAACAATTGCATACCAAATTGTTACTCAGGTCCCATCACTGATTCACACAGGGTTGGGAGAAATCCTTTTCAGCATGTTTTTTTTTGTTGCTTTTTCTTCTTCTTCGTCTCCCTCCCCAACCCCCCTCGTCCAATAGAGAAATGAGTCTCTGTAATGGTGGCAATCTGTATCCAGAGAGGCAAGGGGCATTTCCACCCTCACACAGGCTCAAATCACCGCTGTCTGGAAGATCATCTGGGCTGTGGAACAGGGAGGGGGAGCGCCGGCTCTCACCGGCGGACCTGTGCTGTGATCTGAGCGTATTCCGGAGTTCAACTAAACAAAAGGAAATGAATAAAAGGGAGAATAGAGACAAGAAAATGGTATTACTAGTCTGGAGGCCAGGCTCTAGCTAACGGGGGTGAGATGGACACACTGCGTGAGAGAAATGGCCTCGGGTTTGAGGCGCAGGAGGCTGAAGTGACGGAGGCTGCGGGTCTCTGATATGCCTATCTGCCACATTAGGTGTGTGTGTGGGTGTGTGTGTGTGTGTGTGTGTGTAGTGTGTGTGTGTGTGTATGGTGTGTGTGTGTGTAGTCATGGTTATATCCCTGGTATACCACCATGTCAGGATCTATTCATTGCCCCATTCACTTTTATCACTCGACCTGCGCTTCAGTATCTACAGATAATATTATTTTCTACTCACCAAAGTGTTTTTGAACGATGAAAGCCTTTTCTCTAATAAATAGAACATATTCACTAGCCTGGCTTCACGATTCTGATCATGTGATCTCACATTCTGTGTCTCTGTCGTGGAGAGAGATTACGTGATCATAGTGAATATTTGCTATTTAAGTGCAAAAAAAGGTGTTTTTTATACAAAAGGTGGGGGGCTGCAAGTTAAGCCACCTCGGAGAAAAGGCTTTCAAGGTTTGATATCTGTTTTCACTTCAATGAGTAACAAAATATTATCTACATGAATTCTTAGATTATGGTAGGTTGGTATAGTATGTCCTTCACTATCACCTGTCTTCCATTGCCATCTTTCAACAGCATTTCTACAAGCCTATACTGTTGCCTTTGAGAGAGATGAGAAACATGAACACATCACCTTGTGCACATAGAATTCCATAGAAACAAGAGCTCGCTAGTCTTTGTAGAGAACACCTACCTCTCTCTTGTCTGTTACTGTATGTGTGTGCGTGTGTGTGTGTGTGTGTGTGTGTGTGTGTGTGTGTGTGTGTGTGTGTATGTGTGTGCGTGCGTGTGTGTGTGTGTGTGTGTGTGTGTGCTGGTAGGACGTACCAGTGAGAGGGCCGGTGTAGAATGCTTTTTCAGTCTCTGCGCTTGAAAGTTAAAAATCTTCAATATTTAATAGACTGAAAAGGACTGCTGGAGTGAGGCTATGGCAGAAGGCTGCTATAGAAAGAGTGAGGCTATGGCGTAGGGCTGCTGTAGAAGGAGTGAGGCTATGGTGTGGGGCTGCTATAGAAAGAGTGAGGCTATGGCGTAGGGCTGCTGTAGAAGGAGTGAGGCTATGGTAGAAGGCTACTGTAGAAGGAGTGAGGCTATGGTGTGGGGCTGCTGTAGAAGGAGTGAGGCTATGGTGTGGGGCTGCTGTAGAAGGAGTGAGGCTATGGTGTGGGGCTGCTGTAGAAGGAGTGAGGCTATGGTAGAAGGCTGCTGTAGAAGGAGTGAGGCTATGGTGTGGGGCTGCTGTAGAAGGAGTGAGGCTATGGTAGAAGGCTGCTGTAGAAGGAGTGAGGCTATGGTGTGGGGCTGCTGTAGAAGGAGTGAGGCTATGGTGTGGGGCTGCTGTAGAAGGAGTGAGGCTATGGCATGGGGCCACGGTGTTGTCATGATTATGTGTGACTGGAGACCCCAGCCAGCTGAATGTAGGCCAATCACAGCGACCCACTAGATACCCTATAGTCAGAGTCGGCGAGGAATCCCTCTTCACACTACCTGCTGCAGCCCTGCCATTTCTGAACTGATTCTTACCGTATGGGCTGTCTGTTAGTCAATACAGGTAAGCATTTGCAAGATCGGGGCTAGAAGACGCCATAGTTGTTACTTCGCGCAGGGCGAGAGATTGTCTTCGGTGTCATGTGTTGATTGGTTGGTTGGTTGGTTCTTTAGCAGGATTACGCAAAAACTACCTGACTGATGTTCATGGAACTTAGTGGAGGGATCTAGCATGGGCCACCTTAGAACCTATTCAACTTTGGACCAGATTGGAATCACGGGGCGGGTCTACGAGCTGCCCAAACACGGCCGGCCATTCACCTGCATTCATTTTTTGGATTTAGGCTCAGGAGCGAAAAATTCGAAACGGTTATATCTCGACATGGGAAGGTCACAGAGACACAAGGTTTGGACCGACATAAAGCTCTCAACCTAACGAATGTGGCAGTACCCAACATGTCCTGCTCACATGCACAGAGCCACGAAATGCATTCATGGGCTTAGGTCTGTGCTCTCCGAGCATCCTTTCTAGTAGCGTGTTCTGTGTCTGAGATTTGACCACTGGGTTCCTACCGAGCTCGGGAGCTATCCATCTGTGTGTTATGGCCTCTGACTAGCTGGTTTCTCCCATGGTCAGTCCTGAGGTGTCCCACTGGCAGGTCGACATGTAGCCCGGTCATGCCGGTGACATTTGTGGTCGTGCTGGGACCGGTGACATGGCCTTTACCAGCCCCTGCTGGGGTCTGCTCCTCTACCTGCACCGCCTATTGCGCATCTTAACCCCCCAGCCCCCTTTATCTTGTGTGTGTTTGTGTGTTTGTGTGTTTGTGTGTGTGTGTGTGTGTGTGTGTGTTTGTATTCGCGAACGTGTGTGTGTCCGTGTCGACCATGTCTGTGCTCGTCAGCAGCCTGTAAGCTCAGCTGGAGGTGCGCTGTAGAGCAAGCCCTGTCAAGCCTCTCTCTGCTGGACCTCGGCTGAACAAACACACCCGCTGGCCAATCGGCAGCCACCTTACTGCAGGCCGTGCCTGTGTCTGAAGAGCATAGTGCTATGTGACGACGTACAGTATCGGGCTCTGGGTTGACTGCCTCCTGCAAAAATCTGATGTGCGACTGAATATTTGTCATTTTACTTTCATTCCAACTGTCTGTTTTACTGTATCATACTGTTCTGAGATGGAGGTCTTTGCTCTCTCTCTGTCTATCTGTCTCTCTCGACCAGTCTTGCGCTCTCTCTCTCTCTCTCTCTCTTTATCTCTCTCCGTCTGTCTCTGTCTATCTCTATCTCTCTCCTTTTCTGTCTCCCTCACCTAACCCCCCCCCACACACACACACATATATATACACACACACACATTGTCCCTGCATCCATGGGAATGGAGAATGCAGAGGTTCAAGGTCATTGCTAGTATTCAGCTACCCGAGGCTCTTCATTGTCTGTGCAACACTTCCTAAGGACACACACACACACACACACACACACACACACACATACACATATTAAAAGTGGACAGATTCACACCACATACAGAAGCACCTAACCACCTCCCCCTCTACCTGCTTCTCTTTCACTGTCTCTAGGGATTCACAATGAGACAACAAAGTATGTTTCAGGTGGGAATGTAATAGCTCACACACACGCACACACACACACACACACACACACACACACACACATACACACACACACAATCCATTTTCACCTATGAGTACGCACATCGTAAACATAAACATAACCAATGATGTTTTGGGGGCGTAGGTTTCAGATAATGGCTTATCATTAGTGTCAGATAGTGTACTTATCGTTATGCATGTATATGTGGTTCAGTGTATGTTTTGACATATACTTCATCTCCAAACTGAGTGGTTTACTCTTTGACAGGTTATTCCACATCACTCTGGGGGCTGACCAGATTCCAGGGGGGGAGATCTGGGAGGTGGCTGGTGAGAGAGAGAGAGAGAGAGAGAGAGAGAGAGAGAGAGAGAGAGAGAAAGAGAGAGAGAGAGATCTGTGGAGGATCTGTGATTAGCTCCTTTGTTGGAGGTCTGTCGAGCTTCATTGGCTGCAGAGAATAGGTTTCTAATGAGCTCAGCCAAGCTTGTCCCAAACTTTGTGCCGAAGACAAACTAAGTTATGGTGGTCTGGCAGAGCGCTGGGGCTGAGCTGGGTGATATACAACGCCTGGACATATGGCGCCCCGTCAGGGCCTCTCCCCGCCACTTTCTCATGTAGGTGTGTGTGTGTGTGTGTGTGTGTGTGTGTGTGTGTGTGTGTGTGTGTGTGTGTGTGTGTGTGGGTGTGCGTGTGTGAGCGAGAAAGTGGAAGAAAGGGAGAGAATGCAGGCACGCTATAGCAGGCACACACACACACACACACACACACACACACACACACACACACACACACACACAATGAACGTCCGCCCGAGGTAACTGGATTACAGTCGACACAACAACAACAACAGCTCCTGAACGAAGATGGAAGTTAGCTAGCTTTGTTTGCCAAACCAGTAGATAACAACGCACTACACAGTATTTTGCATACAAAAGAGGTAGCAAACATGTCCTCAGATAATATTTGTGGAATACTGTGTGTACGACAGACACAAATGAGACAGAAATGCTAATAAAACAGTATTACTTAAGTTTCACAGGGAGCTGCCATTTTGTTCCCTACGTCCAGAGGAAACTGGGAGTATGGTCGAGTGGTACGAGTCTATACAAGTGGGGAAAACAAGTGGGGAGGGGCGTTCCAGTTAAAACTCTGCGTAGTATCTCTTAAATAAAGACTTTCCGGGCCAAATGGAACGCAGCATTAGACAGCCCTCTTTCACACCACACAAACACACTCTCACTCAATGTGCACGCTGGATACGTGAATGAAGGAGAGAATGAAAAACGAGAGTGTCGAGCGGCTAGGGGAGGTCACATCCAAGCCCAAACTGGTTCCAAACACCTGCACCGACACTCACACGGTGTGTTTGGGGGCCGGGGTGGTGATGCGGCATCACGTGCGTAAGGTCGGACGGAGCGGGGTGTGTGTGTGGAAAGAGGGAGGAGGAGGGTGTGTTGTAGGCTGTGTGTGTGCGTGCGTGCGTGCGTGCGCCCTTGCCTCTGTGTAGTTTGACGCTAACTGTTTGGGTCAGGGTGGGAGCGTGGGGACGGGGGTCTTCCGTGTCCCACCAGTGCGGCCCTCGGTAACTGAGCTGGCGCGGGGGAGAATGGCCCCACTCCAGGGCCACACAGCGGGCTCAAACACCACCTATTCTCCTGGCCAAACTGTCAACCAGAACAACTTCATTGTGCCCAAAATTGGAGTTGAAAGCAAGGCAGGGACGAGGCGGAGGTGAGGGGGGTGGGGGTGCAGGGGGAGGAGAGGGGGGGGGTCTGTGGGAACAGGGGTCTGTAAAAAGGGGGTGCCCCAGAGAAAGCAGGGTGTCTGAGTGGGGAAGAATAGGCCCAGCCAGTGTGAGCTCATTCCATGGCAGGATTCCCAGAGATGGGAACGTGAGGGGCGGGCGGCCAGGAGTGAGGCAGCCAATGAGATGTAAATTTATTCAAATGGATTCTTGGGAGGGGGAAAAAAGAGTTGTTTTTTTTCTGGGGGGGGTGCCTGTACTGTCAGTGTATTCTCCATATTGGGCCTTGATTTGCACAGTGTTGGGACAGTGGTGACACAACAGCTGATGAGTCTGGCTGAAGGTGATAGGACACTCTCTCACATTACTGTGTGCACTCACACACACAGACACATACTGCACTGTACTCACCCACATACATGTACTGTACAGTTGAAAACAATGGACTTATGAATACACAAATGCACACCTTTGTGCCACGGGCACACACACAGGCACACACACACACACACACACACACACACACACACACACACCATACAGCCTGCTGAGAAGTCTCAGTATCAGTATATCATCTCAACTCCACCTGCTGTAGGTTCTCCTCAGATTGGCTGTGGGTGTAACTCCAGCAGGGTGTCAAGGATCAGGGTTTGAACAATATCAGTCCTTCAGTCTGACATTGAACCCCAGCCAGCGGCAGCCGGGCAGGGCTGTTTCCCACATCCACCTCCATTCTTTGAATACCCTCCCAGACTATTTCAAATTCATCTCCTCGCCTACTGCGAATGGGTGAAGAAGTTTACTCAGTCACACTGAGTTTAGGCAGAAGAAAAAGTCTGTGTGTGTGGGCATATGCGTGAATGTATGTGAGTGCGTTCAAGCATATATGTGTGTGTGTGTGTGTGTGTGTGTGTGTGTGTGTGTGTGTGTGTGTGTGTGTGTGTGTGTGTGTGTGTGTGTGCGTGTGCGTGCGTGTGTGTGTGTGTGTGTGTGTGTGTGCGTGTGTGTGTGTGTGTGTGTGTGTTTGATCCGGCGCTAGCCCTGCAGCTCTCAGAGACTCAACAAAAGGCCTCCTCTATCCATTGTATGAGCTGTGTGTTTCCCAGGAGAGCCTGGGCTCAGAGTGAGAGGACCCGGATCACTTTCTCCTGACATGGATGTTTATTCGCTCTGTGGTCCGGCAGACCTCTCGCTCAAAAGGACTCCCCTTACCGTTTTGATGTGTATGAAACATCGTTTGAGAAGACAGGAGAGGGGAGAAGAAAAGAGGAAGACAGACAGACAGACAGACAGACAGACAGAGGGAGGGGGTGGGGGGGGGGGTGCGAAAGAGACCGGCTGTCTATTTCCCAGCTCTGAGTGAACGAATCTGTCACTCATGCTTAGTCAGTCCACTGTTTGCAGTGAGATATTCAGGATATCATCCGCCATTTTGTTTGCCCCTTGTCTTTACACTAGTCAGGCTACTTGTCAACGTTGTTCATGAATTTAGATCCACCCAGTGGGTCAGGTAAAATACTTCCCCAACCGCTCTGACAACCTCTACCTTCCCTCGCTGCATACTAATTACCTCCCAGCATACCAAACCTCCCTTGGAGCTGCTCAACCGACACCGTATAAATACACAAATTGCCCGCTGCTGCCGTTCATTCTCTAGATGCACTGTTGGAGTTTGATGGTGGAGCAGCCATTTGTCAGGGTGTTTTTAATCAGATTGGGAGTTGTGGACAGAGAGGCTTACAGGGGGTGTCGTTAGCTAACCTACTGAACTGCCAGGGGATCCATGGTAATCTCTCACTGGGTGTGTGAAGATTCGGAGCTCTAAGATAAAGTGATCTCCAATAGCTAGCTAATCAACCATATGCAAGCCAATTAGCAGCTCTATGCAATGGTTTCCATTGCTACTGATTTGGCATCAGTCGCAAAATGGCGCCTTGCCCCAGTTTCAGTTTTCCAAAAGTTCATTTGAAAATTATATTTGAAAATACTTGAAAACCTGGAAATGAAGATGTCCTCAATTGGTCTCTTTTTGAGAAAAGTTAACAGCCTCTTCAGCTCTCCAACCACGATTATTATCTTCATCTACAGGAGAAAAGACCTAAAGTTTCTCTGGTGTCTGCTGACGCAGAGTTCCTGTGGCTTCAGCCATGGCAGTAGTTGGAGAGAGGCAGACAGATGAAAACAAACATGGAGCACTGATACCATCTAATCTGTGAAACGCCATTATCGTCTAAGATATCTCCACACGTCCCCTCCCCTCCCCCGCCCTGCCCCCTGCCAGCCTGTCCACTCTCTCCCCACCCTTTGAGACAGAAACACAGGAAAAAAAAGCTTGGAAAAAGCCTGTGTGTTGAGGTGGATGGTGAATGTGGACCATTGTTGTGGTGTAACCAGACTCTGCAGCAGGTTGTTTGATCCTATTTGAGGCCTGAAAAGGTTGTTTTTTTTCATAGCCGCCACATCAGCTGAGAGGGTCAGGGAACAGACTCCATCCCCTCTTTCTTTCTGTCTGTCTGTCTGTCTGTCTGTCTGTCTGTCTGTCTGTCTGTCTGTCTGTCTGTCTGTCTGTCTGTCTGTCTGTCTGTCTGTCTGTCAATCTGTCTCTCCACTTCAGGCCTGCACTTTCTATCTGTCTCTCCCTTGTAATCCCACTGTCTCTGATTCTGTTCATCTGTCTGTCTTTCTGCCTGTCTGTCTGTCTGTCTGTCTGTCTGTCTGTCTGTCTGTCTGTCTCTCTCTCTCCTCTCCTTCCATCTCTCTTTCTACCATCATCCCTGTCTCAATCTGTCTCTCCACGTCAGGCCTGCAGTTTCTATCTGTCCCTCACTTGTAATCCCGCTGTCAGTTTCTGTTCATCTGTCTATCTGTCTGTCTATCTATCTATCTGTCTATCTATCTATCTGTCTGTCTGTCTGTCTGTCTGTCTGTCTGTCTGTTTGTCTGTCTGTCTGTCTGTCTGTCTGTCTGTCTGTCTGTCTGTCTGTCTATCTGTCTGATTGACTGTCTGTCTGTCTGTCTGTCTGACTGTCTTACTGTTTCTGTCTGCCTGCCTGTCAGTCTGTCTGTCTATCTCTTCCTCTCTGCTTCTCCACTTAATCCTAAATCGTTAGACCGCTGTGTCTTTGTTTGCATGCGCTCCTCCAATTGTTTACCTCACAACAAAGTACTATGGCATTGTATCCGTCAAAACACGATGGATGTTTCTCTATTGAATTTCCCTTCTGTGCCATGCTTAGTTCTGGAGAAATGAATTGTCAATTGATGGCATGTTGGGTGTGGAGGGCAGACAATGAGCATGCAAATACCCTGCTCCCATTATGCCAGCTGTCTTTGTCTGCCAGCTCCCTCCTCCTAGAGGAGCACATAAAGAGGGGGAGGAGACAGAGTATGTGTTTTTTGGAGGATAAATTGGTGTGTGTGCTGTGTGCTGTGTGTGTGTGTGTGTGTGTGTGTGTGTGTGCTGTGTGTGCGTGTGCGCCCATCTGTGCTCTCAGCCTTTTCAGACGTGAGCAACTGTACATGCATTTGCATAAGAATAATTGACACTTCAAATTAGCCTTCCAATCACAGAGGATTATTTTCCGACATACGTGCAGGCAGCGACTGCCGCCATCTTGGAAAATATGAAAGCGAGGGTGAAAGAGAGTAGGCAGTGGGGGGATCGTGTCACAAAAGATTAACTCTTTCATTTCATCTCCAAGGAGGGCAGATTTATGTATTTTTTAGGGCAGATGGAAATAATGTTTTTGGTGGTAGAAAGACATGATACTGAACAGGATCTATGCTGTTTGAGCTATACTGAGTGACGATTCAACATCTCAAGATTTCTTTATTGTTACTGTACATCCTGTTACTCCCTTAAGTAAGAGAGTAAAATGCCTGACACATCTGTATCCTACCACTTCAGCTTCGTGTGTGTGTGTGTGTGTGTGTGTGTGCGCGTGTGTGAACGTTGTGTTTGTGCACATGTCAATACTGCACCTATATGTCCAAGTCATCAGGACACAAGAGAGGAGAGTTAGCGTTGTCAAGTTCAGAGAGGTTTCAGGGTTTGGAAACATTGAAGCAAGTGCAATTCTCAATCATTGATAAAACGAAGAAAAAAAGGATTGGTTTAGCTTAGCCACAACAGGCCTCAGGCAGGGACAAACACATACATTCTCTCTCTCTCTCTCTCTCTCTCTCTCTCTCTCTCTCTCTCTCTCTCTCTCTCTCTCCCTCTCTCTCTCTCTCTCTCACACACACACACACACACACTTAATTTCCCTCTACTGATCATTTTCTATTATTTTCAGAGGGATCATTTCTCTCTTATGTGCCGGGATGTCTGTGTTCCTGTGTGTCGTTGTGGTCAGATTAACATTCAGAGGGCTATGAATTCATTTGTGAGAGGCAGGCTATAGCTCCTAGTGCGGGGCTCCAAAAGCTAGCTACTGTCACACCCCAGGCCAGGCCAGGCCCAGCCAGAGAGAGGGGGGAGAGGGGGTCTGGGTTTAGGTGGGTCAGAGGGAGAATGGGGGGTTAGGTCTGGGGGCTGATGGGGGGATGGGAACGTCTAGGCGCCGGCTCAGCATCCCCCCGCTTGTGGGATGGCGGATGTGTCTGGGGGTATCCATGACAACACTTCAGCATGCCAGGGAGATACCACGGCGACATGGCCAAGGGGCAGGGTATTTGTGTGTGAGTGAGTGTGTGTGTGTGTGTGTGTGTGTGTGTGTGCAGATCCATTAAGACCCACATATCTCTGTGACATTAATATTCACTCAGACAGACAGCAAAGCCGTAGCAGCCACAGCCAGCTAGCTGTTAGACAGGCATATATTACCGGCACCTTTTATCTAGTGTTGTGGCTTTGATTCATAGGCTCAGCATGGATTTGGCCATTTTATTCACACACACACACACACACACACACATGGAAAGAGAGTGTAATTGTTGTTAGCCGTGCCGCTAGCCTGGACACTGTTGTGTCTTTGTTTAGCAGCTGTGAAGAGAGTGTGGGTTTTGTGGATACGTGTGTCTGAAAAATATTCTGACACACACGTATCCATGTGTGTGTTGTGGGGGAGGGGGAGGTGGTTAGTGTTCATTCATGTTAGGGGGTTGAAACCATTGTTGAGTAACATGGATCTCGCTAATGGTTTGCTTGGCACAGTTTTGTGACTGCAGTCCAGAGCATAATTTCTACTCAGACAGACATACTGAGGTGTGTGTGCTCTCACGTTCACACAGGTCAGAGAGCACAGGTCAACAGGAGAGAAAGAAGAGGCCACTCTCACTTCTCACTTTCTCCCTCCAATTAACACACACACACACACTAGCACACACACACACGCACACACACTAGCACACACACACTAGCACACATACACTAGCACAGATCAAAACTGTTATAATAAACCCATCTGGGACTACATGGTCTCTCACTCAGAGAATGCGCACATAAGGATGCTCTGATGAGTTCATGCCTCTGTGTGTGTGTGTGTGTGTGTGTGTGTGTGTGTGTGTGTGTGTGTGTGTGTGTGTGAGAGAGAGTTTGTGTGTGTGTGTGTGTGTGTGTGTGCGTGTGTGTGTGTGTGTGTGTGTGAGAGAGAGTTTGTGTGTGTGTATGTGTGTGTGTGTGTGTGTGTGTGTGTGTGTGTGTGTATGGGTCACACGTGTATGGGTCTCTGTGTGGGCCGCAGTACTAATGCACACACAAACACACGTATACACACACACACACACACACACACACACACACACACACACACACACACACACGTACTGTAAAGCTAGCTGACTCTCTCACTTGCACACACACACACACACACACACACACACACACACACACACACACACACACACACACACACACACATCATTCCTAGATCCTCAGGGGTGTATTTTTAACCGGGGCTGCCGGTGCATTTGCTGAGGGGTTAAAGGGGAGAATGGAAAATCAAGTAAATAATTCACAAAAACTGAAACTCTTTCGATGTACCTCCAACTGGAGAGGGAGGGGGAGGGGTGAGGGGGGGGGGGGGGGGGGGGGCAGGAGGAGCTGTCATTCCACAACAGTCAGATCTCAATAGTGACTCTACTGTCAGATACTCATGGGATACTCAGAGAGGTGAAGAAAGAGAGAGAGAGAGAGAGAGAGAGAGAGAGAGTATACCCTCAGCACACCCTCCTTTACTGCATAACACTACTAACGTGATTGTTTTGTTGTTTTCCAGCTGACACACAGGACAGGAGGGGCCTAGCAACTGGTATGGATGGCCATATGTCTGGTCCATGGTCTATTGATCTGGTGAGTGGAATACATCCCTACAATCATGTCTGCTTCTGACCTCCAGTGACATGCCCATATTAATCTAGCCCCGTATTCTTCTAGTCCCATATGTCTCTAGTCCTGTATTCTTCTAACCCTGTATTATCCTAGCCTTGTATTCATCTAGTCCTATATTCTTCTAGTCCTGTATTCTCCTAGCCCTGTATTCATCTAGTCCTATATTCTTCTAGTCCTATTCTCCTAACCCTGTATTATTATAGTCCTATATTCATCTAGTCCTTTATTCTCCTAACCCTGTATTCGCCTAAACCTGTATTATTGTAGTCCTATATTCTCCTAGCCCTGTATTCTTCTAGTCCTATATTCTCCTAGCCCTGTATTCTTCTAGTCCTATATTCTTCTAGCCCTGTATTCTTCTAGTCCTGTATTCTTCTAGTCCTATATTCTCCTAAATTCTTGTAGTCTTATATTCTCCTAATCATGTATTCTTCTAGTCCTGTATTCTTCTAGTCCTGTATTCATCTAGTCCAACATTCTTCTAGTCCAACATTCTTCTAGTCCTGTATTTTTCTGCATCTGTCAGACTGAAGGAGGTACAGAGAAATATTGTGCTAATGAAATCCTGTGACCCACATATCCATTCCTCCAAAGACACTGAAAGACGTTCATAGTGGTAAACTATGGTTGGTCCCTCTAGTGATAGACTGGGTTGTTTTTTGTTCAGGGGGAAGGGAGATTATACATTATTTACTATAGTGGACTGTTAGACACTTAGGAGATAATGCAACGCTTGGAGCACACAACACTGAGCCTCCTGTGTTGCAGGGGCCGTCATGGTGCTTTTTCCTCATGTCTGTTCCCATCCACACTGACACATGAAAGTGTAGAATGTCTCCTTCAGGTTTTCAAAGCCTGCATGGATGCTTGTGTGTGCATGCGTGTGTGTGTGTTTGTGCTTGTGTGTGTGTGTGTGTGCATGTGTGTGTGTCCGTTTGTGTGTAGTCCCTGTGTTTGTGTGTCTACGCACCGTGTCTCGCACCCCTGCGTGTTCGCCTCCTCTCCCCCGCCGCCTCCACGGGCCCCGGCTCAGCTCCGTCCTCCGTCCCTCGCCGGCCCACTGAGACGCAGCGCTGTGGCGTTTGATTCCTCCCAGCGGAGAGCAGTGCGCCGTCCTGTGGGAGTGCAGTCGTTAGGAGAGAGTGTGTGAGAAGGAGGACTCCTCCATCTCTTTATCTGACTCGGGGCAATGAGGGGACCTTCTCTTGATCCTCTCTTTCTCTCTCTCTCTCTCTCTCTCTCTTTCTCTCTCTCTCTCTCTCTCTATCTCTCTCTCTCTTTCTCTCTCTCTCTTTTTCTCTCTCTCTCTCTCTCTCCCTCGCTCTCGCTCTTTTTCTCTCTCTCTTTCTCTCTCTCTCTCGCTCTCTCTCTCTCTCTCTCTCTCTCTCTCTTTCTCTCACTCTCGCTCTCTCTCTTTCTCTTTCTCTTTCTCTTTGTCTTTCTCTCTCTCTCTCTCTCTCTCTCTCTCTCTTGAGAGGCCTTGACAAGATTCTGTTTGTTGGGGAGTTTTCCACACAAGTGAGTGAGTTCTGTTCTGGAGTGCATTACAGGCATCCAGATCAGTGGACCAGCTCCATTTCAATCTCTTGATCAAAAGCTTGATCTTGATCAAAAGCTACGTATATATATATATATATATATATATATATATATATATATATATATATATATATATATATATATAATCATCAGATTCCATCGCCTGTTTTGTTTAGTAAATTGTTTAAAATTACGATTTTTTTTTGCCAAACTACTATCTTCTGAAATGTCTTGAATGTGCCACCAGAAAGATCTGAACGCACTCCACTGAGTGGTCCTCCCAGAGGTGCCGGGCGTTCTTTGAATAGATTCCTGGAATGCATTCCAGTAATTTCATCACTTCCTGTTTACCTGGATAGCACGGCTAGTATGGGAGTCCTCCAAAACATTCAGCTCACACCCCTCGGTGGCCCCTGCTTTGGCACCACGTTGTATCTGTGTGCCAACCAGACAACCATTAGCACCCCTGTCACCTGGCTGGCTGTGTCACTGAGTTCACCTGAGCCGCCAGTCGAGAGCCACACTGCTCGACTGAAACTGAGAACTATGGGACGGGTATCACCTACGCCCAGACAAACACTAAAGAGACACACTCTATCTCTCTTACACACCCGCATGCATGCACATACACACACACACACATGCATATACACACTCATGCACGCACACACACTTACAGTGTTGAGGACACCTTCCTATTGTGGAGCGTGTGTGTAGGTATGTGTGTGTAGACATGTGTCTATGTGTGTGTGTGTGTGTGTGTGTGTGCGTGCGTGCGTTTCCATGTGCTCGCATGCTTGTGGCTGCGTGCGTGCCTGTGTGTGCGTGCTCGCGTGTGTGTGTGTGTGTGTGTGTAACTGCTTGACGTGGCCAGGTGCGGATATAGGTGTGAATGTGCCGAGTCAGCTGGGTGGAGGGGGAAGATGCAGAGAGGCAAACCTGTCACAGCCTCAGATCAGCTGCCACCGGCGGACAGCCCAGGCGCAGAGGTGCCCTTGAGCTGGCAGTGGTGGCACGGCTCTCTCTTCATCTTCTGGGCTGAGTTCAGACATTCTTTGCAGCAGAAGCCTCTCTGCCATTTGAAACTGGCAGCTTAAACCTTCCTTTTTTTGTCGAGAGCGCAGCTATTTGAGGACATACAAACGAACACATAGCACAGCGTCTCTGCTGCACCGCGCGCTTATCCTCTACGGGTGCTATACGCGGCCCGCACATTTCACATAGGAGCCCACAAAGCCACCCTACACAATGTCTTGCATGCTTGTCAGCGGCCTCTATAGTTTCGGGGAAACGTAATACCATACATAGCGGGAGGAAGGGAGTGTCAGTTGGGGAGGCGGAGGGGGGGGGGGGTGAGCCCAGGTTGAGGTGGGTGGAAAGGGGGATCTGATAAGGCGTCGCCCTGCCCCTCCGCTCCCTCAGAGAGAAGGAATAATAACTGGCTGTAACCCTGGGACACTCCCAAGCCTCTGTCCCCAGCACAAAACCCAGCTGGGCATCTTATCACCTTCTAAGGATATCATGTAAGACAATACATGTGAGAAGTGCGAGCGGAACAATGGCAGGAGAGAGCAGCGTGATATGAGGGGGACTCATGTCAGGAGCCATTGTTGTGTCTTTTGTTGCCTTGAAGCACACTGGGAACCCAGAACTTAGAGCGCTCCATTCATCCCGGGGCCTGGAGTTTGGCGCGTGATGAAATATAGGAGAGGCATCTTTCACGCGTCCTACAGTAGCCATGTTTATTCGCCGGGCTGTGGCGGTAACTAATCTGAGGGGTTTAGCTCCCGTACGGGCGGCGGAATGCAACGGCGAGCTGTCCTCGGCGTTCAAATTTCACCCGAGGGTCTCCCGTTGCGATTCATGCGCGTGATGATTTGACAAAGTGGTAGTGTTCTCAGTGACTTTTGTTCAAATAGTTTGTGTCTTTGTTTCCAGGTGGAGGATCGTTCCACAGAAGGTTCCTCTAGGAGAGAAGTACGAGAAGAATCTCCGCAGGACAGGGGAGAGGAGACAAACAACCGTGAAAGACACGACAGCGTCCAATTATCTTCCCATGGAATCACTGCAGCTTTGTGAACTGAATATAACCTTGTGAAGAGAAAAACTGTGATGGCAGTTATCAACAGCACAGTGGCATTCCACTGAGCTGTTAATGCTACAGTATACCATTCAATAAAACCACATCAATAACAATAATAAAATAAGTTGAATTCTGTATCTAATCAAGTTGTGTTTATACTGTAAATTCAACGTGTTATCTCACTTGTGATTCAATATTGGGGCACTTTTAACATGTTTCATGACTGAAGAATGGAAATATTTTGTATTTATTTGTGTAATCAGATTATGTATTATTTTTATATGTAAATAAATAAATTAAAGAGCATTCTCTATGGAATACAAGTATGTCTATCATTTTCCCCTTGGAGGATTACGAAACTTGACTGTATTGCCAAGCAGGTACAGTATATGGACTGAACTTGGGAGCTGTTTCTTGCTTACATGGTAACAGTAGTCTGTGGTGGACAGTGGTGAGAAACAGTTTATAGTTAGGACACAATCACAACCAGGATCAACCCATGATCAATGTTTCAGACCGTGTTATTGTATTGTAGAAAATGACAAAAACACATAAGAAAACATGAGGCAACTAGAAATGGTGCTCAGAGAGCACAGACCTCTGCCCACAAATGCATTTCCTGGCTCTGTGCGCGTGCACATACGTACAAGCAGGACATGCTTAGTATTGCTGCATTCATTAGGTCAAGAGCTTTATGCCAGTTAAAACCTTATTTCAATTCCCCCTATTGACAATGAAGTCCAAAAAATGAATAGAGGTGAATGGCCGGCAATGTTTGGGCGGCTCGTGGACCCACCCCGTGATCCAGATCCACAAATTGAATGGGTTCTAAGTTGTAAATATAAATTATAAGTTATAAATTGGCCCATGATACACCCCTCCACCGAGTTTCATGAAAAGCGGTCTTGTAGTTTTTTGCATAATCCTAGTCCAAAAAAATCAATGGAAGTGAATGGCCGGCCCGGCCATGTTTGGTCCGGTTCATGGACGCACCCTGTGATTTGGATCCGCTCCAGAATGTAACGGGTTGTTAGTTGACCCATGCTACACCCCTCCACCGAGTTTCATGAAAATCGGTCTGGTAGATTTTGCGTAATCTTATCCAATAAATGAATAGCCAGAGGTGTTTGGGCGGCTCGTGGACCCGCCCCGTGATTCGGATCCTCTCCAAAATGTAATGGGTTCTAAGTTGGACCGTGCTACTTCCTTAAACACACACACTACCGAAAACATACCTCTTGCCCTGCGCTGTCGCTGGGGCGAAGGTAATGACTTTGCACATTATCTACACTACACTGTCTTGACAGCTGGAATAAAGTTTGCAGCCCCGCCCTGTATCAGAGGAGGTATCAGGTTTATGTTTGCTCACAAAATATATCCTCCGCTTTCTCATCCTCTGTCACATTGTGTCTTCATTTGAGTTTTGTTCAACACTGAGATGGGTTGACGTTTCCATTCACAGCTGCTGTGTTGCCGGGCTGTCTCTTCCCTTCTCCTGACAACATGTTTCTTGTCTTACCTTTCTCTCTTCCTCTTCTGGCTTCCTCTCTGCCTGTCCATTTGTCTCTCCCATTCCTCATCCTATTCATTCCTTTACTCCCTCTCCCTCCCTCCATCCCTCCCTCTACTCCTTCTCTTCGACCCCTTCATTTCCCTTACCAGACATTCCTGTACTCTCCCTCCCTCCCTCCCTCCCTCCTTCTCTCAGATGTCAGATCAGAGTCTAGTCTTCCGCTTGCCCTGTCATCACATTTTTCACACAGCTCTATACCTTAATTGGGTCTGTATCATCATATCATATCATGTAGAGTACCTGGCCGCTGCAGGACATGAAAGATGGCCTCAATCTATCTAGCCTGGCTTCGCCAGACCCAATTCGCAAAAATGCGTAGGGTTTGGAAACTCACAGTTGCTTTCCGATTCCCAAGGGGCGTTACCAACGGGCTTAGATCAAAATGCCTCTGGACGCAATTGGATAGACCTACAACCAATCAGAGAAAATGCCTCTACAGCTCTCCTCTGTTGCGTCATCTTATTAAACCCGCCCCATATTAGATAAACGATTGTGATTGGCACGAACAAATCTGTTCCAGCGGATTCAGTTAGAAAGGTAGGACTGCCAGACTGATCTGCGGAGTGAAATAGAATGTGAGATTGCGAGATCAGGCTGGCGACGCCAGGCTACAATCTATCTCCCTTGCACACGTACACTCACACGCACTCACTCACACACACACACACGCACACACTCATGCACACCCTCACGCATGCACACACACACACACGCACTCATGCACACCCTCACGCATGCACACACACACACACACACACACACACACACACACACACACACTCACACAGACACTAGCCTATGTGTGCCCACAATAAAGGGGTCATGGGACACATAACACATGTAATATCTGTGGAAAATAGTGCGAAGGCAAAACGCACATGTGAACAATCAACACACATGCACACAAACACACATACACACACAAACAAACACTGTGGTCAGATGTAATAGGGGTGTTTGTGTGTCAGTGTATTGTGACACCTCTTGTGTTTACAAGCAGTACAGTTGGTGTGATTGCAGGAGAGTGACAGGTGAGATCTGTGGTTTCTGAGTGTGCATCCAGCCATGCTTGTTTCCTCTGGCAGTGGTTCTGTGATGAGACGAAGGATGGTACCTGGGAACCAGTGTCATAGATGTCTTAGACAGTTTTTTAAACCCCGTCTCCAGCTCCATCTACCTTTGGGGCTATTTTCCATATGCTGTATATGTCCAGCCTGATAATGACATCACACTGAGAACTGACCATAGTCTTTGTTCTGCTCAAACATTTAGAAAGGGTACATTGTTATGTTCCATTGACTTTTGGTTGCAAAAACCCAAACCTGTCGACTAATGAGCCCGCTCTGGAAGTTTCGAGTAAAACGGTTGTGTGATCAATCAGAGATGGTTTTCTCGTAAACGCTCAGATTCAGGATTGTTAGCCATGTGCGACCTTAGCATTAGAAATGAAAAAAATGGACATCAGCGATCAAATTCTATTACACTTATCAGTTGACGAATGTCTATTGAGATCAAATGGAGACAGATGCAGCGTTTGAAGTTGTGGATCACAGGTTAAATAGGTCTTCCTGGAACCATAATGCTCCCAGCACAATTGAATTGGGCCAAAAGCATTTGAGAACCACAAAAAGCTTGGGCGGCCCTGGAATTACTTAGGATTGATCTCTAGTGAACAGTGAAGAATTAATGCAAAAATTATTTTGTTGACACAACATTTCAAACTATTCTAAAGTCTGTGTTGGCCAAGGAAGCTGACCTTGGTAGAGGCAGGCAAGGAGCATCTAACTTCCAAACCCCATTACGTCTCTTAAAATACATTTTTTACTCCTTCCTCGGTCTCTCTTCCCTTTTAAAGGATGGCTCAGTATTTCACCTTTATCTGCAGATAGCAGGAGTGCGGGTTATCTTATTTTGTTTGTGAGAAGATTCACAAGCACCAGCCAACACCCGATCCCAACGGACGACGAGATACCAAAACGGCGTTCCCCCCAAGTTTGGGAACATCTCCGCAAGAAAAATGAGCTGTGGCTGAATGTGGTGCGGTGTGTTTTTTTTTTTCATGCCTCCTCCCTCAGAAGCGGAGCAGAGCTCTAGAGAGGAACAGCAGTATGTGGTGGGAAATGCTTTACAGGTACGGTACACCACGGGAAGTGTGAGGCCTCTATGTATAGCTTGTCCAACTCAAAACATTATTTGAATAATGTGCCAAGTTGCTGTACGGTACATCTTATTCAATAAGAAGTACATGTGAAATCTTATTTTCACTTTTATCACAGACTCCAGTGGGAGAACAGCATGCAGGACACCTGGATCCAGACACCATACTTCTGACTTGATGAGACTACACAGGTGGTGCTGGACAAGGGAGAAGACATTCCCTGTGTGTGTGTGTGTGTGTGTGTGTGTGTGTGTGTGTGTGTGTGTGTGTGTGTGTGTGTGTGTGTGTGTGTGTGTGTGCGTGTGCGCGTGTGCGTTTGTGTATGTAGTTCAAGCCCAGTGGATAGTGATTGATTTTGAAGTGTAGAATCTTGACAGAATGTTGGGGCGTCCCACGAGGCACGAGAGCACGAGGCCGAAACAGGCGAACAGGCTCTCGCTTTCTCTAGGTTTTTTCTTCACCCTCTATCTGTCCACCTCTGCCCTCTCTCATTCTCTCTGTGTATCCCTCCATCAGCCTCTCTCAAGCTACTCTCTTTCTCCATTGCTATTTTGACTCCTCTCTCAGATGGTTTATTAATATGTAACATTGATATTTATTGCTGACAAAAAGGAGATGCCATCTTGCAGGTGGCGGGTAGGGAATCCTTACATGGGTCAATAACCAAAAGCCTGCCTCTAGTGCTTTGCTCTGTGAATTCGCATCGACTCTATTTTCACTCTTAAGATGGTCTGATGTCAAACTTGCACACGCATAAAAACTGAGAGCAAAAAGAGAGGGATGAGATGAGGAAGTCTGTGAGAACATCACGCTGGTTTCAATATAGCCTGACTAGAATAGCACCTGACTAGAATAGCATCACACACATGTGGTCACAACCTACTGTAGAACCCAGACGTGTTTAGATACTGTAGAATAGACTAGAAAGTTTATTTGCCATGTGTAACAAGTACAGGTACATTGGAATTCTTGTCATTGCTTATCCTTACAGTGGCAATTTACTATCCGTAGTCTAGCAGTCTGTACATTGATGGAAACTGAATTGAAATCTATAGTGTCCCTGATCCACTGTGATACATTTCTGGTGTTGCCAAAGAGTGAGCCATACATGTGACCTCACTTGGGGGTCAGGCAATACATTACGAAAACGAAAGATAGCCTACTCTAATGGAAGAACAACATTTCTCATGAAGTCGTATGGTATTTTCTAGGATGGATACAGCATGGAACCTCTTTATCCTGTACATACAAATCAGTCAAATACAATATCCCGTCCATAGCAGGGAGTTTTGGGAATAGCTTTATTTTTAAACAATGAACATCAAAAATGATTTATCTCAATGTATTCTTTATTGTACTCTGGAGTGTGAGTAAACCAACACGAAGGCCGTAGCAGCTAAAGAGCTGCATCCAGGGATGGCGTGCACCCTGACCTTCTGGTTGTCACTACGACTAGACAAACACAACAGAGGCTGCGTTCTTCCCTGCTCCGCCATTACTGGTGTCACGTCACTCACTCCTGGGGCCCAGGCTTTGTTCTCCCCTCACGCCCCTGCGGCCTGGTGGTTGGTTTACACAAGCAGAGTTCTTCTCCGCCTTTCAATTAAACTGTGCCCTGCAGCACCCAACCCACCATCTCAGAGCAGAGGGAGAGAAGAGAATGGATTGAGAGAGAAAGGGAGATAGAGAGAGAGAGAGAGAGAGAGAGCAAGAGAGAGATTGTGTGTTTGCTATCTGTTGGTGTGTTTCTCTCTCCTGAGTTTCAGGTCCTTGATCAGGTCCATGATCCATACTTCCTGACTGGACATCATCATTTTGGGATTGAAGAGGGCATCCCCAAGGGGGTAACCCTGGTAACCGTGAGGTCATGGTGGTTTATATGGTCAAATCATTCTGTGGAATGTGACTGAGGTCAAGAGTCAACAATGCTGAGCAAATTGACCAAATGATGCCGGTGATATTTTTGAACTACATGTTTAATTGATTGTACATTTTCAATGTAGGATTTTTAAATCTGAAAGATTATATTCATAGTAATTGAAGCAATAACTCATGAGAGGGCGTGGTTTAGTTCCTACTGTAGCTGTCTACCCATTCAAAAATGATGTTTTAACAAGAGATGAAAATCAATAGGTAATGTTTTTGTTCATCTTAGACTGTGTTCAGACAGTTCTCTCAGAGTTCAACCCGTCTCTCTCTCTGTCTTTATCGCTGGTCCTGTGTCTCATGGTGACCAGGCACAGGTCAAGCCCTCCCATTCAGCTAGGAGCTGGGGGCTGAGACCAGTCACAAAAGCAGAGAACGTCTAGACATTAGCCCCCAGCCCTGACCCCAGACTTACACCCGGTCCCCCAAGGGGGCTATAGGACCTTTGTTCCCATATTGACAAATACTATTTCCTGTCTCAGTGACACCAGAACAAACACTGTCACTTCCTAACTTCAGAATGCCCTTTAACTTGGACTACAGACATGTGCAGCAGCCATTAAATGCCCAAACTGGGCTATACTGTAAGTAGGACATTTTTATTTTTTAATTTGCTGGACCTCGAGGAGTCTTTATTTGGCCACATGTGACACACACGTGAGTTTAATAAAATGTGTACAAAGCAAAACTAATATGTTTTGAAATGTGATAAGCATTCAAAGAAAGGTAGATTTGCAAATAAAATGTATTAATGCTTAGACAGGATATATATATATAAGTAAGGTCATGGTTTTGGTATGATGAAGGTGCAGGTTTGAAGGGTAGGGGAGGAGTGTCTGGAGAGGGGTCTGGCATGTCTAGTAGGCTTGGGGGGGTGCTTTGGGGTGCAGTTGACTGTGGATGGGGTGCGGGGAGATTTACATGGGAGGGGGGCGGTGTGTCTGGATTTAGGGCTGGGAGGCGGATGCAGTGATTTAAGGGTGAATTATCATCTAGTGGCTCAGTGTCGATTAGCATATAGCCCTAGACAGGCCCGAGACAGGCGCAGAACAGGCAATAGTAGACGAGACAAGAGCAGGCCTCTCCTGTTATATAGCCTGGGAACATGGTGGCTCTACCCCCTCCTAGTGTCTGGGTCTCTCTACAGTGTCCTCTCCTTGGCCAGCAGGGATGCTAGTTACTCTTGGGTATTTAGGGAATAACATTACACGTACCATGCCTGCAGTGAATACAGCGGTGGCTACACCTGTCTGGCCACAACAAGGTCTACAATGTACAGTAAGTAGCTGACCGGTCCCCAGCAACCATAATTTATTACCCAACAGAGAGAATCATGGGAGAGTCTGTGTCATCCTTAGAGTAGTATTTATAGACAGCGGAGTCAGCTACGGACCCTCTGTCTCCCTCTCTCACTGTTAGTCAAACACAGCGGAGTCCAGAGTTCAGTGACTCACCGCGCTACCGGACACTGCAACCCAGCGGCACTGACATCACCTGGACCACACGGACATGCAGAGTTACGGCGCAGAAAGATGACATCACTGTGGCTCAGGCAGCATTATAGCCCGGGATTGTCTGTCATGTCAGGGCACTCAGAGAGGTGGAGGCCGCCTGGTCTTCTGAGGGGTCAGGGCCTCGCAGGGAAGCCTCTCAGACCACAGAGGATGGAACACGATGAACCAGGAAGCTTCCACGGCAGAATGCGTCGAGTGTGAACATTACTGTGAGCGCCCCTGATATGTAATGTTCCCATTTTAGAATGTAATTACTGAGTCTCTTGAGACACAAAACGGTAACAGTTTGGGCGGAACTGGAAAAAAAAAAAGTTTTATTAAATTTCTCTAATCTAATATGTGATTTGTGTCTTGCGTCTTCACAATGTAATGGAATGAATGTGTGTGAGAAGTGCAGCAATCATCATCAGTGCCATTCTTCAGAAGAAGAATTAACTTTTGGTGAGGGTGTGAATGTGCATGCGCAGCAAGATGTTGACATGGATGAATGGACTGTCACGTTCAAGTTTGGTGGACAGACAGAGGACTAGTTCACACCATGCCCTCCTCCCATCACTCCCCCTCACCACACGTACATAGGCCTACATACAAACACACACGCACGCACACACACACACACACACTTTCAGGCCTCTGTGTTGTTGATGTTTGAACATTTCAATTCAGGAGGCTTTAAGGCCTGCAGCTGCCTGTCTCGCCAGACTGAATAGGGGGGTCTGTTCTGGGGGGTGGGCGGGGTGAGGGCCCTGTGAATGCTTTCCCAATGAGAGATGAGGCATATTGAAAACTATATTAAATTACCCTGATTAACAATTTAGCCACGAACAGGCGAGCCGTGGGGGCGCTCTATGGGGAGGCCTGGGGGCTATTCATCCCCACAGCACCAGGGTCGAAAGGTGCCCCAAGTTCACAGGCTCAGGCCCTTTGTTATGCTAACGCCCAATCCCAAATCAGCTGCCTGCTCCGTGGCCAGACACAAGCACTTCCCTGAGAACTTTCTTGGAGTCGACAGTTCACTGTGTCCCATTCCTCTCCCTCCCTCCCTCCCTCCTCCCTAATACTGAGGACGCTTCTCCAACGGGAAACTTTTTTTCTAAATGTATGCGTGCAAGGGGCAGAGGGTGGGATGGGGGGGTGTGAAAGGGATTGTGTGTATGTGTGTGTCTCTGTGTGTGTTTGTATTCTTGTTTGCATACCTCATCTTTGTGTGTGTATAAGTGCACAATAAAATAATTAAAAAAAAATATCCCCCTCCTTTAATTTAAATATAATTCGATATACAAATTGTACATTTTATAAGCATTATAATCACCATCATAATACTGTAATATGCAGATTGTCATTATTGTTGGTGTTGTTAATAAAATAGCACTATTGTTATGGTTTTTAGCATTGTCATTATGATTCATCTTTTGTCGTCTTGGTGAGTGGCTTAATCTGAATGTTTAGGTGATTCCAAGTGCCCTTTATTGTCAAGTAAAGGTTTACTGATTTGTCGTTTTTTCTGACACAATTTTAGTGTTAACCAGAATTATAGGCGAGTAGGCTTTTCATATGGACTCAAAATATTTGGGATATTAAATATAAAATATCATACATACAAATTATTTTATTTTTGCTGACAAAATAAAAGCAAAATGTAGACCTAATAGCTTCAAGAAGAAAAACCTTTGTTATGACGTTTTAAACTCTAACGGATAACAGATCACATTAACAGCGGAGAAATTGAAAATATTTGCTGCATGAGTGCATTGGTTATAGGTGATTTTGAAGGACCCCTTTCATAGGAAAAGTATTTGCCCTCAAAATGATATGCCTCAAGGGAGCGAGGTGATCAATACGCGTTAACAACCAGGGGTTGATAAGATAACATGTATTAGAGGTCAAAAGTCAAATGCTGGTCAAACACCCTTAACCCCAAGGTCAAAGTCTTTAACAGAAAAGACTTATTGGCTGGCTCATGATTGACTAGGTCTCCTAAGCAATCTACTGTAACGGTAGATCAATTGACATTTAATAAGTTTAGTGTTCAATGAATATCAGTAGGCCTACTTAAAACTGTCAGTAGGAAAGTCTTTTAAAATATTTGTTCAGTCTAAATCGTCATGCTAACTTTAATTTCTAATGTTCTAAACTTGATCATAGCCTAGATTAGGCTACCTGGAAATGCCAATCTTTAAGCATTAAAGATTGAAAATAAAGATACTGTTTCCATTTAATAGACAGTAGCCTGCAACCAACAACTCAAAAATGCTCTCTCTCTCATACACACATACACATGCATAGTTGAATGGAAGGCATACATTTTAGGTCATGGGCCTTGAATAGATGCCTCCACACTGCGCTGAGAGTAGCAAATAAAAAAGGACAAAAAATCCTCATCAATGTAAATTTGTGCTCAGAACCTATAGGGAGTCCAGCGATCCACGGCTGCTAAGGGCACAGACTGTGTCCAAAGCAAATCCTACTGTTTACAGCACATAGAGCTGCTCAGACTAAGACTCTCGCTCTCTCGCTGATTGTATTCCGCACTCTTTCACAAGAATAAAGAAATGCTTTTAATCGACTAACTGGTGTAATTACCTAATTAAAATTAGCATCTCTATCTCACCCCACCCCACTTCTCTCTCTCTCACACACACACATACACACAGTTTCTCTCTCTGTGTCTCTCACTCTCTGATACACCCATTCTGCTATTGCAATGCCAACAAAGGATTATTAGGGATTCCTTTCCCCACAAAACTTGGTTGGTCAGTGTACAGTGCTACTAACCTCACCCCAAGCATTAACTAACACCTGTCATATTACTCAGGCACTTCAGTGAGACAGTGGATCTGACTTTAAGGCTGCAGAGAAATACTGTAGTAAGGTGTGGGGGTTCGGCTTCTCATTTTGGGGTCACTCCGACCCAGTGGACCCCTACAGAACACAACACGGGTGGGACACTCCTCCTTTTCAGGCCTTCTCTGTGGTCCCTCAAGTTCCCTGTTGAATAAATCTAAAGATACAGGAATCACTCTCAATTATAACAGTGTGTGAGGATGTGTCATTGTCATCTGCGTACCTGTAACGGGGACGGCTGGTCTGCTTGTTCTGTCCCTTCCTCCATCCCTCTAGGACTGGATCTGCCAACTCATAAATACAGCTGCTTAATGAGAATCTGGAGATGAGGACATGGGAGGAGCCATAGGCACGGAAATCAGTTGATGGAAGAACAACAGTAGCCACACAGTTTGCATGGAAGGAGACCTTGTAGAGGCACAGGGACCAAAGGAAGGCCTTGAACGGTTCACCTGTTAAGTTGGTTCACCTGTTAAGTTGGTATCGGTGGATGGGGACGTATAATGTCAACAGTGGAAAGGAGTGACATTTACAAATGCAGGAGGTATTCAAATATCAGAGAATATGGAAGTAAATAAATTGAATATAATTGAATATAAATTGAAAGAATGTGATAGCAACATGTCTGAGAAAAATAATAATGCACTGGACATCATTTACCAAACAATATAGTTCAGAGTAGTAAATAATAATAAGTAATAAGTAAATAGGTTATGTAATCTGCATTCCCTTGCACTTTTTACAAAATGATCAAAATAGTATTATGCACAAATATAGATATTTCTTCAGTGCAAATTCACTGCACTGCATGTTCCAAAGCCACAATATTGTATTTAAGCATAAGCTGTGAGGTTTGAGTTCAGGAACACACTACATAAATTATTCAATATTATTTGGATTTGAATTGAAATTTGCATTCTTGTAGATTACAAAGAATGAGGAAGGCAAGGTTGCACCAAATAGACTTCACAATTTCCACCCTGAAATTATTCCAGTGCCGCTGGTGAAGAGTTGACATGGATTTTTTGTTACAGCTACTGAGGTACTGTATATTGCTGAGATCAGTGGCACACATCACATCTCAAACTGTTGTTTGATTAATAAAAGAAGGAAATGGTGTATAATGCTCACCAGCACTCAAACTCCAAAAAGCCCTGTCATTAAAAATGAAGCGTGACATTCTGAAATGAGTTAGTTTGATTGACTATACCGCAGTTTTATTGTAACTATCGTTGTCATTCATATTTCAGGGCTCTGGAGTCAGAGCTCAAAGGAACAGGAAGGAGTAAGGAAGCGTCACGTGTGTTACAAACTAGGAAAGGCTCTGAAGCTCCCGCAGTACACTCCAGGTCCCATGTTTCATCTAAAAATAAAACACACTACAGACAGGCTGAGTTAAAAGAACAGAACTCCAGTGCTCTAGAGAGAACACGGTGCATGTTCTAGCACACAGTGCTGTGAACAGTACAGTGTAGGCTATGTATGGAGGAGCCATAGAGTACAGCACATGAAGGACTGTGCTGGGGAGTGTGTTGAGGAATACCATATGAAGACAGTCAAACTCATGGCATTCCTTTGTAGCATACATTAAATCAAGGTATTAGCTGTTGAGAAATATCTACTGTAAAATGCCAGAGAAATATTTCAGCGTTTAACCATGCACAAAAGACATTTGCACAAGTAGCCTATGTGGTGTAGCTTATCAAATCTTTTCCCCAACGAGGCTAATTGCTTTCTTCACTGACTTCACCATAATGACAGCAGGCAGCTTTGGGACCATGCAGCATAAATAGATGTCATATTATAATGAGAACAATGAGTGGCATGGCACATTGGAACAGGGAAGGAAAACGCTGCTGTGTGTGTCTGCATGGTGAGGCTGAAATGATGCATACAGTACAAGGGGTAGCACATTCCTTGCAATAAGAGGTCCCTCGCACACACACACACACACACACTCGCAGAGAGACCTCCCATCTCTTTCATAGTCTACCTTAGTTATCAATGTAACATGTTGCAAAGCTTATTATGCCAATTGAGTGAGGAATGATAGTCATTTTAATGTTTTAGATTAATGGCAAACGATCAACAATTACATTAACAGCGGTTCTAAGTAGCCTGAGACATAGGCTACCAGTGACATGAGATTAGATTTCACCATGTAGGCTACAATAAGCCTACACCTGACATCTTTAGCAGGCAGCTTACCTTTTGACAAATGGAATGGTAGGTTATGAAAAAAGCTGCACATGATTAGGAAGTGCCTGATTGTATTCAACTGAAAATGGACACTTCAGGTCAGTCTACAGATCGATTCTAATTTACATTTTTGAGCCACCCTTTTGTTGACAGTAAGCAGTCAATTATAGACAACAGTGTAGGCTACACTTGAATGACAATCACTCTGCAATGTGTACACAATCATGACAGTTTGTTTTCTTACAACAAAAAATTGGAATAGAGAAAATATTTTCACAAGTAAATCACCTTGGTTAGCTATCTAACGTTACAGTAACTTAGCCCACTACTAACGTAAAGGTTAGGCTACAGCAAAACAACTTCATCCTGAATGAGCATTACAACGACGCCCCTTTTCTCCGCAATTCAACTTCAAGGATGTGTTATCTTGATAACCGAAACAAATAGGTACCAGTAGCCTAGGTACAGGGCATAGTAACTGCTTCTAATTAATTAAAACAACTGGGATAAATGTATTGTGCAGTTACAGTTAAATGTCTTGCTGAATGAACCCCAGCCGGTTGACAGATGTCACGTGTATCTTAACGTCCCTGTTTCAGGGGTCCTTGCGCCCGTGTACTGTGTACTATTATGATGCCGAAGCAAAACGAAGAAAATAAATTTGAGCTCATATGATATCTTCTGTGATTCATCCAAATTATTGCAATATTAGTGTAGTAAGATGAAATATAGTCATGCAATGCCTTGTGAGAAAGAAAGGAACGCCCATATGTGTTTTAGTAAACAGGCAAATCCAGGGACACCTATTTTCCCAGAGTCTGAGCGTGACCTCTACTGCAGTTGACAACACTCGCAAACCGAGGTTGAACCATTGATTTTTAGCGATGTAAAACAGCTTCGCCGGGGATATGGTACTCGTAGCAATTTGATATACAAATGCATTACTCTTGAAAAACAGCATACCGACGCCAGAAAGGCTTATGTGCACCGCTCCGCTGGATTTCCGACTAGGGGTCTTTAGTGAGATAGTTGTCGGCGTTAAGTCCGTTTCAGCACCACTGCATCAACATGGTGAGTGTGACAGCTAGCGCGCTAGCTAGCACTGGTGTAGCAAGATAACTGTACTAGCGTGGTATCGTATGCTTTAGCTGCTAGCTAGCTCGGAGCTACCTCGCTAGCTAGCCAACCTCTGCTCACACTGGTTTCATCTATTTGTTGCTACAGAATGTAATTTTTTTAGAAAAATCTTAGTGTATAGTGCAGTAGGCAATAGTATTTGCAGCATTGCATACGTGTTGTCATTTTGCTTGTTAGTTAGCTTAGCTGCTAGCTATCTTTAGCTTACATGGTAACGAACGCTAGCTATTCTAGCTAGCCTACGTTAGCGCTGACACCTGTGCAGTGTCATGAGCACCACTGTAGATGGCTAGATGCAATCTAAATCTAAATTGCATTGATTCATCATCTTTTTCCTAGGCACATGCCTGTGTGTATTGTGCGATATGGCGCGAGGTAGTTATTCCATCTCAGTTTACAGTCTCACTAGGGCTTTTATCTTTCCTAACGTCATTTTATTTAGAAAGGTGTGTGCGTCCTCACCTGTAGTGCCCTTTTACTCTGGATGACCTCGGAATGCCCTCAGAGCATTTCTTACGATAACTTTGGAAATACGTGGGGTTAAATCAAAATTATTTATTTCATCTAATGTTGCTCTCAGATAGTAGATAGATTATTTGATTATAGTGCATTGGAATGATTAACATTATTTTTAGGGCAGCGAGGACAATTAACCATTCTTTTATTCTCTGTTATTCGTGATATTGCAAGATGTAGATGTACCATACTGTATAAAAACAAATTATTTTTGAATTTGCTTATTATAGGGCTTGGGAAAATGTAGTCCCAGACACGACCATCTTGTTTCTACACAGGTGTATCTATTTGTCTGATTGGCTCTTCTGCATAGAATCCTATGCAATCAGATGAATAGATACACCTGTGTAGAAACAAGATGGTGTCTGGGACTACATTTTCCCAAGCCCTATTGGTAACATCAATGACTAATATCAGAATATACAATTAGCTTAGCTTGCAGCTTTTGTGTGAACCAGCAAGAGAGGTGCAAGCAAACACACCGATGCTTTGTGTTACACCTGTTAGTTTGTGTAAATTATACCAGCTATTAGATTAATCGTTAGGTAGAAGAAGGACAAGCTTTCCTATTAGCTACAGACTTTGAGGTGCTTTGAGGATTTTTTGTGTCTTGTCATCACCATATCAGATAGAAAGAAACTCAAGTTGACACCTGAACCTAATGTACAACCGCTAGATCGACCAGCTAGCAGGGGGTAGTTGAGATGGCTTTCCTTACTGGGTTTCCTTAAGTTGGTTTCATGGGCAAGATGTCAGTTTAGGGGATTGAGCTCTCAGGCGTGGTAGTGATCATCTCTGGTAGGCCCCTCCCTTGGCCCTCATGTGGTCAGCGTGTGGAGGGGGTCGTAGGGGCCAGGGAAGATAAGGGAAACCATTCTGGTTCAATTTCCCCAGGCTTGAGAAGTTTGTAGAATCCCCCCATGGTAAATGGTCAAGAGCCTGCCAACTGTGCCTGTGCCAACTTTGTGCCTTTGACCTATATCCTCCTGACCGTAGGCCCCACTACATTGACGTCATCTTGCCTCAGAGTGCATCTTTCTCTTTCTCTATGTCAGGTAAAGTAAATTGCCACATAAGTGGGACTTTCTTCCCCTCTGTGACTTTAGAGGAGGTATTGACTTTGGCCTTAGCGGTGCTCACCACACAGTGTGGTGCCTGGGAGGAGATTTCAACCTGCTGTCCATACATTCCTCCTCCCTTCCCTCCATCCTGGTGGTCTCCCCCTCCCTCTTCTCTCCTCTCCTTCCCTCCATCCCTCTGATCCAGCAGTTGTTGCTCTGTTACCACCATCCCTCCCATCCACACTGGCCAGGTCAGAGTAGAAGAACAAGAAAACGAAATCACTTCTATTCCTCTCTCTCGCATTGTTGTTGATATTCACACACACACTGCCTGGAGAACGTGCTACATCAGCACATTCAGCGGGAGTGTAGCCCCCACTATATTCTAGAAGAGGAAAGTGAGGTAAAATTAACCAATAAAAATGCACAGTGGAGATACTGTAAAACAGTCACCCTTTCACTCATGTTTCCTCCTTTCCTCTAACATGTTTATGACCTCATATCCTCTCCCGGGGTAACCGTGTCCCTAGCTGATAGTGGTGCCTTCTTGGTGCTCTCCAACTCATCTTTATGTATTGTGATCCAGACAGCCAGGTTAGACGGGAGGGAGAGAGGAGCTTGGCTCAGGGTGTGAGGTGGTGTATGGTGGTGCTCTGGGAGCAATAATGACATTATGGGAACATTACTGTCACCTCGGTGGGCCTATGAATTACATCCGGCAAGTTGTTCCTGCAGTACTGTCATAGTTCTCTCACTAACATTGGAAAGTTGTATCATTGCAAAACAGTAGTAGTCCTATAGGCCTTCATGGGGAAAAAAGTCTAGAAGAATTTGCAAAAGGTGCGACCACGCACGTGCATGTGCAGCCAGATCGTTCGCCTGCCAGTCCAAATTTTTGTCAACGGACGGACTAACCGACCGTCAGAGCAAGCTATTAGAGCTGCTGTTCACAGCTTAAAAAAACAACAACAACAACATTTAGCCTTCTTTTAGGCTAGTTGTCAAGAGTCAGTTTTTTATTATGTGCCTCAGTTGGGTCTTTCTTGAGTGAGTGTGGTGTACAATTCTAGTGCATGTGGAAAGAGTTAGTGATACCCTAGTCTCGCAATACCAGCCTTTGGTCTCACCTCCAAAAGTCTGGAGACATATTTCCATGAAAAATCATTGCTAGAACAGTACCGAAAACCGATGCTGCCAATCAGAGCCACTGCCTACATCTCCAATAGGGTGAAAAACCCGCCTTACCAAAAATTAGGTCCTCCAAACAACCTGGAGTTGAGAATCAAAACAAAAAATTCACTGCTCCATTAGGAAGGACTGCCCTAAAGCCTTGGACAGTTGAAAACGGTGCAGTTCTCCACGTGTAGCCTATGTGATGCGCTTTTGATTAATGTTTCAAAGATTGCTTGTGTTTCCTCCCTCACTTGAAAAATACCATCTACATTTAGCAACGAGAAACCACAAACCTTTCATTGCACAGACTGTGCTCTGTTGATTGTTATTTCAGTGTGCACTGTGCGTGTGCGCGTGTGTGTGTGTGTGGGTGTGTGTGTATACAGGGGTTAAAATTTACTTTTTATCTCACCAGGTAAATGTCTGGTAGATAAATTCTACCCCAAAACCTTTTTTTTTACCAGCCAAAAAATGAAATACAGACAGCCTTTTTGTGTCGCATAGATGGCAGATTATTGGTGCCACTGCACATGTGGGGTTGTAGTCCTGTCCCCCCACTGAAAATATTGATCTACAGTGACAAGTAGCTAACCAGCTAAATAACAAACTACTTTGCGAGCTATTCCATATGAAGCAGCAAGCAGATCCACTGAGAGAGTGCTAATTTTTCACGCGAGCTGTGCACATCACCAAATTTATTCACATGTGCGCACTGCACTGTAAGCTAGGGCTGGGTTAAAAAAAAAAAAAAAAGATTCAGAATCGAGTCATGAATCCCAAAATCAATCTTTTATTTAATGAATGAATGAATAAACGAAGGAATGAATAGTTCATTAATTCATTCAATGATTCATTCATTCATTCATTTTTGGAAATCAGTATCGATACCCAGCCGTAATAGGCCTGTTGATGTGCTGCATAACTTGGCAGTCATGTAATTAAGGTTACAGCAAAAAAAAAAAAAAGATTTCGATATCGAATTGGGATAATCGATTCTGAACCTTGTGAATCGTAATCGAATCGATTCTTGAAATTGAATCGATACCCAGCCCTACTGTAAGCCTAATATGTTGTTACAAATGTTACACGCACTGAGCCGTCAATGCTGATATTTTGTGGCAAAAAATGTCACCCGCCAGAGTGTCAGGGGGCTTCCAAAATGTACACACCAAAAATCGACCCACATTTGGCGCTTGGCGGGTGTTAATTTTGAACCCTGTGTGTGGGTGGGTGTGTTTGTGTGTGGATGTGTGTTGTGTGCAGGTTTCAATTCAGTTAACTGCTAGGCCTTTATCCAAGTTTCGTAATTCTCACCTGGCTGTGTAAATTAAGTTTAAGGTCACTTAATTGTACTTGGACAACCTCTAGGCTAATCTAATCTAAGCATACAAGCACAAGTTCTTTCTAGTATGCCGCTTAAGAATAGCATAACGCTTCACAGAGTGAGCATAACTATCTGAATGTAGCGGGATATAGCCTAATGGAGCCAGAGGAGGCTATTTCTGCATTAAAAGTTGATAAAAAATACAATTTGCTGCCTAGCTAAATGTCAACATAGGAGTATCATACAACTCTATTTTGTCACTTGATTTAACCAAGTTGTCCTCAAGACATTTCACAGGCAGGATGAAACAGAATGAGTGTGAGAGCTACCGTGTCGCAGCCAATCTCATCTGCTGTCGTCGTCTATCTGTCCAATTCCTATTTGAATATGATGTGATATGTTTACTTCCCCTCAGGGTGTGATCGGTGTGCAGCTGGTGGTTACCATGGTAATGGCCAGTGTGATTCAGAAGATCATACCTCATTATTCCTTTGCAAGATGGCTACTTTGCAGTGGCAGGTAATGTTCAACTCCATACCTGTGCTTCTGACAGTGTCTCTAACTGCAGCCATTTCATCTGCTCAGTTGTGTGCCTTCAGAATAGGCTCAAAGGAGTCTTAACAATGTGGAACAGAGAGGTTGCTCTCCTTGTAAACAGTCGCCTTTTTCATTGTCTGCTGAAAGAGTTTTTTTTTTAAACCATCATTAAGTTGCATCGCAGAGACCAAAGGGCATCAAATATTGGGACGACCCAAGAGGACGGTGAGCGAAAATAAAGTGCCCGCCTCGTTTCCTCTAATTAGAGCCATATGTGTTTTTGAGTAAACAGCTTCTTAGAGCACACTTAATAATTCATCAGTGCTTGTTTTTTCTTCGGCAGGCTGTTGAAGCGTTTTTCTAAAAGCTCTGGCCCAAGCAGACGGCCTGGAGTGTCGCTCCAGAGAGTTCTGCAAATTAAGTTTTCAGTAATGAATAAATAAACATGAAACAAACATGAACAAGCTGTGCTCCCCTCCATGCCTCCTTCCCCCTCTCTCCACGCACAGAAACCTCTCAGGGCCTGTGACAAGTGGGCTTCTAAACCAACTTAAAGAGGTTGCCTGAAATGTTAGTCTTCAAACGGCTGCTCTTAAATTAGCTCTTGTTTTATGTCCAGTCCTCAAGGAGCCTTATGATGGGTCTCTCTTGTAAACCCTGCTTTATAGGGGTGATTATGCAGACCTAGAAGTGTACAATCGGTGTAATTCTTTGAGATGATTGCGAATGTCACGATGTTCTGCTCACCTGCAAATCGGTGCTTAAACTGTCTTGAAATCAAGGTCAACAGGCGCTATTGTGACTCGAGTGTATCATTGTTTTTTTTTTTAACCTGCATCATAAGCCTTCCCCCAGTGTGCAAGTGGGCAGGTGTAAGGTCCTCAGTAGGCTATTAGGCCTGGACCAGGGATGTACACCTAGGCTTCCCCAGGTTATTATCTTGTCTCCTCTTGCTACCATCCCCCCCCTCCCCTCCCCCCTTTCTTTCCCCAGTCTGCGGTGGTACCAGCACCCTACGGAAGATGAGTTGAGGAGCCTCGCTGGAAAACAACAAAAAGGGAAGAACAAGAAAGACAGGTGGGTACAGACGGAGGAGTGGAGGGATGGGGGCGGGGGCGGCGCACGGGGGGGACGGACGGACCGCAGCTCTTTCATCAGGCACGACTGACAAGAGGAGAGCCGGACGGACAGAGAACACAGGCGCCTCAGCGGAGAGACGAAGCTGATGGGTTTAGGAGGCTCGGCTGCAGCCTATTTGAAGTGAGAGGACTGAAGCCTCTTTAGTTGCTGCTGCTTTTGCGGTGGTGGTTGTTGTTGTTGTTGTTTTGTACCTCAATGCTTCTCCATGGCGTCGGGCTCGGCTTTGTGCCGTTACAAGGAAAGATGGTTTTGACCTGGCCATCTGCATCACGCACCTCTGTCTTCTTTTGGAAGTTGAAACCATGTGCCAGGTGGTAGTTATGGCCATGCTTCGACCATTCTCTGAATACATACTTTCATGGTGAATTGCAAATCTTTTGTGTGTTCCTGTAATCTGAATTTGAATTAGGCTGTGAATTTGAATTAGGCTATAGCCAGTCAGTGTTAATCCCCACAGTTCCAGATGCTATGCAGATTGTGGCTCAGGAGGGTGTTGTCTCGCCCCGTCCTCCTGTAACACGAGGCAGGCTGGAGCCCAACTCCGCCACATGTTTGCTAATCCCCACAAGTGAAAGAGGGACCTCTGTCTTTTTGGCTGCTCGTGCCATGCAGCCTCTCTCCCTTTGTTCTCCTGCGGACTCCCCGAGCGGAGAGGTGCAGCGGAGGCCCTTTCCTCTGGTCAGGTGCCCCAGAGATGAAACGTGTGGCGGGTGTTCGGTCCCAGCGTCCGGCCGCGGCTTTGTCCTCTGAATCCAGCACACACACAGGGCTGAACAAACACCGGCCCCGCTGCCAGGGAGGCCCACTAGAAAAGGCCTGCGGGTCCCCGGGAACAGCCGGCTCAGCCCCTGCAGTGTGCTGCCCGGCCTGCACGACGCCCCCTGCAGGCCTGGAGGGATGCCTCCCCTTCATATTTTACACCGCACCGCGGTCAGTAGTCTGCAGCAGTCACACACCTGTGGCAATTACTAACAAAACCTTGGCCATTTGTTTCATAGGGCTGTGCAAAAAAATCCATACATCTGAGTATTGCAATATTTTTTCCCACAATACAGTATACATTTTCCAGGCCCTCGTATTGATACATAATATATATACAGTACTGTACATATGCTGCTCCATATATACAGTATGTGGCCCTAGGGCAGGGGATGGAGTTGTATTTTCAGTAAATTATCTAGAGTATTGCAATGTACTGTAGCGCAATATCATATTGCAATATAGTGCAATATGTATCGTATCGCAATATATCATGATTAGTGATACAATCGTATTGTGAGGTCCTTGCCAATACCTAGCCCTCAGAATGTATTATTCTAGTGGCTTTTCTCAGGATGTACAGTGGAATCTGGAATCATCTCTGTGATATACAGATGGGTGACAAATGAAAGGAAAACCCTGAATCAGTGAATGGACATAACGAATGCAGATACGTCAATACAGGTGTACTGACCCTGACCTAGTGACCAATTACCCCCTACTAACGGTTGAGGAATCGTCACAGCCCGGCCGGGCGGCCATAGGAAGGGGAGAGAGAACTCCTTGACTCTCTCAGCTTTCAACCGTAATTCCAACACCAGACAGGGTTGCTGGTGTGTGACGATCTCTCAAGCCAAAATTAAACTTACCACCCTCGGGCAGCGGCGGCCCGATAGGCCCCTCCTTCTGGGATCCGGCCATACTCTGATCTGGCGAGACCCCCGGTGGAAAGCTACACCGGAACACGATGCATTACACCGCTAGACCACCGCTGACCCCGCAAGGGTGACGAGTGGCTCTGTTATTGTGTGTGTGTGTGTGTGTGTGTGTGTGTGTGTGTGTGTGTGTGTGTGTGTGTGTGTGTGTGTTTGTGTGTGTGTGTGTGAGGGGGGGGAGGGGCGGCATGTTTTGGGTCTACTTGTCCCAATACAAACATTATTCTGAGCGATCACTTTTATCCTATGATGAAACATTTGTTTCTATCCTAATGGGAGTGGTCTCTTCCATGATGACAATGCCCCCATCCACAAGGGATCGGTTTGATGAGTATGAACATGATGTGAATCATATTCTATGGCCTTTGCAGTCACCAGATCTCAACCCAGATGAACAACTATGGGAGATTGTGAACCGATGTGTTAGACAGCGCTCACCACCACCATCATCAACACAAAATGAGGGAATATATTCTGGAAGAATGGTGTGCCATCCCTCCCGTAGAGTTCCAGAGACTTGTAGAATCTATGCCAAGGCGCATTGAAGCTGTTCTGGTGGATCTTGGTGGCCCAGCACCTTAATAATACACTTTATGTTGGTTTTTCCTTTAATTTGTCACCCATCTGTCAGTGTCATTGATTGTTCTCCCTGTCTTGGGTTCCAGGAACACAAGGTACAATGGCCACATAGACAAGCCTCTGACCATTCCTAAGGACATAGACCTGCAGCTGGAGACCAAGTGCATCACAGAAGTGGACACGTTAGGTGAGTCCCAAAAAATAATACAGTCACCAAAACACGTAAAAGCAATGTTTGAACAATTCAGAATGTCTCTACCTCTGTCAGGCAGTCTCCATTCATCCGTAACCCTCCTCCTCCTACCTGCAGCATTGCACTATTTCCCAGAGTTCCAGTGGCTGGTGGACTTCACGGTGGCGGCTACGCTGGTGTACCTGATCACAGAGCTGTACTACTCACTGGCCGAGCCCTCTGGGGAGATGAACATTAGCGTGGTGTGGTGCCTGCTTGTCCTCGCCTTCGTCATGTATCCTCCCAGCAGCCAGTCGGCCAGTCGGCCAGTCAGCCAGTCAGCCAGCCAGCCAGTCATTTAGTTAGTCAGCCAGTCTGTCTGTCTTCCTGTCTGCCTGTTTGCCTGTCTATCTGTCTTATCTGTCTGTCTGCCTGCCTGTCTATAGCCACCCTAATAGCGAGTGTTGTTGAGGCGCAACTAAACCCATTGTGATATCAATGTGTGATGAGACCAAGCAAACCTCGGATCAGTTTCCGAGCATGCATATCCACAGAGCCGAAGCGCCTCGCGCGCGACGTCTCTCCACATCCTGGCCCTTCTGCCCTACCTGTTGCTGGTTAACATTCTTTAGCCTGTCAGAGGGAAGGAATCAGAGAGACCGGATTGTGCCGAGGCTTCGTTTCAGCCGTGGGGGAGCAGTCAGCCGTCAGCCAGCCAGTTGGCAGTAAGTGGCCATAAACTGACAGGCAGACGGCGCTCCGTGGCACGCCTGCCAGCCCAAGCCTGTATCTGCCTGGCTGCCTGCCCCGCTACCTGCTACTTTCCCCCCCCCGAATTGTCGCCAAATCACACGTATTATCCCCGCCGACGTCCGTGGGGATCAATCTTTCCCACGCTCCCTGTCGGCTCTGGCTGAGTGGCGGACAGATGGCGCCCCGTTTCCTGTCTGCAAGTCAGAGATTGGAGGGGTCCAATTTTCACAGCCCACCACCGCACAGATTTTGCCTGGGAAATGGGACGGGATGCGGGTGATGAAGAGGAAGATGATGATGGGAGATCCGTTTTAATGGCCCACTAGATTTCAGATTCCCCGTCTCCACCTGGGTTGAGTGGTGGGAGTCGCAGTAGCCTGCTTGGGGGTGAACTTTGACCCCTCACCGCCCTGGCTCTACCAGGGAATGGGACTTCCTGCTTCAAGCGGCCGCATCCAGGGTCTCCTCACAAAGGTTTGGGAAGAAAAAGATATTGCTCTGACTATATTTTTCATCTCGCAACAGTGGCGCAGCGTCCGGAACGGTCCATGTAGAGTTCCGAGGGCACTTCGCAGCCACGGATCTACTTTTGATGGATATTTGCTGAACTCCGCGCGGCCGTACAGGATGGTTCGATGGCGAGAGAGAGGGTCAGGGCTGTGAGAGTGGAAGCGCCGCCTCCAGGTCCAGAGTGCTGTTGATTTCTCCGCCGGCCGTGTTCAGGAGTACATTAGCGGCGCGCCGGCTGACAGCTCAGACAAGGGCTCTGCAGCTCTCCTTTCACAGGGGCCGGCTCTAAGTTGTCAGGCACCTTTTATGAAGCTGCCTTCCTCCCCAGCCGCGTATTCCTGGGTATTACCCCCAGGAGCAAGCCCATCGGACGCATTACCACTCCCAGAGTGGGCTGAGAGAGACGGACGCGTTGGCATGCTTGTCACCCGGTCCGTGGGAAGGCTGAGTTCCATCTCCGCGGATGGATGCCGTATCTCTCCCCCACTCCTAGAACAGCAGCCCGAAATACCATTATTTAGGACTGAGGCAGACCAGGAGCCCCATGTAATTGTACCACTGCTAAGAGGAGTGAGAGGGACACTGGACTGTGTGTGTGTGTGTGTGTGTGTGTGTGTGTGTGTGTGCGTGCGTGCGCGTGCACGTGTGCGCACGCGTATATCTGCCTTATCCGAGAAGGTGGGGATGAGGGTGGGTGAGTGGATATAACTGAGTCCGTCTCTGTCACTGGGTTGGATTATGTGGGTGCATCTACGTGGATGACAACTATTACTCGGTATGGAATTGCCTGTATCACCAATAACATGGCCCTGATAATTATACACTATAAACCACCTGCATTGTTCGATCATCAATTCAGTGGTGTGCTTCCTTAACTCCTTAACTCTGTGTCAGTAAGACCCTCTTTTCTCTGACGGCCCACTACTTTAAATTGGAGGAGGGGGGCGAGCGCTCACTCTGCATCACCTTCGGTTTCTTCTTCTTCGTCAAAGCTATGGCCATCCTCATCGTCACTGAGAACTACCTGGAGTTTGGCCTGGAGACTGGTGAGTCACTCTGTTGTATGGCTATTATGGATAAACAAACTGATTTTGCTAAGCTCAATGTCAGCAGAGCAATTGATTTGAGCGATGAGACAGAAATAGTCTAATGCTTTCATTTTTGTTTAGGTTTTGCCAATTTCTCTGAAAGCGCTTTGCAGTTTCTGGAGAAGCAGGGCCTGGATTCCCAGTAAGTAGCTTTATCCTCCCTGGATGGATCTGTGTCTAGGAAGTCAACAAATCAACATACAGTAAATAGATGGAGCACGTTTCTACATGGTCCACGTTGTACTGTATATTGATATTCTCCAGGGGTCCCATATCGAAACTCACCTTCAAGCTGATCCTGGCCTTGCTCTGCTCGTTGATTGGCGCGTTCCTGACTTTCCCTGGCCTGCGATTGGCCCAGATGCACCTGGATGCCCTCAACCTGACCACAGACAAAGTCATACAGTGAGTCCCCCTCAGACCCCCCTCCTTTACCACCTCACTCACCAACCCCACTACCCCCCCCCCCCCTCCTTTACCACCTCACTCACCAACCCCACTACCCCCCCCCCCTCCCTCCCCACTAGCCCTTCCCACCGCGTCTCCTCACAACATCCACCCAGCACCACGGTTTCCTACACCGTTCTCCAGCCACCTCATCCAGGAGTGGCTACAGCAGCTAATCCCCTGCAGGCTAACTGCTCCCTGAAAGCTGTTGCAGGGTCAGATGAAGGTTGTCAGCTGGAGCCGGGTTCTTTTTTTCAGAACTCACGAAGTGGTGTTGCCACAACATTAGGGGAGAGAGCCTTGGTGGGTGAAGGAGGAGGAGGGGTGGGGGTGGCACTCTGATAATTTACTTTGGCAGGGCAGGGTGTCACGCTTACACCCTTCCTCCCTGTCCCCTTCACGCTGGCCCAGCCAGTAGACAGCACTGAATCTGTCTTCCTTCCTCTTCCTCTCCTCCAGGACTTTGCTGCATATCAACTTCCTGTCTCCTCTCATCATGGTGCTGCTGTGGGTCAAGCCCATAACCAAGGACTACTTCCTGAACCCCACGCTGGGGAAGGAGAATGGGCCTTTGTAAGTCAGCTTTGCTTGTTTGCTTAATTGTTTGTGAGATTTCCAGATTTGTTTGTGAGATGTGCTTTTGCTCTGACAATGACTCTGACAAGGTCAAACAGGATCAGCCCCGCCCTGGTGTTTTCATATTTCCAGGATGGGTTGCGTCTCCCCTCCTCTCCAGACCCCACCCTGATTGTCACTCACTCACCCTCCATGTCTCTTTATCCCCCCCCCCCACTCTCTCCCTCCCCCCCCCTGTTTTTCTCTCTCCCTCCACCAGGATGACTGAGCAGACGTACGATACCCTGCGGCTATGGGCCATCCTGCTGCTGTGCGCGCTGCGATTGGCCATGATGAGGCACCACCTCCAGGCCTACCTCAATCTGGCCCAGAAGGGCGTGGAGCAGATGAAGAAGGAGGCGGGACGCATCAGCATCGTCGACCTGCAGAAGATGGTGAGGGACGGCCTCGGCTCCGACGGACAGACGGGCAAGAGTCTGAGAGAGGACCGATGGCGCTTTCAGGGCGTTGCCGTTCCGTCCTAACAGAGAGCGTCTTGTCCTGTGTCCCCTCCCAGGTTGCTCGTGTGTTCTACTACCTGTGTGTGATTGCTCTGCAGTATGTGGCGCCACTGGTGATGTTGCTGCATACAACATTGCTACTAAAAACCTTAGGTGAGGATTGGATTGGTCTATCAGCTGAAATCCGCTTGGGTTCCAAGTTAACGCTTTTGAGAAGAAAATTACCTGAATTGGCACTTGGTACTAACCCTCCCCCCCCCAACTCTTCACTCTGTCTGGCATAGGTGGACACTCCTGGTGGGTCCACCCCGAGGAGGACCTCCCTTGCCCTCTGGAGATGAACTCTGACCATGCCACAGTGGCAGCAACAGCCTCCCCAGCTCCAGGGCCGGAGGTAGCCGCTACGTCCGTGGCCCAGCTCTCGGTAGCCCTGGGGGGCCTGAGGACTGTGTTCAGCCCCCTGCTCTTCAGAGGCCTCCTGTCCTTCCTCACCTGGTGGATAGCGGCCTGTCTGTTCTCCACCTCCCTGTTTGGTCTCTTCTACCACCAGTATCTCATGGCAGCGTAGCCCCCCCCCGGCCCCGGGTCCTGGTGCTTTGTCCCAGGGGTCTGCTCAAGGCCTTATCAGACAGGACTGGGTGGGACAGGACCCTGGTGATGACCCCCCCCCTCCATCACTCATGACCATATCAACAGAGCTCCTGCTCTGACCCCAGTGCTTCCTCCACGGATGACTCTGAACGTTGTCTTTTTACTACCTTTTTATTTGGGGAGCAAGATTTACAAAGCTTAACAAAAACACTAATATGAATGAGTATTGACAATATACTGTATGTGTGCGTGGGAAAATGTCTTAAGTAGAGCAGCGAAGATGGACCTGCTGAGGGAAAAGTGTGGGGGGGGGGGGGGGGGGGGGGACTGCGGAGGCTCTTATTGGACACACAGATGAGCTAAACCACCCAATAGAAGCTCTGCAGAGGGACAGCCCCAGGCAAGCTGAGGTGCGCTGGAAAGAAGGAACAAACTCAGAACTTGAAACTGATATATTTGAAAATGTCTATAGACTGACTACCGACGACTGGCTACCGTAGGTTTCTAAATACTATGCGTTCCTCATGAATTGCTTGTTGTTCGATCCCCTTCGTACTCTTTTTGGTAGAAACTGAGCCATATTGAAAGAACTGAGGGGGATGGGAGTCCGGCACATGGAGCCTGGTCAAGTGTATGTGTGTACTGTATGTGTTTTTATGGGTATATGTATGTGGGTCTCTGTGTGTGTGTATGCGTCCTTGTGGGTGCGCATCAACATCTTACCTGTATTTTGGCATCAATACTATAAGGGCATTTTCAGGGTCAAGAGGAGTGGGTGTCAACTACTGCGAAGGCCTTTTTCCTTACTCCATCCCCACCCAGAACAGCTAGTAGTGAGCAGTGCTTTGTCAAATGAATTGATCAAATTTCAGTTTTATAAAAGTTGCTTTTAAAGAGGTGCCAAGTATGCCCACCTCAATGGGCTGTGATCTGGTGTCTGCTAGTGTTGAGTGTGCCCTGCTAGTGTTGAGTGTGCCCTGCTAGTGTTGAGTGTGCCCTGCTAGTGTTGAGTGTGCCCTGCTAGTGTTGAGTGTGCCCTGCTAGTGTTGAGTGTGCCCTGCTAGTGTTGAGTGTGCGTCTGCTAGTGCTGAGTGTGCGTCTGCTAGTGTTGAGTGTGTCTGCTAGTGCTGAGTGTGCGTCTGCTAGTGCTGAGTGTGCGTCTGCTAGTGCTGAGTGTGCCCTGCTAGTGCTGAGTGTGCCCTGCTAGTGTTGAGTGTGTCTGCTAGTGCTGAGTGTGCCCTTAGTGCTGAGTGTGCCCTGCTAGTGCTGAGTGTGCCCTGCTAGTGCTGAGTGTGCCCTGCTAGTGCTGAGTGTGCCCTGCTAGTGCTGAGTGTGCCCTGCTAGTGCTGAGTGTGCCCTGCTAGTGCTGAGTGTGCCCTGCTAGTGCTGAGTGTGCCCTGCTAGTGCTGAGTGTGCCCTGCTAGTGCTGAGTGTGCGTCTGCTAGTGCTGAGTGTGCGTCTGCTAGTGCTGAGTGTGCGTCTGCTAGTGCTGAGTGTGCGTCTGCTAGTGCTGAGTGTGCGTCTGCTAGTGTTGAGTGTGCGTCTGCTAGTGCTGAGTGTGCGTCTGCTAGTGCTGAGTGTGCGTCTGCTAGTGCTGAGTGTGCGTCTGCTAGTGTTGAGTGTGTCTGCTAGTGTTGAGTGTGCCCTGCTGCCTTCTGTCTCCCAGGGGTTAATTCACAATGAGAAGTCTACTGCCCTGTTGTGTATCCAAGCGTACACACCTGCTCATACGTTCCTCACACACACCACTGCACACCTTGACAGCACACGTACACTACTAAACACTGTCAGAGGTATTGTGCTACAATACAGGGTGAAGAACATGATTGTGTATTTCCTTAAGGAATGTATGGTAGGCCATTCTGAAGGTCACTCAAGACTGTATGTCTACTTAAAATTGATGTCAGCACAATTGTTTATGATGATGGGAGATCATTGTAACACGGAATTTCATGTGGAATACCCTGTATTCAACATGGATATTGCAGCACCATATCACTTTTTTTTAACATGTCTCAAGTCTTATCTTCACATATTTGTCTGTTTGGAAAGATGGGCAGTTCGCACACTATGAATGTATCAATCCTGCCTAATTTTAGATTGTTCCAATGAAGAAAATTGTTGGTATGAGTGAATTGATTTTAGCCCACTCCACAATAACATCTGCACCTGTCTCTCAATCTCTGAAACAGCCGCACACCTTGTATGACTACTGTAGGTCAACAGAAGATCCCAAGCTCTCTCTCTCTCTCTGCATACTGCATTATGAGTTCAAGATCTTTTTTTTTTTTAAAGTATTTATTGTATATTTTGAGGCCTGTAAACATTTCGAATCGAACAGTGTATGGTATTAATGGAGTGTCATTTTTAATCAGTCCAGAAACATAAGACAAATCAACTGCAATGTGTATCTTAGATTTTTCCTATGAGATGCCAATCCAGAAGTAGTTGGGATACTTTGCTACCCAACTCTCAAAATGGCGTTGTTTTTTTTGTTTTTTTGTTTTGTTTTGTTCGGTTCACACAGTAATCAAACATAGTGCTATTACTTCATGTATTTATTTTTGTTCTTGTTTAATTTCTCTTTAATAAATTAACATCATTACAGTGTTCTTGAAGTTGATTTTGATATCAGGAATTTGTGCTTATTGACTAAGTGAACCCACTGTAGGAGGGAGTGATGTCAGTCATAGCAGCCGGTTTTCATATAATGGGGGCCAGGTATTACAGCCATAGATAAACTGGTCAATAGACAGACATCAGTATGGTGGGTCAAGTTGTATGACCAGCTTCAGCCGTGGTGAATGACAGTTATTGGATGAAGAGAGGAGGTTAGTCCATGTGAGTTTGAAGAATGGCCAGGCCAAAACATTGTCAAAGTGCAAGGCTCACAACTTCAGGCCATATTGTTGACATCTTTGATGACAGCTGAAATGTGTTGATGTTGATAAAACCTAAATTTGACGGAGAAGCTGCATTACCAAAGACCCTGAGAACAGTTTGGCTTCACTGTTCCTCTTAATCATCCCTCTTTGCTCCTCTCCTCACCTCAACATCTTACCAACAGAAAAACTGGCCTCTCTTGTAGAAATTTGCTTTTGAGAACAACAAAATCAAAAAATGTTCGGCATGCTGTGTGTTGTGAAATGGTTCTCGTTTGATTGATTCTATGTATACTCTACTCAAATAATAATTTTTTACCAAGAAGAGAATTGACTGATTTTATACCTTGTCTGAGTCTTGAAAGCTGTAGATTAACTTGAATAAAGTGGCTTTTTTTTATTTTATTCCTGTTGTTGATCTCTCACTCCTGTTTGATATTGTCTGCGTTTGAGACGCTATGCAGGAATGGACAGTTTTCAGAGATGCAAGGTGGCCACATAGCTGAATGCTACACACGCACGCACACACACACACACTGCCATTTACACAGTCCATCACTTTAAGACCTAATGAAAAGTCTGAGTAGTCTCCTTCCGTAGTCACTGCATATAATCAATTAAGTTCAGAACAGATTAAGAGAGGCAAGCTTGCAGAGCCCAACTCCTGAGGCTTGCAACTGGCTTTCCCAAATAAATAATCCTTCCACTACTTTATTGATTACGTCTGAGGCTTTGGGGATTTCTACGGTCTCTCTGATAGCATTTGAGAATACCATGTGTTATGGTACACTGTAAATCCATGTCTCTTCAGAAATATTGTTCAATGTGTACTATTTCCTTATACTTTGATTTAGTCCCAGTGTCAGAGCAGACAAAAACGAATTGTTTCAAAACATAATGACATTCAATTAGTCAGTTCCCAGTTTAGATATAGACATTCTAGTGACGGAAGATGGTGGGGTTGAAAGACGTTGATGCCCTCCTCCAACCCCTACAGAAGGCTAGGGAGTCTGTGGGTAGCGCACTGGGCCAATAATACAACCTTGAGTGCCATTGTCTACATAAGCGGGAAAACTGGGCCAATACATTCATTCATAGGCAGACAGATCAATGAGATGGCTCCCAAAACAAACCACTGGAGAGGCTCCTTTCTTCTCCCTGAGAGGGCTCTATTCATGGAAGTCCTCCCCACACAGAGGGCCACAGAGCAGCAACCCCTTTACAGGGGGGGGGGGCACCCATAGAGCCCCCCCCCCCACACACACACACCAAGAAACTAAGAGAATGTTCTGGAGAGGTGTCCCTTTAATCGTAGCCTTTCTGTACAACAGAGAATAAGAATTCGGCCATTGTGTGATGCTGATTGTGAGGAATGTTCATAAAGGGAGCTACTCCACCATCGACCTGACCTTGTCAAGTGAATGGTTAAAATGAGGACACTTCAGTTTGCTTGAGACCTGTTTTTACACATCGTTTCTGCAATACTGGAAAAATCTATACCATTACTCAGGATAGGGTTTCCCAATTCCCATCAGCCTTTAGAAGAGTTGAATATACTAGCTCAGTATTTTAGAGTTGTCAAGTATTTTAGTAATGTTGATGACAGCTCCAGATCTTCCTCTAATCGTAAGTGGTTCAGCATGGACTGTATCACCAAGACAGCCCTATATTGGTGTCTTCTAAACAACTGCAATTATTCTCTTTTCAAAAGATGAATTAAACTGAGACCCGACATAGCAATTTTGGAAAGTTATTTCCATTCATGTTTCAAGCGCTGTCTGAACATCCTTTCGTAGTCATGGCTGCTGAAGAGACGAGAGGTTCAGCAGAGAGACAGGAACAGAACATCACAGTAGCAGGGTTTTTCTTTCAACAAACAAGAAACATGATCCAGTCTTTTAGAAATTATTGCTCTTGACAAGAAGAACTTCATTTGTAAGTAGAAAAAAGCAGAATCATGTTCTGGATAGGCTGAGGCCACTATTAGTCTCTATACTGTACCTATTTGAGCAAAGGCCAACACAAACAGGTATCACACATTTTATCAAACATAAGGATGACTTGTCATAATGTTCATAATGTGATATGAATGGCTCATGTGCCATTTGCATAATTGTTAAATAGAACAACTTGCAATACTGCCACTCATAATACACCAACCATTAACATGTGGTGGTAATGTTTTCGGTGGTGTGTGTACAGTGGTTGGTTCTTTGGTTAGCAGGATTACGCAAAAAGTACCACGCCGATTTTCATGAAACTCGGTGGAGGGGTGTAGCATGGGTCAACTTAGAATCCATTACATTTTGGAGCCAATCCAAATCATGGGGCAGATCCACAAATTAAAACAATACTTTGAAGCCAGCTCCCTGTGTGGGGGCGCTAGAGACACAGGGTTTGGACTGGGGGGTGCGGGGGTAGAGCCCAGAGTGCAATGAACCACTCCCTGCCAGCTTTGACCTGAGGGAGGCGCCACAGAGCCATCCGAACACGGTCACCAATTCACCTCCATTCATTTTTTGGACTGGCTTGGGAGTGAAAAATTCCCCCGGTTCATTTTCACTGGGGGAGATTGAAACGGCCATATCTCAACATGGGAAGGTCACACAGACACAGAGTTTTGACTGGCATAAAGCACTCGACCTGACAAATGCAACAATACCAAGCATGTCCTGCTCGCACGTACAGAGCCACGGAATGCATTCATGGGCGGATGTCTGTGCTCTCTGTTGTAAAATTTCTTGTTCAATATGGGTTAAGAAGCAAAATAGTTCAACAGAGTTACCAGAATGTATTCATCCAAGTATTGTTACAAACACTCAAGTATGGCTTGTTGTCAAGCAACCTGCAGCAAGGCTAGTCAGTTGAGAGAGCGCTCAATGCAATCTGTGCTCTACTATTTGAGGCAGATGAGTCCCTCTTTCCTGCCCACACATCTAGACTTTCAGGTGGACTTTCAGGGCTCCTTTGTAGCCCCAACCCCAAATATCCCCAGATTATCAGGCCACTCAGGCTACCTGTCCCAACTCATTCCAAACAACCCCAGCCCTCTATCTATCCCTGTGACATATTGAACAATTAAACATTACACACTATCCGTTGTCCAGAACTAATTTTTGCCCTTACATCTCCAAGCGCCATTTCTCGTTCCATATGGAATCATCAAGAACAGGCAGGGCAGGGATGGGACAGTGGGATGAGTTGAAGGGATGTGACAGAAGGATGAGTTGAAGGGATGGGACAGAGGGATGAGTTGAAGGGATGGGACAGAAGGATGAGTTGAAGGGATGGGACAGAGGGATGAGTTGAAGGGATGGGACAGAAGGATGAGTTGAAGGGATGGGACAGAGGGATGTGATAGACTTTACACTATGGCCATGCATTGCCACATAGCATCAGTGACAAGCTGCAGTAGAGATTAGCAGAATGAATAAAGGTTCCTTTCAACAAGCTTCTCAAGTCTAAATCTAATCATGGTTGAATGTTGAGGTCTGCTAGCTCCCAGTAGAAATATGAAATGGTTGACTGGACCGCTCATAATCACCAGTGCTCTTACATTCATTCACTCAGAGATGAACATTGATCCTCTGGGGTCTCTGCCGTGCTTTTTAACATGACTGTAATTAGCAGATAGAGGCCATATACGGGAGGAGCTTAAAGTGCGTTTGTGTGTGTGTGTGTTTCAAGAGACTCGAAGCAAAGCGTTTACACGCATAATTTACTACCAAAAAAAACATACATGAAATAATCAGAATCTAAAATGAAACATCTTTATATAATATTTAATCAATTTAAATAATTTCCTTTGTTCCTGTCAAGAAGAATAAGATGGTCCTCGTCCAGGTGTGTATCAATAGAGCTGACTGCCCCCTAGTGGCTGAGAGGAGAACTGTTCCAAGGTGGAGAAGGAGGCAGGGGGGGTCTCACCATCAGCAGAAAGCCAGCTCTCAGGGCTGACCAATAGGATAGCAGCTTGTTAATGTGCTCATGTATCCTGTAGAACCAGGTTACGAATGCAAATCTCCATTCCTCATTCTGAGATCAAGGTTTCTCCTTGGCAATGGTTCTGCTCTCTCCGTTCCTTTCAAGTCCCAATGATGATAACAAGGATGGTTATAATAAGAGGACTATCCTCACATTCAGCTGGAAGGCTGGGAAATGAGGGGGTTTTGGTAACAGATGCATCGTGTGTTATCATCACATATAACAGCATCATATTAGTAGCATGCGCAGATCAGTTTGATTGACAGCTTATTGGTGTTATTGTGAGACATTTGCAATTGTCCTCTATATTTCCTCTTTACATTAATATGCATCGAGGGCCTGCAACTGAGAAAGGAACTAGATATATAAGAAGACATGCATGTACCCACCCACCCCACCCACTCACTCTCAAACACACACACGCACACACACACACACACACACACACACACACACACACACACACACACACACACACACACACACACACACACACATATCAAAACCCTCTTCACTGTACCACAAGGAGCCTGTTTTCTGCGTGCCTCAGTCCTATCAGACTTCATTTGCAGCGTTAGATGTCATGAGGCCGCCGACGCACGGCGGTGCGTCTCCCTCAGCGGTCCTCCTACACACGGCTCCTCCACGTCCACCTGTGTCCCTCATCTAACACCACCATGCTTTCAGGACACTGAATACTGATTGGAATGAGACTAATAAATCAGAAGGATCTCGAGGGATGGTGCCAAATTCATATCGGCTCTTGATGAGGTTAAGTCCATTATTGTCAGGTCTCTTAAATGAGCTAACAGGATTTAAAATTAATCTGAATCATTATTATTAGCTTTCTCTGAGATGGTACAGCTGTAATTTCTGCGCTTGTGAAAGGAGAGAATCTGGGATATTGCAAACACGATATTGCAAACATGATGAAAAGCTTTAATTTATGAACTTACTGTAAGCATCATGATAACGTGTGCGTGGACCAGAAGGTCAACTACTTTGTGTACAACTGAGCACGGTCAAGCGTTTGTTGGGTTGTGGGAGGCAAATCTTACAAATGATATCAACAAAATGCATGTAGGGGAAGATGCGTGCAGTGGAAAAGTGCTGATAAATTGGTCTGTTTACTCTAAGCTAATCAAAGGTCATCCAATCTGTTTTGAGAGCTCATTGGCTGGCCTTTAGTCTTTATGAGTTAAAAGGTCACATGTTGACACCCTGTCGGCTTGTTTGACCTCCGATCCCTCTCTGTGACTTGTTGGAGTGCTGGCCGGCGGTCTGGGAGGTCTGGAGATCATTAGGGCTTTTCAGAGCAGTCAATGGACGATCCCAAGGGAAACAGGGGCCGCCGGACACTGGGATTCCTGCACCAGCCCCGAGGACGGATGAAGGGCTTCAGTCCCTCAAGGAGCCGTAAGCCTGCTTCCACTGTGTGTGTGTGTGTGTGTGTGTGTGTGTGTGTGTGTGTGTGTGTGTGTGTGTGTGTGTGTGTGTGTGTGTGTGTGTGTGTGTGTGTGTGAATGCGTGTGTGTGTTTGTGTGTGTGTCCATACACACACATGCAAGAAAGGGCGAGAGTACGTTCCTGAAGCTTTCTCTTGCTTCTTTACAGCCAGTCCTACATACAAGTTCACTCAGGAGGCTGACACACAAAAGACAGACTGATCCCCACCTACAGAGAAACTGGGAAGCATTGCTTTATTTATTTATTTTATTTTTTCCTCACCAAGAATAGTAAAGCACTTTGATAACAATACCATACTTTTATCATGTCAATTTTGTTGCATAGGAAAGACTGATAATTATATATCACTTTTATGACATTAGGAAGAGAATGCGGAAAAAAAAGGAAATTCCTTTTGAAGTTATTTATTTTATTTCTTTACCAAAAGACTATTATCCCATACATATTATGTCTGAAAAGCAGCTATCATTAATCTCCCACCATGCATGGGTGTAAATTATGGCATTATCTCTGTCGACATGGGGGGGTGGGTTGGGGGTGGGGGGGGGTAGAAATAATGGAAGGAGTATAAAAAAGAAAAGGAGAAAAAAAAAACTAGTCTGGAGTCGCTGGGAAAGATTAGGCTTGGCCCTTTCCAGTAGGGCCTGTCAGATTTATTTCCAACATCAAGGGCCTCTCTCCTCTCTCCAGCCCCATCCATCAGAGGCCTGTCTGGAGTTTATGTTCGGCCAGAGCCCTGATAGAGGCTGGGGCCACAGGGTGGAGGGTTGGAGGGCTGGGGGCGGGAGAGATGGGGGTCGTCAGCTACAGGCATGGTTGCCAGGGTACGTGGGCTGGAGGCATCCTCCATCATCTGGTATCCCAGGGTGCAATGGGAGCACCGGTCCCCTGTAGGCCTAAGTCATCGGTGGAGGTGAATAGCGCTGTCACCGTAATAAAAGGGGCTTCCCCCTTCCTCTGATCTGTGAGAGAAATGAAAGACAGTGAGAGGGAGAGAGAGAGAGAGAGAGAGAGTACAATCACTCACTGTATTCCATGTCTATACGTCTTGCATTTGAAATCCTTATTCAAAATTGGATGCAAAAAAGGGAGGATGTGTTCATTGCTCACACACACAAACACGCGCGTGCACGCACGCACACACACGCACGCACGCACACACGCACGCACGCACGCACGCACGCACGCACGCACGCACACACGCACAAACCATCACCACCCCACCCCCTTCACCTAGGCCTGTGGCACCACCCATTCACCCGTTTCTTGCACTGTGTAACCTAGCAACTATTTAATTAAAATAGCATCAGCAAGGATGTGGGGCTTTTTTTTCTTCTTCCGTGCTCAAGATTTCCTCCAATCTCTGGGCTGTTCAGCACGGCGTGAATCCAAACGGCCGCCATGTCTGCCACTGTACATACTCTCAACCTGCTGTCTTTGTTGCTTTCTTCTGGCCTTGGCATTTCAACATGGCCGCAGTTCATCCTCCTCTGTCTGTCTACGCCTGTCCTGGAGAGCCTCCCTTGTCTACACTTGCGTCACCGACCTGCATTTCTCACAGAACGCCGATGATGTCATGTCGGCGCGCGGGTCGGGGGGAAACGGGCGCAGGATATCGAACGCGGAGAACAAGGCCGTCACCTTGACGCTTCTCAGAACAGTGCATCAAGAGCACCGCAATGCCTCCTGCTCGTACTCTCCTCCCCCCCGGCCCCTCTCCTCCTCCACCCTCCCTCCCTCCCTCCCTCCTCCTCCTCCTCTCCCTGTGTGCCAGATCACAGTGGCCTCTCATTCGACCCCGGAGAGGCGCCCTCCGCACGCGCGCGTGCGCCAGGCCCGGGCGGGGCGGAGCAATTAGAGGGAATGTAAAGCAGCTCGGCGCGTCTGCGTACATCCAGCACGCTGTCACTCAAGCCACCTCCACCACTCAACTTATCACAGAAACAAACAATGGTGCAATATCTGGTTCAGGCCTGTCAAAGCGAAAGGCTCCATCTTCTCTGTCTGCTTCTCTCTCTCTCTCTCCCCCCCCCCCCTTTCTCTTTCTCTCCACACAAATATTACTCTTCTCCACTAATGGATATACAGTATATCTACAGTAAGAACGGGTCGGATATTCTTCCTCTCTGGGCTTTTGTTGTACTGCACTGAGATGCTATACTATTGTGAGATCCACAGTATAGTCCCCGCTGCTCTTTAGAGAGAGCCAGGCGGTGATTATGAGGGGGTGGAAGTAGTGGAAGCTGATAGTAAATGGCTTTAATGATTGTCGCACTGAATCGGTACATTAAGGGGTTGACCCGCTTCCCAGGTAGGCCCACGGCCTCGGCTCAGGAAGATGTATCTCCCCTCTTATGTTCCTCTCTCGCTCTCCTTCACATCCACTTTATCCCCCGTCCCTGCAGCAGCTCAAAGCCACTTCAGACATTTGGATTTCAACACAGACACTTAAGAACAGTGGAAAAAAGGAGAGTTGAGAAAGGTAGAGGATAAAACCACATAGGCGGTCCTACAGTCACTGCAACAGTCTGAGAAAATCACGTTAAGCCCAGTTCTAAAAGGTTAAGTCTGTGGAAGGATATAACTACCTAGGGTGATACTGTAGAGAGCAATATCAATGGGGGAAAATCCTCCTGAGTACATTTCAAATAGCCTTGGAGTAAAATTCTAATAACAGGAGAGACAGTGCCTTGGCTAATGTGTCGAATGTGCATGAGGATGTGTAGTGAGATATTACACTTCAGATAAAATGTACACACCATTTATTCATGTCAGATTCGGTTTTAAGTTTCTCCTGATTGCCAGACATTCTTTTTGGGGGGTTTTGTTCTGTTTTATTTCACCCGCACGCAAGCGTACTCTCAGTGACGCTCACACACACACACACACACACACACACACACACACACACACACACACACACACACACACACATTCACACCTGCACTCACAAAGAGCCATTAATTATGCAATGGAAATCTATTCATGTGAGAATCCTTTTACAGTGGTAGTCTAGGCTACAGAACTGCTCAACAGAACTGAAAGGACACAACATGTAAAATTGTACTGTGATTCATTGTCTTCAGTGTCAGTTTATTTGATGATGGTATGCTACTATAGATTTTTTTTTTTTATAAATAATAATAAAAAATAGAGGACAATGTAATCAATGAAATTGGTGGGATCATTTTCTCCAAAAAGATAGTTTAAACATTTAATAGATAAAAAAAATAATTCATTTCCTACATTGACTCAGTGAATGGCATCTCAGATTGTACAAGTTTATGAATTTTAGATTTGGATATGTTGATTATACATCTACATAATGTATCATTTAAAAATCCTTCCACCTGCAATTTTACAATTCATTTAATAATGAACACCTTGATGTAAAAATATGGCATGAATTAATGGTGTTTAGACTTTCACTCGCAGATAGCTTACGTTAGCTACTTACTGTATTCTACACACTAATGTATGCCAAGCTAATTTTATAATGGCAAACATGCACCAACGTCTCCATGGCCTGTATGTTAATTCTCGCCCAGAGACTCACAGAATCATTAGCATAATGGCACATGACTCTCGGGGAGCAGTAGAAAGAAAGAGACCTCTTGACATATCATAATGGCACTTTACGTGTGTGTGTGTGTGTGTGTGTGTGTGTGTGTGTGTGTGTGTGTGTGTGTGTGTGTGTGTGTGTGTGATGTGTGTGTGCTCGTGTGTGTGTGTGCGTGTGTGTTTGAAGGTGGATATAGGGTGTGTGTGTGTGTGTGTGTGTGTGTGTGTGTGTGTGTGCGTGCGTGTGATGTGTGCGTGCTTGTGTGTGTGTGTGTGTGTGTGTGTTTGAAGGTGGATATAGGATGTAGTACAGAGAGATAGAGCAAAATATAAGGACCTCTAATGGGTCACCATCACCCACCCAGTGACATCATGTACTGTAACAGCTGAAAGGCCCTGGTCCTGTTCAATCTAAAACCACATGGGATTTCATCATTCACAACCATTGCATGTATTTAATGCTGGTACTGCAGCTGGTTATTACTGTTTTATTTACTATTGTATTGTGCAGTTATTTAGTTGTTATATAGTAGCTAATGTTATAACAATAGCTAATGCTACTGTAGTGGAAGAACATGTGTACAAAAGACATATTGGAGCATATGCTCAAGCAATTGAAAATTCATGGAACAGTGAAAAACAAATGATGGACTCGTAGAATAGGTTAATGTCACTATTATTATTAATAATAATAATAACAACAACTATTATTATTATAATAAAAAATTATAATAACAATGATAATCATAATTCACTCCCTATGAGTCATATTGATCCTGACTGTAGAACCTACATTTGTTTTCTAGTCGTCATAGACAGCAATTGCTGAATTCAAGCAAAATGTCCCTAATGAGATTTAGCCAAACACCGAAGTACTTTACCAGTCCATTTTAGCTAAGCTAGGCTAAACAGTACAAGCCTTCCCATTGTCTGTTCCTCAGCATTACAATGGCTAATCGATACCATGCCACATAAAATACGTTCCTTGTCAATACTAGTTAGGCAGAGGGCCTTTAAACTCATGAATTTGTGGAGCGGGCATGTACCGATGACACAGAGGTCTGTGGGAGAGGCCACGAGCGGTCCAGGGGGCCACACCCCCTATTGGCCCTCCATTTTACACGGACACACGCCCCTTTTGTCTCCCTGCGTCTGGTCCGGACGACACGTGTAACAATGCCGTCCCTCGATCTGATACGACTGGCCCAGACAATGCTGCAGCCTGGGGCCATATGCCGAGCCTGGCGGCCTGCCTGGGGCCGCCGACGGGTCCTCCGCCCAAACAGGCGTGGGAACTTGGGGCAGACGGGGAGGGTTGTCTGGGGGAGCTTCATCAGGGAGCACCGGGGGTCAAATCTCAGACACCCAGACAGATCAGAGCAGGCTGTAGAGGAGTACCAGAGAGGAGTAGACAGACAGACAGCCACCCTGTCTGCCTGCAACGGTGAGAATGTCCCTCAGACTGTGCAGGTCCCACTGCTGCTGTGGGCTGAGGTTGTCTGGGCTTGGATGGGCTAAGTCAGGCTGCCACCCACTGAAGTGATCTGGAATGTTAATAACATTGATGATTACATTTGATATTTATGATTCATGAGGGTGGAAGAACACTTCTATTGACTGACTTTTCAATATATTTTGATTCATATTTTTTAAAGGTTCATTCATTCAGTAGGATTGTACTGTATAACACATGAAACGTGAAGGAAATAATGTTTTTGGTGGCAGGTTGTGTCTCGTTTGAGGTTTGTTTCAGCTATCAATATCACCACCACCACATCATGACTTAAAACATAACCCACACCCCAGAACAGCCAATACACTTGATACATGGAACCCCATTTTCATCCTTTAATCTCTAAGGCTCAAAATTATTACCATGACACACACACACACACACACACACGCACACGCCTCATTAAAATGCATACAGCCCTCACACACCCCTGCCGCATGCATTAATTAGCACTCTGCTAACAAGCTAGCTCCCTTCATTCTCGCCCAGAGCCTCCTTCATTACCATGACAGTGGCTAGCGGCGGCTGCAGCACCACGGGCCCCGTGGCTTCCTCCTCGGGGCCTCTGATTAAAAGGAGAACCCCTCGGACACACCGCTCCCGGGGCCCTTTCATCCCGGCACCCCGCGCCGCGCCCGTCTGATGATCCCTCGCCCGCGCCGCAGACTGTCAAGTGTACCTGTTTCCGTGGGTCCGACCCCACGTCCCGTCTCTCCGCCGTCTCACCCCCCCCTCCTCACCTCACGGCAGCCCACTCCAGCGCACCCCCTCCCGCTCCACATAATAGTCACCTCGTATCCCCGCCGGGGCCTGGTGGGGCGAGTCCATGTGAAGTCGCAACGCATGCGTGGAGCCGGGGCGGCCCGGTCCCAGTCCATCTCTGCACGTGGATGCGGGACACACCGGCTTACTGTTCCAGGTCAGCACTCAGGCCCGCTTTACAATGGCAACCCGCAGTGACCTAGTCCACTATAAAGGCTGATCCCTATGTCTCTCTCCACCATAGAAGGCCTCTCTCTCTCCGGGTGGAGGGAAGTGGGCAGCTGTGTACCTGGATGGCGTCCATATCCAGGCCTGACCCATCAGGCGCTCCCCTCCATCCTGCTCGGATTTCAAGGCAAAACGTCTCATTAGCTGTGGTCCTTGAAAGATGGGGCGCTCCATTTCAAATTCAGTTACACATTCCCTTTGAATGGAGGAGGGCAAAGGAGAGAGAGAAAGAGAGGGAAAGATGGAGCGAACTTGACGGACTGAATTCGGTGAGGCCTTGCACCCAGAGAGAGGGAGAGAGGAGGGGGGAGGAAGGTCTGCCGAGGCTCCAGTAATTTCATGCCGTCATTACCACCTTGGGCTGAACATATATGCTAATGTCGTTTCTGTGAGGAACTCCCGGACAATAAAGCTTTTGAGAGACGAAAAAATTGATTTTTGTGGAGTTGGCTTGCCATGACATACCTATATGGTTTATGCATATTGCATGAAGTGATGGTTGGATTTTTGGCCAGTGGCATGCTATTATATTTCAATAAGGTTAATACTATAGATTTGCGCAGTGGTAAGCTTTTTCTAAATGTAATTGTAAACCTAGTTTTTCAGTATGTTTAGTACGCGCGGAATGATAGATATGTATTTAGTTTTTAACTGTTTGGTTGATTTTTTTCTACAGTATATTGAGCAGATAGAATGGACAGTTGGCCTAAGAGCACAACCATCCTCTCAACCACTGTGAAACATCTCTCAATGACATTATGTTTAAATTGAAACCATGCTCACCAGAGACTTTCTTACCCTTGCTTTGACTTGTGACACCCACTGTTACCCATTATCCTGTAATTTTTGCACTGGCTCCCTGTCTCCTACAGGATTTAATTCTAAACCCTTCTCCTTACTTTCAAATACATGCACCTCTCTACCTTAAAGAACTCCTCACTCCACTAAACCTGCAATCTTCGATATGGAAACAGCCCACTTCATCATAGCCCAAGGACTACTCTATGGCAGACCAGGCCTTTTGCTCAGCTGCTCCCGCCTTTGGAATGCCCTCCCTGACAATCTGAGAGCACCACAGAGTTCTTTAAAGACGGGTCTAAAGATGTACTTATTTTGAAAAACCTTTTGTATTTAATGTGTATATATTTTACATACTAATTAGTGTCTCTGTTTTCTTAATGACTGTGATTGTTTCACAATGAAAAGTGCTTTATAAATACAATTAATTTAATTATTATTATTATTATTATTATTATTATTGTTGTTGTTGTTGTTATCGTTATTATTATTAATAATAACTAGCCGTCCCATCCCCATCTCCCCATCTCTCCAGCCATGTCGGATCATCATCATAGCCTCACACCAATCAGAAGTGAGAGGCAGAGATCGTCTCAGAGCGGTGGCCCCCCAGCTCTGGCCCCTCCAGAGCAGCTGTGTCCAGGCGTACTTCACACTTCCACACATGCTTCTCAGGGACCACAGTAGCACTGCGCCTCCAAGTGGAGTGGTGTTAGCTTCGGAGCGACCTCTGGCCAGTGCACAGGCAGATGGGTTCATGGTCTCAGCGCCGGTCGGAGACCCTGAGATGCGGCTCCTAGCCAGGTGGAGAGGCACGGCGGCCATTTAGATCAGTCAGCCAGTACTGATGGGGACGGCAGAGCTTCCATGCAGCGGGTGGGGGTGGGAGGGGGGGTGGGAGGGTGCGCCTTCCTCCTAACGAGGACTGGCTCCCCGAGAGGGAGGTCAGGGTGGGGAGGACCAGGAAGATATAGCAACACACACCGTACACACACACACACACACACACACACACACACACACACACACACACTCACACACACACACACACACACACACACACACACACACACACACACACACACACACACACACACACACACACAGATAGAGAAGATATATCCAATCCTTCATACATCCCCAACAGTGAGCTAATGACTGGGATTACAGAAAGTGGGCGGGAGGTGCTGGAAGCCTGTCAGTTATAATGCTGGAGTCCTGTGGTTAAAGTCCGGCCTGCAATCGCCAGGAGAGCAGCCTGAATTATTTAGCAATCGACTGGTACAGACTATAGTGACCTATAGACTACGGCGCCCACTGGTGTAATGATCTACTGTGACTTTCTGCTGTGCGCCCTGGCGAAGCCACAGAGATCTTTTTCCACTGGAACGTGCTCCACGAGGAGGTGGATGGAGGTACACGGTGAGCCCTGTCGGCCCTTCCCCAGCCCCTCTCCAACCCCAGGATACGCTGGGGTCAGTCGGTCATAGTTTGACCAACGCGCGGCCACACATAATCTTCGGTTGACACGTCTCCGACGTTTTCCCTTCTTCTTAAGACCAGTGTTTTTATTTAGTCTATAGCTGATCAACCTAGTCCCGTCTGAATGCTACACGTTAAAGAGGACGCCGACGAGCGCCGGTTCACCGCCTCCTTACGCTCAGTCACTTTAACAGCCAACCGCCTGGAAAATGTCCTTGACGTACGTTTGATATGATATGATTTCTATCCACTCGCTGAATAGGGCCTATGCATGGCTCTGCCGTTTCTCCAATTCATTCATCGAATGAATTTTGATTGCCCCTTCATTGAGCCCGACTTCGGCTGGGAGAATCTCTGCTGTCTCCTTTTCAATCAACGCGCTATTCCCGGTGTCACTATGCATATGTTTTACTAACTATACGCTCCAGTCTTTCTGTGAAGCAAGAGTCAATCAGGATGAAGGGCGCACAAAAAGCAGACGACGGCATTCTTGGGGGAGGAAGAGTGCTCCTCAACCACCCCTAGGCACTGGTATACATTGAGTGCGCGTACTCTGAACATACATGGCGGTCAATGTCGACCTCTCGTTCATGTCAACTGAGTAGGCCTCAAACGGACACGCTCTGGCGTGCGGCGGCCTCCGTACAGAGATGTTGGGAGCGGTGTGAGGCGGCCAGGCTGGTGGGCTGGGTGGGTGGGGGTTGGTGCCCTGCGGCACGCTGCAGGAGCTAAAACGTTCCTGCACATCTGGAGGCAGCCGGGAGCCGCGTGGAGGATTAGCACCCTGTGCTGTCGCCGTAGGCATTCACTAGTAGCGGCGCATGGCTGCTCGCGCACGTGCAGGTGGACACACACACACACACACACACACACACACACACACAGGAACAGACACAGAGGAACGCCCACACACACATACTGTACACACACACACACGCATGCGCGCGCGCACACACACACTCACACTCACACACACACACACACACACACACACACACACACACACACACACACACACACACACAACACACATACAGGCACTGCAGTTTCTTATGTTGAGAGGAGGAAACTCGTCATTGACAAAGATGCTCAAATAGAAGGGAAAACCCTTTCTTATTTATAAAGAATGGCTTAATCGTTCAGACTTTGTGTGACATTGCCCGCAAGGTTGTCAGCATCTACACACACACACACACACACATGCACGCACACACACGCACACACACACACAAACAAAAACACACACACAAACAAAAATACAAACACACAATAGTCAGCATCACAATCAGCCCAGAAGATTCACGTGAAGATGTGATGCACATTCGTTTTTTGATGCCAACACCATAGGCAAAGGCCATGGCAAAGGCCATACCTCTCCAACATACAGTATCATGAGAAAAAACTATCAATGAGAACCTAACCTTACACTCTGACTGAAAATGAGTTCTCTCCTTTTTTGTACTAAAATATAATGTATGGTGCCTATTTCAAGCCTTACAAATTGACCACCACTCAAACTTTGCCTAGTTTATGCCTTGCGGTACACCTACCCACGTGCCGTCATTCTAATTTAAATGCTGGTGTAAAAAGAAATGACAGAAACATTCCTCTCGCTCTTTCAACTCCGGCGTCCATTAACAGTTAAGCGCTCTGCGTAATTGTGATTTGAACGAGTCTGTTTAATGAGTGCAATGATCCGTCGAGGGAGCACAGGTAAAGTGCTTTTTACGAGAAGCCCTCATTTCAGCGGGCAGCCAGCGCCGCTATTTTACATTCGGCTTCAAAGCAGCGCTTCAAATCAAGTCGACCAGTCTCCATTTCCTCTTTTCTGATGCTGTGTATAGGTCCTTCGGAGTGAGAGTGGGCAGAGTGAAGACGGGAGGAAATGGAGGAGGAGGACGATGTATAGAGAGCACATAGGAGGGCGACACGGGAAGTGCTAAATTAGCTGGATAGGCGGAGAGATGGAGGGAGTTGTTACAGCTCAGTGCCTGGAGTGCAGGCCTACACTGATGTCAGTCAGCCTCCTTCAGACGGGCCTCGAGAGATGCTTCACAGCAGAGTCAGGCCTATTCAATTTAGTCCGACTTCAATTTCACCACATAAACATGTGTGTGTGTGTGTGTGTGTGTGCGTGTGTGTGTGCGTGTGTGTGTGAGTGTGTGTGTATGGATGGATGGATGGATGGATGGATGGAATTCAGTGAGTGGGGGACATAGCTTGGGGAGGGAGAAGTCCTACAAGGTGAGGTCGTGAGGACTCATGGGAGACGTCAATGGAGACAACCTTGTGGTGACCCTTGGTCTGAGACAGGCACACCCCCGGCCCCTTTGTAAGGCTGTTAAGACCAGCAGCAATTCGTTTAGATTTGGAATGGAAATTAAACAGCCATCTGAAAACTTTATGTGCTCTCATAAAAAAACACCAGGACATCTACTTCTTTTTTACATAAGAGATTAACAGATGTGCATACTACAGTGTGTGTGTGTGTGTGTGTGTGTGTGTGTGTGTGTGTGTGTGTGTGTGTGTGTGTGTGTGTGTGTGTGTGTGTGTGTGCGTGTGCATGTATGTTGGAGGGCGGGCTGTGTGTGCGCGCAGGGTGTGTACACGAGTGTGTGTGTGTGTGCATGGCAAAACTAAAATGGAAGTATCTGGATATTTACTAGCCTATAGGGAATATTTTGATGGTTACATCCTACCTCGAATATAATGGTGTTCATCACTCTGTAATAGAAATCCTAGTGAAAACCACGTCTATCTTAAACAGCCCCCTCCAGCTTCCAACAAAGCATCTGGGGCCACAGAAACATCGCTGGAAAGCTTTGACGTTGGATCGAATGAATAAAAAAAGAAAATGTCACCCATTCCATCTCTGAAGATTTCAGATAGAGGCTGACAATGAATGCACATCAAAGGGAAACGCAGACCCCCACAGTCTTCAAAGGCGCACTGAGAAACACATTCAGTGTTATTAGATAGATGAATATTGACATTTTTTTTGTTTTTAGTTTTATTCTCAGAGGTAAATGGCAGCTCAGCTTTCTCTGCAGATCCAGAGGGCCCAGAGAGAAGGTCAGACAGCCTGGCACTCTGCACCTGCTAGGCTTACACAGCCGCCTTCATTGACAGGCAAAACTTGAGGACAACCCCCCCCCCCCCCCAGCCTCCCAACTTGTCCGTTGGACTGAGCGATTGCTGCGCCAATCAGGAGAGGTTTTATATGCTGAACTTATGGGCGTCTTTCAGTACTTTGGCCCCATTCATCTCAACAAACAACCCTCCTAAGAATTTAACTGGCGGGCAAATGCAGTGCGTTTCAGCAATGGTGGGGGAACCTTGGCTGTCTGTGTGAATATTTACTCTCTAACACTAAGGGAGAGTATGCATATACATCTCTGACCACGCTTGGGGGCTCAGGATCAGGTGTTGTGGGAGCTGGAGAGGAGAGAATGGCAGAAGAGATGGAGAGGAGAGGAAGGGATGAATGGGTAATGGTCATCTAAAGGGGGGGTTACTGCATAGAGGCAGTAGAACCCAGTAATAACAGGAGAGGATGTCAATGAAGGGGTAACAGATTCAAAAACATTGATGACTACATGTCTATTTATCACATCCATGATTTTTGAAATCTGCGAAAACAAATTATTTTGAAAATGGTACCAGTTTTTAGCTAGCCTCGTGAGACCATGCTGATGTCGCGAGCTCACATTGTTACTCGCAAATCAGACTGGATACCCTCGATAGACAACATTTTGAGCCCGGTCGGAAAATGATCTCGCCAATCAGTGTTGGTTCTGAGGAATTTTGAAATATTAACAGCTACACTGGGCGGGTTTATGACAGTGAGGAGCGGTTGACGTTACTGTGTGATAGACCTTTTCAGATTTTATTCAGATGGGTCATCCAATCACCTGCCAAGTAGTGTTGAAAGTGCCTGATCTTTTACAACAGTTTCCAATGAAGAGTTGCCAAATGGTTATGCGAAGCAAACCATCTGGTGCCTCAGGTTAGATTTAAGCTGTTATTTTCAGAAGAAAGGGAGAACAAAAAACAATGGATTGTATTATCTGGTTATAATCATCAGTATCAGGTAGGCTGTATAACAATCCGAACAAAACTGTCTGCAACAGACAGGTAGAGTGTGGGAGCTGATCTGATCTGAGCTAATAGCCTGTCAGTGAATGGGACTTGAAGCTAACCTCCCTGTCTCCACCACTGTCAGCTGTATTTGTCTGGTCACAGGGCCAGAGAGCATGGACAGCAGGCCCTGGAATATGATGGTAAATTAGCTTGCTTTGTAACACAGAGATGGTTGCACTTTAGGTCAAATTTATGAATAAATACATCTCAAAAAATAAAATGGCACTCTCCTGCATGCGGGGGATGTGGGGGCTGTTGTGATTGAGGGAAGTGATGTACACACTTTGAACTCCGAACACAGGATTTAAACAGTAAGTATTGGTTCTTAGTCCTTCACCAGTATTGGTTCCATCCTGCTATGAAAATTTAATAAAAAGTTTCAAGAGTTTTCAGTTTTCTGAAACTTTGTCCTGTTACATCAACTCCTTTTACATTTGTTGGTACCTAATAAACTCAGTTCTCAAGGCCAGGACCCACTTCAGCTGAATAGGGATTCTATAAAAATAGCTGCCTTCTACTAAATTGCAATGTTCCACATGCGATTTGGGAAAGTGGAAAGATTCCATTAGGCGAGTCCTTCTGGTTGACAGACTGGAGGTTGTTCAGCACAGGTAAACCAATTCTAGAATGTGCAGACATAATAAGTGGCACAGGTGCATATTCAATTGGAAAAAAAACAGACTTGAAGTTATGCAGTAGTAAATATCTTTATATAACGGGTAGTTCCGACCTCACAATCTGATTGGTTAAGTTTAAGCTAACGTTAAGGTTGGTTGTATATTCATGGGTACCATGACTAGTAGTCGTAGACCTGCCATCTTTGTGTCCTTTACAGGTGTATCAAGTGGTCTAATTGGCAGAATCCTATGCAATCAGACCAATTGACACACCTGTGTAGGGCACAAATATGCCAGATCTTGGATTACATTTGGTACCCATGAATTCACGATAGACCACGGGCAAAGCCTCTTTACCATTCTATGTGAAATATTACTGCGCCAATTTTAACTGCCTGCAAAAACATCAGTTCCATTGTATAACCGTCTGTTGGTTACATTACGGTTTCTTCTCAAGAAAAATGGAAACATTCATCACCACTTTTGCAACTCGCAGCTGCACATCAAAGGTAGGCTACACTTCGTTCATGGCTAGCTGGTCAGGAGTATTAGTTTTGATTTCTAGGGCTCATTGTTCCTCATTTTGAAACTCCATAGCAACGTGATAGTTTTAGGAACTACCTTTCTTGGCAGAGTTCACTAAAATCAATTCTAAGACACTGAAATAGTAGGTATTTATCCCAAAATGTTTCCCGATGATGTAACTGTTGTATAAAAGCAATAATTCCCACGAGGGTTGTGGTATATGGCCAATATACCAATCAATCAATCCACAATACCACGGATTGAGCTGGTTACGGATCGTGCTGGTAGACAGCACTCGGCTGCGCCTCATGCCTACTGTATGACCACAGCACAACCCATGGTATATTGGCCATATACCACACCCTTTCATGAGTTATTGCTTCAGCAGCCACTACTTATAGAGTGCCTAAGCGGAAGCAGGAAGAGAAAACCGCCATGGGACCTTAAATCTGAAAAAAAATATGGTAGTGGTAAGTATGGTAGTGAACGGTGAAAAGTAATTTCTTGATCCCGATTGAATTGATCCATGGCCATCACATATGATGTTTGTCAATTTAAAACATACATTTTACTCATCTCACTTAACTCACAAGTCAGCTAATATTAGCTAGCTGACATTACACTCATTTAACACTCATCAAAACCTTGTAAAACCAATCTCGCATGCCAGCTTTTATAGAACTGACTAACTCTCCTTTTGCATAGCTGCAGCTCTTAACATGACCAAACTAACAGTGATTTCACCTCTTTTAATAATTTTAAACTTATTCTGGCATAACTGCTTTACAGTCTTGTGAAAAACTGTGACTTTCTTGACTTGCAAAATTATATTTTAAATTGACATACATCATATGTGTAGGTCATGGCACAATTCAAATGGGATGAAGAAATTATTTGTTTATCGCCGTTCACTACCCTACATATTTTTTTCTAAAATAAGGTCCCATGGGACGCCTCTTTCTGCTTCTGCTTAGACACTCTATAGAACTCTAAGAAATTAAATGAGCATAAATTATGTAATACTTTAATTACCTCTGTAATATTACATCAGCATATACACAGTACAATGTAGTATTTGCTTTGTAATTCTACCATGGTGGAATTGAGCAGCTTTAGTCCACTTGAGTAAATAACCAAATGACAGTGCAAAATGCAAATGATGCAGCTTTTCTCTCTGGGAGTAGAAAACATGCAAAGCCATTCCTGTTTAAATTTAGCTCGTCATTCCTTGGTCAACTCTGATGTCTTCCCACTGGTGGGAGTGAGAGCAAAGCACACTACCGGGGATCTTTAATGCATTAAAAACAAAATGGCTGCCTGCGCTCTATGTACAGTTCCAAGAAATATGGCCAAGAGGCACTGATCCTCTCCCCTCCACACATGGGAGGATGACTCTTCTTTTCAGCCTTGTTCCTTTCTCTCTCCATGGGAATGTGAAAAGGGTGAAAGCCATGAAGGAGGGAGGTTCTCTCCACTGTCATCTCTCAAAGGTAGCGAGCATCCTCTCCTCTGATCAACAAAGCCCCAGTCACACATTGCTGACAGCATGCATCAGCTTGACTGCAAACTTGTCAGAAGACACTAAAGATACCAGTGGGCCTACATTAAAAAAGAATGACCTGATTAGGAGCAAGATAAAACAGCTCATATTTTCCTGGCAAGTAAACAAAGAAAAGGTGATAATGGCAGGATAAAATGTTTTATTTATTTACTTTGCTGACATCTATTCATTATTCAATAGCTCACTATGTTAGCTTCAAATGAAGTCCGATGACTACAAGAGGCTTAATGCTAATGTGTGTCTCCTTACCAGAAAGGAACAACGAAGAAGGATCTCACAATATTAATATTGCAAGATGATGGTCTTCTGCATGGTATACTGTAATAAACATGTAGCATAATATTAACATAAATATAACTACATAGGAAATATTGCGGCAATGGCATTGCCAATGAATTATAATCACAGGCAATATTAGGATGAAAACAATCTCATTGTGTATGTAGTGCTCATTTAAATGTAGTGTACTGGATGTAGTGCCCAGTTAAAATTACTAATCTAGTTTATCCCCAACATGTAGCCTACAGTATTTCAATCTTTCAACAAATGTATCGATCTGACATCAAAGGTATTTCAATTGACAAAATGGCATATTTAATATGACATAATCTGTCTTCAGTATATCACCTTTGATCAACAAATGAGTGAACAGCTTAGCATAGTTTTCACATTTAAATTGAGTGGCAAGCTATCCCTAGCAAAATAGAAAAAGAGTGTCCAATTTGCAGGTTGTTACTAATGTGATATTAGCAAATGTGCTCCTATGATTTAATCTGACATAATTGTGATCAGGAACATTTTCCATTGGCTGCTTGGAAATATGTTGGACCAGTCACAGCCTTAAGCTTCATTTATACTCAGTCGACAAGTGTCGTACGACAAATGTCTGTCGACAGAAAACAAATGTTGACGACATTTAGCATTTATATTTCAGCGAAGTGTCTGATCACCTCCATGGTAACTTGCAGACGCGTGGCTGATTTATCCATGGCAACGAAGTACCTTCTATCTAGCTATACAATCACAGCTGTGCGATGAAAGGGACAATGTCTGTGACATTAGAAAGTTTGGTAGGTGCAAGACACCCCTGTCCGACACAAAAAAGTGTAGACGGTGACGTCATTTCTGTCTGTCGACACTTTCAAAAGTGTCGTACAACAAAGTATAAATTGGCCTTTAGTGAGCCTGTGGCCAATCCTTATAATAATTACAGGACCTTTATTCTGCCACACAGTGACACACACACACATTACGTATAGTGAGCGGTGCCATGGCAAACAGCACACACATGCAACTTTTGGGGGTCGCCGGCAGAAATGTTCTCAGCATTTGTCCCATCCAAGCTGTCCTCCTCCAGGGGCAGCCAGGAGCAGTGGGCAGCCATCGTTCATGGCGCCCGGGCAATAAGTGCTCAGTCCAAGTCTTGGTTAGGGACTGGACTGAAGAGCATCTGTTTTTCTGTATGTATTTCGTATTGGGTTCCTTGGGAGGAAACCCTTGTGAAGACGGGGAGAACATACAACTCCACACAGAAAGGCCCATAGACCTTCTTGCTGTGAGGTGACAGCACTAGGTACACTGTGCCGCACGTGAGCGATTTTGGGGTTCAGTGTCTTGCTCAAGGACACAAGGACACAACACCGGGAGCTGGGATCGAACTGGGGACCTTGCGATCCCCAGCTGGCCACTCCCAAGCTACATGCCTCTAAACAGCAATGACATCACTTCAGCATCATCATCACATTATGGAGAGGTCTAGAAAGTTAGTCTACCACTGGTTTCTCCACTCGCCCTGCCCTTAGTCTACCATGTTCTCCCCAAACAATGATTTTAAACACTACACATTTCTAGTTTAATTCTAACATATACACATGCATATCTAAACACTACCAAACAAAAAAATCATCACACACACACACGCACACACACACACACACACACACACACACACACACACACACACACACACACACACACACACACACACACACACAAAGGCCTTTGTGCTCTATCCCACACCAGCACTCCTCTGGAGGCCAATCCTGTGCTCCAGAGCCCTTTAGAGGGGCAGCAAGCCGGAAAATGACCCCATGCTGTCCCTGCTCGGCTCAGCCCCGCCTGGTTACGCCCGTTTCCCAGGGACCCGCTGAGGGGCCAGCAGCCCCAGGGCCCCCTCTCACGCCACATCACCTCCCAGGGCCAAACGTTAACACAGGCTCCCCGCCCAGGATAACGGGGGCTTGAGAACGTGGGAAAGAAATGTCATAGGGCTCTCTGACAGCCTTGCTGCGACCCCCTGACCCCTAAGACTGGTCCCACAGGGTTTCTTAATGTAAACAGAGGCTGGCCAAACAATAGCAAGCCCAGTGTTAATTAGATTCATAACCCTTGAGGAGATGAAGAGCTGAGGAGGTGCGTGAGGCTAGGTACGGGTTACTGACCACCTCTAGATAGAGACTTAACTCTCTGAAGTGTGACAGAGAAGCCACACTGGTCTGCGCAGGAGACTATAGTTGCTGTAGATTAATTCAAACACAATTTAAGCTGTCCAATAAAGATGAACTCAATCAATCACACACTTTATTTACCTTATTATTCTGTGTCAGGACCATATTGATAGTCTAGAAACTAAAGGGGACAAAGTGCCACTAAAACATTCATTGAACCACTATACTGTACAGTATGTCTTGAGTTATTTATAGTCTTCTTAAATCAATGAAGGTCCATTCAAAAGCAGGGATTCAAACCACATACTGAAGTCAATAGGCTCTTACGTTTAATGGAGTCATCCACAAAGGCTGGGGACAATAGCTGGCCAGCCGTCAGCTTTGTGCTATCCTGTCTCCTTGTAAACAGTCCTGGTCATTTAGCCTCTGACCCTCGAGGCATGTCCCCACTGAGTCAGCCCACAGTGCCCTCTCCATCCGGGGGGACAATGATGCAGGTCATCTGGGGACATGGTCAGCAAGGCAGGTCAGAGGGCAGGGAGAAGGGTGGGGGCCAGCTCTTTGTGAGGTGTCTGGTCAGAGAGTGTAAACTGTGGTGAAAGTTGTGATGAACTCCCATGTGTATTACAAGTGAGAGCACCATGTCCGGTCATTTGTCCAATGGGTCACAGTGGCTTTTTTTTTCTTCCAAATCACTCCACAATATGGGACATTAATTGATTAATTGATAATGATTAATGATCATCTAAATCAATCAAATAGATTCAGATTGAAAGTTAATTGTAACAAATAACCGTGAAAACATCTTAATACTAACAAGACATAATGCTTTTCTCCAGGAGCCACAATTCCATTTCTAATAACATGATACTGTATGTACCCAAAATGGTTCCAACATGGAAAACAGAGTTACAATTTAATAAGTATTTAGGCATCTGGTTAGATTATATCAAGCATGAGAGGGAGTGATGTTATACTGAATATCAGCAAAGCTGTGATTCAGCAAACCTATGAACCACAGGCCTCATACCTGCAACTGAATCACAGTCATGCTTATATTCAGTATGATACTACTCTCTCTTGTGTGATATTGCTTGATTAACACAAGCTATGATTTTACCAGTGCTTAATTAGAGTGACATATTATACATGCATGCTTCTGCAAACACATTAAAACGCCTGGATTCACTACAGTGACATTCAATTTATAACAGGAGATACATATACACAACTCATCACTTGTAACTTCATCAGCACTTACGTAGGTTGGAAGAATAAGGTGTCAACAGACTAAAACCTGTATAAAATAAACAAATAAATAAATAAATAAATAAATAATAAACAAACACAAAGACTAATGTGGCTGGTTAATTGTTCTTAATTTACATTTGGCTGACTGGCATGTTAAGCTATAATTTTTTTTTTTTACTAGTATCACGGCTTGACACCAAAAAAGACCTGTGTCAGCTCTCTGAGTTCAAAGGTCAGACAATTAAAGTGTTGGACAGCGCGGCAGTTGGTCGTCCCATTGACGAACAATGGACTCATCTATTTGCTCAAGGCCCCTTGATGTTGCGCCATAGGATGACCTCATCTGGACACCAGCGCATGCCTGGGTCAGGTCAGTGTGGTGGCAGGGGGTCAAGGGTCATGAACTCTCCATCATGACCTCATTCCCAGGAGGCTCCTGCTTATGGACTGCTGGGCCAGTTAGAGGACATCATTAAGGACTGGTGTTGGAGTGGACCAGGGGAGTGAGACACAGCGTCACGGACAGGCTGATTAAAGTACATATTTCTGTCACATGTCAAATAAGTGAATGTATTAATTCAAGATAGCTACCTATCATGGTCATACAAGTAACATTTCTGTCCAGATGCAAACAGTGCAACTTCCGCAAAAGCCGTGAATATAAATGCCTATTATTTAACTGAGAGTGCAATCGTTAAAGCCATGCATTAGTTATGCATGAAGTATTTTGATCCTGGTGCCGCCAAGGTCCAACAGATGTCCATGTTCAAGTCAAAGTGAATGAGAAGGCTTGAATGGACAGACCTCCTCCATTATACATTTGAGTCAAGTGCCTGTAGTCTAAAGGTAGAGTCCTGCAATGACCTTTGCTTCCCTCCAGTCCAATGACGGCTTTTGCTACAGCTGATGTAGCATGGGTTTGAGTAATCAGGCTCTGTTTGACTGCCCCTCATCATCATCATCATCATCATCATCATCATCATCATCATCATCATCATCATCATCATCATCATATTCACATGCCAGAGTCCATCATGCCATGTGGAACTGACTTGATCTCACACATGATGCTTCCATGCCTCCCTGTAACCCCCATGAACATAAATCTGCCTTCAGGGTCTATGGAACTTTATGGGCACTTTATGCAAGGATCGCTCTCGCAAACAACGCCCTTCATCCGGTGATGAGAGCCAGGTTAGAGATCAGTGTCAGGATGCGTAAGCCGTGGTGGTGTCAGAGCTCAGATTGCGTGAGGGGCATACCGATCCCTGGGTACTGTAGCTCTAACCCAGCTGAACTGGTGAAGATGCATTCCTCAGTAGAATTACAGCTGACCCGCGCCATTGAAATTGCTAGGTTTTTGTGCGACGTAGCTGGCTTAAACGGCGTTCGTGGAGGATGATGTTTACTTTCCCAGTTTGAGCCCGTGAGGTGCGGTAAACCCTAGTTGAAGTTCTCGTGGGTTAGGAAGTGCAACGCAGTGAGGCCCTCCTAGATAGATGCCCAGAAATTGTACGTTCTGAATGTTGTTACTAACTGGAGAGCCAAGTGTGGAATGAATACCACATCATTTAATTTGCATAAGGCATCTGCCAGTAGGCTATGCTCACTAGAGTGCTAGATGCAGGCTATTTTCTCAGCTGTAATGGTAAAAATGTTTTTTAAGGGAGATGCCATGAATGTTAGATTAAAAAGGAGTTACACTGAAAGGGAGGGAATCTGTTTTAGATTAATAGGCCAATTGAAATAAAATGGATGATGTTTGTGCGTCCTTACCCCCTGTAGCAGAGGTCAAGGGTTGAATGGCTGAGGTTGTGGGGTCATGGACCATGGCCTACGGAGCTCTTAGACGGTGTTGAAACAAGTGTGTGAGGATGTTGGGTCCCTGGTTAAGTGGTACGGTAGAGAAAATGTTACCAACAAGGAGCAACGAGATACACAAAGATTTTACTGCATTCATTTTCAACATGGAAATAGACATACACTGATGAAACAGAACATCATCAGGAGAAGAAAACATACTATTCGCCTTATTCACCTGGCAGCGATATTGGTCAGTCTGCCGTAATTGGGGGTACGGATGCGGAAGTGCCCGTTGACTTCAATGTTAAAAGTTCACTGTAAAAACACCACTTAAAGAACCAAAATAGTCAAAATAACAGGCTGAATACACTATTGGGGTTACAAACTCATCATTACCAGACTTTGATTGTTTTTCACTGCGTTGTTTTCGCGTTTGGAAATACATGGAGGTGAATGAGCCATAATTAGCCGTCATCTGCATTCACTCCCATGTATTTCCAAACGCAAAAACAACGGCAGTGAAAAACAATCAGACAACAGATTCTCCTCCCTGTCTGTCCTGTAGACCCAGGCTGGCGCTGGGCTGACACTGTGTGGACTGTGGACCCAGGCTGGCGCTGGGCTGGCACTGTCTGGACTGTGGACCGAGGCTGGCGCTGGGCTGGCACTGTCTGGACTGTGGACCCAGGCTGGCGCTGGGCTGGCACTGTGGCAAACGCCAGGCTCTGGCTGTGCCAGGCAGGTACCAGTACTCAGGCCAGCATGCTACCAGGCCTGCGGATTAAAACATCCTCCTGCCGCCTGCTTTCATCCACGGCCAGCTCACCAGCCGAGCACTGACAAGAGACGGATCTGCTCTCTCTCTTTCCCTCTTTCTCTCCCTTCTTTTCCTCCTCCTCCCTCTACCTCTCTCACACTGGGTTAGAGAACCAAGGAGCGCAGGGGACAAACCTGGCGCCGTGAACAGAGGAGGAGGAGGAGGAGGAGTAGAAGGGAGAGAAAAGCAGAGAAAGAGAAACGCACATTGTGCTTTTCAAATGGGTGGGAAATGATTCGGTGGGATTTGCTGACAATTATACGGTGGGGTTTAATCAATTCGGCCCATTCAGAGTGTGGAGAGGGCTGATCCCCTGGCACAAAGGGCTAGGCCGTCGGGGGGCGGTACCTGAGAAAGCAGCAGCCTGGTGTAAGTAGCATGGGGCAGCACTCCCCTCCCTGCACACCACACCGCAGCATATTGCCCCACTCTGAACTTATTAGCTGATGGATTAAGCCCAATCGCAGGGACCTAAGGGCCACTGACCACCCCCCCCCCCCCCCACCCCTCACCCCCCCACCCCCAGGAGTAGGTCTGACTGGCAGGCGACATTGTGTGAGGCACCTAGACCGACACACCCCTCATTTATCCGGTGAGAGGGCCCCGTTTGATGAGGTTATTTGGTGGGAGAGAACAGGCTGTGACCGACAACCCTAAAAATCACGCAGAACACATTGTAACCTGAGAGCTCCTTTAGATGGCGAGTCTTTTGCACGGTTGTACATTTTTATCTGACTTAAAACATAGTAATGCCTAAAATAAATAGATCAAGTGCACCTGAATATGAACACACAGATTAGCCTTGTAGATATGAGGGCTAATTAGCATCTCACTGCAGCTCAACATGCAAGCTCAACGTGAGAGCCGTCACTGAGAAAAGGGGCTATTGGTCATGGGCCTGATTATAGGTCTATTGTGCACCACAGCACTTAGTGACTGGCTGAGAGTAGGAATTAAGAGCCTGATGGCAGTCGAGTGGAGCTTGGGCTGATGTAACAAGGAATGGAGGTTCCTGGACAGCAGGCTGTGGCCGGGGGGGGGGGTGGGGGTGGGGGGGTCATACTGCAGTCCCTGCTCTGCCTCAGTATTCATGGGGAGACCCGACAAGAGGGGAGCCCCCCATCTAAGCCCTCATTTGATCTGGTGAGTGACAGATGATCCTCTGGCTCTTTTTGTGTCGGACAGCGGGGGGTTCCACGACTTCACGTGACCTGCCTTACCTGGACCCCTCATTTAGAGGCGCTAATGCAGGCCGCCCATGGCGCAGCTCCACCTGGCCTCAGAGGGTCAGCCACATACTGCGATAGAGGGGGATTCTTGAGGCCTACTCTGCTAATCCTCTCACACACTGAGAAGACCCAGAGGTCAGAGCAGAGCAGAGAAGGCCATTCTCCAGGTTCTTTAGACTGGATTAGAGGCACAGCAGGGGTGGGTCTTCAGGAGCCAGGCCTCACGCCTGGAGAGCACAGAGAAGACTACAGAGGAGAGCATAAGACAGGCCGGACACCCCCCACCGTCTTCCTTCCCTCATAAGACCTCCTTACCTGTGACCTCCGACCCATCGCATCTCACCACTACCCTTAGACCAGCTGAGCTGCTCCCAGTGACAGCCGGTTAGCCGCTTTCAAAGGCTTCCGCACTGGGCCGTCTTTGGTAGTGCCTGGTCCTCTCTGTCTGACGGTTTTACCTCTCGCTGTTTGTTTGTTTGCTTTCATGGAGGGGGGCTCGTTAGGCGAGCGCCAAGCAGTTGATCTTTAATGAGAGGGGGATTCCACCCCTTCACTCCGCAGCCTCTTCCATACCTCATCTTGAAACCCCTCGCCGGCTTTCATGTGCGTCTCGTCGTTGCGAGGTGAGCGACTGCTCCTCAGAGAGGCTCCGTCTTTGACTACCGCTGATTAATGCTCTTTGAGGACAGGAGAGAGGCAACAACAACGCCGCGCCTTCTTTACATACAAAGCAAAGGGGGGCCTGTTTTCTACACAAACACCAATGCCACTGGGAAAATGGGATATAGAAATATACAGCCTGGCATATCATATTCATGGAGATAAATGGCCTTCCTAATGGCCCAGTCTTTTTCTCTCTCCACATCCACAGCCACCCACCTCGGGCCCAATCAACACTCCAGCGCTTTGCATCTCTCCCATCCCTGACACACTCTCACCTCGGCAAACACCTCGGAAACCCGGTGCCCCTCATCAAAAGCATTTCTCAAGACCAAATTAGCCACAGTGTGGGATATGAGAGCTATTTCCACAGCACACTAAGAGGGGGCGAAGAAGGAAGGTAGACGAATACAGACATCAAAGAGCCCCAAAGAAACAAATAGTGCTCTCTTCAAAGTCAGGATTTTAATGCAAAATCTTATATTTTAGATCTTATATTACTTATTTTCACTGGAGGAGAGTCTCACCACAAACCAGCCAAACTTGACTGGAAATGGTCTTAGATATGCTAACGACGATCACGATGCTAAACTTTGAGCACACAGCTGCATGCGCACTCTTAGCAGAGGCCATTAGTTAATCATGATGATAAACCTTGGCATTGCATGAATGCAAGCCACAGCCGTTAACGGTTCAGATTATTCTAAAGCAAAACCTTTGGCTCATTTGTCTGCATTTGCTTCCACTGACGACTCAAAGAGAAGGAGAAATGGCCGGGGTCCATCTCTCCACGCAACTCGCTCTCTTCTCTCGGACCAGATCCCACTCAAATTGAGTTAGCCAGTCAAATCAGGTTAGCCACTCTTTTGCATACAACGCACTTTTAATTCAGAGGCTCACTTCATCAACGCCATGCCCAGACTTGGCGGCATGCCAGCGTGGCGTTCCTGAGCGGCGAAGCACAGCGGCGCTGATCCGTGGCCAGCAGGGTCAGGTTGGACCGGTATACAGGCTCAGGGTATGTGTGTGTGTGTGTGTGTGTGTGGGTGGGAGGGGTACAGGACACAAGGATGTGTGAGGAAGGACTTAGAAGGACTTAGTGATATTCTGACACTCCTTCAGTGTGACATGCGTGTTCAGAGGTTGTCACCGGGGGGTCGAGTGTGTGACAGTTTGCGCTGCCATAGAGTAGGGCTGGTGGACGGGGGCAGGGCAGGTTGAGGCTGGTGGCAGTGGGGGGGGGGGTGTTATACTACCCAGTGTCACACCACTATGACTCCTCCCTCTTTCACTGTCGGCCTGCACTCCCTTCACCACCTCCACTCTGGTCCAGTAGTCAGTCATGGGTATTTCTTGGCTCTCCCTTTTCCTCCAGGTCCACGTGAGGTAGCATACCACAACTCCTGTGGTGCCCAAACATTATAACATCTTCTTAGCTCCTATATTTCTGTGTCTGAATCAATGCAAATAGGTAAAAACAATTATGCTCCTGAAAACAGCTCAAAGCGACTGAGACTGCGGGTCTGAGTCACACACACAGATGGAAGGTAGAGTGAGGTGGTCTGAACATCTGAGGCTGACAGCAGGAGTGGGAGGACCAAGGGGCTGTAGTGTCAAGGAGGCTGCGAGGCCTGGGTGTAGGCGTATGTCTGTATGTGTGTGTGTGTGTGTGTGTGAGCGCACGTGTTTGTGCGTACGGAGAGTAGAGGAGGTGGCAAGGTGTATGTGTATGTGCAGGCGTATTGATACCTTAACCCTTCTCTGATAGCTGTGTGGGTTGTGTTAAACACACTTCAAGCCAGAGCCCAGACACTCCACCATAAAAGACAAGAGTACTTCTCTTCCTCTGACTGACTGAGTCTGTCTCTGCAGCCCTCTTTTACATCTCAATTTGTTCCTTTTCTCTTTTCTTGTTTTCCTCATCCTCCTTTCCTTGTCTTTCTGTTGTCTGAACATTCCACTGTATACTCTAGGCCAATTTGTCATTCTGAAAAGAACATTGATTTATGAATAAAAGAACATACAATCTCTTCATATATCTAAATTCACAATAATCAGTACATTTCCTAGCATCCATACTGACAAGTCCAGTGTTGAGACTTTGTGTTAAGCCGTTGTGCAATGCCCCCTTCTGTCGAAACGATGAACTTGCTTTTTTTTCTACATGTTGGGCTAATTGCTGGGCTTTCTCATCAATATTAAATATAATTAACATTAAAACAGTATATGGAATATGTTTGATTAAAAAAAAAGTAGAAATATATAGAAGATTGACATAATATGAAAAGTTAAAATAAAAAAACAAATGTGTGTAGAGTAAGACTGTTAGAGCACAGAATCTGAAGGAGCTGTGCAGCAGAGAGAATAAAGTGGTTTTGATCAGGAATTTCTCTCAGAGGATAATTGTCAGGACTCACTGTTTGGAAGATGACTGACAAAAGAAGAAATATGACACTAGAATTTGTTGAGGAAACATGAATGTATGTCAAGCATCCATCAAACAAAGAAATGTGATAGTATTCTTGAGGAATGTGTCTAGACATGCACACACGCACGCATGCACACACGCAAACACACACACACACACACACACACACAGACATACACACACAGTCACAGTGTGCAAATTCTCACTTCTCACTCTCCTCTTTTACCCAAAGCCTTTCCCATGTCGTCACACAGCCAGCTAATGTTCCTCATAAAAGGATTAACATGCAGAAAAATGTTGTTTACATGACAATGACTGAAGTACTAAAAAACCCTCACATCAAAACATGATTAGAAACAGGGAAAGTTTCAACAGAGCCATGGCATTAATATAGAACACCATCCAACTTCTGTTACTGCTGGAAACAAATGATCAAAACTCTTAGGGTAATGACTTTGAAAAGACAGAGAATAAACAGATGTAGGTTACAATACAATATACAGAGTATCTGAATCAAATCCCTGTCTAGTCCTCATTATACACAGTGGGCACCTTCTAGAGTAGAAGAAAACAATTTCCTAAATGTTTGTGATGTAAACCTACATGCAGACAATAAATAAATAAACTATTAACAACTGAATGAATGAATGAATGAATGAATGAATGAATGAATGAATGAATGAATGAAGGAAGGAAGGAAGGAAGGAAGGAAGGAAGGAAGGAAGGAAGGAAGGAAGGGTAAAAATAAATTAAAATCATTTATTACTGTAATCCTTTAGAGGGGGGATTTGATATTGAGACCAGCAGCATACAAAGCAGTATCCTGGTTATGCCATTACTAACACCAATACATGCACAATAATATTTTTTTCTGAGCAAACAAAGTGACAAAAAAAAGAAAAGAAAACTATACTGAGCCTAAATTCTGAATGAAAAGGTATATGATTTTCTGTGATTATTTTTTCCTTTTATTTAAAAAAGTAAAAATAGCATCAATCAACACACACACACACACACACACACATACACACTCACTTGCCAACATGCATGTATGTGCACACACACACACACACACACACACACACACACAGCAAACAAAAACCTTGCTAAGCATTTGAAGTCCCCCCATCATTGTAAGGGGGGCAACGTCTTTTATTTTATTTTTTCCAGGCTCATGCATGGGTTTTTGTTGGTTTTAGTTTCGCGCCCTCAATCAATACCCGACAGGAAGCGCTTTAATCAGATTTTTTATGTGGTGGTACTAGAGGTGGGCTGGGGGATTGTCTCCATGTGAAAGGCTGGGTAGAGGGGAGTCCTCCCGGGGTTCTTTACATTCACCTGCTGAGCCCTATTGGGTCTCTTTCAGAAAGAAAAGGACAAGGGAAATGAATAAAGAACACAGGCAACAGGGTCCGTTAGACAGGCCTATGGGTTAATCAAGGGCTACTTGTAATCTCCATAGTGCCTCTCAGTGCTGGTGGTTTGTAGGACTATTAAAGCTTTCCCCGTCTCTTTCCCATGGTAACTCAGAGCCACAGAGAACCTGGGACAGGATGAAGAAGAATTAAACAAAACCACCATGAGGTAATGATATGCTGGTTTAAAGAAGAGAGAGAAAGAGAGAGAGGGAAAGAGAGAGACATGGATGGGGCTAGTGAAATGCTGTGTGTGTGTGTGTGTGTGTGTGTGTGTGTGTGTGTGTGTGTGTGTGTGTGTGTGTGTGTGTGTGTGTGTGTGTGTGCGTGCGCACGGGCACATGCATGCGTGTGTGTTCACACCAGTGTGCCTGAGTGTATTTACAGATTACATACCTTCTTGAAAAAAAAAAAACATCAGCTCAGGTAACATGAATCCTCTTTACCAATAAAATGTGCTAGATGTCAATTGTGAGACAAATCATCTGGCAAAATCTTATGAACAAAATATGATGTAGACAAACACGTTTATTTTCAAAAATATGATCAAAATATTATCATCAGTAATTAAGTGTGCAAGGGTATTAACATATGGAGGAAAATTCGTTCACCCCTCATGCACCGCCCATGCATGCATTCCAGTACAACGCGTCAGGTCCTCTTAAAATAATACTGTGGCGTCACCTAGCGAGCTTTATAGGTAATACAGTTATCACACACAAAGAGAAAAAGATATTTCTTTCTCTACATCTCTGATAAATACTCCACTGTAACCTATTGCATTGTGTTGACCAATATTAGTTTCTTCTTTCTAACTTGATTAAAACTAACATAATCAAAGAACACAGATCAGCCACGCGACCGTTTTCTCAAGGTGAACCTTTGTGCTCACTTCCCAGAATTGTTCTAATAGGCTAAATGTTAATAATCTTAATCTAATAGTCTACTAAATCTTGAGCAATTATTTCACTGCAGCAGGAGAAACAGAGCTCAAAGATGATACTTCAATCAAACACACTTTAAAGGTGTGCTGTGCTGCGGAGAAAATAATCAATGCTGCTCCAGTGAAAGTGAATAGGCCAGTGTACAATGTATTCTCTGATGTAGGCTAATGCGGAAAGGTCAAGAAACGTCAAATCCCACCACCATACATTGAAATGGGAGGGAAATTTGGGATTAAACGCATTTAATTAGAAAGCGGTGGTTATTTAACCGTCGCGATTGTCAGGAGAAAGACTGAGACACTGTACAGACTGGGACGCCTGACGTGTTGAGCGGGAGTAGGCCCTACCTGCTGGTCATTTGTCACAATGCAATTGCGGTGTGAAGACATTATAGCCCTACAGAAGGTTTAGGCTATATTGTTAATAATAAAATAGTTATAGGATGGTGGTCATGGTTATCCCTGTAAGTACTCAAATAATCCATTTAATTATTCGACCAAGCTGTAATATGTGTTACGAGAAAATAAATAGGCTGTTGTTATGGCCGTGGTGGATATTACAGCTAGCTTGGATCAGGGTGGTTCCTTAAACGCCGACAGCAAGATGACATTTAGGCCTACGGGATCTCAAAATGTGGACTTTTTCCACAATATAAAAATATTACCAATATCTTAGGCTCTGCAACGGCATGCTGTAGGCTACAGTAAGGCCTATTTTCTAGCTCAATAGTGGGCTAATTAGTCCACTATTGAATTCATAGACTAATTAGGCTAAATAGTCTTTACCAGACAATAGCCTTTAATGATTTGAATATCACATTCATATTCAGTAAATGGGCTGAATGCTACTATTTCCAATGAGTCTGTTGAACGAAATTAACAGTGGACACAACGAAAGCAGAAATATAGAGAGTAGAGGCAATTAAAATCGTGAAATTAATCGAAGCAATGCGGTAGGTAGGCTATTTAGTGCAGACTGACAGGCACTGGGCTCGTGCTCCCATAAACTGCACTGCCAGGAGGAAGCCTTGGGGAAATAATCAGCTTTCTCGTCCACGTGTGTTGTTAATCTTAAACGCAATCAGTTCTTTCTCCTGAACTAAACATTGATGATGATGGTCTCATGATGTGATAGTCTAATGATGTAATAGTCTCTGCGGTAGAAATAGTGGGATCTGTTAATTATTAAGGCCACTGGGCCACTGGCAGTGAGTGGAGGAGGGGAGATGTGGGCATACAGCATGGCTCATTAAAGAAGCAGGGACATTTCCCTTTCTTTATCATCGAGCCAAGATGACCCACATCTTGATATCTACAGTAGACAATTTGGTCAAATCTAATAGTGGGTAACTCCACTAAAGACAGCCCCAGTTGGTTTTACTCATGAACAAGGAGAAACATTCATATTCCTGATATTCATAAACTATAAATTCATGACATCACTGCTAATTGCCCAATTGTTAATTTAATTCAGTGTTCCAATTGCTAACTGTTGACTGGCTATACTGTATGTCAAAAGTCTCCCTCACTCAGAGGGAGAGAGAGGGAGAGAGGGAGAGGTGGGTCAGCTACAAAGAACATTGCAGAGACAGGAATGGACTGGCTGTTAGGAAAGGTGCGGACATGCCACACTGATAGAAAGGGTCATTTGCAAGACTTTGCAGAGGCTGTGTACTGTGAAGGATTGGCTTCTCACTTGAATGCCTGCCCTTTCCCATCCATCCATGCTCTCTTTCCTTTTCACCTGGGAATGAGACAGTATGAGTGACAGAGCACAGCCTGTCCTTTGTCTGTGTCCACAAAACCAACCCAACATTTGTCAACGTTTACCAACATTTAAAAACCCTGACATTGACTTTCAACTAAAAGGAAATGTGTTTATAACTAGTCAGATTTAGTAAATATTGTAGGTTCACTGGTTAAGGGAGAGTGGGGTGAGTTGTGCTAGTTTTTACTTGAGGCGTATTTAAAGTGAGGGGATGACAGTAATGTCTCCAACTAAAATACGCACATACATTTCAGGATGTGGTGCATTCCTGGGAATAATCACTTTGGATCTAAAATAAAGTTTTCACGATATGAATTTATTATTATTATTTTTAAAGTGGTCTCTTGACACAACTTGCCCCCGGTGAGGGGTAAGTTGTGCCACGGGAGAGGATAAGTGGGGTAAATTTTGCCACTGATTATGTTGAAGTAAAACTGAACATGTTCACCTCATATAATGCTATATCGAAGCAAGACCAATTCAATACCAAATAACTTCTTAAAGGTTTTATTTAAAGATACATTATACAATTATACAAAACATTATGTACATACTCGATTATCATGTCCTGTTCTCTCTATTCTCCATTTATCACTTTGTAGATCTTCATGTCCCTTGCCACTGGCTATGGACTCCCCATTCTGCACCTCTCCCACTGCTCTGTCCAAATCAAGCCCCCAGGAACAGCTCTGGGCATTGAAGCCATTTGGCATAGAGGCCAAGCTTGTGTTGCAAGTCACGTGACACCATGGGGACATACATGGGGGGAAAATAGCACAACCTAACCAAGACCTTTTAGCACAAATTATCCCATTTCATATTCCACGTGTCTCAATTCATCACAGGGTTAGTAAAATAGATAACTCTAAGAAAATGGGTGGTCACATGACCAATTTCTCCTATCGCTTCCTAGAAACAAGGGGTGGCACAACCCCTCCTGGCACAAATCACCCTGTTCTCCCCTACAGTAAACAAAATAAACACTGAAAATGCCTTCAAGGTAAAAGTAAAAGTCTTGTTCAATCCCATTTGGTAACTTCTCCATTTGTATGACAGGTAAAAGGTAGTCCTAGTAGATAATCCCTGAGGTGAGCCTTTTGGTTGAAGCCTGAAATTATATTAAATGTCACAAATGATGTAAGAATATGATCCGAAAAACTGGCCTTGGGTTGTAAAAATGCAATTTTAAGAGGAGCCTTCAGTGAGCTGGACGCAACTTTCCTCAGGAATTCCCTATGCCAATCAGGGACTATAACATAAAGTAAGCCACACAACACCTAGTGCACACGCACAACCACACCACACAATGACAAAATAACCCGTGTCATGACATGACACAATCCCACATTATCACACAATACCACACACACATACACACACACACACCAATCCCACACAATAAGCCACATCATAACATATAACAGCATTTAAGCATAAAATCTCTATCTGAAATTGGCTCTGTGTTGAGTGTATTGAGACGAGCCAGCCAGTGTATTGTCTCTGGCTGCGCCATGATTCCACCTCTCTCTCCCCCCCCCTGCCTGTGTGGACGTGTGTTCAGGGGAGGGGAGGAGGGCTTCTCTGTTTAGTATGCACGTCACGTAAAGTGGGTCTGTGTTCCTCATTTTGTGCAGTACTGTACAGCTGGGGAGCTGGCATGCGGCGTCTGAATTTGAATGGGGAGGAGGAGGTAGACACAAAGCTCAATTAGAGAGAGGGCCGGGGGGAGGGGGGGAGTGCAGGGTGTCTGGAGGAGAGGGATGAGGGGGAGGGGGGAGTGCAGGGTGTCTGGGGGAGAGGGATGAGGGGGAGGGGGGAGTGCAGGGTGTCTGGGGGAGAGGGATGAGGGGGAGGGGGGAGTGCAGGGTGTCTGGGGGAGAGGGGCAGGGGGGAGTCATAGCGAGTTATGGACAAAGCAAAGGTGCAATAGCTGTTCCGAAGTGCCATCTTAACTTTAAACAGCGCTATTTAAGCAGTGGTCGTGAGGTAGCGGTGTGATGCCCAGCAGCAGCTCCTCTGTCCTTGGGGGAGCCTCTGACATTGCCTCAGCCACTCCTCATCACCATGGCAACGAGAAAAGGGATAGCATGGGGTTGTGGGGAAATTTTTAAAAAAACTAGATGGGAATGGAATGGATTATTCTAATGAAGAAGAATTAATATTTGTGTGAGTAGAATTTGAATTAGGATTTAATTGTCTATGTCGGCAGAGATGAAATAGACTTACTCTGGCACATGACTATGAAGCATGGGGATGGGGACCATGAAATTCAAATAGTCTACTAAGATCCCCTATTAATTGGTATAACCAGAAATATGCTCAGAATACAACTACTAGCAGTACTACTACTGTAGAAATACTCAATAATGCTCCAAAGTCATTTTCTAAACACTGCTCTAAAGAAACAACAAATACAAGACGTGCCTCTGCGTTGTCATCATTTTTCTAAGCATGTTTATCCATATTGAACTGATTTCCTCCTCCTAACCTCCACAAAAGTAATGGTACTGCCCATGGTCACTAGATCACACCTCATAATGACTGGATGCAGCTACACACACACACTCATGCCTGAAAGCACGCATGCACACACACACACACGCAAATGCCATTTCATCTGTCAGTGTTCAAATTGGTGTGGAACAGAACATCTTGGTCTTTGTGTCTAGCACTGAAGCCACTCATATGAGGCAAGATTTAGACATCATGCTGCAAAGAGCATACTGAATGCAGCCTTGATTTGGGTAGATAAGACTAACTCAATCAGGACCATGCTCTGATCACTTGGTGAAGCTGGTGATGCCACAAAATAGGTCTGTTTGATTTCCCACAACACACAGTGTCAGAATTCATAGGTACAATCCTTAGTCAAACAGACAATATGTCTTCAGAATACCATCTTTCTCCGTGCTCTCTGCCTGTCTCTCTCTCTCTCTCTCTCTCTCCAATTAGAGCTTGGCTAATTTATATGTATGAAAGCATTTCTTTCATATTATTTTTCACATTTAAACCAAAAATAAACAATAACACAAATAATGCATATACATTTGCTTTCAGCTGACTTTCTGAGGGTGAGAAACTGCTCTTCTTATGTAAGCCAATTGCAACAGTAGTGAACAATTTTGTTGGTAAAATAGAAATGTATTATGGAACCATCCATTAATCAGAGCAACATGAATCAGCATAACTTATCTATAGTAGACTATTGCCTATTTTTGATCCTGACATGAACCATAAAAGATTGGCAAGACACTCACACGTAGCCTTCTCACGCACGGCACGCGTTCACGCCTGTACACACGTGTGCGCGCACACACACGCACATACACAGAGCACAACCTAAAACGTTGCAATGGACTCATCAATAATGCATTGGCGCTTCATGTTTATGCAATTCACAGGGCTAAGAAAGAGCATATAGATACAAGCTCTGCACATAAACGCTCAAAAACATGTAAATGCTCGAACGTAAAAATTAAATTCACCATCGATTGAGATTCGAGAAAAAGCCATAGAATAGTCTCTTACCTGTTTTTCTTATACTCTGATTCTGGTTAATGCTGGCTTCAAGGGTTTCATGATTAGACTACATCGCACTCAGAAAATAAAACTGTAGTGCCATGGTGATATGCAAATGACTGGCTCCCACTCAATGCAAGGACATTTATTATTCATAAATTACTCATGTTTATGCAAATTGGGTGTACGGAAACGACGAGGTGGGGGCTGGGTTTGTTCCTGTGCTACAGAAAACATAATACGCCTTGATTTAAGTGTTGTTAATGTTTTCATCTTTCAGCCCCACAAGGATGACTTTTCAAATTCATCTAATGATAATAGTTTATAATTGTTTCATGCTGTTTTCAGATTACACCAAGGTTGTTTAAGTGTTCTGTTCAGTTCAGTTCACCCTCTGCACCAGAACCTCTGCACCAGGACCTATCCAGTTCACCCTCTGCAACAGAACCTCCCAGCTCACCCTCTGCACCCAAATGCCTTACAAATGCCTGGCCAGGCACCATCTCCTCAATCAGAGTGAGCCGGTCTAAACGATGACTGTTAAGAGGGGTGACTGTGCTTTCAGACCCTCCTTTTAACAGTAACTTAACAGTTATTACATGTTCCTTTCTCTCTGTGCTAGTTTGTGGGATGCTAGTCACTCATCCCTGCTACTGTATGCTGCTATCATGCCTAAGACATCCATAATGTCAGGGCACATGGTATCTGCCCCTTGAAACAGAGCCCACCTGGACTATGTTGGGAGGTTTTCTTCACAGTTTAAAGTATTCTTCAGTTAAGCACTCTACCCCTGACAGACTGTCCCCATATTTTATTTGAATTGGGCGCACTGTGTGTTTAAGTGAGTTTGCATTGCACTAGCGTTAGCAAGACATGAATGCCCAAATGAGGGGCAGCACGGAAGCAGCTGAAAATAATATCAATCAATCAACAACATAATGATAACGGGTTTGTAAAAAATGAGGCTCGAGTCCAAAATTCCAAACTATCCCTTTAAATGGCTGAATGGCCACACCACGGAATTTCGTGGCTCTGTGCGTGCACAAGTGCGTGTGAGCAGGACCTGCTTGGTATTCGTTTGATCGAGTGCATTATGCCAGTCCAAACTGGACTGGAATAGAGGCAGCTCGTGGATCCGCCCAGTGATTCGGATGCACTTCAGAATGTAATGGGTTCTTAGTTGACCCATGCTACACCCTTCCACTGAGTTTCATGAAATTCAGGCAGGCTGGTTACCGTGTGACGGTAAACCTCGGTGTGAAAAAGTCAAAATTCCAAAACCACTAACATTTCATTCCGACGGTAAACTCTGACGGTATGAGTTCCATAACTTCAAAGTCAAATTTTAGTTCACAGTAGCCTACCAATCCCCCAAAACATGGTGCACAGGTGCAGCAGTGGATTTGTGTACGATCCGTCACCTGTTAGCTAGCCTTATGGCTCTGGCCTCAAAAGCAAATGCATCTCCAGTGTTCTTGCCAGGGATTTCAAAATGAAGGTCACAGAAAATTTTACTTCTTGTAATTTGACTGTGAAAACATTCCAGTGCACATATCCTCTCACCTACTGTAACCACTCCAAACTGATTCCAGGAAAGGTGAACATGCTCACATGTCTGCAGGGCTGCCAAGTTTGACCAAAAACTTGGAGTGAGTACATTTTCTTCTTTTTTTTTCTTGAGTTACTTATATTTATTTAGCTTTTTATGTATAAGACTTTAATTTATATGTATATTTCTGTAATTCCACTTTTGCTTTGGCAATATGAACATTTGTTCTTTCATGCCAATAAAGCCCATTGAATTGAATTGAATTGAGAGAGAGGAGGAGGAGCCAGAGAGAGAGGAGGAGGAGAGAGGAGGATGAGCCAGAGAGAGAGAGAGGAGGAGGAGGATGAGCCAGAGAGAGAGAGGAGGAGGAGGAAGAGCCAGAGAGAGAGGAGGAGGAGGATGAGCCAGAGAGAGAGGATGAGCCAGAGAGAGGAGGAGGAGAGGCCCGCCGGCCCGCCTCCTCCTCCTCTTCTCTCTGGCTCATCCTCCTCCTCCTCTTCTCTCTGGCTCATCCTCCTCCTCCTCCTCTCTCTGGCTCATCCTCCTCATCCTCCTCTCTCTGGCTCATCCTCCTCATCCTCTTCTCTCTGGCTCATCCTCCTCCTACTCTCTCTCTCATCCTCCTCTCTCCGGAGAGAGGGAGAGTGGAGGAGAAGGAGCCAGAGAGAGAGAGAGCGCGCTCTCAATCTCTCTCTCTGGCTCCTCCTCCACTCTACCTCTCTCCGGGGCTCTCTGGCTTTTATACACCTCCTGGCCGACGTCACAAGGGCGCTCTGTGACGTCACGATTTACAAGGCTCTTTTGACAAAACTACCAACTTTGTGAGTCACAGTTGAGTTCTAAAATCACTTGATTGGCACTTTTGGTTAGATTTCTGACAGTGTAGACGTAGTGAGCCGTAAGAGGTCATCCGTCTTATTTCTAGCCACGAGGAAAGACGTTGCCATAAAGCAGGGCTGCCAAGTTTGACCAAAAACTTGGAGTGAGATTTATCCCCTTCCCCGTTAATTTTATGATCGGGCGAGTTGTTGACGGGGGGGGGGTTGATCATTAGGGCCCGAGCACTGGTGGTGCGAGGCCCTATTGAAACTCGAAGGATTATTATTCTTCTCCTTCTCCTTCTCCTTCTTCTCCCTCTTTACTCCAAACAAATGCCTTTTAGGCGGCCTGAACATCGATGAAAACGGATGAAACTTTGCAGATACGTCAGTCCCGGTGAAAAATTTGATAATTCATGGGTGACGGAAATGGGCGTGGCAAAACGGCTCAAGAGCGCCCCCTGGAAAATCTAAAATGGCGAGCCCCACCTTTCAGTTTGATGTAGGCGAACGAAATTCGGTGGGCATATGTATTTCATCGAGCCACACTTTAATGTCTCTTGGAGCTATACCCAACATGCAACAGGAAGTCCGCCATTTTGCTTTTAATGTGCCATTTTGTCCTTGTTTTGACCATTTCCATGCCTCGTACTTCGACGAACTCCTCCTACAGATTTCATCCGATCAACTTCATATCGGGTCAGCTTTATCTTAAGACCTTTGTGATCAAAAGTTATCAAAAAAATTGAGTTTTCACCAAACATCCTTGCCGTGGCGCCCCGCCAAAGTTTGACATTTCGCCATAAAACACGAAGTCCTCATAACTCCTCCATACATTATCCAATTTGTCCGATATATCTCACGCTTCATGACGGTTCTGTCGTGAACACATCTATGTTTCAGTATTGCGTCATACTTATAGCGCCACCTATTGGTGAAACAGGAAGTCCTCATAACTCCTACATACATTATCCAATTCGTCCGATATATCTCACGCTTCATGACGGTTCTGTCCTGAACACATCTATGTGTCAGTATTGTGTCATACTTATAGCGCCACCTATTGGTGAAACAGGAAGTCCTCATAACTCCTCCATACATTATCCAATTTGTCCGATATATCTCACGCTTCATGACGGTTCTGTCCTGTTCACATCTATGTTTCAGTATTGCATTATACTTATAGCGCCACCTATTGGTGAAACAGGAAGTCCTCATAACTCCTACATACATTATCCAATTCGTCCGATATATCTCACGCTTCATGAAGGTTCTGTCCTGAACACATCTATGTGTCAGTATTGCGTCATACTTATAGCGCCACCTATTGGTGAAACAGGATGTCCTCATAACTCCTTCATACATTATCCAATTCGTCCGATATATCTCACGCTTCATGAAGGTTCTGTCCTGAACACATCTATGTGTCAGTATTGCGTCATACTTATAGCGCCACCTATTGGTGAAACAGGAAGTCCTCATAACTCCTACATACATTATCCAATTCGTCCGATATATCTCACGCTTCATGAAGGTTCTGTCCTGAACACATCTATGTGTCAGTATTGCGTCATACTTATAGCGCCACCTATTGGTGAAACAGGAAATCCTCATAACTCCTCCATACATTATCCAATTCGTCCGATATATCTCACGCTTCATGACGGTTCTGTCCTGAACACATCTATGTGTCAGTATTGTGTCATACTTATAGCGCCACCTATTGGTGAAACAGGAAGTCCTCATAACTCCTCCATACATTATCCAATTTGTCCGATATATCTCACGCTTCATGACGGTTCTGTCCTGTTCACATCTATGTTTCAGTATTGCATCATACTTATAGCGCCACCTATTGGTGAAACAGGAAGTCCCCATAACTCCTCCATACATTATCGGATTTGTCCGATATATCTCACGCTTCATGAGGGTTCTGTCCTGAACACATCTATGTGTCAGTATTGCGTCATACTTATAGCGCCACCTATTGGTGAAACAGGAAGTCCTCATAACTCCTACATACATTATCCAATTCGTCCGATATATCTCATGCTTCATGACTGTTCTGTCCTGAACACATCTATGTGTCAGTATTGCATCATACTTATAGCGCCACCTATTGGTGAAACAGGAAGTCCTCATAACTCCTCCATACATTATCCAATTCGTCCGATATATCTCACGCTTCATGAAGGTTCTGTCCTGAACACATCTATGTGTCAGTATTGCGTCATACTTATAGCGCCACCTATTGGTAAAACAGGAAGTCCTCATAACTCCTCCATACATTATCCGATTTGTCCGATATATCTCACGCTTCATGACGGTTCTGTCCTGAACACATCTATGTGTCAGTATTGCGTCATACTTATAGCGCCACCTATTGGTGAAACAGGAAGTCCTCATAACTCCTCCATACATTATCCGATTTGTCCGATTTATCTCACGCTTCATGACGGTTCTGTCCTGAACACATCTATATGTCAGTATTGCGTCATACTTATAGCGCCACCTATTGGTGAAACAGGAAGTCCTCATAACTCCTGCATACATCATCCGATTTGCACCAAATTGCTGACGCTTCATGAAGGTCACCTTCTGAACACATCTATGCGTCGGTATTGAGTTACACTTACAGCGCCACCTACTGGTGAAACAGGAAGTACTCATAACTCCTACATACATTATCCGATTTACTCCAAATTGCTCATGCTTGATGAAGGTCGCATCTTGAACACATCTGTAGGTCAGTATTGCGTCATACCTACAGCGCCACCTACTGCTTACAGGAAGTCCTCATAACTCCTACATACTTTGTCCGATTTACACAACATTTCTCACGCTTCATCAAGGTACTGTCCTGAACACATCTATGCTTTGGTATTGAGTCACGCTTAGAGCGCCATCTACTGGTGACAGGAAGTTTCTGTCAGTACTGGACACCGAAATAGCACACCCTTTAACGGCGCCACACCCCGACCCGCGTGGGGTGCGAGGGCCCGCTCACTGCTGCTCGCAGCACTAGTTTTTATTGTGATTGTCGCGCGACGGGGGAGGGGGGACTTTTGCCCTGAATTCTGCATCTTTGGTCGTGAGGCGGGGTTCGTTCGATCCACCCGATCCCCCCCTGGCTACGGGCCTGTAGTATGCAGGGGTTGGTCATTTCTCCGAGGGAGAATTGTTATGTTTGGCGTGTGAGCGTGAGAAGAGGCTTAAATGCGTGTGTCTCACGCTCAATGCGTGAGACTTGGCAGCCCTGATCAAATGTATGCTATTAGGCTAGCCTACTCTATTTGTATAATAATATTTCGTTTCTGTAGGCTATTCTATGTGCACTTTACCATCAAATCTAGGCACATAGGGCCTATACTTTAATAATAATATTGTAAGAGTGTGGGAAACAAGAGAGCTAAGAAGGGCTTTTGTGGACGGAGTAAATAACTGTCGTCTTTATTTAACATTCTGCATTCGTTCTGACAACACAACACGCTCTCTCACGTCCCACTTCCTAACGTCATCACCCGCTAAGGGACATGGGTAATGTAGTCAAATAAACCTTTGAAGTAACAGTAACATCAACAAGGCTAGATCGCTGTGAATTCTAACTATCCGAAACTATATATTGTCCTGCTAGTCAGTGGTCACTACACACGCCCCCACAGAGTTCACAAGAACTGGCCCAAAAAACAACCAGGGACCCCAGATGACCCGCCCAAAACGATTCCGGGGCGATTCCGTCATGTTTCATAATAGCTCACAGAAAAAGTTTTGGATATTCGACAATGATGAACGTCTTGAACAATTGAGGCGTGATGCTAACCACAAATACCGCAATAAAATACTTGCCAGTGGTAAGGTAAGGACGATATACTAAACATTCAGAGGATGTGTTCCAGCTACAGTACCACCAAAGTTCAAAATTCCAAACTATCCCTTTAAATGGCTGAATGGCCACACCACGGAATTTCGTGGTTCTGTGCGTGCACAAGTGCGTGTGAGCAGGACCTGCTTGGTATTGCTGCATTCGTTTGATCGAGTGCATTATGCCAGTCCAAACTGGACTGGAATAGAGGCAGCTCGTGGATCCGCCCAGTGATTCGGATGCACTTCAGAATGTAATGGGTTCTTAGTTGACCCATGCTACACCCTTCCACTGAGTTTCATGAAATTCAGGCAGGCTGGTTATAACCGTGTGACGGTAAACCTCGGTGTGAAAAAGACAAAATTCCAAAACCACTAACATTTCATTCCGATGGTAAACTCTGACGGTATGAGTTCCATAACTTCAAAGTCAAATTTTAGTTCACAGTAGCCTACCAATCCCCCAAAACATGGTGCACAGGTGCAGCAGTGGATTTGTGTACGATCCGTCACCTGTTAGCTAGGCTAAAGGATAATACATGAGGTGTGCTAATTAGGCTAAACAAAACAATAACATTAGCAGCGCAAGTCTAGCCTTATGGCTCTGGCCTCAAAAGCAAATGCATCTCCAGTGTTCTTGCCAGGGATTTCAAAATGAAGGTCACAGAAAATTTTACTTCTTGTAATTTGACTGTGAAAACATTCCAGTGCACATAGCCTCTCACCTACTGTAACCACTCCAAACTGATTCCAGGAAAGGTGAACATGCTCACATGTCTGCAGGGCTGCCAAGTTTGACCAAAAACTTGGAGTGAGTACATTTTCTTCTTTTTTTTTCTTGAGTTACTTATATTTATTTAGCTTTTTATGTATAAGACTTTAATTTATATGTATATTTCTGTAATTCCACTGTTGCTTTGGCAATATGAACATTTGTTCTTTCATGCCAATAAAGCCCATTGAATTGAATTGAATTGAGAGAGAGGAGGAGGAGCCAGAGAGAGAGGAGGAGGAGAGAGGAGGATGAGCCAGAGAGAGAGAGAGGAGGAGGAGGATGAGCCAGAGAGAGAGAGGAGGAGGAGAAAGAGCCAGAGAGAGAGGAGGAGGAGGATGAGCCAGAGAGAGAGGATGAGGTAGAGAGAGGAGGAGGAGAGGCCCGCCGGCCCGCCTCCTCCTCATCCTCTTCTCTCTGGCTCATCCTCCTCCTCCTCTCTCTCTCTGGCTCATCCTCCTCCTCCTCCTCTCTCTGGCTCATCCTCCTCATCCTCCTCTCTCTGGCTCCTCCTCCTCATCCTCTTCTCTCTGGCTCATCCTCCTCCTCCTCTCTCTCTCTGGCTCATCCTCCTCCTCCTCCTCTCTCTGGCTCATCCTCCTCATCCTCCTCTCTCTGGCTCATCCTCCTCATCCTCTTCTCTCTGGCTCATCCTCCTCCTACTCTCTCTCTCATCCTCCTCTCTCCGGAGAGAGGAGAGTGGAGGAGAAGGAGCCAGAGAGAGAGAGAGCGCACTCTCAATCTCTCTCTCTGGCTCCTCCTCCACTCTACCTCTCTTCGGGGCTCTCTGGCTTTTATACACCTCCTGGCCGACGTCACAAGGGCGCTCTGTGACGTCACGATTTACAAGGCTCTTTTGACAAAACTACCAACTTTGTGAGTCACAGTTGAGTTCTAAAATCACTTGATTGGCACTTTTGGTTAGATTTCTGACAGTGTAGACGTAGTGAGCCGTAAGAGGTCATCCGTCTTATTTCTAGCCACGAGGAAAGACGTTGCCATAAAGCAGGGCTGCCAAGTTTGACCAAAAACTTGGAGTGAGATTTATCCCCTTTCCCGTTAATTTTATTATCGGGCGAGTTGTTGACGGGGGGGGGGGGGGATTGATCATTTTTATTGTGATTGTCGCGCGAGGGGGGAGGGGGGACTTTTGCCCTGAATTCTGCATCTTTGGTCGTGAGGCGGGGTTCGTTCGATCCACCCGATCCCCCCCCTGGCTACGGGCCTGTAGTATGCAGGGGTTGGTCATTTCTCCGCGTGAGAATTGTTATGTTTGGCGTGTGAGCGTGAGAAGAGGCTGAAATGCGTGTGTCTCACGCTCAATGCGTGAGACTTGGCAGCCCTGATCAAATGTATGCTATTAGGCTGTGGTGTTATTGTTATTGTTACAGGCCACCGTAGTGACGTCAGGTTGGGTTGGCTAGGTTACGGGCGGGAGAACGGGAGAAGAGATTGTAGAGCGAGAGAACGAGACGTAATAAAGACACTACATTGAAATACAGAAGGACTCACGTGTATGTGTAAAAGAATAACACGACATGGTGTCAGAAGTCCTGTAAGTAGTGTTAAGAGTTAGATCGGCCGACAAGTGTCATTTTAGTTCATGCGGAGGTGGAAGAGAAAGAGGAAGAGGAGGATGGTTGATAACGCGGGAGCAGCGGCAGCCCAGAGAGCGGCGCCGGTTCCAGTTTCAAGTGCTACGTTCAGCATTCAGCCTCCGGAGTCCTTCGACTTTTCAAAGCCGCAAGAGTGGGCAAAATGGATACGCAGGTTTGAAAGATTTCGTCTGGCAAGTAACCTGAATGTTAGCACTGAAGAGAATCAAGTCAACACGCTAATATATTGTATGGGAGATGAGGCGGATGATATTTTACGTGGACTAAATCTGACTGATGCTCTAAGAGGTACTTACCAAGGGGTGCGTGATGGATTACAGGGTTTCTTCGTAGTCAAGAAAAATGTTATCTACGAGCGTGCCAAATTTAACATGCGCAAGCAAGGAGAATGCGAGACTGTAGACTCATTTGTGACAGCACTATATGCGCTGGCGGAGCATTGTACATATGGAGCGCTACATGACGAGCTGATTCGTGACAGGCTTGTCGTTGGACTGATGGATAAGCGGCTGTCCGAACGCATGCAGCTGGACCCGGACTTGACCTTGGAAAAGGCAATAAACATGGCGAGGCAGAGTGAAGAGGTGAAAAGACAGCAATCTTCTCTGCGAGGGGACACCAGGACAGAGGCAAGTGATGCTAAATCTGTAGACAGAGTGTTCAAGAGCAGTAGCAAGACGTATGCTAAAAACAAACCTCAACAGGCTAACAGCTACCCAGCCAAGCCACACAGTGCCCAATACTCAAAGGGGAAAAATGTTCAGTGCCATAAATGCGGCAGCTCTCTGCCCCATTCACAGCGCGATTGCCCTGCTAATGAGGTGAAATGTCATTCATGTGGGAAGATGGGGCATTACAGGCGTGTGTGTAAGTCATCCAAATCTGTACATGAGGTTGAAGAGGACTGTTCCTGCTCCTGTGAAGAGGATGAGGACTGTGTGTTCTTAGGCAGCATCACAGCTGATGGTGAGCCATGGATGGTCAACATAAACATCGATGACAGACGTGTGCCATTCAAAATAGACACTGGTGCTGATGTTACAGTTATGCCTCACACTGTTTTTCAAGAGATCTACAGAGACAAGGATCCACCTACCCTCCGGAAGTCAACTAAGCCACTGATGGGACCTGGGAGGAGTCCACTAGATGTTGTGGGCGTCGCCGAACTGTTGCTAAGGAGAGGAGAGAAAGAGGTGCTGGAGGATGTGTATGTCACTCGACACCTGCACACTGCGTTGCTGGGGAGACCTGCTATTAGTAAGATGGAGCTTGTGGCACGTCTTGACAGTATCACGATGGAGACGCTCAAGACAACCTACCCAAAGATATGCAGTGGTCTCGGCGAGATGAGACAGCCGTATGCAATCAGGCTGAAACCTGGGGCCCAACCATTCTCACTGAAGACACCCAGAAGGATTCCGTTGCCACTGATGGACAAAGTCAGGCAAGAGCTGTCCCGCATGGAAAGCCTTGGAGTGATCAGCCGAATCGAGGAGCCAACTGACTGGTGTGCCGGCATTGTGGTGGTTCCCAAGAAGACAGGTGCTGTTCGCATCTGTGTTGATCTCACGAACCTCAATGAGTCAGTGTGCCGGGAAAAGTACACCCTACCAACAGTGGAGGAAACACTGGGAATGCTGGCTGGAGCCAGAATGTTCAGCAAGTTAGACGCAAACATGGGGTTTTGGCAAATACCTCTGACGGAAGATTCATCAAAGTACACCACCTTCATCACGCCCTTTGGCAGATATTACTTCAACCGTCTACCTTTCGGCATCGCCTCTGCCCCCGAACACTTCCAAAACAGAATGGTGACAGAGGTCACGGGAGGGCTGGAGGGTGTAGTCTGCCACATGGACGATGTGCTGGTGTGGGGCCGATCACAAGAGGAACATGATGCTCGTCTGCACGTCGTGCTGGGGAGGATTGAGAAGGCCGGAATCACCCTGAACATCGATAAGTGCGACCTGTCGAAAGAAGAGGTGACCTTTCTAGGCCATATAATCTCCACCAGTGGTATTAGCCCTGACCCGAGTAAGACAGAGGCTGTGAGGAGGATGGAGGAGCCGACGAATGTGAGTGAGCTGAGGAGCTTTCTCGGCATGGTAAACCAGCTGGGGAAGTTTATCCCACAGCTGGCGGAGAGAGATAAGCCGCTGCGGGACCTTCTGTCAAAGAAGAACTGCTGGTTGTGGGGCTTCGAGCAGGCCAGGGCCTTTCAAGATTTGAAGGATGCACTAATATCCCCACCAGTGTTGGCCATGTACGACTCCAACAGGGAGTGCAAAGTCTCAGCGGACGCGTCATCCTATGGCTTAGGGAGTGTGCTTCTCCAAAAATGGGATGGAGTGTGGAGACCTGTAGCCTATGTGTCGCGGTCTCTCACACAAACTGAGCAGAGATACGCGCAGGTTGAGAAGGAAGCCTTGGGCCTGACCTGGGCTTGCGAGAGGTTTCGCAACTTTCTCATCGGCAGACACTTCCAGCTAGAGACAGACCACAAGCCGCTCCTGAGTCTGCTGGGGTCTCAGCCGTTGGATGCTCTTCCTCCACGGATTCTGCGCTTCCGGATGCGCCTGATGCGCTATTCTTACTCCATTGCTCATGTGCCAGGGAAGTGCCTGTGGACTGCCGATACACTCTCACGTGCTCCTGTGAAGAGGAGAGAGACACCGGATGAGAAGGAGTTATTCGAGAGTACTAACATCTACGTGGACATGATAATGGAGAACCTGCCAGCGAGCACCGCCTACCTGGACGAGCTGAGAGAGCAGCTGAAGAGGGACAGTGTGTGCGCACGGGTGATGCAGCTGAGTGCAGAGGGATGGCCAGCACACAACAACAGTGAACCTGCTCTCAGGCTGTACTGGGCGGAACAGGCGCTATTCACAGTAGAGGATGGACTTTTGCTGAGGGGAAGCAGGCTCGTCATCCCTTCAACAATGAGAAATGAAGTGCTTGCCAGGCTGCATGAAGGCCACCAGGGGGTGGTAAAGTGCAGGGAGCGCGCAAGACAGTCTGTATGGTGGCCTGGGCTGAGCCAGCAGCTGAACGAATTAGTCCTCAACTGCCGAACATGTAGCAAAGAGAGACAGAACCAAAAGGAGCCGCTGATGCCATCTCAATACCCAGGGCGACCATGGCAGAAATTGGGAGCAGACCTGTTCATGCTGGAGAGCAAGACATACCTGCTGGTTGTGGATTACGCATCAAGATACGTGGAGATCGCTCTGCTGACCCCCACAAAATCAACAGATGTCATCCACCACCTCAAATCGATCTACGCACGGCACGGCATCCCAGAGGAACTGGTGACGGACAACGGGCCGCAGTTCTCTGGAATGGCCTTTGCGGCATTTGCGGCGTCCTACGGATTTCGTCATGTCACAAGCAGCCCGAAATATCCTCAAAGTAATGGGGAAGCAGAACGGGCTGTCAAGACAATAAAAGGTCTCCTGAAGAAGGCAGCTGACCCATACCGCGCTCTGCTGGCGTACAGAGCCACCCCGCTGCATAACGGGTACAGTCCGGCTCAACTTCTGATGGGAAGGAGACTCCGCACGACGGTGCCTACACTTCCTGCTCTACTGGCCCCTGCTCTTCCCGACAGTGCGGCGGTGGTCCTGAAGGAAGAGGTAAAGAGGAGGAGAGACGCACAAAGCTACAATCGGCGTCATCGTGCAAGATGTCTCGACAGACTCACTCCTGGAAAGGAAGTGTGGGTCACCGATCAAAATGCAACTGGAGTCGTGGTCAGCAGTCACCCTACTCCACGGTCGTACGTCGTGGATGGACCTCATGGGACAGTACGGAGAAACCGGCGCCATCTCATCCCCATGGAGCCCTCACCGGCGCAGAGTGGTGGTGGTGCTGCGGAGCAACCTCTGGGATGTGTCCCAAAGCAGAGTTCTACAGAAACGATGGACCAGAATGTCCCAGAACCACCAGCTACTCCCAGAACCAGGTCTGGGAGAGTTGTGGTGAAACCTACTAGGTTGGACTTGTAAAAAAAAATAAAAAAAATAAGGGATGTGTTTATGCTCTTGTTTTGTGTTATATAGATATATACTATAGGGTTGTTAGTATAATTGTTTATTTGATCAGGTTCAGATCAGACCTTTTAGTTATAGAGGCAGAATAATCCTCTAAGGTCTGATGAATCAATGGCAGTCTACCCATTGATTCTAGAAAGAGAGATGTGGTGTTATTGTTATTGTTACAGGCCACCGTAGTGACGTCAGGTTGGGTTGGCTAGGTTACGGGCGGGAGAACGGGAGAAGAGATTGTAGAGCGAGAGAACGAGACGTAATAAAGACACTACATTGAAATACAGAAGGACTCACGTGTATGTGTAAAAGAATAACACGACAAGGCTAGCCTACTCTATTTGTATAATAATATTTCGTTTCTGTAGGCTATTCTATGTGCACTTTACCATCAAATCTAGGCACATAGGGCCTATACTTTAATAATAATATTGTAAGAGTGTGGGAAACAAGAGAGCTAAGAAGGGCTTTTGTGGACGGAGTAAATAACTGTCGTCTTTATTTAACATTCTGCATTCGTTCTGACAACACAACACGCTCTCTCACGTCCCACTTCCTAACGTCATCACCCGCTAAGGGACATGGGTAATGTAGTCAAATAAACCTTTGAAGTAACAGTAACATCAACAAGGCTAGATCGCTGTGAATTCTAACTATCCGAAACTATATATTGTCCTGCTAGTCAGTGGTCACTACACACGCCCCCACAGAGTTCACAAGAACTGGCCCAAAAAACAACCAGGGACCCCAGATGACCCGCCCAAAACGATTCCGGGGCGATTCCGTCATGTTTCATAATAGCTCACAGAAAAAGTTTTGGATATTCGACAATGATGAACGTCTTGAACAATTGAGGCGTGATGCTAACCACAAATACCGCAATAAAATACTTGCCAGTGGTAAGGTAAGAACGATATACTAAACATTCAGAGGATGTGTTCCAGCTACAGTACCACCAATGTTCAAAATTCCAAACTATCCCTTTAAATGGCTGAACGGCCACACCACGGAATTTCGTGGCTCTGTGCGTGCACAAGTGCGTGTGAGCAGGATCTGCTTGGTATTGCTGCATTCGTTTGATCGAGTGCATTATGCCAGTCCAAACTGGACTGGAATAGAGGCAGCTCGTGGATCCGCCCAGTGATTCGGATGCACTTCAGAATGTAATGGGTTCTTAGTTGACCCATGCTACACCCTTCCACTGAGTTTCATGAAATTCAGGCAGGCTGGTTATAACCGTGTGACGGTAAACCTCGGTGTGAAAAAGTCAAAATTCCAAAACCACTAACATTTCATTCCGACGGTAAACTCTGACGGTATGAGTTCCATAACTTCAAAGTCAAATTTGAGTTCACAGTAGCCTACCAATCCCCCAAAACATGGTGCACAGGTGCAGCAGTGGATTTGTGTACGATCCGTCACCTGTTAGCTAGGCTAAAGGATAATACATGAGGTGTGCTAATTAGGCTAAACAAAACAATAACATTAGCAGCGCAAGTCTAGCCTTATGGCTCTGGCCTCAAAAGCAAATGCATCTCCAGTGTTCTTGCCAGGGATTTCAAAATGAAGGTCACAGAAAATGTTACTTCTTGTAATTTGACTGTGAAAACATTCCAGTGCACATATCCTCTCACCTACTGTAACCACTCCAAACTGATTCCAGGAAAGGGGAACATGCTCACATGTCTGCAGGGCTGCCAAGTTTGACCAAAAACTTGGAGTGAGTACATTTTCTTCATTTTTTTTCTTGAGTTACTTATATTTATTTAGCTTTTTATGTATAAGACTTTAATTTATATGTATATTTCTGTAATTCCACTGTTGCTTTGGCAATATGAACATTTGTTCTTTCATGCCAATAAAGCCCATTGAATTGAATTGAATTGAGAGAGAGGAGGAGGAGCCAGAGAGAGAGGAGGAGGAGAGAGGAGGATGAGCCAGAGAGAGAGAGGAGGAGGAGGATGAGCCAGAGAGAGAGAGGAGGAGGAGGAAGAGCCAGAGAGAGAGGAGGAGGAGGATGAGCCAGAGAGAGAGAGGATGAGGAGGATGAGCCAGAGAGAGGAGGAGGAGAGGCCCGCCGGCCCGCCTCCTCCTCATCCTCTTCTCTCTGACTCATCCTCCTCCTCCTCTCTCTCTCTAGCTCATCCTCCTCCTCCTCCTCTCTCTGGCTCATCCTCCTCATCCTCCTCTCTCTGGCTCATCCTCCTCATCCTCTTCTCTCTGGCTCATCCTCCTCCTACTCTCTCTCTCATCCTCCTCTCTCCGGAGAGAGGGAGAGTGGAGGAGAAGGAGCCAGAGAGAGAGAGAGCGCGCTCTCAATCTCTCTCTCTGGCTCCTCCTCCACTCTACCTCTCTCTGGCTTTTATACACCTCCTGGCCGACGTCACAAGGGCGCTCTGTGACGTCACGATTTACAAGGCTCTTTTGACAAAACTACCAACTTTGTGAGTCACAGTTGAGTTCTAAAATCACTTGATTGGCACTTTTGGTTAGATTTCTTACAGTGTAGACGTAGTGAGCCGTAAGAGGTCATCCGTCTTATTTCTAGCCACGAGGAAAGACGTTGCCATAAAGCAGGGCTGCCAAGTTTGACCAAAAACTTGGAGTGAGATTTATCCCCTTCCCCGTTAATTTTATTATCGGGCGAGTTGTTGACGGGGGGGGGGGGGGGGGTTGATCCTTTTTATTGTGATTGTCGTGCGAGGGGGGAGGGGGGACTTTTGCCCTGAATTCTGCATCTTTGGTCGTGAGGCGGGGTTCGTTCGATCCACCCGATCCCCCCCTGGCTACGGGCCTGTAGTATGCAGGGGTTGGTCATTTCTCCGCGTGAGAATTGTTATGTTTGGCGTGTGAGCGTGAGAAGAGGCTGAAATGCGTGTGTCTCACGCTCAATGCGTGAGACTTGGCAGCCCTGATCAAATGTATGCTATTAGGCTAGCCTACTCTATTTGTATAATAATATTTCGTTTCTGTAGGCTATTCTATGTGCACTTTACCATCAAATCTAGGCACATAGGGCCTATACTTTAATAATAATATTGTAAGAGTGTGGGAAACAAGAGAGCTAAGAAGGGCTTTTGTGGACGGAGTAAATAACTGTCGTCTTTATTTAACATTCTGCATTCGTTCTGACAACACAACACGCTCTCTCACGTCCCACTTCCTAACGTCATCACCCGCTAAGGGACATGGGTAATGTAGTCAAATAAACCTTTGAAGTAACAGTAACATCAACAACGCTAGATCGCTGTGAATTCTAACTATCCGAAACTATATATTGTCCTGCTAGTCAGTGGTCACTACACACGCCCCCACAGAGTTCACAAGAACTGGCCCAAAAAACAACCAGGGACCCCAGATGACCCGCCCAAAACGATTCCGGGGCGATTTCGTCATGTTTCATAATAGCTCACAGAAAAAGTTTTGGATATTCGACAATGATGAACGTCTTGAACAATTGAGGCTTGATGCTAACCACAAATACCGCAATAAAATACTTGCCAGTGGTAAGGTAAGGACGATATACTAAACATTCAGAGGATGTGTTCCAGCTACAGTACCACCAATGTTCAAAATTCCAAACCATCCCTTTAAATGGCTGAATGGCCACACCACGGAATTTCGTGGCTCTGTGCGTGCACAAGTGCGTGTGAGCAGGACCTGCTTGGTATTGCTGCATTCGTTTGATCGAGTGCATTATGCCAGTCCAAACTGGACTGGAATAGAGGCAGCTCGTGGATCCGCCCAGTGATTCGGATGCACTTCAGAATGTAATGGGTTCTTAGTTGACCCATGCTACACCCTTCCACTGAGTTTCATGAAATTCAGGCAGGCTGGTTATAACCGTGTGACGGTAAACCTCGGTGTGAAAAAGACAAAATTCCAAAACCACTAACATTTCATTCCGACGGTAAACTCTGACGGTATGAGTTCCATAACTTCAAAGTCAAATTTGAGTTCACAGTAGCCTACCAATCCCCCAAAACATGGTGCACAGGTGCAGCAGTGGATTTGTGTACGATCCATCACCTGTTAGCTAGGCTAAAGGATAATACATGAGGTGTGCTAATTAGGCTAAACAAAACAATAACATTAGCAGCGCAAGTCTAGCCTTATGGCTCTGGCCTCAAAAGCAAATGCATCTCCAGTGTTCTTGCCAGGGATTTCAAAATGAAGGTCACAGAAAATGTTACTTCTTGTAATTTGACTGTGAAAACATTCCAGTGCACATATCCTCTCACCTACTGTAACCACTCCAAACTGATTCCAGGAAAGGTGAACATGCTCACATGTCTGCAGGGCTGCCAAGTTTGACCAAAAACTTGGAGTGAGTACATTTTCTTCATTTTTTTTCTTGAGTTACTTATATTTATTTAGCTTTTTATGTATAAGACTTTAATTTATATGTATATTTCTGTAATTCCACTGTTGCTTTGGCAATATGAACATTTGTTCTTTCATGCCAATAAAGCCCATTGAATTGAATTGAATTGAATTGAGAGAGAGGAGGAGGAGCCAGAGAGAGAGGAGGAGGAGAGAGGAGGATGAGCCAGAGAGAGAGAGGAGGAGGAGGATGAGCCAGAGAGAGAGAGGAGGAGGAGGAAGAGCCAGAGAGAGAGGAGGAGGAGGATGAGCCAGAGAGAGAGAGGATGAGGAGGATGAGCCAGAGAGAGGAGGAGGAGAGGCCCGCCGGCCCGCCTCCTCCTCATCCTCTTCTCTCTGGCTCCTCCTCCTCCTCCTCTCTCTCTCTGGCTCATCCTCCTCCTCCTCCTCTCTCTGGCTCATCCTCCTCTCTCTGGCTCATCCTCCTCATCCTCTTCTCTCTGGCTCATCCTCCTCCTACTCTCTCTCTCATCCTCCTCTCTCCGGAGAGAGGGAGAGTGGAGGAGAAGGAGCCAGAGAGAGAGAGAGCGCGCTCTCAATCTCTCTCTCTGGCTCCTCCTCCACTCTACCTCTCTCCGGGGCTCTCTGGCTTTTATACACCTCCTGGCCGACGTCACAAGGGCGCTCTGTGACGTCACGATTTACAAGGCTCTTTTGACAAAACTACCAACTTTGTGAGTCACAGTTGAGTTCTAAAATCACTTGATTGGCACTTTTGGTTAGATTTCTGACAGTGTAGACGTAGTGAGCCGTAAGAGGTCATCCGTCTTATTTCTAGCCACGAGGAAAGACGTTGCCATAAAGCAGGGCTGCCAAGTTTGACCAAAAACTTGGAGTGAGATTTATCCCCTTCCCCGTTAATTTTATTATCGGGCGAGTTGTTGACGGGGGGGGGGATTGATCATTTTTATTTTGATTGTCGCGCGAGGTGGGAGGGGGGACTTTTGCCCTGAATTCTGCATCTTTGGTCGTGAGGCGGGGTTCGTTCGATCCACCCGATCCCCCCCTGGCTACGGGCCTGTAGTATGCAGGGGTTGGTCATTTCTCCGCGTGAGAATTGTTATGTTTGGCGTGTGAGCGTGAGAAGAGGCTGAAATGCGTGTGTCTCACGCTCAATGCGTGAGACTTGGCAGCCCTGATCAAATGTATGCTATTAGGCTAGCCTACTCTATTTGTATAATAATATTTCGTTTCTGTAGGCTATTCTATGTGCACTTTACCATCAAATCTAGGCACATAGGGCCTATACTTTAATAATAATATTGTAAGAGTGTGGGAAACAAGAGAGCTAAGAAGAGCTTTTGTGGACGGAGAAAATAACTGTCGTCTTTATTTAACATTCTGCATTCGCTCTGACAACACAACACGCTCTCTCACGTCCCACTTCCTAACGTCATCACCCGCTAAGGGACATGGGTAATGTAGTCAAATAAACCTTTGAAGTAACAGTAACATCAACAAGGCTAGATCGCTGTGAATTCTAACTATCCAAAACTATATATTGTCCTGCTAGTCAGTGGTCACTACACACGCCCCCACAGAGTTCACAAGAACTGGCCCAAAAAGCAACCAGGGACCCCAGATGACCCGCCCAAAACGATTCCGGGGCTCCCAAGCAGGTACAGGGGGCCAAGGCAGGGGGGAACAGCAGGCAGGCGATGAGCAGGCACCGGACGGCAGGGCAGGGGGTCCGCAGGAGCCAGGCTTGGCATCGGGACGTCCTACCAGGGGGGCAACCGCGGCGAGAAGGCTGGGCCACCACAACAGGGCGGTCCGAGTCCAGCTGAGCTGGCTTGAGGCGGTCCACCGAGATGCGTTCACTACCCACCCACATCAATGACAAAGTTTTTGTCGCCGGCCTCCACGACCCGGTACGGACCATCATAGGGCGGCCACAGTGGGCCCCGATGGGCGTCGTGTTGGGCAAACACATACTCCGCCGCCTGCAGATCAGGCGGGACCCGCACCTGGGGGACGCCATGGTATGAAGTAGGGACCGGCCGAAAGGACCTGGCCCTGTCCAGCAGAGACAGTGCTGACCAGGGGACTATAGCACAGGGAAGGAAATCCCCTGGGACCCGGAGGGGCTGGCCATAAACTAGCTCAGCAGAGGACGAGAGAAAGTCCTCTTTTGGTGCAGTACGGAGTCATAGCATCACCCAAGGGAGTCTGTCGACCCAGCCGTCGTCCCAGAGACCAACCTTGAGGGCAGCCTTCATACCGCGGCAGACGAATTTCACCGCCATCAGACGCTGCGACGGCCTTCTGCCCGGGTGCGACAGGCCATGTACGGCATCGAAAACCAGTTTTCTCCACGCCTGCGGAACCACTGGGCACGGCTACGCCCTAGAAACATCACAAAGCAGCGTTGTGCCGTTGTCATCGAAAGGGATGTCTGCCAGCCGGAGGCCAGAAACCGCCATCCTGTACGGCTGGATGTCAGGGTCCGAGGCTTGATCTGCAGCCATACGGGCGTAATCGATGCCGAGGTGGACAGCTCCGACGGCAGCACGAGAGAGGCAGTCAGCCACGGGGTTGTCCTTCCCTGCCACATGCCGGATGTCCGTGGTGAACTCCGAAATGAAAGCCAGACCCCCTTGACCAGCTGCTCCAAAACGGCACCGACGGCATAGTCCGAGGCATCAGTCGTCAAGGCCACGGAAGCCCCAGACACGGGGTGAGTCAGCATAGTTGCGCCCGTGAGGGCCTTCTAGTATCTGAGAACGCCTTCAACATGTCATTGGACCAGGCGATGGCATGCTTGGGGGTCTTCGTCTTGAGAGCCTCGTACAGGGGGCGCATCAGGTGAGCAGCCTGGGGGATGAAGCGATGGTAAAAATTCACCATCCCCAGGAACTCCTGCAGAGCCTTAACAGTGGTAGGGCGTGGGAGCTGCTGCGCAGCCTCCACCTTTGATGGCTGTGGGATCGCCCCGGCAGTAGTGATGTGGTGGCCGAGGAAGTCCATGGAAGGCAACCCAAACCGGCACTTTGCTGGATTGATGATCAAGCCATGGAGGCGACCGAAGAGGAGACGGAGGTGTGATAGGTGCTCTGCCTTGGACGTGCTGGCTACCAGGATGTCATCCAAAACATGTGATGTATCTCACAGAGCGTGTGCTATTTCCGGTAGAAGAAGAAGGGAAAACCCCGAAACGAAGGAACAGTGAGTGAAAAATAGGCTATAACAGTGGTTATTTCACCTATAAACGACCCGAAAAGGCGGAAGAGGAGGAGGTAATAAAACACAGTATATTAACATCAAAACCATCCAAATGTGCGTGTGTGTGTGTGTTAGAGTAATCACCATTAAGATTGATAGGCTATATAAAACGGGACAGAACGTAAAAACAGTGGTTTTCCCAACCAGTAGAGGGCAGCGATACGGCATGTAGGCGTCTCGTCTGCCGCAGTATCAAAAGGAGAAGAAGCTCATTAGGCGACGTCATCATCAGTCGACATATTTACATGGCACAGTGAACGATCGTAGACTGGCGTTTACGTTTAGAGATCTACATCTAGATCATTTATTGTGCCCCACTTATGTTTTTAGTTAGCTAGACATTGGTCCGCACAAGAGGTACGATTGTTTGTTCGTCCTTGATAGCTATGTCTAGCTACAGAGCGTGCTAGCTAATGTTATATTAGCTAATCTTGGGTGCCAGCCAGCTACCTCCCTCACAGTCAAAGAGCTCTGGGCAACCAGCAGCTATAAACTAACTTATTTTTTCTATCTTACTTTTCTGCAGAGCCCGTCATGTTTCATAATAGCTCACAGAAAAAGTTTTGGATATTCGACAATGATGAACGTCTTGAACAATTGAGGCGTGATGCTAACCACAAATACCGCAATAAAATACTTGCCAGTGGTAAGGTAAGGACGATATACTAAACATTCAGAGGATGTGTTCCAGCTACAGTACCACCAATGTTGTCAGTAAATGTTTGTTTGTCTTCTACTTCGCTCTTCCTACAGCCAGGAGTAAGTGAGTCCTCGGTCCTGGAGCCTCGTGAGGAGGAGGTGCTGTTCAGGCACTATGAGAAAAGGCTGCTTGACTTCTGCAATGCTTTCAAGCCTGTCATGCCCAAGTCTGTGGTGGTACGTACTGTAGGCTTATTTTCTTTTGAACAGAATTCATTATCTACAGCTGAGACCTTGCTGGTTTATTTAAACTGACCTACTGGTTTAACCCCTATAGGGCACTGCCATCATGTATTTCCGAAGATTTTACCTGAACAACTCTCTAATGGAATACCACCCCAGGACTATAATGTGAGTGTGTGTCACTCGTGTATTGAGTTATGCTCTGTTTATGCCATCTTTCCTGTGACACACCTCACTCACTGTACTCCTTCTTCCATCCATGTCCCATTCTATCTCCCTCCCTGGCCGAAGGCTGATCTGTGCCTACCTGTCCTGTAAAGTGGATGAGTTCAATGTGTCCAGCACCCAGTTTGTAGGGAACCTTGTGCAGGAGACTCCGGCAGGACAGGAGAGAGCTCTGGAGCAAATCCTGGAGTTTGAGCTCCTACTTATCCAGCAGCTCAACTTCCACCTGGTGGTGCACAACCCCTACAGACCAATGGAGGGCCTGCTCATAGACCTCAAGGTGCACTTGGGAGGGAGGGATGAATGAATATATAACTTACCTGGTCAGTCATGTTCAGGGATTCAAGGAGGTAATGCGGTTTATGTTATAATAGATTGGTGAGGTGACGTCGTCATTTTGCAGGCTGAAAAGTTGGCGTCGCAGCCATTTGGTTCCAAAATCCTTATGGGAAAAATTAACGGGATCCACATAAAATGTTGACAATAAGGTCTGTGTTTAAAGCTGCATCATTGATTTTATTCACATAGTCAAAACTAATTAAAACCACCTGATATCAGATTGTTTCACTAAGCCATAGCGTTCTACTAGTGTCCTACTTCAATGTCTGCTGTTATTCCAGCATTTCTGCCTGTGTTTTAATAGAGTGTTTTCACCTGGTCATGTTGGAGGTTTACTCTTAGGTTTAGGCTAACTAGCTAGATAGATAGATCAATAGACAGATAGACCCAGCTACATTCAGTAGCCTAAAACCACCAACGTGGCCAACTGATGACGGGCCGTGAAAACCGGTTGTGGCTACATGGCATACAGCTACAGCCTGTGTAGAAGGCTAGCTCCCATAAATGCAGAGACTGGTCAAACCCTAACTTTAAATGGCCTCCGCGTTTATGGGAACTAGCCTTCAGTCTTTCTACACCAGCCGTAGCTGTATCCCATCTAACCACGACTGTGAAAACCCTCTATAGCCGGCCAGTGCCTTTGCTCCGCCCCCCGTGCCTTATATGGCTCTGGCCATTCATTGTAGACATTAATTTCCATGCGTCCCTTACTGCCATCTAATGGTAAAATAAAATCAATGAATGCACCTTTAACCGAGACTCCCAGAATAGAGTACATTTTGTTCTTAAAGTTAAAACGCTTAATTGAAGATGGGTTTTGTGAATTTTGAAGCCCTTAGTTTATTCTGAGGTCAATGTTGTTGAGACATGCTAACAATTATTCAAACTGCAGGTCACCATGAGATATGCTAAGATATTCTGGCGACACGTTAGAAACACATTCGACTCATGTACGTAATCCAGTTTAAAAAATGTGTAGCATATCACTAGCAACACTGCCTTCAGAACCAACTAAAGGCTTAAAATTTCACAAAACCCATCTATAATGATGTGTTATTAGAACAAAACATACTTCATTCTGGGAGTGTCTGTTACCTTGCGCTCTCATATCTTATTTTCTGCATTTTTCGCAAATCCCATTAATTTTTACCATAGGGATTTGGACTCATAACCAAATGGCGGCGATGCTAACTTTTAAGCCAACAAAGTGACATCAGACCTCACTACTCTATTGTCTCTGCATATTGCTTACACTTAAATCAGGAAATGGTGTAACCTGTTTTGTCTAGAAAAAGCACAGCCTGTTATGTGTTGAGGCTCTGAAGCTTAAGAGGTACATCTTTTCCACTGAGAACTTTGAACTTTCTCCTCAGACAAGGTATCCTCTGCTGGAGAACCCTGAGTCGCTGAGAAAGAGTGCCGATGACTTCCTGACCCGGGCCACCATGACAGACGCAGGCCTGCTGTTTCCCCCGTCTCAGATCGCCCTGACGGCCATCTTGAACAGCGCCTCGCGGGCTGGCCTCAGCATGGAGAGGTGGGTGAGAGAACCAGAACAAAGACTTGCTAACTTTGACCCACTGGTTGACAGGAGATTTGGCTTTCACATGAATGTACATGCACACAGTCGATAGATTTCTGTGAATTGGCCGCTAATATTTCAGTGTGAGAAACTGCAGTGTCATGCCAGATGCGTGAGAGTTGGCAACCCTGTTTCTCATATCACTTCTTTTTCACTTATATTTATCCCATTTTGTCAAGCTAAAAGTAGTTCTCATTACATGTCTCAGCTACCTGACAGAATGCATGGGACTGAAGGACGACAAAGAGACCCTTTCTAAGATGTATGACGGAATGAGAAGTGAGTACCTGTTTGACTGCATTTACCATGTCCGACCACAGGGTGGCGACCTCGATCAAAGCTTTGACAAGATGATCCAGCAAAATATCTTTGATAAGCAAAATAAGTCACATTTTGTTTTTTTTTGCTCAGGGATGAAAAATCTCATTAAAAAGTATGAACTTCCTAAATCAGAGGAAGTTAATGTTTACAAACAGAAGTTGGAGAGGATCCACGCAGAATTTGCCACAAACACGTATGTACAACTGTCTAACTGTATCTGTTGGATGGTCACCAGCCTCTTATACTCAGACTTTAGTTAGTAGGACTCTAATTGGATATACTGCCAAAGTCATCGTTGACCCCCTCTGATAGAAAAGTATTTTGTACAAAAGAGTCAATATCCTTCCTCATACGTACTAACAGTTTTATTCAGCCAGGTCGATTAAGTGGTGTCTTGTATTTAAGATGCAAAAGATGCCAGGTTCAGTCTATCAGGTAGAAAAATTAAAAAAAACATGTTCAGCTATATGAAATACAGAGAAAGTATAACAGTGCATCACACTCCTACTGCACATCACCTTCCACACCATGTAGTACAGCTGATATTGGTATCCTGTGCAGGAGAACTCTTGTCTTGCCCACATCTCCGTCCCCAGTTGTCTGTTAACACCTGTTGAGGTGTTGTGAAATCTGTTTCCTGCAGTGCATCTGAACAGCACAGTAGGTGAAATCAACTCTGAGCAATGAGCTGCACAGATTCACTGATATTAGAGCAGTTGAGATGAACAAAACCATCAGTCAGAATGTCATCTTTCACTCACATTATACTAAGATTGATGGATCTGTGCAAGCCTCAGCTCAGAATGAGTCTGTACGTACGTAGTCGGTGTGATGTTGCTATTAAAGTTGCAAATCTACTAAAGCTTCCATTCAAGACCGTAGGCTTGCTTAAAGGATGTTTCTTTAGTTTCTCAGAGCAGCATATAGGCCCCCAGACACCAGGGCAGGTTTTTAACATGCACAGATTACAAACACCTCTAGAAACTGATAGTCTAATCATACAAATGTTTAGGCCTATTGTCATACAACTCTTAAGCTATCATAAACAAACACTTTATTTCATACAAGCCAAAGTATCAAGAACAAGCAAAGCAGCGTACAAAAGATACAGCCAGGGAAGTAGACTGACTGGCTGCATGATGACAGTGTGACTTGTAAACTGTGAAGGAGAGAGAAGGTTGGGTTACAAAATCAAGTGTTTGGTTTGTAGAAAGTGAGTTAAGGCTTGCGTCTTGGAGAGGTGCTACGTTAGGATTCCCTGATGATGGTAGTAATAGTTTTGCTGCTCTCCTCTGCCCCCTGGAAACGGTCCATAGATGATAGGGCGGGTCCTCCTCTGGCTCTGTGTGCCCCTGTAAACTTGTGTGTTTGGTGGCAGTTTCAACCAATCACAAACCCCTCAAGAGTGAGTGGCTAAAGGATAAGCCAGTCACCATTCAATATTCGAGCTGGCTTCCGCAGCTGAAGTCCAGTAGGTCCAGTTCTGACTGAGTATTATGTGGTTGCCTAGCTGTGTCCATCCTCAGGAAGTCCCCCCTCTATGTTCTAGTACGCTTTGCCCTTTACTTACACTTGACTATAGTTCGGGTTGGCATTGGGTAAAGTGGAGAGCTGATTCTGTAGTCAGTAATGTCTGTTCCAGGGCTTTGGACAGGTCCGTGGTTCACTGGTCTCAAGTCACTCCATCTGACCCGTGCAGAGTCTAGTCGGCCATATTGCATCAAAACTGCCAGAAAGCTACATGCTCAACACAAATCCACTAAGTCCATGGTACAGCACTGTGCCAGTATGGTCTGGCAGGCTGATTGGTCGACCTCTCTTTACTCTCCATTCTCATTGGTTCACATTACCTGGATGGCAGCAGCCAATGACATGATGGTGCATTCGGTCCTGCAACACAAAGCATACATGTTTGTAGAGGGTCAACATCACTGTCATCCCCTTAGGCCCATATAATCCCCCCCCCCCCCCCCCCACCCGCTAAACTACAAGTGTAGCTACTGAATGGTGTGAAATCATGGAGCCCACTATGCAGGCCTATGCTGTTTACCATGGGGTTGTGGTGAGCTATGGTTGACACAGTACCTGGAAGATGGGGAGGTTCTAGTCTACATGACTTGGTTGGACAGGGGAGCTAATGAGGGAAGAACATAGGAGTGGGGGGTTGAGATGCTCGAAACAGGACTGATGTCTTTAGTCTTCCTGAGGCCAGTTTCAGTCAAGCCATCGTATACTGTATAGCTACATGGAATGGGTTCGTTCTTAGTTTTGCTGGAGAAAAAAAAAAACATTTATTTTTTATTATATTTAACAGGAAGAGAAAACGAGGATACGAAGATGATGACCATGTGGCAAAAGAGCCCCGATTGGCTGAGGAGGTGAGTCAGAACCACTAACATTTATAATAAAGGTTGGTTTACTGTCGCCTCTCTTCCACCTGTGATTATCATACCACAGGGCCTCACAACTAACACTCTTTTTATCCTACAGGAGGAGTGGACTGATGAAGACTTGCTATGAGTCGTGTAATTGGTTTAGCAGCCTAACAATCTCATCCCTTACTGCACTGGACTGTATAAAGACTTTGCCAATGTTACCATGAGATCAAGGCTATACAGAGGACCTGCCCATTGTCAGACTTTGCCACTCCAGAGGGCAGAGATTGATTTACTTAGTATCTCTTATGTTTTGATAGAGGCAAGTATGCTAGTTGCCTCCTCAACTATCCTACTTTTCACTTTCTTTCTGTAAGATAATAAATATATTTTTTGTAAGAAGGTGAGCGGGTGAATTTAATACCGTAATCGCTCTCAGCAACATAAACCTGTTTTGGATTATAGGGTAATAACCTTAAGATGTGGCAAGGTGAAACATGGGTTTCCAAGTCAAAACAAAAAGTTTTCTACGAAAGGGGATACGAGTGTGCACCATTAACATGGCTACTTCTCCACACTTTCTTTGCAAAAATAAATGACTCCATCTACTTTACAAAAGAACGGTTTAATAAGTGCATGCATGTCTGATACAATCTGTACTATTCAGAAATTTACTACTGTAAACATTCTCATTAACTTGGTTTCTTTGATTATGTGTCTTGTCTGGCATTGAGAAGGAAGACTGAACCAAACAAACAATCAAAAAAGGTGATACAATTGGAAAAATTCTGTTTGTCTCAATTATATACTCATGATTCCAGCAAGAGAATTTATTTTTGATATAAAATAACCATACTTTCTGCAAGAATTTTTCCAATCTAAAATACAAAGAAAGAAAAAACAAAGAAAAAAACAATAACAAATAGATAGGAAACACTAGTTTCAGCACTTGGTGGATATTGTCACGGCCATAAAATAAATCAGTCACAAATTACAGTATAAAAAGCATGATCGCTCATAATCCAGTTATAAGAAAAACAGGGAATTGTAGTTTCTTCATGTCAGCTGACTTTGGGGAGGAGGATACACTTTGGCAACCCTGTGCTGTCAAAACAGATCTTGGGTAGTGAAGCTTTTTTGAAATCAACTATTTGACCCTCTTGTGGGAGGGAATGATAAAATGTACCCAAGTCAGAATCATGAACATGGTTTATATGGAAAATAAAAATCACAAAAAAAAGGAAAAGAAAGAAACATTTCCTGCGCATACAGCAGTCAAAGTCACTGGTGCAAGTTTTAATCTTTAGGTACTGCGTCGGTTGGTTGTTCTGCTGCTGTCGTTGCATAGCTCTTGTGGCGATGGGGGCAATGTGGGGGGGGCGGGAGGGGAGGAGGGGATGGGCTGTCGAAAGGAAATGGGGGGGGGTGGGGGTGGTTGCCATGGTGATGAGGGTGGAGCATGCTGGGTCCCGTGTGCGACTCCCGGGGAGACGGAGGGATGGAGGGTGGAGGAGAGGAGTGCTGTAGTACTACCTGTTGCTGTTGGACATGGCATAGTGAACCTGTTTCTGCTGGAGGAGCTCCGTGATGGCCAGCAGCTTTTTCAGCACGTGCTGTAGAGAAAGGGAGTTAGAGAGACGTGAGGTAACCAAAAAACCCTACAGAAAGAGGGAGGGAGACCAGAAAGACAAATTATATGAAGATTAAAAACTACAGCGAGGGAAACGGAGTGAGACAAGCTAGTAAGACGTCATGACATTAGATCATGAAACCTATTCTCCATTCCGAGGAGTCGGCGAGGAGGAGGTTAAGAACCCAGTCAGAACAGAACAGTACTTGGGACAGATATTGTGCGGTCAGGTGGATCCCACTGGGGCCATCGCCACCTCATGAGAGCGGTCTGATGCACCGACGCCCCGCCTGACTGACCTGCTGCGCTCCCCTGTCGTTGCTGAGGATACGGAGCTCGTCCGAGTGGGTGGCACAGACCTCATGCAGGGCGGCCAGGTCGCGGGAGAGGTCCGTCCTAAAGTGCTCTGTGGCTTCAGGGAGGTCGGGGACGTTCTGGAGGGAGAGTGAGGTGGAGCGCACACACACACACACACACACACTTAAACATCTCACCTCGTAGACATTCAGCCAAAACAGAAAGTGTGGTCTGCGTAGAAAGAGTCGCATGGGTGTACAGTGAAGCCTACAGGAGGAGACAACCTACCCCCAACTCATCCAGAAACATGATCATTCTATGTTTGTTGTTTTTGATGAAGGGGTTCACTCCCTCCATGTAGGGTTCCTAGACACGGAGAGAAAGAGACATTTACTCTCTTGACATGTAGCTTTCCACAGCTACAGACACACACATCCCACCATTAAACACTGGTCCAGATGAAAAGTGGCCTTACCTTGGCGCCAAACTCTACCAGGTTGGCCAGGTTCTGGACAGATTTGGCAACCAGGGTGAGGGTGCGGCCCGCTGTCGAGGAGGGAGGGTCTACAGAGTCGACACACGGGAGGACATGTATATCAGTTATGTGCTCTGCATATATCTGAGTGTAGGAAATGTCCAGTCCACGCCGCCAGATCACCGGCACTGCGTAACGGGCGAACGCCTCTCCGAGGCGGAGGCTCACCGGCGATGATGTTGAACATCCTGGGGTTGAGGATGGCAGGACAGATCAGTCTCAGGAACACGAAGCCACTGGAGGAGAGGCATGAACAAGACTTCGTTCAGAGGGACGCCGGCCTCACATCGTTTCATGTAGTCAGCGTTGCACTGGGCTGACAGGGTGGGGGGGGTACTTGACCACGTACACGGTGTATTCTTACCTGACCACTCTGGTCTTCATGGTCGTGTTGGTCGGCCATTTCTGCTGCACTGACTTCTGCAGACAGCCATAGATGAACCTCAGAGTCCTGCAAGCGGAACACAGCGGGGTGTTGGATTATTGTGGATTGTTTTAACTACACCAGACTGAGGTTTGAACTGCGAGATTTAGTGAGAGAGAGTGCGGTGTGTGTGTGTGTGTGTGTGTGTGTGTGTGTGTGAGCGCGCTTACGGGGGCAGGATCTCTGCAGCCATGAAGATCTTCTCCACCAGCTCAGACAGGATGTTGAGGAGGTGGGCCAGGTTCAGGTTCACGTCCTCGTTCTTCTCCAGCTTGGAGGGGTTCAGCTTCACAGGGAGAGAAGCCATTAGACATGCTGTTTATTATATGTCGCTAACTCAGTAGTTCTGGACAAGACAGGCTCCAACAGCTGCTACTGTTGTGTCTTCACTGTGGCCGTCTCACGCTCAAGGACTGATAGCATATAACAAATAGAAAGTGCCCAGCGGCGTTTGTGAGATAAGGGACATAGCTATGACTGTCGAACTGCTCTGAAGCCCAAGCAGGGTGTGTGTGTGTTACCTCGCAGGACTGCTTGCTTTCCATGATCTTCAGGATGGTGTCTTTGAGGGCGTGGTGGACGAAAGGTGTGGCCGTGGCCTTCATGTACTGTTCCATGAGTGTGCTGGCCAGGGTGGTGGCGCGGAACAGTGTTGTGGCCTCGTCTAAGGGAAACGCGCAGGACAGGACAGCTCACAACAACGCATCATACAAACATCAGAAAACACCACTATATTGTCACTAGATGTCAATATGATAACCTTCACTTGGTGAGGCGGCAGACATTGTCAAGAGTGTGTTGATTATCTATATAAGTAAAACGTAGATATATTTATAGGTGTATGATCTAGGGCTGTCAACTGAGCTTAGAAGATTTGAATTTCTCTCTTAAAAATTGTCTGAAAATTGAATATTGGCACTATATGTACCCTAGTATTGTATTGTATATTTTACATAGAAAATGACTCATGTAATGCATGTAATGTCAGAACTGGTTAGTACTGTTTTATCCACAAGAGGGCGCTCGCCACCAATTGCCAAGAACAAGTCTAGGCTACAAAAGGTAACGCAAACTAATATGTATTTTGTAGCTGACAATATTCAAATAGGTAACCTATCAGAAACATGGTCAACATAGGTGACATTTAGTGCAAACTAAACAACAGGGTTGTGCCTTTATTAGGCTATAGCCTATATTAACCAACGCAAAACAAAACGTTATGCTGTTTTTCAACCATGTTGAATACGAACGTGGAATACGAGCAAATAGCCTACTAATATATATATATATATTTTTTACAATCTATTGCCCTTTTTTTCCGCCTCCATAGTTGAGGTTCAAATATTTCTTGAGAGCCCTAGTATGATATGCTTAAGGGCCTGTGTGTGTGTGTGTTTTACCCTCCATGTCGATCTCCCGGCCGTTCAGAGTCCTGAGGAGGGGGGCCTCGGCCTTCTCATGTCTAAAGATGCGCAGCAGGATGCTGGCCAGCAGAGTGCGGTCCTGCCCACACACATGGGCCAGAGCGTAGATCACATGGAACTCCTTCTGCAGGATCAGCTGGAGAGGGAGTCACACACACACATACACAGACACACAGAGAGAGAGAGAGTGAGAGAGAGAGAGAGAGAGAGAGAGAGAGAGAACAAGGGGAACAGAATTAAAAGGACATTAGCCTACATTGTTTTTTCTGTATCCCAAATAAGTTATCTTGCCCCTGACGGTTTCAGGTCCATATCTTGTGCGTGTGTTATGTCTGACCTCTTTGAACTCGCTATACTCCTCCTCTGGCATGATCTTCTCCATGGAGTAGCGGGCGCGGACACGCAGGCTGCCCGGCTCGATGCCCTTCAGAGGAACATGGGAGCTGAGGGGGAACCACTCATCGATCATCTGGCCCTTCTGAAGACGACTCAGCTGGCAACGCATAAACACTGACAGAAGGAGGGAGAGATGGAGGGAGGGAGGGAGGGACAGCGTGAGAGAGAGAGAGTGTTCAACCCATACCAACATGAGTTGTGGAGCAGAAAATCGCCGGTACAGACGGGAGAAGGACTTACAGATATCACTCTCTTTGCTCTTCTTGGTCTTGTTGCTCAGGCCGATCTCAAACCTGTTTATTTCACTTGACAGGTCACTGCAAGAGAAGACGAGACGCGTTGAGACACACAAACTGTCATCTGTAAATGAGTCAGACCAACGACACTTGTACCGTGTCCACAGATTCCTGGACGGACTCCAGCTCTGTGAGGTGGACTCACTCGAAGATGAACTCCTCGGTGAAGACGGGGTTCTGTCCCTCGCGGGGGTGGGTCTTGGCCACCTGGACATTGTTCAGGTAGATGTTGCAGTAGGGGTTGGTGAAATGCTTCACCGGCAGCTTGTGGGCCTCCTCCACATACAGAACCAGGCTGCTAACCTGGGAGGGCAAACAAAGGAGGGAGGGCTCACTGGAGTGGAACGGGCCTTACTCAGCAGTGGTTGTGGTAAATTGTGTGTTAGTGTGTGTGTGTGTGTGTGTGTGTGTGTACCTGTCTGAGTCTCTTGTTGGGGGTGGGCTGGGTGGGTTTCCTAAGGTTACTGCAGAATGTTTGCAGACACTTCATCCAGTCCTGTCAAAAAGAGAGAACAGCGTTAGACTTAATAGTAGGAGTACTGTGATCATTATGTGAGAGAGGTTGATAGATTGTGAGATTGCAAGACTGATAGAGAGAGAGAGAGAGAGAGAGAGAGAGGGAGAGAGATAGATAGGGAGAGAGAGGAGGGGGGGGGGGGGGGTGAAAGACAAATGCATCCAAACAAACCTGTGCCTGTTCTGGCGTCTCGCCTGCAAAGTAGAAGATATACTGTTCCTCACTAAAGTGCTGGACCACAATCTGGAAACAGTTTGGCCTGTGAACGAAGAGGCATGGTTAACATCCTGTTCAACATCCAATACATCATTACAGTACATCGGCTGCTCTATGCAATGTGCTTCTGTTTCCGCGCGGCCCTGGACGAGCGACCTCTCACCTGCCAAACATGCTGTCGTGCACGCCGTAGACCGAGCACACGCTCAGGTCAATCAGCCCCTTGGGCTTGGTGGCTCTCTTCTCACTCTCAAAGTAGATGAGCTGGGCATCGTTCCCCTCCAGGATGAAATACAGGTTCTTCCATCGCTTGCCTTTGCCTAGGAGCAGGGCAAGGAGAGAAGTCAAAAGTGTTTGTGGCCTGTTTGTTTGTGTGTGTGTGTGTGAGAGAGAGAGAGAGAGAGAGAGAGAGAGAGAGCAACAGAGAGAGAGAGAGAAAGAGACAGAGAAAGAGAGAGTGAGAGGGAAGGAGAGAGTGATGGATGGGCATGCCTACAAGTAAATAGACATGGCCACAGGTTTTAGTCGTACCTTTGTTAAATAGAAGGTAGCCTTTCTTGACAATGTTTTTATAGAAGGCGTCTTTCGGTTTCCGTCTGATAGTGTTATAGATCTCCTTTCCATCCACCAGGTCAGAGAGGACTTGCTCCTGGTGCTGGAATCAAGAAACAGAATGCTTACTCAACTGTACACCTATCCCCAACCCCTGCCCATCCATATGGCCAACAGTATCACCGTGAGGCAGGTGTTAGGACCCTGGGCTTACCTGCACCGAGACAGCATCCTTCAGGTTAAAGCCTTCCACGATCTGCTCTTTCTTGTAATGGTCAATAATGTCATCAACACTGCCAGGGACAGAAAAACAAAAATGCTACTTCCATTTGCTCTTAAAAACACTCCTTAACAATGACCAGCATATCTTATCTGTGCATCACACCTGGATCTGTTACGGATCAGTGAGGTTTACAGTGCATTGCTGTGATTCATCTGAGCGTCTCTGTACAGCACATACCTGTTATAGTACCTCCCACCCATCATGTACTGATTGTTGGGGGTGGGGCATATCTTAAACCTTTGGATGTTCTCATTGGTGCGAAAAAAGAGGGAGTAGTCTCCGGGTGTGTTGTCTGACGGCCGAACCAGGAAACTGCACACCTGGCCAACTAAAGAGGGATGGAGAAGGTGAGAGGGGGTTTGATTGCATACATAAAATTCAAGCATATGAATCCAAAATATATGCTCAGTTTGCATACAGACCATATGTGGAAGAAATTGTGAGGTGCGTGATGGCTCCACATACACATGGGTGTTGATAGTGCAGTGATTTGTCTGATAGAGATGTACCTGTCATTAGCAGGTTGTAGGCCTCCTGCTTGCTGATCTTCCCATGATACCAGCTAAGGAGAGAATCCAGATACCATGAGAGAGAGACAGGTGTGTGTGTGTAGGGGGGGGGGGGGGGGTCTAAATGAGCTGGCTCTAAGGATATGACTTATAGGACATTGTTATACCACAAACACACAAGTGTGTTTAAAAGGGTAGTGTGCTATTTTGGACATTTAGCCCTGAAAATATTCAGATTGCACTACATTTCACAGGAGTGCCTACTGAGGCTGGTGAGATTACACTCTGTGCTTCCCGTTTCGGAAAAGCACATATATCATTGTTTTTCAAACACATTTATGGGTGCCCCATTGACTTCCATTGTAACCCAGTGAAAGCCTGCAGAAAAACTGCAGATAGCTCAATACTGGAATGATCAGTGAAATTATGGTCTCTATGTTTCAGGTCCATGGTAGACAGACCACAAATAGGGCTAAATGTCCAAAATAGCACACTACCCCTTTAAGTCATTAGTTCAATCCCATGAGACGGACTGAGCTAGACTGCTCCAACTAACTACTGAAGTCACTAACGACCCTTTATGTATACAGCCTGCTGGCACGTCACCCTGCCCGGCACGACATGAAAACATCCTCTGGCTAGCGGAGGGCATGGTAAACATGGGCTGTGTGTGTGGAAGCATCCAGAGGGCTGAACTAACAGGGATGCAATGAACCTCAAATTATAGGCTGTCTAAAAATATGAACTCGGCAGTCTTTTTCATGAATGGAGCTCTCGTGCCGACCGGACGCTCTGTAGGGAGTGCTCTGTGAGGATGAAAAGGGTTTAATAGCCCCCCACTCACAGAGAACTGCCATCTCAGAAATAACTTACATTTTGCCCTCATGTGGGTCCTCCTCCCGCCCCTGAAAACAAGGAGAGAGTCTCACAATAATGTACTAATCAAGACAGCAAAATATCAACATACCACCTCCTGAGGCCAACTGTTCAAAACGGTATTCTGCATGCCCCCCTTTAGAGTTTGAGGCTGAGCCTAGGGCAGCGTGGCTTGAGCGTGAGTCACGTGCCGCTGTACTCACCACCTCCTCCACCAGGTCCTCCACGATGAGGCCCTGTTCCTCGGTGCGAACGTTGGTCACCCACATCCAGCCGTCATCCAGTTCATTGTGAACGATAAACATGTCCCCTTTCAGGAAGCTTGGCGTTCATGGGAGAGGAGAGGACAAGGAGTCAAGGGCAGGCACACACACGCATAGCTACACATCATCGAGAGCTGGTCCCACACCCACCCCTGGCCCCTTACGGTCCCCAGAAACACACTCACAAGGATGTCAGCATGAACAGCACACAAAACATATCACATTGCATTACACTTGCAACACAAACACAGTGCACAAAGAGAATTCTAATATATCCTCACAGGTGATATAACAGGGCTAGAGTCTAAAGAACACACAGACACTTGGAGGCTTATAACTGGCTGCGCAACAGCTTGGACATTTGGCTGGCGTAGAGTGTAGTACTGCGATTCCACCAGAAGGTGTCTCTTCCCAGCCATAAAACACCATTTTAGATATGGCCTGCTCCAGCCACACAGATGAGCCTGGCCTTCTCTAGTGACAACAGGTCATGTTTCAGTGTGAGGGCTTGGCTTCAGACAGATGTTTCTCAGCTTGGGCCTTCCTAAATGACAGGGGCAACTTGTTGAGCTTGATGTGCTTCCCAGTTTGCTGGGAGGGAAGAGCATGTTTGCTTAAAATATGGATATGCTCGCCTTTCCCAGCAAAGCAATATTTACTGCTCTTGCTCACTGGAGCACAAGGAATGTGTAGGCTTTATGTTAGAAACTAGAGTAGGATTCTGCACTGAAAGTGACTGGTTAGATGAACAGAAAAATGCAAGCACATTCTAATACACATCAATTAGGGATGTGTCGATCCCAATACTGGTTCTAATATAAGGTATCAGTGATAGGAAATGCTAAGACTATGCACTGAAAAAGCAAGAAATCAATGACAGCAAAAGCATCAAAGCAAAGAAAAATAACTGAGAAATGTATTGAATTACTTCCTTTGGATGACCAACCCAAATCTGGATCCCTGACATCAAATATAAATCTGCAGTGTACAAGAATTTGGGTCTCACCTGATCTCATCTGTGTCTGGCACTTTGGTGTATGGTAGGATGGCCCTCACTCTTCTCCTGTCCTCTACAGGCTGAACACACACACACACACACACACACACACACACACACACACACACACACACACACACACACACACACACACACACACACACACACACACACACACACACACACACACACACACACACACACACACACACACACACACACACACACACACACACGAGATTTAACAGTATACTCATTTAACAGCTGTCCTGTTCCTTCACACAACTTTTAGAATAAGGGTCCAAGAATAAATGGCATCCGGAATAATTAATAATCTCTACCCCTTTACACCCAATAGTCACCTAAAAGATTTTCTGTATGTGACACATTTCCACTATTCGTTAGCATGTGTGCCCCTTGTCCCCTCATTGTAAAGCATGGCCTGGAGGAGAGGGAGGGATTATGCTGTCGCTCATGTAACAGATCGTCATGCTGGTCGGCCGTACCTCTGGGGGCGCCACTGGCGAAAGCAGCTTTTCACCTTTCAGCAGGCATGACACATAGCTGTAATATCCAATCAGGTCTGAAAGAGAGGAGAACCTCCGCCCGCCAATATAGTAGTCCCCACACATGGCAATTATCCTGTCAGAAATAAAAACACAGGCACCCAAAACGCGCTCAGAATCATTCCCACAAAAAGTGCTCAGATTGAATTTGTGACAACAAAATAGGCCTATTTGAAGCATTGATTTGTCTGTTTAAGATGAAGGCAATAAACTGCAGAGAGATAGCAATATTGCAGTCATTACTAAGACAGACGGCCTATGTACGCTTTGCCACCAAATATACTGAAAGCACTAAACACAGGTGGAGGTATTAGGAGGGCAGACAGGCAGTAAAATGTTTCTGTATTGCCTTTGAGATCCATGAAACAAATGCAGACATGCATTAAACTGCCATGACTCATTGGACAATAGTCTGTACAGGGCCTCAGCCCAGAGCCTTGAAATTGAGCCAGTAAACGGTGAGGATGACGTGATTAAACCCCGATGCCAGCCAGCTACCGGTGGGGAGTCCATAATCCTAATTCCCTGCTCATCTGCTGAGCGGATCATCTCTTTGATTGGCGGGTGATTTACTACGCACAAGCGGCTGTTCCTGTTGCTGGGATGTTATTCAAGGACATCTCCTTAGGTTTATATGATCAAGCTTGCTGTCCTGTACCCTTCCACAAGGTCTTCTCCCACCCTCAGTGGTGTCATGTTTCTATTGTGAGATGGGATGGAGGGGGGGGGGGGGTTGGATGATGTCATTATTTCTAAATTAGTTGAGCCTAATGAACAAGTCTATTGAACTGAATGGAGAGAGAGGGTGGAAAGCCACAGAGGGATTTGAGGTCAGCAGCACGGCAACCATGTTAATCAAGTAAGAGTAGGACTACAGATACATTTACTGCAAGTCTGTTCTGTCTAAAATCCCCCATTCTCAGCCCCAGGGAGGGAGGGGGGGGGGGAGAGAGGGAGAGAGAGAGACAGGGAGAGAGAGAGAGGGGGGGGGGGGGAAGAGAGGGAGAGCGAGAGAAAGAAAGTGAGAGAGAAAGAGCGAGAGAGAGCTAAGCTTCCTTCTCAGGTGGTGTGAGTGGGTGAGTGTTGTTATGGGGCTAATGTGACCCAACATGAGTGTCTGGTCTGATGTACAATACACATGTGAGGGGGTGGAGAGGAGCGGAGGCGGGTCTAATGTCCTGTCTGTGTCTTGGTAATAGGACACCAGGTATTGTTGCTCTGCTGTGTTCTCTCTTTCAGTTGAGGTCCACCCACGCTCTCTGTCAAAGAGTCGCTGGCCTCCGCCCACACACCCACCAACCAACCATGTGAAAAGACCAACTGTATGTCTTTAACATCTGTATTAGCTCAGTTTATATTCTGCTGTGTGTGTGTGTGCTGAAGGCTATAAAGTAGACTGGCAGTGTGCAAAGTTTGCTAATGGCCTGTAAGCCACTGGTCACTGCCATCATGTTGTCCTAGATAATGTTTTCAGCCTCCAGGACAAAGGGCATCGCATGCCTATGTGGGGTATTACTTTCACTTGAGGTAGCCAGTAACTTTCCTACCTGGCCATTGTAATAAACCTGTGGAATTCTGCCCTATTGTCCAGCCTGTGATGATTAACTCCCGAGGTGACGGAAATCAGTATGTAGTCCAGGATGTTGCTGGTTTTATGTCTCCTTGTAAGCCTCTGTGTGTGTGTGTGTGTGTGTGTGTGTGTGTGTGTGTGTGTGTGCTGTCCTGACCTGAAGTGGTTGACTACACTAGTCATGCTGAGGAAGGACAGAACAAAGGACCCAGGCCGGCGGTCGCTCTCCCTGATCAGGTAGCTGCCCGGGGTCGTGGCCTGACGCAGCCGCTCCTCAGCTATGGTCCGGTCCAGCTTCCCATGGTACCACCTGATGGAGAGACATGACACGTGTTGTTAGACAGGATCAGAGGGTGAGTACCAAGTTGTGTTTCATGCATTCCACCTGAAAGAGAGAGAAATTGGCTCTTGCACAAACATCGTTCCAAGAGCTAGCCTGAACATTGCCTGGCTCCATCCCCTGAATTTGAATTTTCTAAATGCGATTTGGGGTCTGGAAAGGCTCTCATCTAGAGTGATTTCTCAGTTAGAATTCCAACCGGGCCAACCAGTCATTTGAACGCGATGATGGAATTAAACTGTAAGACGTGATTGGTTAGGGGATGAACTAATAGCTGAGGATTCCCTCTTCAGCAACGCCCATCTTGGAAAACGGCTGCAACAGGAGTCTGTTCAGACTGAATAATGAAGTGAAACGAAATGGCAATTCAGTCCGTCAGGCTAGCCTGCGCATGGTGTAATACTACAAACCAAGCGGAGTCGGGTAACAGGAGTTGAGAGTTGTGTTGCTCCAGTCAGTGCTGCAAAAAAAACAATCAGCCTAACAGCGGTGGAATACAGAATGCATAATTAAATCAATTTATGAATGTGTTCCGCTGTGTCATTCATAAATTCTCCGTTTGCCTCATTCACCCACACGCCCCCTTCTTGTTGATTCAATATTTCATTCAACTGTTTGCTTGTTCTGTTTACAGTCACATAGTAACTCTTCTGGAGCCACAGCAGCCGCTTGTTCTCAGAATCAGCCATTCTAGCATTCATCCATTGACTCTCAGTGACTCCATGGGGTCAAAGGGAACTACCAGCTCTTGTCCTCTCAATCCCCACCATTCAGTGGTTAGCCTAGCCCTCATTCATAACACAACACACTGTGTGATTCAACACAGGCTACATTGGACACAGTCTGGGTGGTCCTTGGAAAGGACTCTTGGGTCCATCATAGTTTTTATGTTTTGGGGATCTTAATATCACAGAGGGCAAACAGCCTTGCGCACACACAACCTTGCCCTTGGCCTTTCTATCACAGTGCTGGTGCCCATGTCTGCAGCAACACTACATACAGTGGAAACCTCTAATAGTGATCACGTCTGTCCGGGTCAAATTGAAAATTTTAATTGAGAGAAAATTAAATGTAAATAAAATAAATTATTTTTCCCGCCAGAATTTCAGTGCACACAGCACCAGCCTAGACAGCCGAAAGCACATGGGTTACTGCAAGGCAAAGTAGGTCATCATAGGAAATGTATCATAGATTTACATTATTTCCATATATTGTCATGTATGAAAAGATCCAAAATGAACACTGCAAGCAGATTACAAAGCAAATTATTTCAACAGTATCTGTATAGGATTCTGTCCCAAGCTTTTTGATCCATATAAGCGGTTGATAACTGCAGCCATGATCACTATAATTGGTTTCCACTAAAGGACTAGAATTCAAATCATGGATGAAATAGTGTAATTCCTAAAGTCTCACACCCCTGGGGTATGTGAGAACAGCATTACTTAAAGGTCCTCTGAAATAATAAGCCAGTAAAGGAAATGGCACTATCTAAGGGGAGCGACAGAGCGAAAAGGCTAACAGCTTGCTGCTTTCTGAATTAAGCAGAAGATTTTTGAACAACTGTGGTTACATTTTCAGCAGGTAACTGCCATGGAGGGAGGGGGGGGGGGGGGCATTCCTCCAGATTCAGGCTAGCGGTGCCTCCATACAGGGGGGGGGGGGGCTAGCGAGGGTAGCAAGATGAATGAGGTGCTGCAGTAGTTCTTCTCACAGGAGGCTTTAAGGGCTCCCATCTGGCTTAGAGGAGCAGGGGTCTCCACTTGTAAAAAAGAGTGATGGAGTCTGCAGTGGTCTGGCCTAGAGTGGGGAGGGGGGTCCTCCTCTGAGCGTCTGCGAAGGAGCTTTGGGATTGCCTGAAGGATTTGTGTGATGGAGAGAGCATAGAGGAGGACAGATGTGAGAAGTGAGTGTGTGTGATTGAGAGGAGGTGGAGAGGGCTCCAGGAAAAGGCTGAAAGAAACATGATTGAGAGAGCCAGTAGGAGCGGGAGAGGGAGTGTGAGTTAGAGACTTTGAGAGACTTTGAGTTAGAGTCAAAGTCAGAGGCTTGAGAGGGCATGATTGAGTGAGAGAGGAAGTAAGAATTAAATGGGCTGGAGGGAGGAACAAAACAGCAAGATGGAGACCTTTATACTGTATGCTAGTCTGCAAAAAAATGATACAGAACAGCTCAGGAAATGAGACTGTCAGGCCGCCCTCCTCCCCACCACAGTGAGAGGAAGCAGACAGTGCAGTGGCACGTGTCGTGCAGTGATGGACAGGCAGGGTGGTGGGGGGAGGGCATGATGTCAGTCCTACTCACACACCTGTCCGCGATGACACTGACTCAAACTGGCTTACGGCGCCGGCAGTGTGTCTCACGTTCTAGTCAGGCTAAGCTGACATCCGCCCATACACGTACACATCATTAACATGCCCATATAAACGTTGACAGCGTTGATGAACGGGCCTCTGGGCAAGCGTGCGTCTGGGCTGTGTGTGTGTGTCTCCTTCACAGTGTAAAGAGCTCTGTGTGCATTTCCTCCCCACCGTCTGTCAATCAACAGTGGCTGTGTTTGTTGAATCTCAGTTCAGGTTCATTATGGAGGCACGTCACTGCAGGGTTTAGGCAGCCGTCAGAAGGGGGGAAACAGGGAGGAGAGAGAGAGAGAGAGAGAGAGAGGAAGAAGTAAAGAGGAGAATGGGGGAGAGAGTGAGGAAGAGGAGACAGTTAGGAGACTCACTGCACAGTCACTGAGGCCTGCTGATTTAGCCTCTTCCCAACACTGTCAATTAGAGACATCTGAGCTGTTTATGGCAAAACCCTCAAACAAACAGGCGCTACTTTTCTTGTATATTAGTTTTCAAAAAAACAGCTAGGAACAATTTGTTTAAAGAAAAGTAAAAAAAATAAAAAATAAATTGTAATACACAGAGGCTGACCAGATGCTGAGCGCTCAAGAATGTTTCAAATATTCTTGTGGGAACAGTAGGGTTGCAAAATCAAAAGAGTGAACGTTCCATGGGAATTATATGGAAATGTATAGGCCTAATCATGACACATTTTGTTAAATCAGGCTTTTCAAACCTTCGTCTTTGTGCAGCCTTTCCATGTTTCAGAGGTATAATGCTGCTACACCTCTGAAGCTGAATGTGGCATTGCTCCATGTAGAGACACACGTAGAAAAACAGGGAATACAATTTTCCAACAAATAACATAAAACAGCCATTGAAATTAAGTCTGCTCAACACTTTTTTGGGCTGTCCCAGACGAAAGATTACCAATCGTGGCAAAATCTGTGGTTGTGGCTCCAAAACGGTGGTCTTACGTCGTCGCATTTTGGGAGAGGTTCAAAGATGACCGATGTCACGATCTTGCGACCAAAGATAGCCTGCGACAAATAGTGTCAGATATTTACGATGACCTGGGATGATCATCTTGCAGTGTGAATGCTGCTACGATCCAAGTCAACTAATATACCAATAGAAAAGCATTTACGCACTAATCAGCATTGCCACACGCGCTTTCTTCAAATGGGAAAACAACATGGAGTCTAGACGCAAAAAACACCCACTGTGTGGGATTCAAATAAAGAGGCATTGCTTATCGAGTTGTGGCAGCAGAGGCCTTGTTTATATGAAGTATCGTCACCATCTTGACAGTATCACTGGTCAAACTCAGTGTCGCACGCTGATGACACTACTTTTATTTTTTTTGAGGGGGGCGGGGTTTGGTGTGGGTAGCCGCTCGCAGCCAGTCGTAGCCTTGTGTGTGCATGCATGTTGTACCCAAGATTACAGATATGTCGCACAGTGTGGCTTGCAAGAAACTTAAGATCACACAGTGTATAGAAGCCATAACAAATTCAACAGATCCAATAGCCCACATCATGATTTCAGCCTCTGTTGTAATTACAAGTGTAGTAGCTAGCACATCATAAATACTTGCTAATTTAGCTACAATATCAATAGCAAGCACAGGCAAACAGATCTAAGCTAATTATTACCTATGTATTTGGAAGAATGTTGATTATATCAACTCTTTTTTTATGGATGCTCCATCTCCATGTCTTGTTGACAATCATGTGAATGAAGCATGACCTGTGCTTCCCACGCTGCCTCAGCAATAGCGGGAGCCAATCGCTCATCCACTCATCCAACATGTCAGGAGGACCAGGTATTTAATTCAGACAAAAATAACTTGGTATGGTAATTATAAAAACAAAGTGAGAAGAAATAAAGATATAGTGAATGCAGCTGAATTATTAAAAACTCCCAACCCCAAAAGGATATGTCTTTCTTAATGGGGAATATTCCCAAAGTTCCAAAGTCAATGTTCCTGTGGTAATTTTCTGGAAATTGGAATTGGAAACCATTGGCGGCGTCTGCCATGCAAGGTGGTATCCTGCTCATTGGGAGCAATTTGGGGTTCAGTGTCTTGCCCAAGAACACTTTGACATGTGGACAGGAAGAGCCGAGATTCGAACCGCTGACCCTATGATCATTGGATGACCCACTCCACTCCCCTCCTGAGCCACAGCCTGGAAGGTACTGAAAACTTTCCACCCATTTACAATCCTAGTAAAGAGAACCTAGCCTGCACATGCAGAAAGCATCCTGTTCCGACCATTACTGGCCAGGTAATAACACGCCACCCCAAGGCAGTGAAGAGCTGCTGCTTAATGGACTCCCTCATTAAGCCTGACAGTGAGGGGGTCAAGGCCGGGGGGGGGGGGGGGGGGGGGGGGGAGAGAGCACTGGAAACTAGCCTCAGACACACTGTAAGCTAGGGATGGACCCTTCCACCTTCCGGATATGGGCTAGGCCAATGGGACATTGGAGTTTTTAGAGGGAGTAGTGTGGCAAACTAGGTTCGCTAGCTAGCCAGGACGGCTAGCGGACTGCACCGTAGCTAATAAACATATCCCAGCAGGCAGTTAGGCCTATGTTCCAAGCCAGAAATATTAATCTAAAAAAGCACAGTTACGAATGTTATTGTTATTGTTAAGGATGTGTTATCAAAAGTGCTGTTACCTAAGAAAACAGTTGCTTGCTAGTTTGATAAAGCAACCATGACCAAACATCTTTAGCCATTTGATAGGGTCCCAGCTGCAAAAGTGGGGGAGGGGGGGCAAGCTAAGCTAGCGAGGGGAATGCTAATGCTAATTAATCTACCCTGCCGACGTGCTAGCTGAAAATAAACTTGAGTTACACCATTATAACCTGTCTGAGGAGTAATTGGTCCACATTACAATACCATAGACACAGTCCGAGATCATTCCCAGTTTCGACTTCAGAGGAAATGAAACTAGCAAGTCTCACAGACACAGACAGCAGTGTACAGGCGCAGCATGCAACTTGAATGTGTTGTCGTGTGGGAATGGTAGAGGTGGACTAGTGAAGAGATTTTTCAGCCTTCTAGAGAACCTGAAGTTTGGTTTTATTTTGGTTATTTGAAGAATGATGAGGGAAACTTGATTGAGGTAGCCCTGTCTGCAGAAAATGCAAAAATAAAGTAGCTGTGAAAGGGAGCAACAGTTCCAACCTCATGAGTCATCTCCGTGACCACCACCCACTGCTTTACAGTGAATGCAAGGTAACTTTGCCTAGTTAACTTTTAGCTCAATGAGTGGGGACTTTAGAATGGGGGAAAATGTCACGATTTGTTTGTCTAACTTGCTAATAGCTTGTGTTGTGTCAATAATGTAAACTGAAGCTTTGACTGCAACCTATTTTCTTTTGTAAAAACTCACGTTACACGTTCTGTTGGTAGGCTATGCGTTTCACTTTCCCTTTCAATGTATAGAAGTCTGTGTGTGTGTGTGTGTGTGTGTGTGTGTGTGTGTGTGCCTGCGTGTGTAAGAGTGTGTGTGTGTTTGAGAGTGAGTGATTGAGTGAGAGAGAATAATAATGATAAAGTAAAAACAATATTAATAAATAAGACATTTGTTTTTCTCTTGTTTACAGAGTCGGCATCAGGCAAAAACAACAAACAACTTTTATTGTCACAGCGGTTGCACAGCGCTCGGTGATGGGGCGTCAAAGCCTAAACACACACACACACACACACACACACACACACAGTGACGACCCTTTCCCCCCACCCATTGTTTTGCTTTGCTGACCAGTCTCTCTCTTGTAGGATTGGTGGGCGGGGCTAGGAAGGTCGTCAGAGGAAATGGAGCACACCTGAGCTGTGTTCCAGGCCTATAAGAAACCCACTGCCTTTCAGTCCTGGCTCCGACTCTTGCCACATGATTACATTTTGATTATTTTTGTTAAATAAATTTGGATTGATCATTGTTTAGTTGCACTTGTCTCCCTTTTTGTTACATCCTTGAGCCAGGTTGTAACACACACACACACACACACACACACAAACACAGAGTGACAGGAGTGTTTACTCAAACCCAGAAAGGCAAACCCAGTGATACAAGATAAAGTGAAGCTACTGCTGGTCTGTCCTATTCTACAGTGACACAGACACACAAGCAAGCATTTAAAAAACAGGCTGCATACACCCACATCCAAATATCCAAAGACCTCACTGCAGCCCTTCCATATTACATAGCAAAGGACATGATGCCCTTTCAAACCATTAAGAGGCCTGGCTTTCCCTGTGTTATGTGGTTTTTGAAATAAAAGTTGTTGAAATGATTCCAGAGTGTGTATCAGTACTTTTTGAACATTTAAAGCAATACATAGCATTTTCTCGGAAGTGTGCCCCCACAGGCTCTGCGAGTAAGTGCACTGTCGTAAGGTTATTAGGACTTGGTCTCCTCTTCACTGTCACGGATAGATTCGATTCGATTAGTTTTATTGTTATAAAACACAAATGCACATAAAATACAATATTTCATTTTGCAGTTCGCTCAGATAGCAGCAACAACAATAGTAAAATACATATGCACACAGTAAAATAGTAAAATAAAAAAGCAGCATAAAAAACATAAAACAGCATAAAAAGCAGTCTCAGGGGTTCTTAGAATTCTTACAAGTCTAAGATTGGGAGTCAGTAAATCAGTCAGTCAGTTGAAATAAATACGATATGTGATATGTGACGGTTCTATTGCACTATGCCCTGTTATGATGTATTCATGCCCGCGTGCACGCAGTGACTGGAGAAAGGATGTCGTCTGAGATTAGATTTATAGAACCCGAAATTTCACTTACTTTAGTTTAGTTCATGTAGCCTAGCTACAAGTTCTACCCTTGACCTTCTCCAGTCCGGCTTCCGTGCCCATCATAGCACAGAGACGGCATTAGTCAAAGTTGTAAATGACCTCAGAATTAATGCTGACTCTAAAGAGCTCTTTATTCTCGTCCTCCTGGACCTGAGTGCAGCCTTTGATACTATAGATCATGCAATCCTCATCAAATGACTGGAGAAGTGGGTCGGCCTCTCCGGTCCAGTCCTTAATTGGCTTAGGACCTATCTAACCGGTCGTGATTTCTTTGTTGCCCTCGGTGACCATAGTTCAGGAAAGATCCCTATGACCCGTGGGGTGCCCCAAGGATCGATTCTAGGACCCCTACTCTTCAGTCTGTACATGCTGCCCCTTGGCAGTGTCATTAGGAGGCACAACATTAGCTACCATAGCTACGCAGATGATACCCAACTCTTTATCTCTGTAACACCTAGTAACTACAGCTTGGTTGACTGCCTTGTCAAGTGTATTATGGATATAAATGTATGGATGTCACAATTTCCTCCAAGTAAACCAAGGCAAAACAGAAGTACTGATCATTGGAGAAAAAGCTGAAGCTGTCACCAGCAGACCTCCCTGAGTCAGATAGATACCCCTGTGTCTGCTGTGGATGTCGTAGCATTTAGTTAACACACACACACACAGACATACACCAGCCCACTTCCGGCTTTAGGCCTGGGCCATAGCAAACACACACCAGTATTTGCCATGTCTCTCCTCTGTTGTTTTTTAGCTTCTCTTACTCTGAAAATGTAATTTAATGTAATTTATTGCTTTATAAATGTTCTTATCTGGTAGACAAACATACTCCAGGAGCTTGCTCGATCGCCTTGTTGAGAGGGGTCAGGGAAGAATTTTTACAGCTCACTTATCTGGCCCCCGGGTGATTACTGCTTTTTTGCTTCCCTCTGGAATATGTAGGGGTGGGTCGTATACCCACCTCCCTTGTTCTCTGTAAAGCGCATTGTGTTGCCTCTGGGTATGAAATGCGCTATACAAATAAAGCTTTGATTGATTGATTGCCTAGTTTACAAACCGTTTGCCTTGCAGAGCGTTCTACTATTTCAGACCGTATTTGATGCGTTTGTGTGATCTGTCAAACAGATCTTTTACTCAACTGCTTTATTGAACCACCAGAACAATAGTGACTCGCCTGTCCTGCATAGCCACATCTCTAATGGAACTCCACAGACCCACAGACCAAGATTGACTCTGGTCTTATCCCTCACTCTATCAGATTGTCTTTTTCTTTTTCTGGCTTCCTCTGTGATGTTTCGTTTCGGTTTTCTCACCCCCGCCTTGATATCATTGAGCTAAAAAAACGCATGATATTCATAGACACCGGAATAGTTAGCTACTACTGTGTTGTTTATGCCGTGAAGCACAATGTTGCGCATGCGCACTTCAACTGAATGCTGCGTCCCGGGGGTGCGAGTTTTAAAAGGTAATAAATGTCAATGTATTCTCTTTCCGAGTAGACTGTTCGGACGATTCAGCTTACTTTTAGTAAATCTAATTAGAGAATTAGCACCAGACAAGTTTGTAAAGGTACAAATATTGCAATGTATTGCTTTAAAAAAAAAATAGTGATAATACAGATAACCGCAGTAATTTTTATACCGTTACATCCCTAGCCCTGATATGCTAAAATTAACTAAATAGGTAAAACAACGGTAGGGGCGGAAAACAACCGTGGGCAGTGTTAAAGCAATGCCTCGGTGAATACACCGAGTAACACCGGTAACACCGACAACTGTGACAAGCTTAGTCTCAGAGTGGGCTTGTATGCGGCTGCTAATCTAGTGAGAGACCCAATCAATTTTTGCTTTCACATTAGCCTCACATCACCAGGCTCTCTGTACTTTCACAGACATTCTACATCCACAATCTCTTGAAATTTAAGTATTTCCAATTCAATTTTATGAACCTATTTAGTACCAGTAGCTAGTGCTACTTGCTAGATTAGCTAACGCTTGCCATAACCACCAAGTTTTGTTGAGGTCAGTTGCTAGCTAATGTTAGCTAGCTATCTTTGCCAGGTTTGCAATAAACATTTTTGAATGCATCCCTTTGTACCGTTCATGGTAGCTAACATTAGTTTACCATATTTGTCACAAGCTGCAGGCCAACCTGCTATTTGCTAGCTAGCCAGCCAAGTTGTTTTGCGTGTCATGCTTTTAGGGCGCAATCCTCATTAGAGCGGAGACTCACGAGGGCGCATGACTTCCAGGGCACAGTGATATTCGGATGTGAATGACTTCCAGGTGCGCTCGTTTTCACTCGCAAAGGAACGCAATTTAAGTCGCGCATCCGAAGATAATACTAATAATGAAAATGTAGGCTATTCCCTATGTTGTTACTTGTATGATTAGTTGTTAGAAGGAAGCACTTTTCTATTTGCCGTTTTTGATAAGCATCTGTATGTTTACCTTGTTCTGATCGGTCTTCCGAGTCGTGCATTCGGGTGCGTAGGCTAGGCTACATAGCCTAGTGAAGGCTAATAATTTGTATTTACCTCGGAATATAATAATATAAAAATGCAGGCTATCCCCTATGTTACAGCAACTGTTACTGCTAGGCCCATACTCAGAGCTGTGCAGATTTACAGAGCGGAGAGAAGGGGGAAATGCTAAAGGAGAAATGCTAAGCCAGCAGAAGGCTGCTTCCTAAGGAGCCTCTCCCCAGGCGGTGTCTGGCCTGCTGTGGCCTGGGTTGGGCTAGATAGAGGTCCAGGATCTGGATCATCTGGGCCTACACTACACCGCTACCAGAGTAAGGCCTATATTGCAGGCCTATAGAATATTTATAATGAGAGTGACAGGCCTGAACCACTCGTGGAAACTGTTACAGAGGTGCGATTCTTGTGCGTTCCTGTTACAGTGAGCCTAGACATCATCAGTGTCTGAAGATGGATGACGGCGAGTGTTAATGAGTTGCAGCTGAGGGGAACGAAAACATTCTCTTTTTCCATTTCCCAATACTTGAAATGAAGACTTTCATGAATATTCTACAGACCTGCTCACATCAGTAACCAGCCTCAAGTTACTGAACAAGCTGGGAGACCAATCAAGGCAGTCCACAGCTACCACAGAGCACAAACTAGGGCTGTCAAATTAACTCAGAAATGATATGGCTTTCTCTCTTAAATGTTTTCTGAAAATCAAATATTTGATTATTGGTATTATATAATTTGCATAGAAATGTACGCATACAATGGAACCACTTCCAACCACAAGAGGGCGATAGCTGCCTATTGTCATGAACAAGCACCAATGAAACTTTAATGTCCGTGTGTATTCACAGGATTCAAGTATTCAACTAATGTTAATACCCAGTCAACATGGGTGACATTTAGTGCAAACATGGTCCTTTTATCAGGCCTATGTCCTAGCCAACTGAAAACATAAGAGGAATAGTCTATAGTGCTGGTCCACTTCGTATCGTATTCAGTGCTTGTTTACAATGTTGCCTTCCAGCTGCCAAGAAGACATGCTCTTAAGTAAGGCATTTCCTTGCCACCTAGGTAGATAAATACTGTAGATACAGTGATTTAGCAGATTTTTGGCCATGTTGAAAAGATTGAATATGTTTTGGCATGATCAGAAGAAGGGCAGGACTCGGGAGGCCGTGTGACGCTCGCTGCTTTGCGGTAGCCTAGCCTACTAATCAAATCAAAATTTTTGTATTATGCATATTATGCATTTTTCCCCAAAGTTGACGACTAGTCAAAGTTCGGGTATTTATTTGACAGCCCGAGCACAAACCATGACAAAACTATCTAAAATAAGGGTTGACTACTGTAATCTTGTTTGATATCCTGTTTGATACTTCCGATAGCTACCTGGCTAGTATTAGGGCTGGGTTGAAAAAAATGTTTTTATGAATCTAAATCGATCTTCATTTAAATGAACAATAATCGATTCATAAATCCCGAGATCAATCTTTTTTTTTTAAAGATATTTTTGGGAATTTGGGGGGGAGGAGGATGCAGGATAGGGCCCAGGCCGGATTCGAACCTGGGCCGCTGCGATAAGGACTAGCCTTAACGTGGTACGTGCCTTAACCGATGAGCCACCGGGGCACCCTCGAGATCGATCTGGTTTGTTTATGCAATTCAGTTCAATAGTCCAAGTCCAGCGTAATTATGTTCATATTTCCTATGCTACACAGAATAGGCTGTAGGCTACACAGAAAAGAGTGTTTCATGTCTGCAAGTAGTTTGATATTGTCAATCATTTCCCTTATGATAGATGGTGAGTGGAGGGCAAAATGCCACCAGAAAAAAAGAAGACCAAAATGGACATTATAATTTTTTGGGTCAAAGCAGCAGAAAGGCAGGATCAGGAGAGGCAGGCAGGAGATGCATCAGGGTTACAGGTGAGATTATAGTCTGACAGAACAGGTTTTGTGGATAAACCTTGTCATTTCACATTGCCCAATCAGTGGCGACAGAAATTAATCTGATTCGGCCACCACCCAGATTCAATCCAGACTACGTGAAACAACAACAACCCAGTGTGTCCCTACCAAAGCTCAAATCAAACCTACGCCCCTCTATGTATGTATGTATGTGATCATCTGAATCATCAGTCTGATCATTAGCTGACATTGGCTGGCATTGAAAAGACAGCTAGCAAGCTAACTGTTATCCAACTAGATAACTGTAGGCACTAACTTCCGGTTTTGCGGACATTTCAAAATAAAAGGTCCGTGGAAAGACACAGTTCTCCAGACTGGTCACTCTCACTGACTGTAGAGTTGCAACCTGCACTATATGGTGTTGACTACTGTGTGTTGGTCATCTTAAATAAAAAGTACATTAATGTAACTGCTTTGGGGTCAATTCTTAATGTAAACATTGAATGTTTTAATAATGCATCAGGTTAGAGGGTTCTTCATTTTACTGCAATAGTTCTCTGAGAATTTCTTTCATATCAAGCCAAATTGGTGTTATAACTGAAATATCCCTTACTGAATTGCTATCGAATCGAGACCGAATCATTTTGGGAAATCAGTGACGATACCCAGCCCTAACTAACTAGTATGCTCCTCTTTGTGACATGCAACATGAACACCACACGAGTGGTGAATGTTGGGGAGCTGTCAGAAATCTTCGTTTTTTGCTGGCTATAACCTTAGCTAATATAGTATAGGTACATGTGGCCTAAGAAAAACTGCAGCTCATGAGAAATGTGTAATTTTATGTGGAGATTGTCAAACCAAAATATGTGTAGTTCTAGCAGTTAGCGGAGGCTATACATAGCAGACAGTCTACTTTCATTGTACTTCAGGGCAACTTTAGTCATACTAGGGATTTCAAGCCTGTTTTGGCGATTTCTGAAAGTTAATCCTATTTATATTTATATGCAATTTTAACAGTTCAACTAAACACATAAGCTAGTCTACATCAGAAAAATACATATACAGCCATGTATTTGTTTCTTAAGATTCTAATTTGACCCCTACCCAACTTTTCATACACAACTCCAGAGAAGATTAGTTTTGGCACAATAGCCAGTATTAGTTTGTTTTACACATTTTTAACAGTCTTCGTGTTTTGTGTAACATTGTGTTACAATATGTTCATTCATAAAATAAGTACAAAATGGCGTAAAATGTTGTATATTGTTTTCCCCTTAGAAAACGTTAGGTCTTTACACTGTGTCAAGACCCTTATGAAGATTTGATTGTAACAATTAGGCTGTGGTAGTTTAGTTTAGCTAGAGGCAAATAACGTAAAGGAAACTCAAGTCACTTGTAGACGACTGCTTGGCCTGAGGTTTAACAACATGCTCTCTGAAACCTCCTGCTACATGTTTGCAGCGTTTTTGACGTCACCATTTTACTTTGAGCTAAAATCATGTTTTCCACGACTAGTTCATAGCTGTCCACAGCACCGGCTTGTGGTCATAATCGATTAAATCGGAACAGCCCCTCAAGTCAAATTTAGTTTGAGACCACTACAAACACACGGTAGCCTTCGTATGGGCAACAGTGTTTAAGCCTATTTAGTATTCCAACACTGCTGAAGGCTGGGGGAGCGATGTCCAGGCAGGCAGGGTGTTGTGATGAATGCGGTATGAACATAACCCATGACTGCGCTGATAGGACATGCTGCTGCTGCTATCAGACTGAGGAATGCCTCATCGTGTCGGTGCATGAACAGTGTGCAGGCCACGCAGTGACGCTCTCCTCCTTTCCCCCTTGCAACCGTGGCAACACTGAAGCTCACACATTAAGAGTGACAGAGACGACACACAAACACATACATACATACACACGCATCATGCAGCACTTAGTCTAAACAAAGAATAAAACGGGGATGAAGGTTAACCTGATTAAATGGAACTGTGCCTCCTCAACAAAACCAAATGTTCAGATTCAAAATAAGTCTGTCTCTGTATGTCTATCTATGTCTAACTTGCAGTAGACAAACAGATGTCCCATCCAATATGAATGGGTGAGTGCCACTTCAAACCCTGGAGGCCTCAACCCACAGACTGAGAGCAGTCCCCTTTCACAGGGTATGTACTGTCACAGGAAGCCCTGGTAGAGCTACCTCACCGCAGATGAGAAATAAAAGATGAGAGAGAGAGACTTTCTTTAGAATGTGTCTCTTGAACAGGAAATTATACCCAGATCTCAATGAAAAAAGCTACGCAATATTCACACCATTCTGTAAACAGAGAGGAAGTCGGTAGGTTGGCCGTAAAGTGCAGGGGGTAGATGGAGGCGTGTATCTGAAGACTAACTTTCCCAGAGTTTGGTCAGTGGTGGTTGCTGTAGTGACATTTCATGACTGACAAGAGGAAGTGGTGGGTAACGTTAAGGCCCTGTCCACACCAGCCTGTGTACTTGTGTATTTGTCTTCGCGGTTGCACTGTTCGTCCACATGCAAACGCGCTTTCGGGCCCCTGAAACCATGTTTGTTTGAAACCGGAGTCCAGGGTGACGTTTTTGGACAATTCCGGTTACAGCGGTTGCGTGTGGATATGATAACCGCAGTCTTTTATTGCTCATCTCCATTGTTTGACGTCAGAGCGACGGTAAACACAGGTAAGCACGGAAGTAAACTGTAGCTGTGTTCGAAACGGTTCGAAAACGTTCACTCACTCCCTATTCCCTATGTAGTGTTCCCCATATAGTGAACTACATAGGGAATGATTAAACAGTTTTCGGACACTACATGGAACGTCATTCCATTGGAAACTCTTGTACGCAAGCAGCGCGCGTAATGTAAACAAACAGAGCACTGATGGCACTGGCAGCAGGTTGAAATGTACTCAGGTAGTATTCAGTTTTGAATGTTGAAACCCAAATAAATTGCTGATATTCTAATGATGTGCAAGTGTGGTTTTGTATGGTGCTGTCTGCTAATAGCAAGCTGTAAAGTTGCACAATAAGACCGTGATAGCTAGTTGGCTCACAACAGCAGCTTCCATAACATTAACGGTAGCTGTCGGTGGTTTAAGCAGTTAGCCAACATTACAATGATTCCTGTAGCTATTTTGATGCTGCTTTGGTTCGACTTCTGTTTCTCAGGCATAAACGGAGGCAAACTCAAACTCACATTAGCAGCAAAACAGCTACAGGAATCATCGTAACGTTAACTAACTGCCTTTGCCACCGATAGCTACCATCTTCTTCACGTCATATGTTTGTATCTGTCCAAACAAAAGATTCTGCCCTGCGAATCAGAATAAAGATAGGCGGGGAGTTAGGCAGAGCGTATTCAGATACAGATTCAGGCAGAGCGTATTCAGATACAGATTCAGGCAGAGCGTATTCAGATACAGATTCAGGCAGAGCGTATTCAGATACAGATTCAGGCAGAGCGTATCCAGATTCAGATTCAGGCAGAGCGTATCCAGATTCAGATTCAGGCAGAGCGTATCCAGATTCAGATTCAGGCAGAGCGTATTCAGATACAGATTCAGGCAGAGCGTATCCAGATTCAGATTCAGGCAGAGCGTATCCAGATTCAGATACATGTTCAGGCAGAGCGTATTCAGATTCAGATACATGTTCAGGCAGAGCATATTCAGATTCATGTTCAGGCAGTGTGTATGATTCTGATTAATTAGCCTATACAGAGTATCCCAGGATGCTAGCTAGCATTCTGCACAATAGTAATTTTCAAACAATTCTCAGGGCTTCATCTGGATGGACATCTTGTAGCACCATTTACCACAGGAGGAGTTGGCTGAAAGATGGTCACTTTCTATGAGGGAATCGATGACAATGATCCACTAAAACCCCTTTCTGAACCAAATATGCTGTGTCAGTCACACTTGTAGTGAGACAAATCTGCCTACTCACCCGGTTTGAATATCTGTCTCACTAGGCTACACAGAAGCAGCACTTAACACTGTATGTAACACTGATATTAGTCCACAGACATCATGCTCCATCATGGGTACTATCAATAGGACACAAATAATGGTAGGCTTTTATTTTAAGGCATAGGCTACGGGATTAGGTTTCTAAATTATTTACAGAAAAGCTTTTTTGTAGTTTTGAGTGGCATTTTCTGCCTCAAAATGTTACTAACACCTACGCCGATACATACCATGAACTGTACTGATCTGCAGCCAGAAAGTAGGTCCTGAGAGGAGGCAGAAATACATCTGTGGCTCTTAAGTATCCAGGACATGACCTCTGTGGTTGGTTAGCCCTGGACGGATGGAATGGAGTGAGGGATGGAGGGACTGAGGGATGAAGGGAGAGCTGGAGGGACGGAGGGATGAAGGGAGAGAAGGGCCGGTGACCTCTCCATTTGGGGCTGGGGAGGGGCAGGGGGGTCAGTTTGCTGTGACTTAATAGAGGGGGGGGCAGTCTCTCTCTCTCTCGTTCTTCCTTCCTTCGTGCACTGCCTCTCCTGATATTTCTTTCTCTCCCACTCTCTCTCCTTATGAATGCTGCCATGCCAGAACATCTCTGAAGACGTCCAGTCACTGCTCATCAGCCTCAACAAGTCATGAAATGGCACCACTATACAGTACATTAGCCATGTGTCTGACTGGGACTGCCAGCTGTCATCTAGGGGAAACTGAGCCCAGGCCCATCACACTCTCTCTCCAAACAGAGGGGACTGCGCTGTACAAAGCTCAGACTGCCACCCAAACTAACACGGTCTAGCCAACAATAGAGGGGACTTATTACGCCTACCTTGGGCAATTATCTACCTATAATGATGAATTATGACTCTATGGTGGCACCCTCTCACAGGACTTGCCCTCTCGCGGAACTTGCCAAGCATTGCGTGCAGCTTGACTTGCTATCTTATCTACACGCGTACTCAACGCACAGCCCTGCAGAGTTTGCTGTATGTGTCATGGATTTAATCACTGATAATAGATTAGACAGGCAGGTAGGCAGAGAGAGACAGACAGACAGACAGACAGACAGACAGACAGACAGAAAGGTTCAAACAAACACTGTGCACTAATACTAACAGTATTGCATGCAATTTAAAAGAATCAAGAGGCAGTGACCTTTGTAGACATACACAGTTTTCAATATCGTCTAACAATAACATTGACAACTCTTAAGAAAGTTTGAAACCTACCTACCCCTTGAACAGCTGGGAAATTGGGCCTTCGTGTCTACAAAAGCTTCATAAAGATACATATCTACATAAGCGAGAGAGAGAGAGAGAAAAGAGAGAGAGAGAGGGAGGGAGAGAGAGAGAGAGAGAGAGAGAGGAGCGCCACGGAAGGCTGAGTGCCCCACTTACACCGAGTTCGCCTTGTGCTGCATCTTCTCCCCGGGACCGTCTATCCTGCTCTCTCACAAGCTGCGCCCTCCTCTGCTCTTACGCTGCTGCCCAGGCAGACGGGGAGTCGGAGGGGCTGGGGACGGAGCCGCAAACCGGTAAGGGAAGCAAAGCGAACGCAACTCTGAATCCGTGCATGGCGTTATGCTATGGGCATGCCTCCCCAGTATAGTCATCCCTGCGTTCTGGGGGTCAGCGAGCAAGATGCGAAAACGGAAGGAGGAGGGTAGAGGGTAGGGTGCTGGACAAATCCTTCCATATGCTGGAAGTCCTGCTAAGTGATTTGAAAGAAATCTGATGATCAGTTGTCAGGTTTCGTTATCATCCAGCTGCTCTGAAGGATGAGGTTGTTCTTTCAGGATGAGGAGTCAATCTGCATCTTCCAACCAGGAGGGAAGGATGCGTCTCTCTTCTCTCTCTCTCTCTGTTTATGTGTGTGTGTGTGTGTGTTTCTCTCTCTCTCTCTCTCTGGAGTCTCAAATAAAGCCATGCATCATGAGCACACAGCCTATTGGTTTTCAGGAGCAGTGAGGAAGTGTGGGTAGAGAGTGCTGTCTCAGACACACACAAGCACAAACACACATAAGCACACAAACGTACACAGGTTGGGCAATGACCAACAGCACCAATGACCTTTGGGGATTTTTGAGGGGGGCTTACACACACCTGTAGCTGTGTGCACACTTTCACCCTGCTGTGAAACCCTCTCACCCTGAAATTCCATACCGGTTACAAACGGCAGCATTCTTCCGGTAAATGAACACCACAGCCTCTAATGTAAACACTGCTTGAGTTTAATACACCAACCGACCATTATGCTAATTTGTGATCCCTAACCCATTAAAGCTATATTTTTAAGCGAATTTTCCACAGTGGAAAATAAAAGGCAGAGAGGAGTGTGGGTCTGGCCGGGAGCAGCTGTGAAATGGCTGTTATTCTTCACACATGACAGAGTGTCACAGCTTGTTACCCCTCCGTCAGGACAGAGGACTGACAGCACACATGGGGACGGGCAGGTTGGCAGAGCACAATGACAAACACACACACAAATACACACAGGCACGCGCACACACACGCGCACACACACACACACACACACACACACACACACAGGACTGAAAGATGGGGAAGAGGATGGACATCCGTACCATACGGCTTCAGAGATGTCTAGACTACATCACATTGCTCTGTGGCACACAGGACAAGCTATCCCAATGTAGAGAATCAGCTCCCTGTAACTGATGGGCTCAGCCTAACACTGATTATAGATTGCTGAAATAGGATAGGGCTATCCATCATATGTTCAGCCTAGCTCTACTATTGTAATACTTTAGGCCCAACAATACCCTCATGAAAAACACTGTGAGGCCTACTGCAATACTAGCCTACTACATTATAAAACAATACAGTTGTACAAAGTTTCCTAGCGCATTTGACCCATATAATGAGGGGCATGCCATTCTGACTAGTCACCTCTTCCAAATGACTGCAATAATGTCTTATCCGATGTAATTGATAGAGGGCTAATGAGGGAGGAGCACCCTGAGGCTTTCTCGGTTCCTTAAGAAGAGGAACTGCATCTCTGCTGCACCCAGGCCATGCTACAGTCCAAAATGTAAGCCAGTTGTTCTAGCCTAATGCTTGTCTAGATAGATACTGCACAGTGTTGTTAAATAGGCCGGACACCTGCTTTATAACATAGTTATCAATTAGGCCTACTATGTCTTCTATTCTGTGGATTGGGGACTCACTGGACAACTCTCACATAGGCGTAAGCCTAACAGCCATAGGCCTGTTCATGTTATGGGACTAAGTACTAGCTAGACCTAGACCTACATCATGCTATCAAATGACCCTGTAGGCATGTAGCCTAAGCACTATCCCTATTCAATTTCAGAAAAATCATTCAAATCCCTATTGTCAAAACGATTGTGGAGGGATTCTGAGGATCCTGTGAAGGCCACAATGAGCGGCTCAGAAGTCTTGAAAACAGGATGCAGGAGAGAGAAGGCAGGCCAGTGTGGGTATTGGAGGGGCACGACAGGACATTGCATAACGTGCAGAAAATGCATGGAAACCGTATACTATGCCTTATCAATGCACACCACAGACTACTACTGAGTGAGCTAATATGAATGTACTATTTGGCTGATGCCCTTGTAGCCCATAGGCTCACATTCGTAACATTGCATAATAATGCCAATTCATTTTCATCTGATAAATGAGAGGACATCTAGGCTAGCCTGAAACACCAACTAAACCTGGATAGGAAGCTAGCTACAAGCATAAATGGCAAAGTTCAAATCAGGTTTCAGTCAAGCAGTATGTAACTTTTCAGAGCTGAACTAAAGGCTACGTATTGCTGCAATTTCACCAGCTTACTTAGGCCCAGGAAATTACACGCTTAGGCTACAGCTCTCCGAGGCCTAATTCTAATGGTTGGGATCACCTTGTCAAATCTGTGTAATAACAGACAATCCCATTAAATAAAAAAGTGCATTGTTGGAGTAGAAGACTGTATTTCGCTGGTGAGAAGAGCAGGTTTGCATTTCAGAGACGGAGCAGCTAGGTAGCCTTGCATGTGACTTGGTCCTTGTGTCGTTTGGAATTCCACTGGCGCCACGACCGCATCTAAAAAAGGCAATTAGGGAGCGTGGGTGCTCAATTAGCACTTCAGCCAGAGACGTTTTCATGACCTACTGCTTATCTGGCAAACTCATTCACACAGCAGAGTGCTGATCTTCAAATCCAACTTTCCTTTTTTCCCCCCTTTCCTTCTCAGGGAAACCGTTTACGGCTCGAAATCCTCTCTAATCTTCGTGGAAACTCAAAATCAACGCCTTGTTTCCCAGTGCACTGTTTGTTTTAGCCCTTGGAAGCACTGGGCCTTTCCTATGAGGTCGAAGTGGGGGGGTGAATGGGAGGGGGATGGATGAAGCCACCTGATGTCTTCCCTCTCTCCTCTTTGTTAAGCAGTCGTTAGCGTAAAATACTTATTGTTTATGAATGAGCCCACTGTTGTAAAGAGGTGTGAATGAGTGTGACTGCTGCTGGTCCTCTCCCTCCCTCCATGGCATTCTACAACAGTGCTAAGTTTAGCCTAGAAAGAGTCACACTCTGGAGGAGAGTGTGGGACCACTTCCAGCTCTATGAATGTTTTCCACCGCCCGGCTCTCCCGACCCGCACGTTAGTGCCTGCTAACACATAGAACGCACATCCAGTCATGGAGCCTGATCACAAGGCTCTCTTGCTAACAAAGCAAGGGTGTGTGTGTGTGTGTGTGTGTGTGAGAGAAGGGGGGGGGGGGGGGGGGGTGGAGATTCTGAACTGCAGAATGTCAAATATGCCACAGTAGATGGACTAACCAGGAACCATTTACACCTCAAAGAGAAAAGACTGTCTACGACTTTTGTCTCAATTAGAGAAAATAAACCGTTTAGATTCAATCATTATCCTCCCACCGTCCTTTATAACACACGGTCACCAATATGTTCTTTTCATTAAAACAAACAAGTGGGCTAATACACAAGTTCACAAATCACACCGTATGCGCTGGATGAGAGATCACCCACTAGGTTGATTTAACCTCACTAAACCACAGAGGTGAAGTTAACTGACTCTTGGGTGACTTAAACACAGCCCAGGGATGTATGTGCCCATGCTCACCCGTCTCCCTGCCTGCAAATCAGATTATGCATCATCTACGGACCAGCACCACTGCTTCAGACAGTAACCATGTCCGTCCAGGCTCCAGTCAACAGGCCTGTCTATCACAGGGGATCAGTAGCGCACAAGGAGGAGATCCTCGTCTTAACTGGGTCACCATGCCATGGCAGGGGCGGGGTCCTCGCAGCCACACTTGTTCTCAAAAGGCGTCCATTACACTGCCTGTGAAGGGAAGCCAGGGTGTCCAGCACTGGAAGTGACAGTGGCATGGCATGGCCTTTGGGCTGCAACTTAGACTGGTTAGTAAGGGACAGGAATGCAGATTTCTGTAAATAAAGGCACGTCAAGAGATGAAGACTGTGGTGGTGCAGGCACACTGCTAGTTAAGTCACACTACTTGGTAAGCGGAAGGACAGACAGACAGACAGACAGACAGACAGACAGACAGACAGACAGACAGACAGACAGACAGACAGACAGAGACAGACACCTTTAATGATCCCCAATGTGGCGTTTCAGCAGTGGAAAATTACAGCAAGGTTGGAAAATGCACTTGATACAGAGCAGTAAGCATAAAATATAGGAAGAGCAGGGACTATACATAATGTATTGTATTGTACATTATCTTTGTATGCTTTCCCAGCCTAGCCCAATGATGAGGTATATGCTTGCAAAACATATCCTACAGTATAGGCCACTTTTGATTGCAAGCCAAACCACACACCAGAAAAACACCAAGATGACAAACCACACACCAGAAAAACACCAAGATGAGGAACTAGTGTTGCACCATCGTCCGATCGAGTTGTGTCAGGTTAACCTACATTAAGAAGAACCTACATTGACTAAGCGAGGGAGAGGACGCATTTCACTATCACTGGAATGCCATGCTGTGATAATGCAGGTGGCACATTCAAATCACTCAAATGTCTCATTGTGAAAAAACAAGGGGGAGTAAACGATCATTCATACACCAATGACAACTAGGCCACTGGCTGGTAGCCCCTGCTGAAAGGAGAGGAGATGTGGAGCAAACTGTGGAGATATCACTGACTCGAAAGACTACGCATTTATTTTCAGAGCCGAGGCGCTTGTAAAGCAGTGGGCTTCAGCTGGGCTCCAACCAGAGGAGTAGTTCATCATCACTGGTGAGGCGACGGGGGGAAATGGTGAAACGCTGGCCTTCCCTTCCTCTGCAGGCTGACAGGGAGATATGTAGGTCCTAAAATAAGAGCTGAATCCAGACTCCAGCCCCAATCGCTTCCATATCTCACAGCATGAGGCCACAGATGATAAAGCTCAGCACTTCTTTAATGAGTCTGTGATAAACGAGTGTGCAATAGTTCTCTCTAGCACGCGCACACACACGCACACACAAACACACACACACATTTAGGCCTACACAAAAACAAAAAAGTACAGAGCATTTCCCTTTTAATAACATGAGTCAGTGTGGTTAAACCCTAAAATGTCTATGGATAATGTAGCAATGCTATGAACTGGAACAGAAGAGAAGGCCAACAATGGTGGCAATTAATTGGGCCATGGAAATTAACTTTCCAGTTGGATATTACCCAAAATGTAGGCATTCAAAATCGTTCTCTTTGTAAAATGAATTAGGCCTAGTCCTACATGTGACCAACTACAGGGTAAATTTCTTCAATAGCATGCACTATTCATTGTTTGGAGATGTTGATGATCAACAATTGCCTATTAGGCTTCTTTAGACGGATTTATTCCGCAATTGTCTGGTCATTTGGTAACTTACGTTAGCTGTAAGTCGTTAGTCAACAAGTTAAATAGCAAAGTGATTGGTTAAAGACACTTGCAGGAATTAAATATGCCAAGTGAAGACACTTCAAACAATCTGTTGAATACCAGGTGTGTATTACAAAAGCATAACAAATTGAACGTTTTCTTACTGGTTCGTGGGCGGCGCGGAGAGAGGGAACACCACCTCCTCTTCCTCATATTCTGGTCCATCCTGCATATCGCTTTCATCCACAGTGCCGAGTCCTCCGTAGCCTGGGGGCGGTGGAGGTGGTGGTGGCAGCGGGGGGAAGACTGGAGGCCCGTCCGGGCCAGCCGAGGTGGGCGACATCCGGCTACCGGGTCCGTCCGAGGTGGGGGAACAGCAGACTCCGCTACTGGTCCCTGAGCTTGTTCCTAGAGTATTTGGGTGTCCGCCACTCCCTGTAGCTGACAACGCTGGTCCAGTAATATCTCCTCCAGACACGGGATAAATCATGCTCATATCAGGGAGAGAGTCTGGGGAGGTGCTCGACTGGTGGCGGAGGTTTGGTCCTGCTCCCTGTCCCAAATCAGTGACCCGCACTCTGGTCGGCTTGGGATAATACGGAAGATGGGCTGTCTCGGGGCCTCCGCCGCCTGTCCCTGCAGAGACCGAGCCCGCATCCTCGCTACTCACCTCCGCAGCCATCATTTTAGACAAATACGTAGAGGGGATAAAGTCAAGAAGGGAGCCTGCCCTTCCCCTCTAGTCCTCTGACACTCCCTCACTGTTTGGGTTGCTAAAACAACACCAAAAGTTTCTTGGAAAACAACACGTTTAGCCAGCTGACGTTAGCTTGTGGGCTAGCAAACGCTAGCTCTAGCTAGCTACCCCACCACACTCCTCGCCGCCTACCTAGTGTTAGCTAGCTAGCTAGCGGGGCTAGCTCGCTAGCTTCTTCAGACACTTGAGTTCTTCTTGTTCACTGCCTTGCTAAGTCTTCATTGTTTCCTGAGTGAAAAGTTCAGCCAGAATTAAGTAAGTTAGCAGCGTTTAGCTAGCTAGCCAAATACCTGAAGGGAGAGGCAGATGACGTATTAGTTTCCGATGTTCCTCGGTCTGCTCTGCTCTGCTTGCTCCCTCGGCACCAGTCAGTCCACTTGTCGGAGAATGTTGTTTTATTGTCACTGTGAGATCCCGTCTTTTTCGCTGTTGTTTTGTTTCCGAGTTCTCAAACGCCTCACGTTGCCCTCCAGTCACGGCTAAACCCTTATCAGCCGAGCCTACGGTAGACTTAATCAGCCGATATATCCTACCGAGTAATACAATTACAGTATTTGTGTCTTGCGTAAGTTCTCTTTTCTTTCTCGGGTCCAGGGCTGGTGGCTCGCTGCCTGGCTGATCTCTCCCTCCCTGGCTGATCTCTCCCTCCCTCTATCCCACTCCTCTCTGGGACGCGTGCTCGCTCACGCGCAGGCCTATCCAAGCGAACGCAGAGTGAACCAAACATAATCCATGCTTTCCGCAATCAGTCTCTGAACCTGGGAAATTACTTTGATCTGTTATCATATCTTGTAGTATCGCTTTGGGTGGCACATACATTGTTTTTCCACACACATTCGCAACGTCATGTGTTATATTTTCATATTCTCATTCAAATGACTGTGAAGATTATAAGCAGGCAGTCATATTCATCTCATAGAATTGAGTAGTTGAAAGCAGTGCATATCCCAAGCATTGACACACGTGTGTGTAAGGGTATATTTTGGATGTCACAATTTAAATGTGAAAAGCAACAATATTGCATTTCAATGCTTCATTTTTTCCATTAACTTCCCTTTCATTATGCTACCTCTGACAACATATGTCTCCCTATTCTTGAATGCACAGTGTGGATGTTCCCTGAAGTGATTAATAACATACAGTAAATGCAATTTAGTTATGGGAACCGTGAGTCTGCCTGCATCTGAGTGTGCATCTGTGTGTCATCCATCCCATGCCTTTGATCTGATAACACTGCAAACTCCCCCTCTAATATTCTCACTATTGTCTTTGTCAATGCGCATTAGCTACATGCCAGACTACCATGTGGTTTGGGTCATACACATCACCCAGGTTACAGAGAGAGGGGAAGGAATTGGACACAGGAGTTACATGCACAGAGACACAAACCTACAGAATGTAGGCCTGCATACAAGCAGTTAGACGTGTATCAATCTACATACATGCTATTGTTCTCACACCCCTGTTTCTTTTCCATTCACTTCCAGCTCTGCAGATTCTCACTCTGACTCTTCACCTCTTCTTCTTGGTTCTCAGTAGGGTAGGGCAGGGGGCATGGTGGGGGTGTCAGCCATATCTTTCTCAATGACAGTAGAGAGAGAGAGAGAGAGAGAGAGAGAGAGAGAGAGAGAGAGAGAGAGAGAGAGAAATGTTGGCTGACATCTGCTGTCACTCTATATGTTTCCACTGCTGGCCCCCTGCAGTCTTGCTCTCGCGGGCTGAACTAATTCCACTGCCATGGCCCGCTTCTTCTCTAACCTATCAGAAGCAGCTCCAGACGCAGGCTGTGACAGAGGTGAGTGGGATGGTGTAAAAAGCTTGTTTCACCACTCAGAGGGAGGCCCCCTCAACTTCCCATGGGTCTCTTAGGGAGGGTTTGTGGGTAAAGCACTGGCTTGTCCTATCCTCCTTGGCATAGCAGGTCAGTGAACCATACACCCAGTGTCACACATTGATTTGACAATCCCCATGTACCCCCTACTAACAGAAACACATGCACACTCAAACAAGCACACATACTGTACACTTAAGAGTGCTCCTCTAGAATGTGATGCATTATACTGTTAATGGATGCTTGTACAGGCAATAGAGCTTGAGCTTCATCCAGCGGTCACTCCTAATGTATCTGTGGCTAAGGCGGTAGGGTGGAGGGGCCTGGCAATCCACAGCCAGCACCGCGTGATCTGGCCCTGTTTTTGTGGTGTAATCTCAAGGAGCGGGATCATCCTCTTCCCCTCTGCCTGCGTGGTTGTGTCCCGCGGAGCCTCCCAGGTTGAAGGTAATGAGATTCCAGTCTAGATGTGGTTAATCGTCTTTTCCCTTGAAGACAGGCTGGCAAGCGCAGGGCCCACACCTGCTGAGAGGTGGAGAGTGTTCCACCACTCACCCCCAACGATGGATGGTGGACAGCAAGAGGCCAGACCTGGGAAAGAGCAAGGGGGGAGGGTAGGTGTGTGTGTGGGAGGGTGAGAGGGAAGAGTCACTGCTCTGTTTCGAACAACTGAAAGAACCCGGCTGAGTATACAGTACTGTAGGTGTGATTGCATCCATGCTATGCTATCCATTGTATTTATTGCTATATCATCACAGTGCCTCATTCAACTGGGCTCATTTATTGTATTAACCCATGCAATCATTTTCAAACAAAAAAACAACTCATGTCATTGACCACGTGGCACCGAGGCTATATAACAAATGGAGGGCTTACTGCAGCCCTTGCATGATCTCTCTTCCAGTCTGTGTTGTGGGGGCGTGTATCCAATCAAGGAGACTGGGATGAAGGCTTATTCCTCCCATGGTAAGGGGGAGGTAATCCTGTTTGGCTCCACCACTTCTGTTGCCCTGATCACAGGTGGCCTGGGAAGCCTTTCCACCCTGGTGAAGCCCCAGGTCAGGAACCTGGGTGTCGTTTTCGACTCTGACCTCAGGTTCGACAAACAAGTAAGCGCAGTGGTGAGCTCCTGCTTTTTCCAGCTCCGCACCATAGCCAAAATCAGGTCCTTTCTCTCCCCTCAGGACCTGCAAAGGGTCATCGTCATGTTAATTTTCTCGCGGCTCGACTACTTTAACTCATTCTACCTGGGAATAGCTGATGGGACCTTGAACCGTCTGCAGCTGGTTCAGAACGCTGCGGCCAGGATGCTGACACGTACCAAAGTGAGAGACCACATCTCTCCAGTCCTGGGATCTCTTTACTGGCTCCCAGTCAGGTTGAGAGTGAAATTCAAGACCCTCATGTTTGTCTTTAAAGCCCTAAATGGCCTCGCCCCACTTTATATTACAGAACTGTTGGTCTATTCCTCCAGCGTAAGATCGCTCAGATCCGACAACAAGAGACTTTTGAAGGTCCCCCGGTCAAGGCTGGTAACAAGGGGAGATCGAGCCTTCGCAGTGGCAGCTCCACGGCTGTGGAACGACCTCCCACTGACCATCAAGTCAGCCCCTGACCTACAGACTTTCAAGACTCTGCTTAAAACCCACTACTGTCGTGAACTGGGCTACTGAGATGTTTCTGTTGTGTTTTTATGTAGTATGAATGTTTGTCTTAAATGTGTGCAGTTTGGAACGTTGGTTTCCCCCATGTTTATTATGTTGTCCTTTCTCGTCTTGCCATGTCACCTTTATGTGTTTCTGAGTTCTGAGTCCGCGCCCAGGGCACCCCAAACCGGTGTAATTTGGTGCTTGTTTAAATAAAAGTGACTATGCTATGACTATGACATGGCAACTGAGTCACCCCTCTGGCTACAGTCATGGCTTTGGAGTGTGTGAATCTTCTTCCTATCACATGTGGTTGGGTTGCGGTACAGGAAGAACAGTTACAGTAAGAGCTAGTTGGCATGTTGCTTGTGCGGGTGTGTGATTCCCCCTCAGAGAAGAAAAGTTTGGACTCCCCCCTCGCCCCCCCCTCTCTCCCTTTCTCTCTCTCTCTCTCTCTCTCTCTCTCTCTCCTGCATCAGACGCTCTCTCTCGCTCTCTCTCTGGTGTGTGTCAGTCTGAGGTGAAATCCCCTATCCATACATTTACAGTCTATATGTTCACTCTGAACCCCTGGACCACTGCTCTCATCAGACTTCCCTTAACTTTCCCACATGAGACAGGGATAGATGCATCAGGACTTTGCATAATTCACGGCATTAGCATAAAAGTTTAACCGAGGCTGAGTGACACATGAGGGTTGGCCATTGAGTTGACTGAAGGTCAATGGGAGTCCTGGGAACTATAAAAACGTCAAATGTCAAATGCTATCCCCTTGCTTAAAAATGTATGTGATGTGCATTTTCTATTTCAGATTGAAGCAGAATGTGCTTGCTGAATGGTATCGTGCAAGGACAGAATAGTGTGTTCACACACAATCAACTCTCCCACACACGCACGCACGCACACACACACACACACACACACACACACACACACACACACACACACACACACACACACACACACTCAAACATAGTATTCTCAAAAGGCATACTATGCTTTATGTGCCAGGCATCCATAACTTCCATAATTTAATTTTACCCACATGCCAAGATCATCCTTGCCATTTTTGTTTTGATTCCAAGAGTGCTTCAAAGCCCCACACTTTACTACACCTACTGTAGAAAACCAAACAGAGGGGTCTGTATCGGTCTCACCCCCCGAGGAAGGCTAGTGCCACTGTCTGTCGAGGGTGAATGAAGCTGTTGGACTCCAGCTAAATTCCCAGCGGTGAAGTACTCCTTTAACACACTGGAAGGGAGTACTGGAACTGAGCTTCAGTGGTAGATGTGTCTCCTCACACAGGCCAGAGCTGCTACAGGGTCTGGACAAAGAGCTGTCCACTCCGCATCATCCTGCTTGTGAGGGTCAGAAAAGGGCGGCCACTCATTTGTGCTATGATGCCTTGATGTACAGAGAGTTTCTCACGTGTACAAAATCACAGGTCACAAAATAAGATTGTACTTTTAGACACTTCCCTCAATCCTGTATGTGTACACTGCATCCATTCAATATGCACACTTGAATACAATAAAGAGCATCCATCTCAACTACCCCTTATTACACCCCCCCCCCAATACTTCCTGGATGCATGTTGTGCTTCTCCCTCAACTCAAACAGGCTTCACTCATCAGGAGTAACAGTGCTAGTGTGCCGGTGTGAGGTGACATGTCACTGAGAGCCTGTGGTGTTTGTGTGCGCGCATGCGTGCATGTGTGTGTGTGTAAGACAGTGAAAGAAAGTGAGTGTTACACACACATAGCCTACTGTACGTAGACGCACCAATACATGTGTTTGTGTCTTGTTTGCCTGTTTTCCACTGATCTAATTGGGGTCTGGAGTGGAGTGTGGAGCAGAGCCCCTCCTGGTGTTCTCTGATGAAGGGCTTGCCCTCCTTGTGTCGAGGAGTTACTAATGTGTCGGTGAACGTATGGCAGAAGCTGCTACTCCACACCTCCTACTGGGTCCCCTAGGGGCAACGGACCAAGCAGATGGGGAAACTACCATGCTGCTTCATTAGTGGAACACCACAGGCTGTGTGTGTGTGTGTGTGTGTGTGTGTGTGTGTGTGTGCGCGCACGTGTGCATGTATGTGCATACTGAAACCTCTCAATGGTTTGTGGCAGTTATAAGACACCTTTGCTTTTGTGTTTCTGTTCTATTTCAGAGAAGCTAAAAAGCACACGCGCACACATACACACACACACACACACACGCACACACACACACACACACACAATTTGCATTTGAATGAAATGAAGACCTTGAACCTACAATTAGTTTTTTATGTGAGGGCCGTCTGTATTCAGTATTCAGCCATTTTGTCAGATGCCGTCTGTCTCCCTGAAAACTAGACACACTTTCACTGGACCACTGTTTCTCGTTTTCTTTTTTCTTTTCTTTTTTTCAGAAGGAGAGGGGGAGTTTGCAGCTGCCACTCGATGGCACATTTGGAAAGCATGGTGGAGGGACGGGGGTGGAGGAGGGAAGCACATGGCTCCTTCAGTCATTCCTCAGACTTCGGAGATCCATGCACTGCTCTGGGTCTGTGAGACAGAAGACACCTAACAAAGACAAAAGCAGATTGTGAGTAAGTGAGTGTATACTATTTGTGTGTGTGTGTGTGTGTGTGTGTGTGTGTGTGTGTGTGTGTGTGTGTGTCTGTGTTTGACCAAGGATGCAATGGAGTGTGCAGATAGTTTAGTTTTGTTTAGTTTGGATCTCATATCTGGGATAATCTCATATCTGGGATAATCTTTCACAAGTCTGTATAAACAATAGGCAGAAGACAGATGATTGACGAAAAATGAAACAAACCAAGCTGGAATATTACATACACCCTACAGTATATTATTCCAAAATATACAGATCACACAATGCTATACAACACAAGAAACAGATTGTTACAATCTGTTGTGAGGATGTTTACCTCCGCCCCAAGCGACAGCGCAGGGCAAGAGGTAATGTTTTCAGTGGTGTGTGTTTGTTCGTTTGTTAGCAAGATTATACAAAAATTAGTGGACTGATTTTCATGAAACCCGGTGGAAGGGTGTAGAATGAGCCAATTAGAACCCATTACATTTTGGAGCAGATCCAAATCATGGGGCGGGTTCGCAAGCTGCCAAAACATGTTCACCTCCATTCATTTTTTGGACCAGGTTTAGGCTAAAACTACCAGACAGATGTTCATGAAACTTGGTGGAGGGATGTAGCATGGGTCAAGTAACAATCCATTAAACAATCCATCCTGGAGCGGATCCGAATCACGGGGTGGGTTCATGAGCCGCCCAATCACGGCTGGGATGGCCATTCACCTCCATTGTTTTTTTGGACTAGGATTATGCAATACTGCTTTTCATGAAACACGGTGGAGGGGTGTAGCATGGGCCAATTTAGAACCCATTCAATTTTGACGCGCACATAGCCACAAAATGCATTCATGAGGGGAGGTCTGTGCTCTCTGAGCACCATTCCTAGTTTTACTACAATATTATTAACATGCAAGATTCAAGATTCTTTCATTCGCCACATGTAATGTACGGTGTACAGTCACAATGAAATGTTGCTGCCGGCTCCAAGATTATGCTACAGATAAACTCAGTGAACTACAGGTAAACTCAGTAAACTACAGATAAACTCAATGTGTTTTCCTCCTGCATACAAGATCTTTTCCCAGCGTGCTTTTCTCTTTCTCATCACACGTGAATCCCTTTAAAACGGGCTGCAGAGGGGAAGTGAGGAAAAAAAGATAAGTGTGATAATCTCATTGAGCCCCTCTGCCAGCCCCGCGCGCACAACACTGCTTCCTTTACATGTCGTCATCATGGTTGTTAGGCTAAACAGAGTGTTGTCGCAGAAAATCAGCATGTGTGAGCATGGCCTATGAGCTTCAATTGGGATCCATCATAAGACCGGAGACTAGTTTGATGAGATTTGAGGGCAGTCCTTCTGTACATGCTTGACTCTTGTATTGTTCTACCAGTATCTATCTAGTCTGTTATTGCATCATGTGTAGTATTGCTCTCTTGTATTATTGTGTATTGTTCATAGATCAATAGGACTTCTAATCGTTTACGTGCATGAGTGTGTGTTTTTGTTTTGTCATACATTGCCCTGTTTGGAAAGATGGCCACTCCAGATGGACCCGTGGAGGAGGAAGAAGAAGCACTCTAACACAGAAATAAATGACATTTGATACTACAGACAAGCCGACTACTATCTCTCCCCATGTAACGGAAAATGGAAACCAGACACAGAGCACGTCGGCCGCAACTTCATCAATGTAGGCTAGTTATTAGCCAATGATTTCACTGTGAAGATAATACAATTAATTTGTCTGCCAAACATTCAGAGGTGTTCATAGTGTCCCATCTCATATTACAACCTTATACGGTTAGTTCCGGAGGATCAATGCGGTTAGAAAAGCACACACTCACTGCTCTGTACTGTGTGGCTCAGCGCCCATATTGGAGGCTGATGGCATTATCAGATGATATCACCGGTATCGCCAGCCAGGGCGTTTCCTTTTTCCCTGTCTGGGTTGCCGTGGGGATGGACAGATACTCTCTGGGGGTTGGTAAGAGAGGTCATCATGAAATGCACTTCCTGTTCAAATTGACCATGTATAAATATCAGTCACGTTGTGGCAGAGAGTCATCTGTTCTCTCTGGGGTGGATCCCTGAGAGAGAAAGGGTATATATAAAGATCATAATATACAGTACCCTGAAAAAATACGGCCCTATTATAGGCTATTTTTTATCATTAAGTGTGATGACATAAATATCATAAAACAAAATATTTATGAAACCTGTACAGTAAGACAGAGGAAACGCCCTAATGAGCTACTCTGGCTTCTCCAAATGAGGGGATGACTCAGTGTGGACTCAGCCTAAACGAGGCTGTTCCATTCATCGGGGAGGGGGGGGGGGACTGACACCAGCAGCCAGCCAGTTCACCACTCAGCCTATTAGGAGCTACCGCCAGGCAACTACTGAAGCATCATCCCCCCACAACAGGCCAGTGATGTCATGATGTCATCTCTCCTGTGCTAAAATACATCAGTACGGGTCGATGCCATTCGCCTCTCTCTGGAACGGGAGGAGGGGAGAGCCCACACGGTCACCTCCTCCGTCTCTCATTCCATCTCTCTCTCTCTCATCGCTCTTACCATCTGTCCTTCCCACTCTTAAATCCCACCTCTCTCTCTGCTATTCTCTCCATCAGCCTCTCTCTTCCTCCCTCTCTCTCTCTCCATAACTCCCTCCCACACCTCCCAAGTCTCTCCCTCTCACCTCTTCCCCTCTTGCAATCCACGCCTCTAGGACCCCCCCGCCCCCCCCCCCCCCACACACACACACCTCCCCACTGGATGTAGATGTAGATGTAGGATGTAGTATTAGGATGTAGATCCTAATATACAGTAGTACACTGTAAAAAATCTGGCAGTATTATCTATTCATCATTAGTAGACTAATTGTGCTCATGATGACATTAATGTCTTTAAATGAAATGCAAATCCCCCCCCAAGCCTCCCGCTTCTAGGACCTTCTATTTGATTGAATGTGGCCCCCCACCCCCGCTTTTAGGACCTTCTGTTTTATTCATGAGCTTTCTATGGCTCCTGTCAAGTCGCATTGGGGCCACAGGAAGACAAAGTGTAAATAATGGAGAGTCCCCATGTGTTCAGTATATGTATGTGTGTGTATATATATATATATATATATATATATATATATATATATATATATATATATATATATATAATATATTCCTTCCTACGTATATAACCCAACCACACAACCTTATCAACTCCCGCAGCACCCCATCTCTTCATGTACATATATGATACCTTGTCCTGTCCTTGATCCTGTATTTAGATACAGAATGCATTGTTTCTCTTATATATTTTTTACCTCTCTATATTGCTTAGTGTGTGCACAATCTAGGCGCTAACGGAAGAACATTCCAGTGCTCGATTTACCTGTATGATGTGGTATGTGACAAATAAACCTGACTCTGACTTTGACTTTGAATCGTGAATAATATACATACGGCACATTATACTGTACACTAATGATGTCACCATCAATATGTAAATGACACCAACAGATATTCGATATTAAAACGGTCTGCCCTATCATCTTCATTACCATTGATACTGCATTGGTCACCTGCATGGCCCCAGAACCATACATACATTTAGTTCAGCATTTATCCCATTAAATCTTTAATATTGATCACCTTGGAGCATCCTATTGACAGCATCCATACGGCCAGAGAGCGGTAAAGAACAACCCATCAATGACTGTCCTGGGTTGCCTTCAGTAAAGCATATAATGAGATTCACAGATCAATATAGAGAGACAGGGGGTCGAACGAACGTGGAGGAGAGGTGAGGCCCTCTCTCTGCTCACACAGCCCAGTCTAGCCCAGGAGACCAGCTCTGAGTGTGCTCTGGGTGGTTGTATGTCAACTCCATTTCAGGCACGAGTCTCCCATGTTGTTCCCTTCATGCCTTGAGGATTATGTGCAGGAGCCACTGACCCGAGGTAGATCAGCAGGTCAGGGCGGGGAGGGAGAGATCTCTGGAGAGGTCTGGCATGTGTCTGTTGTCACTATGGCCTCATCGCTCACTGCAGGATCTCTTCATTGTCAATTTGCCAGGGGACCGGGCATGTTTACAGCCTACAGTACCATGAAATGCAACAAGCCACTGATATAGTACTGAGCTGTCACTGAGTAAAGAAACATTGTTGAGACAATAATTAGTCTCTTTAGAATTTACATCCTTGTGTGTCTCTACTAATGAATGTGATGGTGGCTTGATGCCTCCCTGTAGCTGATATGAACACTTGTCAAAAGCCACATCCTGCAGTGTGTGTGTGTGTGTGTGAGAGAGAAAGAAAGAGAAAGAGAAAAAGAAAGGGATAGAGAAAGAGAAAGAGAAAGAGAGAGTGGGAAAGATATGTCTCTCACTGATCTGAACATTGTTGAGCAAACCTTTCATTTATACGGATGTTGTTTTCAGATTACCCACCCAACCCCAGCTTGACAACAATACCCCAATGTGTATGTTTATTAATTCTGCTATATCTGCCTCCCTGTGGCTACCAACCCAGCCCAAGGGATACCAGCCAACCATGGAGTTATGCTTGTTGGGTAGACTTGGAGTGTGCTGTGTGTGTGTGTGTGTGTGTGTGTGTGTGCGCGCACGCTTACGCGCGCGTGTGTGTGTTCGTGTGTGCGCATGTGTGTGTGTGCGTGTGTGTGTGTGTACGTGTGTGTAAAGCCTCTGGGAAGCCCTTTTCTAGTTTACTGCACTGTATACCATACACTGTGCTGTACATACTGTACCATACTGTACTATCTTCATGGGATTTGCTACTCATTAACGCTTCTCTCAAAATGTCCTATAATGAATTTTGTATTCCTGCTGGCTTCGAGAAATAGGTCACGGTCTTCTCTTCTGTCTGGTTCTTCTTATCTTTGTCAGAAACATATTTAGAGTTATATTTAGGCTATATTGTAATATTTCCCTCATGAATCTCACACAAACATCATTAAGTAAGCTTGTCTGAGAAACCTCTCTGCTTATGCAGGGATAGAATCGTTCAAGCAGGAACAATGCATCTGAGACAAATATCCAGTACATGACCACACTTTGTATAATAAATCTCCTGGATAGCTTGGAGCAAAAAGGTGAGCACCTGCAAACTGTTTTAAAAAGAGACGTTCTTTTAACTGGAGCAGGAATTTGAATAACTGTGCTGTGATACGACGTGATGAAGTTCTGTCTCCACACAGAGTAGGTCCCATGGGTAGCCTAGAGTCATACACAGTGGGATATTGTGTTATGTGTTAATGGCAAGAAGTCGTTGTGGATTACAAACACAACAGTGACAAAAACGCAGGCGCCGCAGGTGGGAAATCTGGGACAAGCCATTAGAAGGGACAGGACAATCCAAAATTGAACACACTTCAGTCAACAGATCTAGGATAGCCGTGATATAGTTCCAATCACTAAAGGGAACAAATTAAACTTTATAGATTGTTTCAGTGTTTTAATCCTTTAGATTCAAAGGGATCAATCAAATCACTCTCCAGTCCCATTCATGGCACACCTTTTTACACGATAATGAAACAACAACAAAAAACATTAGCTTGCTAGCGATACAGTGCTAATTAGACTTGGAATGTAGATTGGTGCAGGCGGGGGAGCTTTTGCCCTTACTCTCATTTACTTTAATGATAGTGACATTTCATGAAGATGTTTGCACAGATATTAATTTGTCTGGAAGTGACCTGGGGAAGACTCTGACTCTGTAATGTGGTAAACTACTATAATTTCTCTCCACAGCATTTTTCACAACTGCCTTTGATAACTGGGGTTATACTGGGCATACCTTTTTGCTTGGGGGTGAAACTTGCACTGCAATTAATTAGTGAGCTCTCTCTCTCTCTCTCTCTCTAACCCTCATGTAATTTATGGTGAGAGAATAATCCCCACTCATACTTTCTTGATTAAAGCCTTGCAATAATACATCTAAAAATAAATAAATAAACCTCCTGTAATTCTCTCTAAGCATTCTCTAAATCTAATTATCAAAAATAGGATGAGAAAATACAGTCATTCCTGTAGATTTTGGTAGCTGGTGTTTTGAACCAGAATTCCCTGATCTTGTCTGGGCTCCTTGATGTTGCTCTTGGCTGATGCTGCTCTTGTCTTAAAAGAAGATGAAGGTTAGCTTCCGGATCAACAGGTATGGTTATGTCCTTACTGGCTAGACAGGAACTATTTTTATCCACCAGTACCGTCGCTATCTCCCAAAAGCACTGTGAGGAGCTTGTAGATGCTTTGCAAGTGCATTTATTCAATGTGAAAATCAGTGTAGTCTCCAGTTTGAACCAAATAAGTGGTTTGTACATGCAGCAATGTACTGTTTGTATCATGTCACATCACCATTCAAAACTGTTTGGTGGGTAGATCCTCAGTCAGTGTTACAGTGTTAATATGCTCTATGTCACTTTCTTCATTATTCAGGGATTGACATAATACACATGCTGTATTGTGTGTGAGCCACTGTGTGTGTGTGTATCAAATAAAATAAAAATGTATTTACATTAAGTATTTAAATAAGTGTGTGTGTGTGTGTGTGTACAAAGCTGCTAAGCATGTGAGACTAACTGTAGGTGACAGATGCCCATCTGTGGAGAAGATGCCAAGGAGCCCTGAGAGGAAATAGCTGCCCTGGCCTTCTGTTCCACATTCGCTGGCCAGTGTGTGTGTGTGTGTGTGTGTGTGTGTGTGTGTGTGTGTTTGTGTGTGTGTGTGTAATGTAACACACACACGCACACACACACATACACACACACACACACACGCTGTGAACATATGTGATGTAAGACACATTGAGATTCTTCTGAGGCTTGTCATACAGGTCCGATTTATATATCTATATACAGTACAGGGATATGCACAGATAGACATGAGGTGGTGCTAGAGCACCTGCCCTTTGCCCTCTGGACAAGGCAAGTGCCCTTTTGAAAGTTACTTTTTTTTTCTTTAACAGTGTAGGCCTACTGTATGTTGCCCATGGTGACATTGATCGATTCTCAATTAAAAGCGTGTAATAATAATGCCCCAATTTTACCAGCGCCCCCCCCCCCCTACCCACCTGCTTGACGCTAGGATACAAATTATCTGTTAGCAACCCCCCCCCCCCCCCCCCGTCAACATCTCGCCGCGCAAGGTGCCCTAATTTTTCACTGAGCCCCTGCCCCCCAAAATGTCTGTGCACGCCACTGATACAGTATCTATATATCTATACATATCTATATCTAGAGAGAGAGAGAGAGAGAGAGAGATGCAGGTTGCCTAAGATCCATTAATTAATACTATTCACTTCAATGGAAATTAGCTCAGTAATCTGAATATCTACATAGAAAACTGACAGAAATTTACATTAATTTCCCACAGCCATTGTTGATGTGTTGATTCTCCATAGCCCAGCCCCTCTGTGGCAGTGGGATCTGGTGACTGGTTAATGCTCTCTGACCTGGACTACTGTCATTATGTTCTTCCCTTCTTCCTCCTCCTCATCTTTTTTCATTAGCTTTTCTCACCGGAGCTCCTCGGGCCAGAGCCATCGGGGCCCGTTGCATTTCCCAGTTGAAGCTTTGTACATGCCGTCATCCTGTTGAAAGGGTTGAAAAAAAGGGCATGATGCACATAAACAAGTAAGCAAACAACAGGCTATGCTACAGTAACGCTGAGGAGGCAGAGGCATACACAGCCTGAGGGCCCCACCGCTGTAATGGAGGGTGTACTCCTATCCACTTCTTTGTCCATGGACACACAGTATACCTACTTCTTTAACCACCACTAATGTAAAACGGTAGCATTTCTGCAATTTAGCCATTAGAGTACAGTACATCCACTTATTTAGTCATCACCACACCCCTGGGCTTATGCACAACAAGCTACATTCAATGTATGTGCTTTCAGATTATGATGAATGTTCCAGTGAGTTTATTGATGGAACCCCTTTTATTAAAAGAGTGTACGCTACTCTTGCAACCCATGAGAGTTGAGAGTTGGCTGGAATAAACTAACATTATGGATGAGCTCTCCCTCTGTTAACTACTGTTCTTCAGACAAAACAATCTGCTTTCTGTTTCTGTGTTGAGTTCCTGTATTGAGTTTGTATAAGATCCACAATCCAAGGCCACATGTCTCATTTATCTTGAGAAATTGCCTCTGGATGCCTCTGGGACATAGATCTTAGAGAAGAACTCGGAGGAAATGCACCCTCTACAGAGCAGATCCAATACTGCACGCCCTTTTGTAATTCTTGGACAGTTTATGTCAATGGGGTTATACTGGGCATACCTTTTTGCTTGGGGGTGAAACTTGCACTGCAATTAATTAGTGAGCTCTCTCTCTCTCTCTCTCTCTCTCTAACCCTCATGTAATTTATGGTGAGACAATAATCCCCACTCATACTTTCTTGATTAAAGCCTTGCAATAATACATCTAAAATTAAATAAATAAACCTCCTGTAATTCTCTCTAAACATTCTCTAAATCTAATTATCAAAAATAGGATGAGAAAATACAATCCTTCCTGTAGATTTTGGTAGCTGGTGTTTTGAACCAGAATTCCCTGATCTTGCTCTGGGCTCCTTGATGTTGCTCTTGGCTGATGCTGCTCTTGTCTTAAAAGAAGATGAAGGCTACTCTTGCAACCCTTGAGAGTTGAGAGGAATAAACTAACATTATGGATGAGTTCTTCCTCTGTTAACTATTGTTCTTCAGACAAAACAATCTGCTTTCTGTTTCTGCCAAATGTCTCATTTATCCTGAGAAATTGCCTCTGGGTGCCGGGACATAGATCTTAGAGAAGAACTCGGAGGAAATGCACCCTCTACAGAGCAGATCCAGTACTGCACGCCCTTTTGTAATTCTTGGACAGTTTATGTCAATGGGGTTATACTGATCTTGGGGTTAGATTGACGTTCGGACAAACCAGATGGGGAATGTTCCACTGTAGAACTGGCATTCCTAATATCCTTATACTTACCACCAGTAAGCGATCTAAACAGCGAGAATAACTATCACCATGATAATGTGAGGACTGCTTGGTGACCATGAAGACTTCCACCACTTGCAGTAACCAGACAGTCACTATAGCATGGCAACCTGAAGCATTTTGATACTAACACAGTAGACTGTTGTTTTAATTTGTGCACGTGCCACTGCCTGACAATGAGCATGTTAATAAAGGACATGTCCTCCTGGTGTGACGCCAGTGAAAATGGATTCAGTGTGTCTGTGCTTCACTAGCTCCAACCCGGCACACACAGACACTGTCTGCCATGTCTCAGAACTGAGGACACGGACACAGAGAGGAGAATCACAGTCAAATAAAAGGCCACTGTTGGAATGCAAAGAAACACAATACAAGCATCTGCACACTTTCAGTCACTCATTCAAACTGTCATTGGTTAGGTCAGGTGGGATGTGGGCTACAGGCAGACAATACAGTTACACAAATAGTCATCCCATGCTCTCCATTAGTTGGAAGGTGTTTTAATGCATTCTATTCAGTTTTTCCAATAGGGGTCACTATAACACAGATATAGGGAGCTACTCCTCCCTTGGCCTGCAGTCCAGAAAATCAATACATATGTGGATGGTAGACATTCCACATCAGGATATCTCATCATCCCTATAGACTCCAGATGCACATGTGAAAACATACTGCATGTGCATGTGAATCATACATGAAAAATAAACATCTTGTTTCTGATTTCTTCTTGATAATAATTACATTTTTAATTTTGTTGGAATGTTGCCCAAAAAGGACCTCTTGCAGTCCTAGTCCTGTGGTAAAACCATCAGACTAACCATATTGCTGGTCTTTGATCATGGCTCATGAAAACATCCATGTCCAGGAGATGTATTCAGCCAATTCTTGCCACCCACTGTCTTTATCTTTCTAATCAAACACAAACAAGGCAACTCACTGTAAAGATGATCAGTTTTTAACGGATGTAAATACAATGCTCTACTGAGCACAACATGTAGGCTACAGGCAGGGATCTTGTTCTCCTGCCTTGGGAACAATGAGAGCACAGAGGACAGACATGACGTCTTGTCTTGTAGGTTCTGCCTGATCTCCACAGCCATTCTGCAGCTGTAAATAATGGTAATTGTACAAATGCCTAATTAAATGACATCAATCCTGTTTATGATGCCCATGGGATTTCATCAGCCAGGGAGGGGGGGGGGGGGGGGCTGAGGAGAAGGAGGGGGTCTCTCTCTCTCTCTCCCTCCCCGTGCTGTGGAAAAGCTAGCTTCACCATGTCTGGTATGTTGAATTGGGTGTCTAGGAAACACTGGGAACTTACAGCAATGATTCATCTATTTAATAGCTGAGTGTGCATAGAGGGTGTTCGGGGGTTCTGGTACACAGCCACGCAGGCAACTCTGCTTAGGACTGCCTCGGTCGGCACCAGCCCACTGGCTGTGACCCTGCAACCTCCGGAGGGGATAGTAATGCTCATGGATAAGGTAATGGAGCATACGGGCAAGGATGTCTGGGCAAATAGGATGGATTCAAGCGAGGTCAAGCAAAGTTTGCAGAGATCGACTTTATTACTGGGGACTGTGAATACATATCTGAAATGGCACTGGAAACCATGCAGGGGAGGATAGGAAGGCATTGGTTTAACTCTGAATAGGAGTCGAGTTGAGATTTGCTACAGTCTGTTCAGTAGATGATGGTTGTTATTCAGCATATCTCCATATACTCTGTAATACTATTAAACTAGCAGGAGACAAAGCTGAGACTCCTCACATCAAACCACTGTGGAGATCATTATGTCTCTACAAAGCTCTCTCTCTCTCTCCTTCTCTCTCACATGCACACACACACAAACACACTCTCTTTCTCTCTCTCTTTTAATCTCTAACTCTCCCATCTCTGTTTATCAATCTCTCTCTCCCTTTGTCCTTCTTTCTCACTCTCTCTTTCTCTCTGGGTCTCAGTAGTTTTATTCAGTGAGCAGCTCCTCATGATTGATTGATATTAGATTGAACTGGCGGTTGTTTCAGCACCATTGACTCCAGCAGAGTCACACACTGAGATTACAACAATGATTGTATTTCAATTTTTAATAGAAGGTGCCGGAATAAACTGAAGTTCTCTGCTGAGTTTGCCCGGTGTGTTTCATGCCATTAGTGGCCCTCAGCAAGACAAATTGGTTACATTACCAACAGCCTAATGTTCATTTATTATATGTATAATGAAGTGGCATGTGTTTGTGCACTCCTGAAATTGATTATGTTGTATTGCGCCCCGTTCGGGGGTGTGGGGATGATATTTTTTTCACAACCCCATAAGTCATTTCTAAGACTCTGTGGCTGTTATTCATGTCTGTTTGTGTGATGCAGAGCCGAACCAACCGGGGCCTGTTCCCCTTTGATACGACAAGACGTGTTGACATGCCGACATCTCGGCCTCAGCGTGGCATTTTCCTATCCTATAAGCTGTGGACCATTAGATTCACATCAATGGGCAGATTCTGCCTCGGTGAATGGATGCGGCTCAGAGAGGAAGTCTGATCATGACAATGAGGGAGGACACATAAGCACTGCTCATAGGTCTGAAGGGGCTTGTCTAGAGGAAGTGAATCAGTTCACTCAACCTGGCTGAAGCCATTCATCAGCCCAAACCAAGAGCTGTTTGAGGGGATGAGAGCCTGGAGAAATAAGGGGGGAACAGCATGGTTTGGTTCCTTATTTTATAGATCTGTAGAAATACTATAAATTATTGGTGGTTTGCGGTGGCTAAGCTATCTCAAAAGCCCATGTCCAGACATGGCAAAACTAACGATGGAGTTTCAGAGGTAAAAAGTAAGTTTTGCTCCATCAAGAATATCTAAATCAGTTCTACAGTAATGTAACAGATTAATTATTCACAGACAAGAATGGTTCTTTACCACCAAGGCATGAGGAGCTCCGAGTCGTAGGTACACTGCTGCCCATAATTGCTCAGCGCGTGAGGTTGTACTTAAAGCCCAGAACGGTGTAGATCAGGGAGCAGTGCACACCACAGTGACAGGTCTGGTTCCCAGTCCCATCATGTTAAAGGAGTAGTAAAGGGAAAATGCATGTTTAGCCCTGTATTAAGGTTACTTATGATCATATAAATGGTTCAGATCAAAACGTTGACAAAACTAGCACTTTTGAGAAAGTCTGATAATTGCTCTACCACCGTTTTGATCATACAATGGATGTGGATGTGCACCTTGAAAAATCTTTCAAAAACATGTTAAACTCTCGATTTCAAAGACAAGAAGCTCACCGAGGGGGTAATTGGTGTCCGTTGGTGTTCTGATCAAATTCGCCGCAAAGTATGAATCCTGTAGGGTTTTATTGATCATTTTATGAAATCCATTGACTTGTATTGAAGCGAACGTTGTAGATGTGTAGATCAATCCGCAGAGGGGATTCAGGAAGCGAAACTACTTACGGTAGCTATTGTTATTGTTTATGTTGCTAGGCTACCTAGTTTGCGGAAGTTTACACACATATGTGCTGCGACTAAATAGTTCTATGCTAAATATTTTAAAAAGCCTTTCCAGATTAACTAGAATCTTACTTTATGGCGAATTATATGTCAGAACGCCAACTAACACCTCGCCATCACAACAGAGTGATGTGATGACCGAACTCCTTGTATGAATGTGGACTAGTGGTGACTAGACTAGGTAACATACTGTATCTTACCCCTAGTGTTGTCTAGCCTATGGCTGTGACTTGTGCTCGCCCTGTGTTTTTCTTGTGCTCACCCGGTTTCTCCCTTTATATCAGGACCGCCTCTCACTCTACGCCTGCCTGCCACTGCCTACCCCCTCCCTGGACATTAATCCCTTCATCGCCAGATTGTTTTAATTGCCTGCATGGTAATGTACAGTGCATCCGGAAAGTATTCACCCCTTCGCTTTTTTCACATTTTGTTATGTTACCGCCTTATTCCAAAATGGAATACCCCATAATGACAAAGACACTTTTTTTTATTTTTTTTTTAATGTTTACTAATGTATAAAATAAATAAATAATAAATAAATTCAATTGACTGGACATGATTTTGAAAGGCACACACACACCTGTCTATATAAGGTCCCACAGTTAACAGTGCATGTCAGAGCAGAAATCAAGCCATGAAGTCAAAGGAATTGTCTGTAGACTTCCGAGACAGGATTGTATCTCGGCACAGATCTGGGGAAGAGTACAAAAACAATTCTGCAGCATTGAAGGTCCTGAAGAGCACAGTGGTCTCCATCATTCGTAAATGGAAGAAATTTTGAACCAACAGGACACCAGGTTTGCCCGGCCAAACTGAGCAATCATGGGAGAAGGGCCTTGGTCAGGGAGGTGATCAAGAACCCAATGGTCACTCTGACAGAGCTCCAGCGTTCATCTGTGGAGATGGGATAACCTTCCTGAAAAACAACCATCTTTGCAGCACTCCACCAATCAGGCCTTTATGGTAGAGTGGCCAGACGGAAACCGCTCCTCAGTAAAAGTTGTTTTTCAGCAGCAGGAACTGGGCAACTAGTATGGATAAAGGGAAAGACGAATGCAGCAATGTACAGAGAGATCCTTGATGAAAACATGCTGCAGGGCGCTCTGGACCTCAGACTGGGGTGAAGGTTCACCTTCCAAAGGGACAATGACCCAAAGCATACAACCAAGATAATAAAGGAGTGGCTTCAAAGTCTGTGAATGTTCTTGAGTGGCCCAGCCAGAGCCCAGACTTGAACCCAATTGAACATCTCTGGAAAGACCTGGAAATAGCTGTGCAGCGATGCTCCCCATCTAACCTGACAGAGCTTGAGAGGATCTGCAGAGAAGAATAGGAAAAATACCCCAAATACAGGTGTGCCAAGCTTGTAGCGTCATACCCAAGAAGACTTGAGGCTGTAATAACTGCCAAAGGTGCCTCAACAAAGTACTGAATAAAGGGTGTGAATACTAAGGTACGTTTGTCTTGACATCTTGACATTTGCAAAAATTCCTAAAAATGTTTTATCACTTGGTCAATATGGGGTGTTTTGTGTAGATTTATGAAGATTTGTTTTAAATCAATTTTGGAAAAGGCTGTAACATAACAAAATGTGGAAAAAGTTAGGTTGTGTGAATACTTTCCAGATGCACTTTATCTTACCCTCACATTTTCTAGTGACTAGCCTATGGCTGTGACTTGTGCTCATAATGGGTTTCGCTTGTGCTCTGCCTCACCCCGTTTCTCCCTCTACCTCAGGACCCTGTTACCATCCTGTCTCCTGTGGTCCCTTCACCTGCCCTCCAGGCATTTTCCCTTCATTAAAGTGCCCCTGTGGGTTTTTCAGTAACACGTGAGATTTGAATGGCTTTTTTTCTAATGTTTTCATTTCGGCTGACCACAACAAAATGACTGGGTTGTTTCACTTCATACTTTGTGTGTTATGCCCATCAGAGACTCAAATGTATATGCAAAAACAATGAAAAAGTTACGTTTTGCAAACATGGACCCCTGTAAACAGCAAGACAAAGTGCAAGAAACACATACAAGATCATAAAACAAAATGCAAAAAGTACATTTAAAACAACATGCAAGAAAAATTAAATACAGGAATAAAAGTTACAGTGCAGTGTATGAATGAATAATTATTTGATTTAATAAAAAGCAGCGGCAAAAATAAAGGTATTCAGTCTTGATTTAAAAGAACTGACAGTTTCAGCAGATCTGCAGTTTTCTGGAAGTTTGTTCCAGATATGTGGAGCATAAAAACTGAACGCTGCTTCTCCGTGTTTTGTTTTAACTCTGGGGACAGAAAGCAGGCCTGTGCCAGACGACCCAGTCTGGATGGTTCATAACGTAGCAGCAGATCAGAAATATTTTTTGGCCCTAAACCATTCAGTGCTTTATAAACCTACAGCAGTATTTTGAAGTGAATTATTTGACAGACAGGAAGCCAGTGTAAAGACCTCAGAACTGGAGTGATGTGATCCACCTTCTTAGTCTTAGTGAGGACTCGGGCAGCAGCGTTATGAATCAGCTGCAGCTGTCTGATTGATTTTTTTAGAGAGACGTGTAAACACGCCATTACAGTAGTTCAGAACCTGCTGAGACATAAATCCTTTAATCCTTGACATATTCTTCAGGTGACAGTAGTCTGACTTTGTAATTGTCTTAATGTGACTGTTGAAATTCAGGTCTGAGTCCATGACTACACCAAGATTTCTGGCTTCGTTTGTGGTGTAATATGATCCGTTTGGCTCCTGGCACCATTCCATAGACCCTCATATGGATTTCCACCTACTATAACTTGCCCCCAGCACATAGATATAGACACTTTATTTGTCAATTTTGCTGGCGTGTTTACAGAGTTATTGAAGAAATTGTTAAAATTTTGCTTGGGAACAGTTTTTTTTTTTAGGATTCAGCACCCTTGAATTATGTTAAATAGACTGGTTCCTGACTTTTACCCCCAAATGCACCTCACTTCTTATAAAAGGCCTTTTTTCTGAAATCCCTCTAGACTACTCCTGAAAGTCATAAATTAATTAATGGTTGAAGTCTATGGGGTTGTGTCATTAGGTGCCACAGCTGATGCAAACGAGTGTTATGCAACCTTCAAGTCTAGCACAAGTACACTGTGCTATAGCAAATAAGGGTCATCTTGGCCCCCCTAGTGCCATTTAATCAAAACCGTACGCTAGCTAATACCGATACGCAGACAGGAAAACAGTATTTAACGAGCATTTTGGCCTTGGAACACTGATTTGGCTCTGAACCTGGCAGACGGACACTTCGCTACAGAGGGGGTAGGGCAAGTGTCTATTCCATGAACTCTGTATGCTGAAACTTGTACAACTTGTGCTTTCGCCGCTCCAAATCCCGTGTTGGACATTTTTCATTTGCAAGAAGACCAGACTAGATGTGGTATTAGCTGAGGGATGCTGAGACTTTATTGAGCTTTAAAAACACAACGCACAACAACAAAACAAGAAACATCATCAAAGAAAAACACCAAAAGACAACATTCCAATATCTAAACAGCACAGCAGTCTTCCTCTCGAGATTCAACTTGAGCTATTGAGGTGACCCACTTTATAGAGTCATAATTCATCCATGGTAAAGGTCTGTCACCTCACACTTAAGTCATAGACCTTCACTTTAATTAAGTGTGGGGAAAAATTCATAATATCACGTCTGGCTCAATTATACCCCTCAGTGGGTTACGTAACAACTCTGAAATGTCAACTCTTTCTCTTTTTACTGGCCCAGCTCTCCCAGTAGACAAAGAGACCACCCCCCCCCCCCCCAGGGACCCCCCCCCTACTCTTTCTCACACCCCACAATTTCTTTTCACCCTCTCTCTCTCTCTCTCTTCCTCCATCTTTTTTCCTTTCTCCTCTCAGAGCTGATAGTGTTGACTTGATTCAGTGTTTCTGGAGAGCCCCAGTGAGCTCCCATTTCCCAAGCTCTGTCCACAGATGTTTGTATAGGAGGCCCCTGGGACAAGCGCTCGGACAGACTAGATCCTCAACCACAGCAAATTCACAACGATTTCATGTGAATGTTTTATTAAATGGAAAATAAATTGAACCTGTTCCAAGTGAGTAATGCATTGATAGAATAGAGTGGGCCGGAGATTAAACACAGTATGCTGCGAAGCACAGTACAACCTCCCAGTAATTATCTTTTCTTTACGTACTGGGAGATGATGTCGTCCAACTTTTAGAGACTAGGTGATGGCTAAAATGAATTAAAGATTCACCGCTAGGAACAATCAATGTGTTTTTAAAATACCTCTGGAGCCAAAGGCTGAATTAAAGAAAACAGTGAAATATGCTAAAATAAAGCTACTACGTACACATCTAGCCCTCAGGGTCTTATATTCATCTTAATTTTAAGGGAAATATTCAACTGCCATCAAATCAAGTGAAGGGTGATATTTTACAATGGAAAAGTCTTCTGTCAGAGCTATCATGGGTAAGCGTGATTGTAAATGCCCATTTCATAGCTCACCCTGCGCTAAAAGTAATTAGGGCCCGAGCACTGGCGGTGCGAGGCCCTATTGAAATTCTAAGGATTATTATTAGGGCCTGAGCACTGGCGGTGCGAGGCCCTATTGAAATTCTAAGGATTATTATTAGGGTAGAGCACTGGCGGTGCGAGGCCCTATTGAATTTCGAAGGATTATTATTATTATTCTTCTCCTACCTTCTTCTTCTTCTTCTTCTCCCCAAACAAATGCCTTTTTGGCGGCCTAAACATTGATGAAAACGGATGAAACTTTGCAGATACGTCAGTCCCGGTGAAAAATGTTATAATTAATGGGTGATGGAAATGGGCGTGGCAAAACGGCCCCCTGGAAAATTTAAAATGGTGAGCCCCACCTTTCAGTTTGATGTAGGCGAACGAAATTCGGTGGGCATATGTAGTTCATCGAGACACACTAAAATGTGTGTAAAAAAATAGTTTTCACCAAACACCCTTGCCGTGGCCCTCCAATTTGTCCGATATATCTCACGCTTCATGACGGTTCTGTCCTGGGCTGCGTTTCCCAGAGGCATCGTAGCGCCACGTTCATCGTAGCGCTACGGTGAACGCCGTAGGTAACGGACATCTATGTGTCCGTATTGCGTCATACTTATAGCGCCACCTATTGTTGAAACAGGAAGTCCTCATAACTCCTACATACATTATCCGATTTGCACCAAATTGCTGACGATTCATGAAGGTCGTATTCGGAACACATCTATGCATCGGTATTGAGTCACACTTACAGCGCCACCTACTGGTGAAACAGGAAGTACTCATAACTCCTACATACGTTATCCGATTTACTCCAAATTGCTCATGCTTGATGAAGGTTGCATCTTGAACACATCTGTAAGTCAGTATTGCGTCATACCTACAGCGCCACCTACTGGTGAAACAGGAAGTCCTCATAACTCCTACATACGTTATCCGATTTACTCCAAATTGCTCAGGGCTGATGAAGGTCGTGTCCTGAACACATTTGTAGGTCAGTATTGAGTCATACTTATAGCGCCGCCTACAGGTCAAGCAGGAAGTCATCATAACTCCTACATACATTATCCGATTTACTCAACATTTCTCATGCTTCATCAAGGTACCGTCCTGAACACATCTATGCATCGGTATTGAGTCACGCTTAGAGCGCCACCTACTGGTGACAGGAAGTTTCTCTCAGTACTGGACACCGAAATAGCACAGCCTTTAACGGTGCCGCACCCCGACACGCGTGGGGTGCGAGGGCCCGCTCAATACTGCTCACAGCCCTAGTTAACTTATTGAATTTTCTCAAACAAATAGGCTCACAAGAATGGTTTATCTAAAGATCTAAACTTAATTGTGTCTTAAAGTTATATTTGACTTTGAATGTAATTGAAATTAATTTCGAAGGTTAATTTTCAAAGCCTACATAATTTCATTCAGTTCATTTCCGGGAAAATTACACCAAGAAGTGATACTGCTACACCCAACCCTACAGAGAAGTTGAGTTGGATGAAAACCTTAGAATTAGGCGACACACTGGTACTGTATTTGAACAATATCTGAATGGTTTGATAAAGAAAGAACCACAGTAACAGGTTAGCCATACCATAACATGACAGCCAAATTACTGGACAGCAGAACACAAGTTAAACTGAACAAGAAGTTTGAAGTGGTGCTGTATGTGTGTAGGTCACCTGATGTAGCTTTTAATCTTTTCAGTTTCATCTCATTTTATAAGCAGATGTGTCTGCTTTAATTATTATTTGGGCGTATTACTGGAGTTACACCCATAATCACCACACAATCTGTTTTACACAAATATGTGTTTTGGTTTTTGAAAAGTCACACTCCAGAAGGTCCTTATTAAGCAGGGGACAGATATTGATCCACAGTGTCCATCTTTTTTTACAATTATAAAGAGAGAGAGAGATAAAAAGAGAGCGAGATGCTGATGTGAAATGTACAGTAGAAGTGCTTTTCTATCTGTGAACTTGGGACCTGTCTGTGTGATTGCTTGCACATACGATACTTTATGGTTCATTTTCATCCACAAGCGGTGACCCGCGCTCAGTCCTGATGAAGTGACAGTTTATTAATGCCACATCCATTCATTTCACATGAAAGCAAAAGGCAGTGCAATTCACTCTGGGGGTGATAGAGCGGGCTGTGGGTGAGGTACAGCACTGGGTATCAAGAGACACCGGCTCACAAGCCAAGTGACTGAGGGTTTGAATTGGCATCTGTGCTACTGTCTGAGGGGACGAGAGCGGCGCGCCAGGCCTCATAGAGAGATTCTCTTTTACGGCCTGCTGCTCTGTGCAGACATACAGATAACAGTGCTCCTGCATGGATTAGAGCAACCCAGAATGTACGCTGTCACCCCCACCCCCCCAAAGCTGAGAGATAAAACAAGGCTTGTAAACAAGATTACATACTTGAAGGACCTGTGGACAGACAGTGACATGGACAGACTGTGGACAATAATTCACAGCAGGACAAGATAAATGAGTTGCATCTTCTTGGGCTGTTTGGGAGATTTTCTGTATTGTGACACTTCAATATCTGCTGTTTATCAAATGCTTGGATTCCTGTTTTCCTTTGGATGCTTTGTCTCTTCATTTGCCATGCAAGTGGAACAGTCAGAGGTCTGCAATCTTTCTTTCGGCTGTTCAAATTAACCAAGGCACTTACTGCAAATCAACTTTGACCCTATCATTACTCAAGCTGTCTAGGGCTCCTTCTATCAAAGCCAGGAGAGTAGTGCGAGAACACTTCCTGTGTGTGACTTTAGATCAGCAGGTTATTTCATTTGGTTGAGAAACCTTTACCAACGCTGCATCTAATTTCCTTTTAATTATTCCGATGAGAACCCAGCAGCTCTCTTCATTAACTTCTTTGGAAATGCTGGAAATAAAACTCCAAAAGGATTGAGAGGAACATTTTTCAGCTCAGATATCATCCCTCTTGTTGAAAAATATTAATTGCTCAAATCTATCCATTTTGGCGGTCATTAGTGTGAAGAAAGTTCCACTATCACTATGGAAAACTTTTAATGGAAGAAGCTTCACCAGAGAGAGCTGTTCTCGCGTATGTCAAGAGAGAGTTAGATATGTGAAGCAACTGCAGCCCCACAGATGGATATTTACACAGTTTCTATATACACACACTTGGGCACATTAAAACGGTTTGCTTCATATTCCCAAAAAGGCTCAATATTTCAAATACCTGAGAGAGGGAGGGAGAAAGAGGGGGAGAGAGAGAGAGAGAGGGAGAGAGAGAGAGGGAGAGAGAGAGAGAGGGGGAGAGAGAGAGAGTATAGGACCTTTTTTGCCATGGGGGTTTAATAGCCCAGCAAATCTTCATGAGATTGTTTACCACCCCTTCCCCAGCCTACCTTCTTTTCTGCCATTTTTTATTTTATCACACACATTACTAGTCTCCCAGCTACACACATAGCAGAGCATTACATTACACAGAACAGGCTGGACATTCAGATGATTTATGACCCTTCTAGGTACGGAGTGTTGTTGGTCAAGCGTGCTGTTGTGGCTGCTGGTCCTGGGAGTCCTTGGGTTCAATGGCCTTTGAAAGGATCCATTCAGATCGCAGCAGAACCAAGGCCAACCCAAACTATAAGCCTATCCTTTTCATCAGAACATCAGTCGTGCCCAAAGAACATTTTGGAAGTGACCGGTCAGCCGAGAACCAAGCCACTCTGATCACATCCGTGCCCCTTGCCCCCACACACCCTGCACCCTCTCCACATCTCTCCCAGCTGTACACAGGCCTCTTATTCATAACATACTGCTATGGTCAGCTTTGTCTTTGTCTATTCCCTGGTGTTAAGGAAACTGCTCTTGTATCATGTACAACTTTATTCCTTTGTGTTGGCTCACCCCCCACTGCCAAACAAAGGTCAAATGCCTGCATAGACTCATACTGCCCAGCGCTGCACTGAGTAACTTGATTATAAGATGCCTACTGCTGTGCAATTCTCTCCACACCCACAGCATCTTGCTAGTTCAGCCCAATTCCTCCTACCTTTGCAAAGCTCCATACACTGAAAAAAACGGATCACTTGAACCTGGCACTGGTAGTTCAGCCACTTGACCAGTTGGGGGCGCTATCGAGCCACTCAGATATGTAATTCCTCTGCTACCTGACCCCACGTCTTTAACCAGGGAGATGCTGTAGCACATTTACACAAAACTTTGCAGACGTCCCTAATCTGCTAGTTTGGACACATTTCAGAATCACTCGTGGGAAGTGCTGATTCTACAACAGCAGCATTTAGTCTGCATGGTTTGCTCCCGTGATTTCAACAATATAGCCTACTCAGCACAGATTCAGTCAGGGTTCTAGAAGTTTCTGTTGGGTTCGGTGGTGGAGCTAGTCAACACACAGATTGTGAGTTCCGAGCTAGCGGCCTACATGGATGCAATGTTGTTTTTTGTTTGTGTAACAGCGTGTGTGTGTGTGGCAGATGCCTGTTGTAGTGTGTGTGAGAGAGAGAGGCACTGCCGTGGGTAGGATCTCGTAGGAAACACAATTGAGAAACGGCAGATGCAGCTGTTGGCACAGTGAGGTTTAAACGTTTCCTCTATCCGTGGGAGGAGAGTGGCACAAAGAAGAGAAACAACAAATGATCTCTTGAACCCCCAAACTCCCCTCCGGCCTCTCACACACTCCCATCATCCATGAGGCTAGTCTTATGCCTCAATGCGTCTTCCTCTGTAAAAAGGCTGTAAAGTAGCTGCCTACAGTAGAGGAAATCTCCACTTTTCATTACGGATAGAGGCCTAAATCTGTATGCATATTGTATGAAGAAAGACAGAAAACACATCCGATCCCCTCAGATATATTAGCAAAAGACTATTTGAGGAGGCATAGGCTACTGTATATTGAAGTGGGAATGATTATTTCAAATGAAAACTTCCTCGCCTGAAACTTTAAGCTATCTGGCAGTGCAAAGTGTTACATTATGTTAAATTAAATTAAATTCGTGATTCATTAAATTCGTCCAAAGTGGATGTCGAGAGTATGCATTCTTCGAATTTCCCTTCTAGGCGGTGACATTATTTTATATCAAATTAGCCTATAAGTAACTGGAATGAAAGAGTGAAAGACCTCTCTTTCTCCCACTCCCATAAAAACAGTCCACTCACTCATCTCCCATGAAGATGCTGCATACTAATTGCGGAGTGGCCAAGACTGGAGAGACCCACTGACGAAGTGGGAGGTGTGTACACACTTAATCTTCCGCACTGACAGTCCACATACTTCCCAGCAAGTCAGCATCTTTCCAGGCACGGTGGTGAATAGGGAGGTGCGAGAGGACGGACTTGGCAGAGAACAGGGAGTTTTAGATGTCCTTGAAACTTTACAGCACAGTTTGTACTGGGGCTTCAACATATGGACAAAAACATAACTGCAGAAATCCACCACTATGAATGTGTTTGATTTAAACGAGGCCAGGTCCAGCCTGGCTTAGGTGCGAGGCTGACTTCTTTCTGTTCAGGACTGGTAGGACGGAAGCTAGTCATGCCACTGAAATAGCTGTGAATTGAAATGACATTAAATAATGTCTGATAAATTAAGATAGGTCTTGTTGCTTGGACACATCAGTTCAGTATATATATATATATTGACATCTTAATTTCAAAAGAGTGTGGCTTTAAAGTGGTTAGAGATAAAGACTCACTGTACATGACACAAATGTTGAGAATGACCCAAAGTTTATTTTGGGTCTAAATGTATCCAACTAATTTGCATATTATGATGTCATAGGGTGGCGGCCATCTTGAATTATGCAATTTAGTAAGGAAATACGGGACATTTTGAATCAATTTGAACTTATTTAAACAGATTTCCTCACCTCTGTCCATTTGTTGTTATCCAAATATCAAATGGACAGGAAAACAGTAAATGGTAAGCCAACAGTAGTAAACAAACTAATAACTATGCCACATAGTAGCATCACTCACGTAAACAGAAGGCGTCTCTTAGCCGCAGAGGCCTGTGTACCTATCTATCCAGTGTACCTATATATCCAGGTGACACTGTTTATAGTTTTTCAGAGTGTGGTAGGCTACCTCTCATTGCAAGGCACAGCACACAGAGCCACCCCACACTGGCCCTGCTGTCCCCTCTCAACATAGGCCTACTCATCATTGTTTACAAAATGTATAAATGACAGGATGATTTCAAATCTGTTCCTAGACATCACTTTGCCAAATCCAGGTGTAAAAGTTGGCCAAAATTGTGCCCAGTAATCCTCAATCTCTGATTTCTCTACCAGCCCCATGGACAAATATCATATCCAAAACCTTCTGGCAGCCATTTGGCATTTTTCCAACTCAATAATCTACTCAGACAATTCTGCTGACTCGCTCTCTCAATAACTCTGCTCCGCTCCGCTCAACCCACAACTGAATGAACAGTCATCGTGTGTATTTATAGTAAACGTGAGAGGACAAAAACATATCTATAAATATTATACTGTGCTTACTGAAACTGTACAAAATCGTTGTTGTGATTGGTCATAAATTGTGCACGCGCGATTCATTTGCAGGCTGCTCTTCCTCAGAGCGGTCACGGTGTCTGAGCTGGAAATATGACGCTACTATCTAGTCAGACTGGCCGAGTGTCATGGAGAGGATGAGACTGGTAAAATCGGTTGTAACGTGAACCACGGAATGCGCAGGGCTTTGTCATCTCAATCATTCCCAAATGACCAGGAAAAGTCGCTAGATTTGTCGAGATTATTTTGTTTGTACAAACACAACACAAAAACTCAACTTTAGACGGTATCTTGCAATCGAACTCTCAGCCATCCTGGTATTTTCGAGTAGTTGTATATCCCCAATGGGATAGACGAAGTAGGCTACTGCACCAGGCAATAACCTATCCCCATAGTTTACAACTTTGTGGTTGGACGTAAATACGGAAGTCGGCTACACAAATTAATAAACTGAAGCTTGCCAGATAGTGCAATTTGTCTACTTTTACAGGTAAAAAAACACTTGTATCTAGGTCAAACTATTTCAGAAATATGCCATCCTAAAGAACATATGGTATTTAGGAGCGCTGGCGCGCCCCGTGTATATAAGTGGGAACTCATAACGAGATTTTCTCAAATATATTGCATTGGAAGATGGTGTCATACTAAATCCAGACTAAAGTTATACATGTCTGCCATCTAGTGGGGGCGGGGAAATCGAGGTTTCAGAGTGTAAATATCACTAAATGGGTGTTTAACTCTGTAGAACTGCGACTTTGACACCAAGATGGTTAATGGTAGCGGTCAGTGGCTAAAGCAGTTACACTGATGATAACATAAAGTCATCCCCACCGGGAGATTGGCGGGTTGATTTTGGTGTCCTTCTTGATTTTGGTGTGCTCTTGTGGTGCCAACAGAGAAATGCAGGCCAACATTGTCCGCAGTAATGGAGGGAGGGAGTGATAACCGGACGAACGCTATACTAGATGCGCTGGCTTACAACCACGCACAAAAAAGCATCAATACATTAAGCTCATTCCTCCATCAGCACCTAAAGCTGTGCCAGTCAACAGTCAGTCTAATCACCAAAAATAAACCACATGTAGGCGTAGAGCGACTGGTGCATCACATCCCATACAAAAATGAATTACTATAGGATTTGAAGTGTCCTACTCCTATTGTAATGAGGACTGTCTGTCGATAATGCAGTATAGACACACACACACGCAGATAGGGAGAGAAACTACGCACGTAGGGGTCAGTGGCGTCTGGTGGGTCCTAGAACCAGGTAAGCCAGGACCAACGAAGCACACACGCGCAGCGCGCACAATTTTTTGGGGGGTGCGCTTTCAAAGCATGCCCTGATGGGTTTCACAGCACCAGAAGGGCGCTGAGCATTGCCGTGTTAGCTAGCACTAGCTAACGTTAGCTAGCTATCATTAGGCTTCAATTCCTGAACTTAGCTTTAGCGTAGTGTGCAGCCAGGTTATGGGTTACCGTTTACTTCCGATATTACTCTACATTTCAACCATTCCAGTGAAACCAGGTAGTCAAAATAACGTACCTGATATAAAATGGGCACCGCAAACGCAGGCATTTCTGATGATGTCCTCAGTCCAGTCCGTACGCTTAATGGCTTGTAGCCACAGGCAACTTCGGTTCCTCTGAAAAGGCCGGTTTCCTCTTGAAACGAATAAAGTTTGAATCCACTAGAGCGCCGATTTGTACACCCGTAGATGCAACAGCCAGACATCTTGATGGTATATAAAATACTAGTCTTTGCACTAAAATACGTCTCTTTAGTGCTCCTTGCTCTGAATTCGTCTGTCTCCCCCTGCTAGTTTCAAGAATGCGCGCGCATACTTGTGCTGAAGAAGGCTGTAAAAGGGTCTATAATGAACAAATATGACCCACACTCGTTTATTTATGGGCGGTGGCTCTACCACATAAATTCAATAACTGACATAGAACCACCAGGTAATGGCATTTTTACATAGCTTCTGTAACATCTAGTGACAAAATACTGAACTTGCAACCTTCGGGGTGTTAAGTCAGATCCACTATCCACTCGGCCACCACTGACCTGGGAAATCTGTGGAGTCTTTTTGTTTTGATGTCCTGGGACCACTGCCTCTTGTGGTAGCAACATAGAACTGCAGGTCAACAACCCGACGGACAAATCGGCATTTTCTTTTCATAGAACTGCTGGTCAACAACCCGACGGAGAAACAAATCGGCATTCGCTTTTCTTGGTGCGATGGCTTACGCAATAAATAACAAAAAAAAAACTCACATAGCCCGAGAAACAAATCCATTATTTCACCCTTGAAGCAAATTTCATTAGGCTATGTTGCATGATTGTACATCAGTGTTGAATGTTAATATGCTATTACGCTATTGATCTTTAATGACTGCACTTAGTTTCAATTAGTAGCCTACCTGTATAATTGGGATCATAATGCATTTGGGCAGATAATCTGTTTGTCTTGTCATATTTTGCGGCATATTTTGCTTGCACACACTTTCTCTATTTTTAAACATTCCAAATGCACCATGACAAACTCCTCCTAAAAATCTTGCCATGCTGGAAGCGTAATCCTCCTATAATGTATTCCTCCTTTCTCTCCCGTCCTCTTGCAGTGCCACACGCTGATGTCAGGATGGTCATAATGTGTGATGTATGGTGACATGCCATACAAATGGCCCCTTCCAGCAACATTGCGAGCGCAGCCTTACTTTTCCTAAGTTTGAATTGCAGCACTGCAGCTTGGTCCTCGTCCAGCTAGCACAATTGTATCTAATTGGTCCTGGCCTCAGGAGGAATTGGGCATGAAATGGTACTTGTACCCACTGGAAGAGAAAGACTTAAAATTGTCTTTATATCTTCACAGACCATGATTGTATTGTCTTTCATGTCCCCATACCACAGAAGTTCAGGGAAGAGAGAATGCCTTCAGGTTACTATAGAGAAAATATCATACAGCATTGTGCTAATCAAGAACAGACATGAGGATTGTTGCTCTAAGGTGAGAGCTTGTTCCCTCGCTCCCCAGGTGAATAGGACAACACAGACAAAAAATAATGATGTTTATTAATAAACACATACAGAGCCAGTTGGGGATACCTTGCTGTGGTATTCAGCCATAGGCATCCTATATAGGGTAAGATGAACAATAGCCTACCATTATACTACTATACAAATCATGACCCATCTCTACTGTCCCAGAGCTATAGAAATATGCCACATTACCAAGATTTGGGACAGAACACTATGAAATACCTTGTTGACCCCATTAAATGTCTGATGGTTTTACAACCATGTAGCTAGCTAGCGTCACCCAACCTGGCTGTTCCTCCATCCTGCCAGCCCAGAGGCGTAAAGGAGTCATTGCAAATGCAAGAAAAACACAGAACTGCCCGACAGCTTTACTATAGTTCCCAGCCATGGGAAGAGTTACTGAGGACATGTAACAGACAATTTCTCATTCCTAAGAGCAATGTCCCCCTGTCTCACCATCACATCGCCTCAATACCATCTGGCCTACATGAGTGCATGAAAAACTAACCTTTTGGAATATTAGCCTTACCAATTTCCCTTTCTCCATTTGGTTCTGACATTTACAGCCAGTACAAGTGTGGGGTTAGTTGAACAGAAATTGATTACTCAATGGAACACAGGAAGAACAACTTGACAATTCTTGAAGCTATAAAGAGCTGAGGGAACTCATTTGTTCTGGCCCTCTCATAGAAATGTCCTTAAAACATACATTTCAAGGCTCTTCCACATTTCAAGTTCTACTTTCCACTTTGTAGGATTGCTTCAACTTTCACTAGAGCAGCTTTCTCATCTGTGTAACGAGGAGGCTAAGTAGTCGAGTAGTGAAACTCACTCCCCGAGTACAAAGGATGTGCCAACGACCCTGCCGAAAGTGATGCGTCTCTTCGCATAGTTGTTAACCCATCATACTTGCAAGCACAAGGTTGTAGGTTCACGTCCCGTCCTGAACAATCCCTTAACATGGGTCAGAGGAACGAGTGACACAGAAAAAACACAATGCAGAGTTAAATGAAGTCTGTCACAATGGTGCCATTAGCCGGATGTCCAGTAGTGTGGTATGAGTTTAGAGGGGTGAGTGTAACGAGGAGGCTAGAGGCTAAAGTAATTGTTGAGTAGTGAAACTCATTCCCGTTATAAAGGATGTGCTAACGACCCTGCCAATACGAATATCGCTCTTGGTATAGTTATCACATCCAACTTGCAAGCGCAAAGTTGTAGATTTGCGTCCCGCCCTGGACAATCCCTTACCATGGGTCAGAATAACGAGTGACACAGAAAAAACAACACAAAGTGAAATTAAGTCCGTCACCTCTGCAATACTCACTCAAATTGCTATAACAGTCATTTGAAATGTTGAACCTTCCACATGCATGACACAAACAACCCATTTCCCATTGTTACTTACTCTGGACAAATGTACTTATTGTTAAGTCGTTTTGGATAAAAGTGTCTGCTAAATGACCAAAATGTAGATAAGGCACTGTCTACCAGGTCTTGAAATGAAATCTCGCTCCCCCGTGATATATCTGAACAAACTCTCCAAACACTAAATGAGGAACGTGGTTTTAATGTTTCAGTCAAGCTTACCCCCCTCACACACCAAGTTGGCACTCAAAACAGTCGGATGGGTTGGATCAGCAGGCATACTGGACTCTTGTCTTCCTCAAAAAATGATAATTAATAGCACTATTGTAATGATTGTTAACTGGCACAAAATGTTTCATTGTGGTGCAACAAAACTAATTGATAACCGACTACTGGCAACCATTTGATATCATGCTGTCAACACATCCCACACCTACATTAAGTTAATCAGTTCCAGGAAAGGAAAACAATACATATGAGCTTTATAAATGTAGGGTCAATTTATTTACAAAGACAATTAAGGGAAAACTATTCTTCGAAACGAAGAGAACTTTGATGGATAAATATGTCCATGGGCGCAGACCTGTGAAAGACACAAAGATTGATAAGACACCTGGTGCAAATCTGATGACAGAAATCCTATTTCAGAGTAAACAGCAGTAAGATAAATGTGACAAGTGACAACTGTGACTGTGGGCCTGTTTCTCCCTGATATTTATCAGGCCTGGTAATAAACTGTCACATTACCATGCTAATGTGCACGCTTATCTTCAAAAGAGAACAGGAAATTAACTTGCATGACATTTTGTCTATTTTGACTATCCCCCACAGACACACATGGGCAATTTGTTTCAAGTCTGCAGTAGAATCACCAGTCAAACGGTGATAGACGCCATTGTTGCTGGGCACTGTTCATATGGATGCTATAGGGAATGGCAAGCCATTCTGACATACATATGAAAAACTTAATAGATCAACTGTGATTACCGAAGGCTACATGGAACAAACACGTATCCACTTCACTTCTTGAGGAGCTGGTGTCTGACAACGATGAAGGGAAAGGCAAAGCCACTGCCGAAGAACAACACCATCATTCCCAGGAGACGCCACTTGTTTTCAACAGAGAATGGCAGGTTCTGTTAGGACACAAGAAAACAAGAAAATGCACATGATTTGAGAAGGGTCCAGCTGCAGTCTCGCAGATCGCGGTCCGGAGTCTCACGCGTGAGGTGCTCCAGGCGTGAGGTGCTCCAGGCGTGAGGTGATGTCATCAAGTCCGTGTCATATTTATTCAGTTTGAGTAATTTACGATCGAGCTAGCTAACCACCTTTAGCTCAGTTGCTGGTTAGCGATGAGAGGCGGAGTCCCAGCCCAGTTGATAACCCTCCGTTGCGGGTTGGGGGGATGCAACGGTCGGCTAGGATCCTGCCTCTCATAGCTAACCAGCAACTGGTCACGTAGGGCGCATGTTCAATCCACACTAGTCACATAGCTTTCCGTTGCCCTGGAGGTCCACCCGTCTGTGAGCGCAACAGAGGATGCCTGGGATAATTCACTGACAACTTTTGCCTTTTCCTGCTCATAAAGATTTGGCACGATCTTCTCAGCAAAGTGGGTGCGTGACGGGATATCGTAACCTGGCTCAAGCACATCCAGCATATGTTTAAACCCCTCGTTTTGCACAACGGAATATGGCCTCATGTCTGCAGCTTTAAACACCCCAATAATACCTTTTATAATAGCTTTAGCCCGGTCGGATTCTTTAGCTAAGGGCTGCTTAAATGCCGTGGTGATAAGCGGTTGTTGAGCAGGAGGTTTTTCAAGCTCTTCAGCTCCTCCGCTAGCCATGTCTACCACTGGCAGCGCCTGACTAGTGTGGATTGAACATGCGCCCTACGTGACCACGTCGCCTACATCCTTTATAAACCTATCCGCGGACCACATGCGAACCGTAGAGATTTTCTGTAACTAGATGTCAGAACCATCTAGCCTAGATCTGCACCCCTCTTGTCCTCCCATCGTTTCTTTCCATTCTCTCCTTCCTCATCTCTTCTCTCTCTTCTTCTTCTGTCGTTTAAAATTATTATTTTTTTAAAATTATTTTTCGACCTGTCACATCTTTCATCCAGTCTCCTGCCGTAGACGCGCAGCATCAGAGATCAGACCTGGGCTCTCTGCTCAGCCTCTTTCCCTCTTCTTCTCACTGCTCAACACACCATCTATACCCACAGACCTCCTCTATCACTGCTCAACATACCATCTATACCCACAGACCTCCTCTATCACTGCTCAACACACCATCTATACCCACAGACCTCCTCTATCACTGCTCAACACACCATCTATACCCACAGACCTCTATCACTGCTCAACATACCATCTATACCTACCCACAGACCTCCTCTATCACTGCTCAACATACCATCTATACCCACAGACCTCCTCCATCACTGCTCAACACACCATCTATACCCACAGACCTCCTCTATCACTGCTCAACACAGCATCTATACCCACAGACCTCCTCTATCACTGCTCAACACACCATCTATACCCACAGACCTCTATCACTGCTCAACATACCATCTATACCTACCCACAGACCTCCTCTATCACTGCTCAACATACCATCTATACCCACAGACCTCCTCCATCACTGCTCAACACACCATCTATACCCACAGACCTCTATCACTGCTCAACACACCATCTATACCCACAGACCTCCTCTATCACTGCTCAACACACCATCTATACCCACAGACCTCCTCTCACTGCTCAACACACTGTCTATACCCACAGACCTCCTCCATCACTGCTCAACACACCATCTATACCTACCCACAGACCTCCTCTATCACTGCTCAACACACCATCTATACCCACAGACCTCCTCTATCACTGCCCAACACCGTCTACCCACAGACCTCCTCTATCACTACTGAATAGTGGTGCAACGGATCATCGTTGATCCGTGATTGTAAGGAAAGCAGAAGCACTTTAAATGAAAAGAAAAAAAACTGTACACATCAGAAATGTGTTTAATAAATGCTATGGTGTTTTTTCCAAAGAACAAATCTTCTTCCTCTTTAAATGTTGTGTTTTAAAACTGTTTAATACCGTGATATACCATACCATGGACCTTGATACCGTGATATTACCGTACCGTGAGTTTTTAATACCGTTACATGCTTAGGTTCAATAAAAACATTTACATACATATACATTTTAAATATGTTTGATAAACCACATTGTATATTCAATAATCTCCACAACATTAGCTAAATCACTTGAGGCTTCATGCGTTGTCTTTGTAGCTAAAGCCAAAAAGCCATTCACCATAACTGGAGACATATTAGGCCTACTTCCAACTGCTGCTGTATTGGCCGAGAAAATGCTGGACAAAAACACAGCATATATAAATTTAAAATTGCCTGTCAAAATTATGTTGAATTTCAAACATATGAAATGTAGCATTAAACTGTTTTTCAGTTGCAAGGTTGTTTAAATCATACACTGATGGCTCTGTATTGTACCTCTTTATAGGCTTTTTTTTCTACCAGAAATGATTTGCGGTGGTCAGGGGGTACTTGGCTGAAAAAAATATTTCAAAGGGGGTACATTACTGGAAAAAGTTTGAAAACCACCGATTTAGCAGACTTTTATCCAAAGTGTCTTCAATAATTGCATTTAACATGGGTAGCCCAGTGTACTACTACACAGCAGAACTCATAAGTGCATCTCCTTTCTAAACAAGTGTCTAAGAACTTAACCTAGTGCTAAAGTAAAAGTGCAAGAACAAATACAATTCGACAGACATAGGTGCAACCCATGTTAAGGGCTTGCCCAGGGTGGGATTTGAAAGCATGTTCTCCGGTTTTCGAGGTGGGCGTTAATGGACAGTTGCGTCAATAGGGACGTCCCCAGGGGTTAAATTGGGCTGGGTCTATCCGGGGCTCAGCCCTGGCACATCCATCATCAACATTTAATTTATTTGTACATTTTTTCTCGGTCTTTATTGTTAAAAGAATGCAGCCATTTCATGTTCACCATTAAAATGAATCACAATTCATTTAAGTTACTGTTTTTTTAATGTTTAAAATGCGTCATCATTTTCACTGGCCTACTCTTCACTTTCGCTCCGCTTGTCAGTCAGTTGTCAGTAGAATTGCTGTAGCCTATGCTCATGGCATAGGATAGGGAGCCCTCAGATTATTACAGATTATTATATGAGTGAGTAGGGTATACCTTGGAGTTCATCTGATATTCCGATTAAGCAATGTTGTCTCTAACACCACCAAGATTTTAGTCTTCCAGGAATCACTGGCAAGCTATCCAGTTAGCTAACGTTAGCCAGCTAGATATAAGGCCTACATTAGCTAAATCAAGCCGCCTAACATGGCAAGTCATCACATCAGCCACGTTAGCTAGCTACATTACCTAGGTAGTTTACTGTAAATTATTCTGTTTTGCTCCTACTCATTTCTGCGATGCAGAAATGATTTATTTCCTTTCTTTCTTAAGTTACATTATTTTAAAAGCTAACAGAAATGAGACAGGATGGGGTTGAAAGGAGAAAACGTACATATATTTAAGGAATGTAGCCTATAAGTTATTATTTTAGCTAGTTAAATTAGTTGAAGGTAATATGATCATGGCATAATCTATCATAGGCTGAGTTGTACAGTAACTGTACAGTATTCTAGGATTGAATCACCAAACCCAGCAGAGTGATGCAGCACAGAGTGGAACAGCCCAGCATAGGGTTGAGAAGCAAAGTGTTAGAATTTAATTTAATGAAGAATACTTTAATTTCAAAGATAGATTATTAAAGGCTTGATATTTGCTATTAATGAAGCAGTATAGACTAAGCGCCACCATCACTGCTGCCACTGCACGCACCCTTGCCAACCCCGCTAACACAGCCCCCCCCCCACCTAACAAATCCCAATTTAACCCCTGGATGTCCCTCTTGGAGGGACTGTTAGCACCCCGTTAAGGACTGAGTTTAACCAACCACTCTACCACCAGTGCTTACAATTCATTTTTCAAACTGGGGGGGAATTCCCCCCTGTTTCTCAGATGGGGGGAATTTGGAGACTTTGGGGGGGAGCTACTTGAGTTTAATCACACGTCTTGCGAATTCTTAATTGTCCCCAGAGGTGGTAGAAGTACACATGCCAAAGTGCAAATACTCACCCAAAAAGACTCAGGCAGTGTGCACTATTATAATCTACCCGCGATGTCATGAATGTCACGATACCAATTTTTTTACCATGATATGAATACCAAATTTAGTATCACACAACTCGATACTGAAACGATACTTGAAACTAAAACGATACTAATTCGATACTCGATACTAGGGGTTTAACGGTACTCAAAAATCACAGTTCAGTTGGCTATATACAGTACCTGGGTATTGAAGTCATTGAGCTACATCTAGTCACTTGCCTGTGCCTCTCCCCATCGCTCCCTCTTGTGTTGGGAACAAGGCGTCTACTCTACTCACTGTTCATTAGTGATGACACATCATTATACAACGGGTGCTTGGTTAAAAGCCGTTGTATGTGACACGATATACCACGGCAAAGCCTCTTTACAGTTCCATTTGAAATATGACTGCGCCTATAATTACACTACATACTCGCATCATGAACCATCAAGCTTTGAGCCGTTGTAGGTGCACCGTCTTGTTTCACTGTTTCAACATTCCAATGTAATTTTCGCACTGACAGTCAGTTTATCACATCCTGATTTTTTCCCTTACCGGATAAAGTAACCACCAAGACTCCCAATATGTGGTCTGTTTACCAAAATAAAGCCTGTTTGAAAATGTGTCGACACATTGTTGGACTTCCCCGGTAGGGTCTGTTGGCTACAGTGTAGCCTGTGTGTGTCATCCACTAACGTTACAGCCGAATGCGCACATCTCCGGTGCCGTAATCTGTGCATTTGCATCAAACAACGCACGCAGGCGATTTTCAAGATGTGAAGAAGCAACTCCAGGATTTAAATCATTTATCCTTTCATTAGCTAATCACGGCGAATCAACTCACAATGTATTTGGCTAGCTTATGCTAGCTAGCCTGGTCTAACCTAAACTGAGACTACAGTGACATATCAGACGTGGGGGAAAAATCGACTTGTTTGAGGACAATGAGGCTGGCAATCATAAACAGTTTGTTGCCAATTAGTTTTGACGCTATAAGTATGACTCAATACTGACCTATAGATGTGTTCAGGACGCGACCTTCATCAAGTGTGAGCAATTTGGGGTAAATTGGATAATGTATGTAGGAGTTATGAGGACTCCCTGTAAGCAGTATGCTTGTTTTTTTTTTTTACGGTATTACGGTTTACCGCGGTGCTATAAAATATGGACGGTCTCGTCAGCAAAACCGTCTTAAGAATTACGCAGCAATTTCTGAATAAAATATATTATTTTTGTTGTTGGTGGTGGTCTTGGTGTTATAATTTAATCGTGTTAACAACACTAGAACGGTTTTGAATGCACGCACCCTCAGAATTTTAGCCTACCGTAGCCGGTAGGCCGTACACAGTATAATACAACAATGATGACAATAATAATGTTTAGATAAATGTAGCCCAGACCAGAACGGCAGGATGTCTTTTTCGGAGGCTCTCCGTTTATTGTCCAACAAACCGTAAAGCCTCTGTCAACGAAGCCCCTCTCACATATGGCCTAGGCTACAACAAATGCACAAAAGAACTAAATCCTATATGCTTGCAATCGCGATCACTTCTGAATATTCTGAAACGGGCTACAACTGCTATTTGACAAAGTAGGCTATCCTACCTCTTTTGAAACGCTTCAGTAACAAGACCGCAATGCAACCGCTACAACAACATTACAAGTCTAGGCCTACTCTCGTCTAATTAATGATGTCAAATCAAATTTTATTTGTATAGCGCACCAAAGTTATCTCGGTGAGTGAAACGTCTTATAATATGCCGTAAATAAGGTCTAGGTTGTCAAAAACGAGCATTGTCCTTTAACAATGCTAATGCAGGGACACGCAATACAGCGGGGAGAGCGGTGAACGCGCATTAAACATCCACATGAATGTGTAAACTTCGTGGACGCGACCGTGTCAACAAATCACGTGGTTAAAAAGCACAACTGCGCATGCCTGTGACGCAAAAAAACACAACTGTGCATGTCAAAAGGGGTCGGTGGACCCTTCAAAAAGCTTCACTCTCAAGAACGAGGCATCGACGTAGTCACCGCATCCAGTTCTATTAATACATCTATGATCAAACTGAAAGGTGGGGCTCGCCATTTTACATTTTCCAGGGGGCGCTCTTGAGCCGTTCTGCCACGCCCATTTCCGTCAGCCATGAAATATCACATTTTTCCACCGGGACTGACGTATCTGCAAGGTTTCATGCATTTTCATCGATGTTTAGGCCGCCAAAAATGGAGAATAAGGTAGGAGAAGGAGAATAACAATCCTTACAATTTCAATAGGGCCTCGCACCGCACCGCCAGTGCTCGGCCCCCAATTAATTAAATGGTCTGCCAACACATTTGCTGCAAGATTAAATTGCCAATCAATAAAGGCTATCGTATCGTATCATATCATATAGCCTGATGTATCTGACAAATTCCAGAAATTGAACTACAACTCACGAAGGCAGCTAGTAACCTTAGCTACAACTTAAAAGTACAAGTAAGTTACCATTTTAGTAACGTTATGATGCATTACATCTTAAATGGTGTTGAGAGACTAAGATGAAATGGATTATCCCCGACATGTGCGGCAGCAGTGAGTAGGCTAAACAAAGCGGAGAGCGCCGATTCGCCGGTAGAAGACAGTCGATGCGCTGTGGATATAAAACATTTAAGTGTACAAATTTGCCTTTTATTTGAAAGATGGGGGACTACAAACTGTAGCGACTTAGGAGAAAAGGCTTTCATCTTTCCAACGATGTGTTTACTTTGGTGAGTAACGAAACGGTTTTGTCTGTAGACTCGGCCGACCGGGCCGATGAAGCGCTTTCATAGGCAAATTGCATTGAGAGTAACAGGGCGTTATCTGTATAGATATCGCCCTGGACCAGGTCTACGTTAGTACTAGCTAACTAATAATTTGGATTACCTTCAGAGCTTTCTAAAAGGATATGACCTTCGCTTATGTTCCCAAACGGACTTTGTGTTCCTAATAATAGCCATAATTTACAAACTTGTCTCCATTTTCCACTACACCCTGGTAACGTTACTAAAGGTCAATTGGGTCTAGACCAAGCCCCCAGGATTCGAAATCTAAAGTGAAGGCCTATTGAACCGCGCCATCTTGGCTAGATTTGTAGTCATTTTGCCATTTCCGGTGACTTTTGTACTTGCGCAGTTGTGCTTTTCTGTCCGACGCGCGTCCATGCACGTTCCCGGTTCTCCCCGCTTTGATTTAGCAATGAAAACCGGCTTGCATATTAACCTGTTTTTGTAAAATATATCCATTGAAGAAATTATTTGTTCATCCAGGCATCTTAGTTTTAACAGGTTAAATATAACTGAACATGTTTTGTTTGCTAGTAGATGGTATTCATTCCGTTCGCGATAACGTTATTGCAGCCAGGCTAAATTCCTCCAGGGAGCCAGTGACCGGCGAGTTGAAGAGCTTCACTCCCCGCCAGCAGGAGCTTTGGCCGCTGCTACCGCATCTCGCATAACCCGCTGAGTTTGTGGCTGCTATTTCACACTCGCCCTTGATCAATCCCAATACCGATCCATGGTAATAATGAATCAATCGTTCAGATCGGCAGTGCTGCATGCATGTTACAACATCATTGTTAGCTTTATTAACATAACCATAGACTACATTTATCTCTCTAACGTTAGGCTATCCATCTTACACCAGTCGGCCATTCGATAGCTAGAAGCGGTCAACGCCAACGTTGACCGTGGACGCGCGTAGGACAGAAAAGCACAACTGCGCAAGTACAAAAGTCACCGGAAATGGTCAAATGACTACAAATTTGCCAAGATGGCGCGGTTCAATAGGGCTTCATTGTTGATAGCGGTCAGTGAATGGAGTGGCTGTATCCAGTTCTATTAATACATCCATGGTCTAGACACATATTGGCCATTGCCACTCCGCCTGACCTGCTATCTAATCTGTTAGCCATCTAATAAGTAGAAAACTAGGGACGTAGCTATCCTACCTAAGTTGTTATAGAGACGTCAACTGGCGAGCTACTAACGTCGGTGAAGCTAGCTAGCACTAGGGTAACGTCCGAAACATAAATAGAATTGTTCACCCTGTTAGCAAGGCTTATTGCTTCGAGCTATACAGTTCCACTGGCATGCATTTAACCTAATACCAAATCAGGAACTTAACTCGCTAACGTTAGCTAGACAGTTTGTCTAACATTAGCTTGCTAGGCTAGCTTACGTTAGCCTAACAAAGCTAGGTAGCTACTTCCAGAGCTAGTTAGTGCTAACGTTAGCTGGCTAGCGTTGGTACTGCTATTTTAAGTTATCATCAAACTTCACACTGAAGGTAGATAGGCTACACAGAAACATGACATTTTAAAGTGATTAGCTAGTTTGCTAACAAACGTAGTAGGAATCAAGCTTGCGTTAGCTGGCTAGCTGCTAGTGACCTCCAAGCAGGCTTGAACCGTGTTTGAGGCAGTTACAATACACCGGGTTGAATTCTCATTCGTAATGTTATGGAAAATTAGTTTACCTTTCCAGGTCCCTCTGAGTAGTGAGAGGACCGAACCGCGGAGGTTGCAAATCGCCGAACAGCTTGTCCAAGCATAATTATTTTGGTATTTCTTTCCTTGAAGAGTAAAAAGCTGCGACGTGCGACCTTCTTGTGTGGAGAATGTCGAACAGGATTGTGGGAAACATGTACGGGGCAGCTGGGAAATGTAGTTCTTATTTTTGCAGTCATTTGCCAGTTTCATGACTCTCGGAGTTAAGGGATACCCTAACACCTGTGTCTGGAATTAAGCTTATAATGTCTAATTGTGTACCTAGGAACTGGAATGAGGAATCGATTAGTGCGGTCAAGATATTGTAAGGACAACAATAACACAAATGTCAATATACCTGTAGGCCTACTGGTTATATTATGGCAAATAAACTATTCTATTCTATTCTTCTCTATTCTATCCTAAACTCTATTCGAGAGGAGTCAGGACTGACAATGTGACACACCATGATGTAGGCAACATCTCTGTAACTAGTAGTTGCACACTACTGTTAGTCATGTCTCTCTTATGAAGTATTAGCCCATGTTTAGGCCTATTGCTCTGTAAATGTTCTTAGCCAATAGACAAACATTTTACAGGAGCTTGCTTGATTGTCTTGTTGAGAGAGGTCAGGGAAGAATTTTTACAGCTCACTTTTCTGGCCCCCGGGTGAAACAGTTGTTTTGCTTCCGTCTGGAATATGTAGGGGTGGGACCTGAATGTTTTGAAGACGTTACATGATAACAAAGGAAGAACATTCTCAAAGCAACATTCTCAAAGCAACATTCGAATAATGTTTTCAGGATGTTATTGATGCCTCAGAACACAAAATGTTTGTTCTAGAATGTTACTGCAATTTGATATTTTAACAAAACATTTTGTCTGCAACATTCTGAGGATGTTGGTAACAGATTATAGAATGTTCTTTTATACAACGGTTAGTTGTGGTTCTTGATTCTGATTGGCTGGAAGCCGTGTTAAAATACTTTGTAACACACACCTGGGACCGCATATTGTTCCATTTTCAGTATTAACGCGCCTCCCATTTGATCCAATGCATTGTAGTTGTTGTTGTTGCTTGGCAACCCTTTTGTTAGGGGAACTATTTTGCGCGATGGAATTGAGGGAATGATGCTTCGTTTTGAATAAATGTTAATATTTTACATTGCTGTGTGTTTATTTTACACTAATAGCTGTAGTAACCGTTGTATAAAAGCAATAAACCACTCGATATATAATATGCTCTCATAATGTTACATAACAAAGGAAGAACAAAACATTTAGCATTTATTTTTTCAAAGCATGTTATCCAACTCTAATATAGTATAATTCTTGGCACATTAAAAACATTTAGCTGAAAACATTTTAAGAATGTTGGGGCATCATGTTCTAACAGGATTTTCAGTAAACATTTTGAGGTTATAAGCTAATATTTTAGAATGGTTTTTAGAGCATGTTATCCTGAAAACTTCTGGGAACAAACAAAACAACAAGCTGAAAATGTTTTAAGAACATTAGAGGATAATATTCAAGCAATGTTGTCACTTTCACATTTTAAGAAGGTTATTGGTGCCATGGGCTCAGAATAGTGTTGGGGCAATGTGACCTAATTACACACTGGTATAGGATTGGGGCCGCACCGTGTATTTGCGCACATGTGTAGGATATTGCGTATATGATTGAGGCTGTGCTGCATATTTGTGCACAGGTGTAGGATATTATTAAGGTGGCGAGGTAAGGATGGGCGGGGCAAGACTGGTTCGCTGGACTGGAGAGACAGCAGACGGTCGGGGACGAGTCCCATGACGGACATTTCATTTAGTTACTCACTCTCCTAATTCTATGGTTATACTTGCTCAGAGAGGGCGCATTAATCCATTTATCAGTCGCCATTGCCGTTTATCATAGCATTGCTTGGGCGGCAGGGTCATCCCCCCCCCCCCCCTCCATGCCATGTACCAGCCTGCTTCAAGACCTCCACCATCATCCCCGTACCCAAGAAAACAAAGATCCCAGACCTAAATGACTACACGCCCATTGCTCTGACCTCTGTAGTAATGAAGGTATTTCAGTGCCTTGTTCTGCTGCACCTCAGATCCATCACGGACCCACTCCTGGACCCTCTGCAGTTCGCCTACAGAGCAAACAGGTCTGTGGACGACATAGTAAACATCGGCCTCCACTACATTCTATAGCATCTGAAACACGCAGGCACCTACGCCAGGATCCTGTTTGTCAGCTCTGCTTTCAACATCATCCTCCCGTCCACACTGGAGTACGAGCTCTACCAGCTGCAAGTGCCTGACTCTACCTGCAGGTGGATCACCGACTTCCTTTCTGACAGGAAACAGCATGTGAAGCTGGGCAAAAACATCTCTGACTCCAGGTCCATTAGCACAGGCCCCCCCACGGCTGCGTCCTTTCCCCCTACTCTTTTTCCTGTACAAAAACAGCTGCACCTCCAGTCACCAGTCTGTCAAGCTCCTGAAGTTTGTGGACGACACCACCCTCATCAGACTCATCTCCGGTCCACCTACAGGTGGGAGATCCTTCACACTGAATGACACCCCAGTGATCACTGTTGACTCCTTCCGCTTCCTGGACACCACCATCTCTCAGGACCTCAAATGGGAACTAAACACCAGCTCCCTCGCTAAGAAGGCACAGCAGAGGATGTACTTGTTGTTGAATGTTACTTAGAATGTTTTCAGCGGGAAGTTCTCAGAATGTTCAAGCAAAACATTCTCCAAAAATGTTCTTCAAATGTTTTGTGATAACCTTCTTAAAATGTTGAGTGACAATATTGCTAGAACATTATACCCTAATGTTCTTGAAAACATTTTTGGGAAGTTTTCTTTCAGTTCCCAGAATTTTCTAGGATGGCATTGGATCAGCAACTTCTCCCACATAAAAGAAACAATCTCCATCAAAAACAAAACAAACTAGAGGGGCTTGCACTCAGAGTGCAGACCTCCACCCCTGCCCCCCCCCCACCGAAAAGTTAGTAGAATGCCTTAAACAGCAAATACTTGGAGACAAACTTTATTAATTCTGGTGATCATAGTTGATTTTCAATCACAATCCGAATTATGAAAATATTTTTCTTAAATTCTATTGACTTTGACTGGAGGAATGGAGCCATTTCAAAAACTTGAAAGAAGGCGAAACACTGTTTGAAATTCTCACGGTTAGTAGGTTATTACTGGAAAGACACTCACAAGTTTTTGTTTTGATAACTTCACCGAAATGGCTTCGTAGTAATTATTAGAAAATCCAGTCTATGGGAGTTTACATTGAAACTCCTCTCCCTCTCCGATAGGAACAAATCCGCTAGGGGTGCATGTTTTCACTTTCCCTCCCTATTCATGTGGTGAAAGGGAGCTCATGGAAAACTATGGTTACATATTGTAAGTTCTATAAGTGGAGCGAAGCCCCACAGAGCAAGCTCCTATTGGCTTGAGAAAGCCTAGCCAGCTACATTGACTGAGGAAAAAAAACATACACGCACCTGTGTCCAACTAGGTCCGGTGCACCACTGTATAAGCGGGCTTCGCTTGCACATCTGTTCCTAGCCGAAATTTTCAGCGAGCAGACTGTATGTTCAGCAAACTATGCGCCACCGCCGCCACATTCATAGAACTAGGGTTACAATACGTATTCGTCATTCTATTTCGTGGAGCTCCGCCCCACAGGGCAAGCTCCTATTGGCATAAGCAGAGCTTACACTCTTGCTGGATCTGTTAACAAAAAAACTGGCCAGCCAGGACACAAGCCAGGGCTCTAAGGTGAGACCATACCAACAGTTGGCCCGCCAAAGCACTGGCCCCTACCCACTGCACCCACGTCGTCTGTATCTGTGGTGTCAAACTAGCAGCATCTGTTAGCATGTGGAACTACAATTTTGCCACCGCCTTTTTGAAAAGGTGGAGGTCCAAAATTGGGCTCACGCCTCCTGTCTTACGAGAAAGTAGCGTGAATAATATCCCTCATTCCTCTGTTCCAACAGGACACAGTCATCGCTCCTTTCGATAAAAGTTCAGCAATCTCTGCTGACAGCTGCGGTTTGATTTGATTTGTATGCAGAATGGCTGACATTATGCAGAATGCCTGCGTGCGAACTTGCCCGCTCATGCGCATTGTGAGAACGCCGTCATTCACAGTTCTTGGGAACCTTGTGATCTCATTGGCCCTTTTCGAATCCAGTCCCTCCCAACTCGCACTCAGTCACCGAGTGCACTCCGTTTTGTAGTCCCCTCACAGCTGAATGTAGTTCCCTTGATTAGGGTGTAGGGTATAAAAACGCACTCCCCTCACTCAAGCGGAAACAGGAAACACAAACCACAACGGTTACCATGGTTTCGCGTCAACAGCACTTTGCAGCGGTAGAGGCATCGTTCGTATCTTCCTTGTTACAGCTTATGAGGATTGCCTATATCAGATAGTCTTCCTAGGTCCTAAGTGGAAATATCCAAATGACAATATGGCCAAGGCATTAAATTATATTTATACATCATTTTAAGAACTCTTACCTATTCATTTCACCTTTACCCTCATTCATTATTATTAGGCTATTAGGCCTATTGTCAATAAAATAATTGTTATTTTTCCCCCGCAGCTGCTTCCGCACGATTATTTGTAATAGTGTATACTTGCATGCATGAAAACAAAGGAGTCCTGATTTTGTTTGTCCTGATTTAAAACAAGCCCATTTTATGCTAATTTCATCTTCACTGTTATGAAGCACTTTGGGCTGCAATTCTTGTGATGAAAGTTGCGATAGTTTATTAAAACAAGCCCATAAAAACTGCACAAGCTGGCCATATGAACCTGTGTTTGTCCTCTTGTCATTTCCTGCAAATAATGTCTGACATTCAAAATTTGGGGGAAGAGTAGTATATAGAAAGTGCACTTACCCAAAAAAATCTATAAATAGTAAACCATACATAGTAAACCAGGATTTTTCTGTGATCTCATCCTTTCCAGAGCTGTGTTCACCTATGGTCTGAATTATAGGCTAGTTTAGATTGCAGACCATACCACTAATATGACAACCAGAGATTGCACATATTTGTCTCCAGATTCAGTATAAAGGATACACAGGGATTGCCACAATTCTTATTTATTGAAAATAAAATATTATTGAAAACTGAAAATCACCGATCACAACTTAAAATTATTAACCCCCATCTATGGACCCCCGTCTTTTTTGGCAGTGGAGGGATGGTTCAAGTGAGGACACCCTGGATGTGTCTGGGAGGGATGGTGGATCGGACGTGGATGTGCCTGCGAGGGATGGTTGATCATATGTGGATGTGCCTGGGAGGGACAGTGGATCTGGACTGGCCTTGATGGTGGGGTTTGACATGCATGAGGCAATGAGGACAGGTGGAGTCAAATATGGTTTTGACCCCAGTGCCTCATGCATGCCATCATAGAAGCTCCAAGTAGCAGGGGTTTCCTCTCCCTGGTCAGTCCCAGAGCCAGTTGGTGGAGCTCTCAGCTCCTAAAACAAACAGTGGCATGAGATCTCTGCAGCATCTAGAAGGCTCATGTTATGTTATGTGAAACAAATTTACTGTGTACTTCTTTAAATTCTCCCATTTCTTTGAGGCCTGTTTAGGACTTGCCTGACCCTCCAGGTTCTTTTATGATGAAGCTGTTAAGAAATATGTCCGGGAAGATGGTTAAAATGTTTTGGTCAGAATGAGTGCTGAGTGGCCCCTCCAATCACTCCACATCTTACCAAGTAGGCCTACACATCATTTGTCAAGTCCTAGTAATGGGATACAATCACCCAATGAATTTTCTTTCAAGGAATCTTAAACATTAAGGTGTTTTTGGTTGTAGGCCTAATCAGTGAAATCTGCCAATGGGACAAGTGAAACTTTGCTTAATGTTTGGAAGAAGATGCATTTATCTAAAAACAAAGTCACTTGACCTATATCTCACTTAAATGTTGCTTGTTGGTTTAGTGTCTACTGTACATTACGTGTAAAAAGATGTGTTTTGTGGTGAGTGGCAGGCCATTCATGGACTAAACCTATGAAAATACATAGCCTAATACTACTCCCAAGCTTCTTTAGTGCTGTTTCGTTTTTTTGTGGACAACTTTTCATTTTCCATTCTCAGTTTGATCAGCTGTTTAGTCTGAGCAACAGTCCCGGTAAATATCCACCACTTTACATTACAATCAAATGAACATAATCTACCGTTTTCTGAACTGGAGAACGGAATTTGATGCGAAATAGAATGCAAATGTCGTATAATTTGTGAGGAACTTACATTTGTACGGTGCGTCTTCCATTTCGGACAATAAACACAGCTGCACATGTGAATTGAGCCTGCATCGGTGCAGACTCGCTACAGAGGGTGTTATAAGCCACTTCCACTCGGCAGTAATTGGTTTCGGATGGCACTTAATATGGCGCGGACTACGCGTGAACGCACAAACCGAGGGGGAGTGCATAGGGCGAGGAAAGAGGAGCTGGATTCGGAAAGGGCCATTTGCAAGCCCTTCTCAGGAACTGTGAGTGTGCTGATGCCGTTTTTGTGGCATCGTCATTATTTTCCGAGGTATTCTTCTTCAACTGCCATACAACTCCCCCATCTGGTTGGAAATCCTCAAAACTACCTCAAAAAATAATGACGATGCCACAAAAAACGGCTAAAAAGATCACTTAACGGTAGCGCCGAGCTTTCAAAACCCATTGTTTGTTAGAATAGGCGTTTCTGCTTTGGTGAGTGGCTTTGAAATGTTTATTTGACACTTTTAAATATGAGCGCCAAGCGCTGCCAACTTGGCGAATATTTAAAAGTAAAAATTTCCTATGTTGGTAGAAAGGCCTGTGGTAGCAGATGCTACGTCATCAGCACACTCACAGTTCCTCAGAAGGGCTACTCATTTGCATATCCAGCTGGGTCTGACACCGGTTGCCTTTCCTGATTCTACCTCCAGACCGTGTCCTGATGGCTCAGGGGAGCTGCTATCTTCTCACAGTCTTGCTAGCTCCAGGGCCAGAACAAGTCTCTACCGCTCTGGGGTAATACCCACGGTGAATGTTTCTATCCACTGCAAAGGATGAGTTGGACAAGGTTCTTCTGAAGTGTAGCTGATATTTATTTCTATAAATGTCCTTGTCATAGAAATTGTAGTTTCACCACCTCACCACCTCCCTCAACCTTTCACATAGCTGTGCTAATCTAATTTATGACAGGATGACCTCCAGGAGGTCAACACACCTAGACGTTGTCTGCTCCAGAATAACCAGCCTTTGTCCCATTGTCCCTGCAAGAATTACCACCTTTTCTCATGTCACGTGTCTGTATTCTCGACCACTGTTGATGACGTATGTCATTTATTATGACGTGTACAGATAGGTTAGCCAATCACATCCCTGGAAGCGTCTTGCTTGAATATAAGGTGGTGCAGGACAAGCCTACTGCACTTCTGTTGGATGAACCACTCACGTGCATTGTCCTGAAGTCCTTGCGCTCGTATGTTTTCTCAATAAACCAGACTTGACCTCTTTGAGCGAACCTTGGCAAATCTTTTTACTTTCGATTTAATTCCATTACATCCTTCACAAAACTAGGATGGCATAGAGCGCCAGCCAAAAAGAAAGACGGGAAATCAGCCCAGTCATATCTTTGTGCACGCTTCATTCATCCCCCGTCCCTCACTTTACGTAATGTCATTCATAACAATCCCATATACCTATACTCTTAAAGGAGTACACACCCTATTTCATCAACACTACCCCCATTCTGGATGGTGATTAACTCCTAATACCACTCCAGCACCCATAACAAGGCATAACACACATTTTACTTTACCGTTACATGGACATTAGACATGTTTCCCCTTAAGTCCTATGAACATACGTTGCACTATGCATGTTTAACACTAGGGATGTAACGATAACCGGTTTAGTGATAAACCGCGATTAAATGTGATTACATTTATCGTGATGAATTGATCAATAAAACCGTGTTTGATTACCATGCTTTGAAAAACTCACTGTAAATACTGTCCAGCATCAACCAAAACTACAGTCTCCCAAAAACATTATTTTAATGTTTACACAAACAAAAAGTGCAGTGCTGCTAATTTTCTTTGTGGTTTTCAATATAAAACTTGGTGAAACTATTTCAGTGTGTATATCAGTAGTTTTTGAACATTTTCAGAACATTTTAACAGTAACGCGATAATACTCATAACCATGATAATTTTGATCGCTATAATCGTGATGTGAAATGACGGTGAAAACAGTCCTCCATATAGTGGAGGCCATATCCAGTCCGTGTTCAGGCGTGCAGAGTAGTACAGTGGTAAGTCGGGGGGGGGGGGGGCTTTTGGTTTCCAATAGTTGGTTAGTCAAAGTCCGAAAAACTAGTGGTTCCCTGCTTAAACATTCCATGCACAGCTTGTACCGGCAATTCCAGGACAATTGTTTGGAGTACTATCCTAGCTCTCTCTGAAAGAAAGAAGATGTTTTAACAACATATAATGACAACATAAAAACTCTATAATATCACCTTACTGTTTAAATATACTTTTTACAAAATACACAGCTTCCTTCCCATATAGAAAAACTAAATGGGAGAGCCAGTACCAGCCTGCACCAGGTCTTGTTGCCCTGCACTACCCCCACTAGATCCATCAGACATTCAGACACAGATCAGACATTCCAGGCCCATCTAGCAGAGTGGCAGAGATAGTGTCAGGAACAGGCTCTGCGTTCCCCCTGTCACTGCTGCTGCTTGCATCATCCACGAACAAGTTGGCCAGATCCAGTTCGGAGTCTAGAGGATCGGCATAGAGATCAGGTGGCAGAACTTCCGTCGTCTGCCAAGCGTCGGCGTGTTCAAACACCCAGCAGTTGTCCAGAGGCGTGTGGAAGTGGTACGCCTTGAGTTAGTCATGGTGGACGATCTTTACCTTTGTTCTTGGTGTCCTCTGGATCCAGTAGATTAGGTCGTCCAACTGACCCAGTACAAAATAAGGCCCCTCGTAGGATGGTAGGAACTTCCTGACTTGATTCCCTTCACCAGGTGCCATACCGTGTCATCAATGCTGTAACATGTCTTGTTGACATTCCTGTCGTATTGCTTTTTAGTACGCTCCACCGACTGACCCAGTACTTTCCTTGCAATGTCATGAGCCAGCTCCAACCGGTCCCGCAGCTGTGCAACATACTGAGGAGGGGTTCTGGCATGCTCGTAGTTGGGTGGAAGGCCAGCCACTAGGTCAACCGGCTCCGTCAGTTCCCTACTGAAGAGCATCATATTCGGGGTGAATCCAGTGGAACTGTGCTTAGTTGCCCTATAGGCCATGCCAACAAATGGGGTCATGAGGTCCCAGTCCCAATGACAACGTTCTGCTGTGGTGGCCAGGATCTTCTGCAAGGTGGCATTGAACCTCTCAACTTGCCCATCCGATTGTGGTCTGAAAGGGGTGGTGTGTGTTTTCTCAATTCCTAGCAGCTCGCACATCTTCTGGAAGACCTCAGACTCGAAGTTGGAGCCTTGAGCGCTGTGAAGGGTCTGTGGTGCTCCGAAGCAACAAACCCATTCAGCTGCAATAACTTCAGCCACCGTAACTGCGTGGTAAATGGTAAATGGACTACACTTATATAGCGCTTTTCCACCTTAGCGGCACTCAAAGTGTTTTACAATGGCCTCTCATTCACCCATTCACACACACATTCACACACCAATGGTGGTAGCTGCCATGCAAGGTGCTAACCTGCTCATTGGGAGCAATTTGCGGTTAGGTGTCTTGCTCAAGGACACTTCGACATGTGGACAGTCGGAGCTGGGATTCAAACCGCTGACCCTTCGATCATTGAACGACCCGCTCTACCAACTGAGCTACAGCCGCGTGGTCACTCGGCAAAGGGTAGGCCTCCACCCACTTGGTGTAGTAGTCCTGCACCACCAGAATAAAGCAATTGTGGCGTTCCGTCTCATTCAGGGGACCCATGAGATCAATTGCAATCTGCTCCATTGGTACTCCCACACGGACAGGGAGTGCTCTATGCCGAAATGTCCTCCCACAGGACCATCATGCATCTGTTTCATGATGTCTGTCCGAAACACACGGGGTAGGAGTACCTGTGGGTAGAACACTGCTTCTTCAACTGAATAGAAGCGCCAGAGGAGGATGCCATCTTCTCACTTCTCAGTTTTCTTGCAAGCTGAAAGTTTCTAGGAGCAGATGTGCAGGCGCAGCCCGCTTATACAGTGGTGCACCAGATGTAGTTGGACACAGGTGTGTGTATGTTTTTTTTCTTCAGTCAATGTAGTTGGCTAAGGTTTCTCCAGCCAAGAGGAGAAATTAAACGAAATAGAACACAAAATAGAACACTGACATCATGACCTCATTTTTGCACATGCTCGCAATGTTCTTCTGGTGTCTTCTGTGACATATTAATTATCACTACCTACTGGCCTGGCATGCTTCTATGAGCATTTTAAATTGTTTTTGTGTGTGGATGGAGAAGTTTTCTAAAACACCATTGGTGTGGACAGGAATTTAATGTTTTGCACTCACCTGGGTGGTGAAAAGCAGCCATCCTTGCATCAGACCACCCACCACAACCGCGCCACAACCGTTATCAATATTCACCGTCACACCAAACCCTGTCGCACTGCAACTCTGGGCAGATGCGAATTCTGAATCTATTTGGATGCTGACCACCACACTGAGCTACTTACCCCCTGTCACAGCTGCCACATCCATCAGCCCGGGGTCACAACCTGGCCTGCTGCCACCTGTCTCCACTGTTACTCCCTCCCTCCATCATTAGTAAAATGAAGGATAAGGAGTCCGTTCACTTCCTCTACAGGCAAGGACAAAGCTACAGTCTGGATTGTCCACCTCTTTTTTGTGTGTGGGCACCATGAGTAAAATGTATGATGCAGTCTTCTGAAGAGGCTACTGAATCCAAAAACAATTCTTCACATTCTGCCTATCTTTACACTGTTTTTGTAGACCAGACAGCATATAATGCTTCACAAATAAATGGTAATCACAGATTTAAAAAAAAAAATGAAAAAAATGACAAAAAACATAAATATGCACACACACCTGCCATGCTAAATTACCACTCACATTTGCAAAACACCCACTAGTATTCTCACAGAAACCACTTTGCAATCTGTGGACACCCCAAGCTGCCAAGGCCCTCCACATGCTGGGGAGAGACTTCAGCACCATGGACAGAGACTGCAACCTGGGGATGAGCCACAGCAGCAGCTCATCAGTTGATTGGCCACCTCACCTAGATATCAGCCTGATGAGTCGCTCCCTGGGGCTCTCTTCCCCACACTCCAGCCTGACTCACCACCTTCCTCATTTGTGTTGTAGCCTATCTACAGGCAGCTGGACCTAAAGGGGACAATATGGGAATAGTTTATGTTGGACCCCCCACCCCCTTACTTTAAATAAACTGCTTTTGTGTTGAATGCTAAACTTGACTATGGCGATCTATTGCTTTCCCCAAGTGCACCTAAAGCTCACTCCCACAAATTATAATGCCTAACAACCCTATAATCAGCATTCTACATGCCTATGCATAGCCTACCGCGTATGAGCAATTACACACCGTCACCACCGCAATCCACTCATCTCAATAGCACATGCATGTCTATCTGCTGTCCTAGTTAAGGTAAATATCCAGCTCTGGCAGCCACCTACCAATTGGTTTTATGATGAATAACAGAGATGGCTGCCAAAGTAAACAGCATCACTCTCCTGGATGTGCCACAACTTTACACAAAGGACCGGAGAGGTAATGGAGAATCTTAATCAATGACGACAGCTCATTTTGTCAGCAGCCTCCGTGCATAGGCGTCGCTGCATCGTTAGCGTTGACGAAGAGCTGATTCAAAAGATTGTCGGGGAAGGCGAGAGTGCACCGGTTTTATTTGGTCCAAAAACATTATTTTTCTCATTCTGTGGGCACAGACACAAAAGAGAACACTTCATCAGGTGGCACTCTTCCGCCTCTCTGTCCCCCCCCACCCCTCCGGACAGATCTCCGACTGATGGCTCTATCTGCTCCGGAGCCTGCAGGAGACGGGATTGATGGGAAAAGGGTAACTCATGCCCACTGATGAATGTCCTTCCCCTCACCCTCTCTCTCTCTCCCTCCCTCTCTCTTTGCCAGTCTGAAATATGTCACTGAGCCTGTTTCAACACTCCTTATCCAAGGTCTTAACCTACTAGACCCACAGATCTTTATAGTCACATCTAAATGCACAGACATGAAGTGTGCACACAACACACACACACACACACTCACCCTTCCTCTTCCTGTCTCCAGCCATGGGACTATGGGAGTTCATAACATGCACCTTGTACTATGCCTTGGCATTAATCTTTAAAGTGTATGGAGGAGGAAATTGCATGGGCTTACTGCTGACCCAGTCCTCTTGGGACAGCTAACCGGTGTCCTGATAGAGTAAGTCGGGGCCTCAACGAAAAAGGATCTCTTACCCTAGATTTGATGAATGCAACGGTGCAGTTCTATACACCTCAATGACACAATGTGTTTCCTCCCCCTCCATAGCCGTCACTGGTCTGTCACAGAACAATGAATAGTGTTGATTGAGACTGGGATTAGAATAGTCAGAGTGAAATTGGATAAAGCATTAGGTGGAGAATTATTTCATAGACTGGTAATAAACATGATGGATCAAGTAATTTCTCCTTTCTCTGTGTCAGAATTTGTCGGTCTGGACAAGGCAAGCTCTTTTATGGGGCTCATATTTGTGGTGCAAAATTGCCTCCTGTTCACCTTTAATCTGGCTCGGTTTACCAATATCCACAAACACTATTTCTCCAGGAACCTGGTTGAATAACACTTGGCTGTGGACTTGACTTGCCTCATTTGTTGTATTTGTATAAAGGTTTCCAAGGTAGAGCAGGTTGTCCAATGATCAGAGGCAGAAGTCATGCCTATAGAACTTGAGGGGGCATGTGCCCCCTCAGATTTGGGGGTGTTATTATGATATTTTTTTACATTTCTGTTATTGTTTGTTTACCATTACATTTTACAATGCGGAGCTATGATTATTTTCTCTACTAAGCTGAATGTATTATTTTAATTATGTCATAGACCACCTCGAAAAGCCACCATAACCTCCTTCCAAAAGCCAAACATCCTCTTTCCCGGTGGATTTGGTTTCTTCCAAATTAACACTGGACCTGGAAGCCCCTCCCCCTCATTTCATTTCATTTCAAACCTTTATTTCAACTCGTTAGACACTGAGGTTTCCTTCATTTGCGGTGTCGACGAGCTAACACAATCATACACAATCATAAACAAACAATAATAAAGAACAACAGATCAATGTACAGTGTTACAGATAGAATCATTAAAAACAATTGCAGGATGAAGTGCAAAGGCTAAGGGCCATAGAATTAAAGTCTGTCATAGTAGGAAGCACCTCAAGCTTTAAAGTCTGTTGGAGGGCGTTCCACGTACAGGGAGCGTCGTAAGCAAAGGCAGTCCAATGTTCACACAAGGAACCTTAAAAACAAGTCGATCATTCGATCGGGTCCGATATGTGCCTACGCTCTAGTCTAACAGGGACGACATGTACAGTGGGAGTTTGCCAATAATGGTCTTAAAAATAAGCAGATGCCAGTGATAGTTTCGTCTTGATGTGAGAGATGACCAGCCCACCTTATCATACAGAATACAGTGGTGGGTGTCATATCTATCACCTGTAATAAATCTTAGCGCTTAGTGGTAAACAGAGTCTAGTGGTTTCAAGGTTGACACTGGGGCATGTCTATAAATTGTCTCAGATAAACACGTTTTCATGGTCTGCTTGCATAGATTTAGATTAAGGTTGTCCTTAACTGATGCAGGTCCTCCAAATATTGGGCTATTCAGTATATCAGATTCAATATACTTCATACTTCAGTATATCATTCGGACCAATGCCAAGTGAGTAAAAAGAAAAGTAGATTTGTTTCCCCTTACTTTTATTTTGAAAGTCCTTGAAAGAACGCTACCAGTAAGTTTAAAGGAGTAGTAAAGGGAAAATGCATGTTTAGCCCTGTTTTAAGGTTACTTATGATCATATACAATGATTCAGATCAAAACGTTGAAAAAACTAGCATTTTCGAGAAAGTTGATAATTGCTCTACCACCGTTTTGGTCATACAAAGTGTGAAATGGGCATCTTGAAAAATCATTTAAAAACATGTTAAACTCTCGATTTGAAAGACAAGAAACTCACCTAGGTGTTAGTTGGCGTTCTGGCATATAATTTGCCATAAAGTAAGATTGTAGTTCATCTGAAAAGGCTTTTTCAAAATATTTAGCATCAAACTATTTAGTCGCTGCACATACGTGTGTAAACCTCCTCTTTAACTGATTCCGATATTGCGCAATGCCTTAATCTCACGGTAGGCGAGGTCCGTGGATTCCGGCTCCGCAGGCAAGACACTGAATGTGTGTGTGAATGGATGGATGAATGAGAGGTAATTGTAAAGTGTTTTGGATAAAAGCGCTGTATAAGTGCAGTCCATTTACCATTTGCAGGCAATGTCTCTAACTGTAAAATGCTCATAAGTATTTTAACTTTCACCTTTGAAGGTTACACAAGCCATTATGCTTTCACTAATGTTTTATACTTGCATTCAACGTCTGGCCTTGATTTTCTCTGTGGATACTAAAATAACCTTTCAGTTTACCTACTGTACCAAAGAAACTGTGAACATTGTGAGCTTTTATAAAACAGTTTCTACACGTTTCTTTTTATGTGTGAGTATGGAGTGTTAGGTTTACCATGCTTGTGAACTGCATTGCATATGAGGATATGGTTTAGCATTCGCAGTATTCCATTGAAATGTTGCCAAAAGATGCAAAGATGTGAAGAGAAGCTGAAGAAAAATAACGTGTGTGTGTGTGTCTTTACATCAATTTTCAAAGTAGAGTATTGGGTGTAATGTACCAATACATGTGTGCACTGCATGACATGACATGTACAGTACTGTCGATGACAAAATGGGCTATATTTGTGAGTGAGTTACTCATCATCTTTAGCATTCTCAGGGCCTTGCTTTGCCACCCTGTCAACCACGAGACAGAGTGCCACAGTGCCACCTGTCAGACTGCCCTTACCACGACACCAGACTGACCAAGGACTGAGCATCTGTGCCAGTTTTTGTGTCTAATACGCTAATCAGAGTTGTCAAGCCGTCACATCACTGGTGCCCCCGGGTGCTAACAATGGCACCTTCAATTTGCCTCTCATGAATCACATTACACACACAAACACACACACACAGCACACACACTTTGACATGTCGCTAGGGGCAGAAGGTGCATACCTACAATAAGACAAACAACTCCACCTAACCGTAATTGGGAAACCAGCATATTTTCCACTGAACTGCATGAATATTGTTTTTTTCTGTTTTTCCTGTCACGCCTGACAGTAATGCTTTTTAGAGGGTGTCTAGTTGCTCAGAATCAATGTGTTAGTTGTAATTCACCTGCCTACCTGTAGAGGACAGTATTGCTTAGTCACTTGCTTAGCAACCCCTGCCCTCACATTTCTGCAGGGCGGGACAGGAGATTTACAACCACATCGTCCTGTTTTTGTGTGTCGGCTATAAGCCGACACACCAAGAAGAGGGAATCCCTTTTTGTCGCTCAATCCCTGCCTCAACGTCCGGCGAGTTGTTGACCTGCAGTTCTATGTTGCTACCACAAGAGGCAGTGGTCCCAGAACATCAAAAGAAAAAGGTCCCAGGTCAGCGGTGGCCGAGTGGATAGTGCGCTGCCTATCACCACAAAGGTTGTCAGTTCAATCCTTGGTGTGCATACACAGGTACCATGACATATTTTATCACTGGATGTTATAGAAGTTATGTAACGAGCGTGGGTCATATTTGTTAATTATCGACCATTTTACAGCCTAGTCAGCAGAAGTATGCGTGCGCATTCTTGAAACAGTAGCAGAGGAAGACAGACAAAATCGCCATTATTAAACGTACGGACTGGACTGAGGACATCATCCAAAATGTCGCGTTTGCGGTGCCCATTTTATATCAGGTAAGTTATTTTGACTACCTGGTTTCACTGGAATGTCTGGTTGAAATGTAGCCATTCTCAGTCCCGTTGTCGCATTCCGCTCGCTCATGCCAGACAACAGTCCTTTGCTGGTCCATTCACTTTGCCGTCAAAATAAATCGCTTGTAAATAAGAGTGCCTCTCCTAACTAGGCTGACACCGATTTATTTTGACGGCAAAGTGAATGGACCAGCAAAGGACTGTTGTCTGGCATGAGCGAGCGGAATGCGACAACGGGACTGAGAAGGGCTAGTTGAAATGTATAGTAATATCTGCAGTAAACAGTAACCCATAACCTGGCTGCACGCTAAGCTAAAGCTAAGTTCAGGAATTGAAGCCCAATGATAGCTAGCTAATGTTAGCTAGTGCTAGCTAACACGCTAGCTAGTGTTAGCTACCTAACTCAAGGCCCGAGGAGTTGGGAGATACTGTGCATGTTCTCTCAAAGTGCTTTAGCTAAGGTTAGCTACTACAAACTAGCTAATCCTTGTCACCAACACTTGCCTCACAACGTACGTAGCTAAACTATTCACACAGCAAGCAACGTCAGCTGACTGGGACTGTCTCGTGAGTAGAATAACCAGTGTTGTGAAATACATTTAACAACTGGTCAGTTGATATGTTACACAGCAATCGAGCAGGACAATATCATTAGGGCTAGGTTAGGTAGCTAGCAAAGTCAGCTTGCCCAGCTGGTATGGTTGTAGGCTCATTCCTATGGGATAGCTTAGTAGTTTGTGATTTAGCAATGGGTTGACATACACTAGATCAATATTTTCAGTTGGGGATAGGACTACAACACCACCTATGCTGTGGCACCAGGAATCTGCTCTGACCACTATTTTTATTCACCACCATATCATGTTATTATGCAGATTAAATGTACTGTATGTCTACGCGACACAAAAAAGGCTTTATATAAATGTTATTTTTGGCCAATATTTCAATGCACTATTTTAATGCACTATCTCCCTTCTGTTCTGTTGCAGCTTTGATGCTGGGATGCCTGGTGTGGTTGAGGCCAGAGAACACTGTGATGCAACACCAGTCAGGTGTCGGATGCTGTGCAACGCTGATGTCCAGTCCCCCCAAAGATGGTCTTCAGGTGCAAGCCCCACCCGGACAGGACATGGCCAGACAGCAGTATCTGATCATGGATGGCTGTGACTGTGTCCATGATACAGGCAGTGCAATTACATTACATGTCAAGTAAACTGTACAGTAGTATACAGTAGTGCAGAGTCTATTGTATAGACGAGGTGTTCAATTGCGCAAGTGTTGTCAGGTGTTGGTTCGAGTGTACAGTGGTGCAGAGTCAGTTGTTTATAGTACTCTGGTTGTACTAAACATAGGCCCTCACTCTAGTTATAACAATGGCACACATGCCACCCCCTGGACCAACAAGTGAACACGTGACACCTTGCACCTTGTCTATACAATAGACAACTGACTCTGTACTACCATATACATGTGTATTACATGCCTCTCTGTCCAACATGTCCTGAGAGCACATGCAAAATAACAACGTATGGCTACATTTAATGTGCATGTCTGTATGTTTAATAAAGCATTTAGGAAACATTTCATGTTTACAATTGTTCATTCATGATATTATTACAATTGACCTTTCAAGTCTGCCTACACTTAGGTTACTTAGCTAAGAACCATTTTAATTACAATTTACTTCTAAGGGCAAATAGTTTACTTTCATATCAATATAATATCAAGATCCTAGTAGATGTCCAGATAACCCACTGTGTCCTGGGTCTACCTTTTCACCACCTAAAGGGAAGTGCAAAACAGCAAGTCATTACCTTTATCCATACACAAAAGTTGAACCCATTGCAGCAAAATAGCTAACATCACAGGAATCATCAGTGTAACTGCTTTAGCCACTGACCGCTACCATTAATGTTATGGAAGCTGCTGCTAGTTGTTGTGAGCCCATGAGCGTACTGGCTATCCCGCTCTCATTGTGCTGGATTAGCATTGGAAGCATTGGAACTGATGTGTCCAGGTGACAAGACCCATCTTTATTTATCAGACATTACCGTCCTACCAGTCCCGCACAGAAACAAGCCAGCCAACACACATAAGCCAGGCTTGACCTGGCCTAGTTCAAACCAAACAACCCATCCAAGTTGAAATCATGACAGTAATTGTGTCCAACTCTTCACTGCTGTGCCGCCACACTGAAAGGCTGAAATCATCCAATCATCATGGCGCTGCCTTTGAATAGCCATCCACTACAGTCAATGCCCATTATGTCTTTGAACACTCCCCCTCAAACTGTCGCACAAACCAGCTTTACACCCCCCCACCTTCCCAAACCCTTCCCAAACCCACTACTCACATCTTCCACCATCCCACCATTGTTATCCTAACTGGGGATGTCTTCACAACAGGCAGAAAAGACAAGGGGAACTATAAAATATCAATTTTGTCTACCCTGAAATACATGAAATACCATGATCCAATACTATGTTCCACAATGTCACATAGCGAAATAGGCCATTACTCAACAACACAGTGTTACTGGTGATATGGTTTCATCACTAAACAGGATCTGGGAATACAGTAGCTGATCAATAGTGGTATAACGGATCCCATGTCTCTGAAATACAAATACAGGCCTATTTCTGCACTGTAATGTAGTAATATACCATCACCCAATACATGCCATGCCACTCATAATAACTTCATTGAGTTCACATATATTCTGGGATGCAAATGCATCAAATTCTTTTTAATAACTCTGGTTGCTAAGAATCAGAAGTAGCACCTCAACTGAGCACATACTGTAAGTGAGATGAGATGGCAACAGTAAGCCAATTCACACGAATTAGCTAATATTTTCAGAATTGTATCATTCTACATAAAAACATAATGAACGTAATACATCTCCACATAGTGAGAGCAAAATAGCCAAAGAAACAAACACCAATCACCAGCTTTAAAGAGAAAAACCAGTTACAAGATATGCACACTGAAATGGAATGAAATGCAAAGTTAAACCTAGCTGTCCTCAGCTTGGCAGCATCACTTGACATGTCTTCCTCCACACCCCCTTGAACTGGAAAGAAGCACAGGAATGCAAATTGAGAAATCCAAGGTAAACTCACTGCCAACTCTAACTCCCCCAGATGACACTGACGGGCTGATTGGGAGCTGGAGGGTCTCTGCTTCTGAGACCCGTATCTCCCCTCCCTCCTACAATCATCTGGGGTGTAGCCTATGTGCTCAAACCTACCCGCCTGCTGGTCCTCTGGAACTCAGCAGCATGCCATGGACTGACAGAGTGCCTTCTGCCAGAGAACTGGCTTCTTCTCTGGGGTTGAAAAGATGAGAGCCTGCAGCCTGGCCTCAATGCACAGGTGGAACTGTAATTTACCTGCCTGAGCGATTAGTTTGATCTCCCTTGTTTGATTTGGTTTGGACCTATCTGACCACCTGACATACAGAGGCCCCCGGTGTAGCACATACACGAGGGGGAGAAACATTGACATGCAAAATGCACTTAGAGTATGAGGGGTATTGCTTTGTTTTTTTTTACCAAGCCAAGACTGCTGCGGTACAAGTTTAGGGGCAGGTTGATTTGATGCTTTGTGACCCACCAAGCACAGAACAGCTGGTAGACAAGGTTGCACAGAAGCAATTGTTTTGACGTTGTGGTATAACCTTCTGAAAATCTGAACAGACACACTTATGGATGAGCATTTTGTGTTCACTGCACAGCTTACAAGACTATTAATGATGATGTAGTGAAGGACTACATGGTAACTACTCTATATGTATGACTTTACAATAAGGTACACAAAAGAGTAACTAATGATTAAATAATGATGAGGTAAGGGAGTACTTGGTAGCCACTCCGTATCATGCATCACTCTAGCGGACCCAAACCTGTTTACTTGTTACCACTTGTTACTTAATCATTAGTTACTCTGTTGTGTACCTTATTGTAAAGTCATACATCATACAGAGTAGTTACCATGTAGTGCTCATTGCCTCATCATTACTTAATTATAAGTTACTCCTTTGTGTACCATATTGTAAAGTCAGACATCACACAGAGTAGTTACTACGTAGTCCTTCATTATCTAATTATTACGTAATCATAATGATCATTAGTTAATTATTACAATTAATCAGAGTTAATCAGTAACTACTCATTAACTAATCATTGGTTCCTCAGTAACTACTATAGTAGTCCCCAGTCTGTTCTCTAGTAACCCATCATTATCTACTATATAGTCATGGATTGATGGTTAATTAGTAACTCATTAACTAATCATTGGTTCCTCAGTAGCTACTATAGTCCCCAGTCTGCTCTCTAGTTCCTCAGTAACTACTATAGTAGTCCCCATCAGTAACTACTCATTAACTAACCTCAGAGTTAATCAGTAACTACTCATTAACTAATCATTGATTCCTATAGTTACTCAGTAACTACTATTTTTTTGTGTACCTTATTGTAAAGTATTACCGTACCGTTCTCTGTAATTGATTTACCCAATTACCAATTAAGCTTGTTTGCTGCAATTTGTTTGCTACCATGTGAACAAATAAAAAACATTCTCACCATCATAAACATTAGTTATCCTATGTTTATCTGCTCTCTGTAAAGGAATAAGACATGAGGCAAATGATCTCCAGCTGCAGAAGCACACTTCAAAGAGGCCAGGGTTGTTGTAATTAATGCAGGCATCATTATTATGCTCGTAAATCTCCCCTTTATTTCCCCTTGCTCAACATAAAGCAGAGCTGCTGCCGCAGTCCTACTGTATACTGGTTGTGCAGTTAATTTATGTATTGTTTCTTATTCCACTTATAGTATTTGTTGAAAAATGCGGATGTAACCTGATCAGGAAAAGATGGTTTCTACTGTCAACTGTGTTGTCTGTGTCAACTTCCTTCAGCAGTTGTAGAGCACTTTACAGATTCCTCGTCCATCTACCTTAAGTTTCTCAAATGTCCTCCCTCCATTCCTCTGATCTTCAGCAGTATCCTCCTATTCTACTGGCCCTGTCCTGTCAGCATGGACATGTGTTTACTGTCCCCAAGCAATAGCGAGGTGTATTGAGGGGACATGGAGCACTGTGCCGTCCAACTACAGCAGTCACTGTGTTACTCCACTTAGAGGGACAGAAATATTTGACTGCAGACCCCCGTCGTGCAGCACATTAATGGTGCATCAGGGTGTCCCACACATAGACTCCGTGCTGAGCTAAAGAACAGTTGACTACGGTCAGCAATATCGAAGCCAACGGAGGAGAAAGTAAAGTTTGTCTGAATAATGGTGCACAACTCAAATGCCAAGATAGAGTTCAAGTTCTTGGTTGAATAGTGGTTTAGAAAACTGACTGGGGTAGCAAGTTAAGCAGAAAATGAATTTCTTATGTATGAATGCAGAGGTTGGCTAAGCAATTGGCTATCACTTCACTTGCTTTTTTTTAACTTTAAGGTCAAAATGGGCCACAGAGCAATAGACCTGAGGTTGAATAGAGTCCTTGTACCATGAACATTTTTAAAACATCAATGCCCATCGTTCAGACCCTTACTTAACACGGAGTGCTGATCAGTGAGGCATAAAACTAGCAACGCTGCATTAAATCAAGCTCTCTTCGCTGACTTCCTGATAGATATTTTACTGGGGGCTCTAAAGCCACACTACGACCGCGGCTTGATCCTAACTCTGATGCTCTTTGACAGATAGGCCGTTGAGGTTGGTTGCCAGAGGCGACACATGTAATCAAACGATCACTTATCCTTCCATTGAAAAACAATGGAGCTCACAAAGAGTTTAAACCTGCCTTCCTTTGACTAATGGCATTCAGTAAGGTATAGGCTAAACCCGGCTATGCATGTTGGGTTTAACCCAGGTCTGTTGAACCAAAGCTGACAAGATAAGCTGTGAAATCACTTAGTATAAGCATTCTAAAAGGCACTGAGGATGAAAATATATATTTCTTAAACAAAATCATAACAGCAGTTACTGGTAATGGATGAGTCACAGACCTTATCAAAAAAGAAAGAGGGTGGATACACAACAGCATTCAACACCTGGCCGTATGTCATTTCACACAATTATGCCCAGCCATTTGCCTGCAGTTATATCCATTGAAAATCCATTCCTGTGTTAATGGAATTATAATGATGTAGTGTACACCGTGGCACCTAATCAAATAGAATTGATTTAAGTTGCTTTTTGGCCCAAGGCCTTGTTCAAGGGCTCTGCGTATGTCTTCCACTTTCTGTGATGGATGCAGGCTTGGAGTGTGGAGTTAAGGGGGTGACGGATGTGTTAGTGTGAGTGTCTGTTCAGGGAACACATGCTTGGAACATGGGTGAGCAGAGGGTTTCTTTTCAGTGTTCTGTATCTGGGAGTCTGAGATTACATTTTTGGACAGTGTTTGTGTGTATGTGTGTATTTCTATTTCTAAGACTGGTAAGATGTGTGTTTGTTTACTAATGAGGAGTGTGTGTGTGTGTGTGTGTGCGTGGAGGGGTCTATGGGGAGATTACTAAGGGGAAAATAAGAAGGGGGTCGTTCACTAAACTAGGCAGTCTAAGATGGAAGCAGATCAGCTGCATTATCTGTGTATTGCTCTCAGCTCAGCTGTTTTCTATTCTCATGGCAGCCAAGCCACATTCACCTCCCCATACACACACGCACACATACACACACACACACACACACACAGACACACACACACACACACACACACACACACTCAAATGTGTGTAGAGAATTTCATCTTCTTAAGAGTTGCATTCAGCCATAAAATGAGTTTGTCTATGTCATAATCAAACCTAATCATGCACATGCAAGATGATAATGTTTATTGGTAGTGGATCTATTGTGGCCGGACCACTGAAATCTTTGCCTTTTCTCTGTAAAACATATCATAGCATGAGACCTCAGTAGATTCATACAAAATGGCGCTTATTTTCTCCATCTGTTTAGTTTCTGACAACAGGCTACAGCATGCAGATGCTGCATTGATGCTGAGGAATTAAACTGATGACACGTGCTTTCTGGGGGGCTAGCTAAGGACTCAGTTATTACTGAACTACTGCTCACATTACACACTGAGCTCTGCAAAACTGCTGAGGATACCAACACAGTTTGAGCAAAACTTTAACTGTCAAATACAGAACCCCAGCTCTCCTCCGCCATGTTTTACTGCACTGCCTTCTGCCTCATTGCTCACAGAGTTGCTCAACAAACCAAATATACAAATCAAAGGCTCATTCGCCCCTCAACTGAGGCTGCCCTTTAGTGAATTGGTTCCCACTCTAGAAAAGATGAATCACCTTGAATTAAAAAGTCCCACAAAATATGCCCTTGAACCATCTAATGTCAAATGTACACACAAGGCCAGCACAAGCCCTCTGAAATTCTGCACTGTAAGTAATGGCTTCATCACATCACATTACAGCTGAAGGATTAGGAATTCTACACATTATTACAATGTTCAGTAGTGTGTAGAACATGTTATATCTAGACCATTGAGCATGCTAGTTGCTGATAGCGAAACACAGCAACAAAGATGCACATTCTCTGGACAGAGAGTAACAATGATTTAGGGGCACACAGCAGACTCCGATTCAATGGACTTTTTGGTAATTCATGGTCACAGAAGAGACAGGCCCTCACTCTGGTCTCTTTAATGTTGCATCAGCTGCAGGATGGAGCTCTTCAGGAAACCTTCCCTTTTCTGAAGGCACACAGCCAATTGTATACAACAAATTGAAAGCATTTTGCAATGCCCTCTTGCCAAGCATGTGCAAAATTTGTTTGTCTGCCTCTTCCTCCTTCCCAATCCCGGACTCCTGTGTTTTCCATTTTCTGCATGCCTTGCAAACACAAAAGGGAAGTGATGTTATTTATGAGCCCTGGGTTTATTATAATTTATTCTCTCTCTCTCTCTCTCTACTACATGTCAGCTTTCATGAGCTCACTCGGGCAAAACATTAAAGATGCTCATTCTGTATTATTTTATTAATCCAATTCCTTACGGTGACAATTCAAAGCTTCAGGACACTCCACACCGGCTTGCAGAAATCAGGTTACTATCATTATTTTTTATACACCTCTTGGTTGCTTGTATTTGAATGGTTAGAGTGTTTTGATCTGAATGGACGTTTTACATTTAAAAATGTGACAATTGAGTACAGCAAGCATCCATCCATAAATTTGTCCAAGAAAGGGCTAGAACTCAGAGCTCAATCTGAACTTCTAACACTTGGAGCGTGACACAAAGACTCTGCATGCCACTGCTGGGTAAATATTGACAGAGTATTATTTCTTATTCATATGCTTTGTTTCGCCTTATCTTCCCAATACCAAATGAAATCATGAGGGAATAAGCAACACACGTGAAATAGGAAGAGAGGCCAGAGAGAGACAGGGCCTTCCAGTAGCGTAATTTGCATAGGGTGCATGGGTTCTGCGAACCCACGGGCCCCTAGAGGATATATTGCGTTGGGAAAAAAGGCAGACGGGTTGAGTTCAACAATTGAAGCACATGAAAGCAGGGTGGTATTCCAGAAAGCGGGGTTAGCGCAAATCCTGAGTTCGCTAAGCCTCAAATAAGGGAAAGCCTGGGTTTTCCGTTCCAGGAAGACAGTTAAGTCAAACTCGAGAAAGCAGGGCAACCCGTTCCAGGAAGAGAGTTCACTGGCAGCGTGGGTCAGCATGGTTACTCACTCTGGGAACCAAACCTGCTCGCTAGCAGGTACTCTAAAAACCCAGACTGTATCCTCTCCCTACCAGATGAGGAAGCGCATTACTTTGTGAAGTTTTAAATGCATGCATGTTTCAACGGGAGAGGATTTTAAGACTGGGATGGGATGTCCTATCATTCCCAGAGGATTATAATAACGTTACAGTTTTTCCGTAAACTCCAGTATGTATCTACTAAATTACATTTTCCGGCCTGAAATCGCTATTATTAGACTACACAAATCACATCGTGGCCATGCTCTTACATCCGAGCAAATTATGTGGGCTGCCCTGCGTTTCTGCAAACAGGAGTTTTTTTTATATAACATTGGCGATGCAGTAGCAACACATTGGGAAAGCTACTGTGTGTAGAGCCATAAGGAAAGTGTCCCTTGCTCTGGACACAACCTCTGACCATGAAGGAGGAATTCCACAGAATAGCAGGTGACTATGTTGAAAGCATTCAGTTGAAGTTAATGACAATATTTTACATAATATTCTGGTAATGCTGCAACCTCATTGTGCCTACTGTAAATGAGTGAACAGGAAGTCATTCCACAGCATTAATGTGCAGGTCATCGGTGCAGGTAGCCTACATTGACTAGGCTACTGTCTGAAAATTACAAACACTATTCATTCATATAGCCTATGCAATATAGCCTACCTGATTGTAGGGCGAATAGGCTACTGTACATAGCCTACACGCACCTCCACACAAAATTTCACGCACAGTGACGACGAGGACCTCCTTTATATCAGATCTATCTCACTATTCCTATAAGCGGTGCACAGGCAGAGCGCACTTTCAGTCGTCTTAAACTAATTAAAACATATCTGCGGTCTTCATTGAGTGAGGATCGTCTCTCAAATCTGGCAATGTGGCAATATATTATTAGAAACTATTATTTTGATTGACAGACAGGCTAGGGGCCCCTTTGAGGTGAAAAAACCCATGGGAATAAAAGTGAATCTACACCCCTGGGCCTCACACATACTGTAGTCTGACAATGGGATTTCAATTCTATCTTAGGCCAGGGACACAGTAATTTGTGTAGGCTACAGTCGTTCGGACCTCTTTGGATTCTGTTATTCCACAGATAGTGTAGACAACAAACCACAATGTGGCAGCTTCTATCATTATTCATAAGTATGCAGGATATGTTTTGTTGTTTTGTCTACTTTGTGCACACACATTGTTTTTGTTTTACTGTATCCTAATGGCATCACTTGTCACTCATGTAGGACTGCTAAGCAAATAAAGAACCGACGCAAATTCATGTACAGTACACCCTGTGCTGCTAGACCAAATGTTTATGGACATTTTTGGGGCTGGCCAACTGACCAACCAACTGACAGATCAAGCTTTCATAATGCCTTTGAGTGGTTTTCTCTCTGACCAAAAAGTAGCACACCTGATTGTACTCACCTAAATCCCCGGACTTGTCTTAATCAGTAGATAAGAGGATGGTGTGTCACACATCAAATTTCTGTGGACATTTTTGTGGAATGACCAACCGACTTACAGGGCGAGTTATTATTTGAGACACACATACGGGCATTTTCCCTATAGACATCCATTGTAGAAGCACTTTGTTTGCACCTCCAATCCACGTTTGTTTGTAGTGTGTGACGTCATTGTAGGCAAAAGAATAAAGCTGCTGGTCACAGATAACAAGACAGCAATCATTTCAGAATAATGAATCAGCCTTCCCTCACTGCATTACTGGTCATGAGCCTCAGCAAAGAGAGAAAGAAAGAGAGATGGGGGGTAAATGGAAATGACAAACAAGTCAGGGGGATGAAGGTCCTATTGCAGAAAATACCTTTGATAACAACATAAGAGTTGTTCATTGTACATAATAATTGGAGTTGGAAACCCTAGCTCAAGAACAGACTTCAGCCCCAAGGACAACACCACCAGCACCTATAGAAAGTCATTACCTGGCAACTCAAGATTCAAGATCCATTTTATTTGCTATGTATATGGTAAACACATGGAATCTGTCTAGGGTTAAGGCATACGCTGTTGCAGACGGCAAACAGTAGGACAGGGTGCAGGACGGGACAGGACAGTGCAAAGACATGACAGTGCAAATACAAAATACAAAAAACAATGTAAACACTAGAAAGGGTGCTCAGAGAGCACAGGCCTCTGCACATTAATGCATTTTGTTGGTGTAACTTTAACTGGTTAAAATCACACCTCAGTTATGTAATAGCTTACCTCAGGATCAAGGTTAAGAAAATGTAATTTTTCCTAATAGTGAAGGAGCATCAGATGTTATTTTGTTTTACATGCATAGAAAGATGTTTGCTTAAACAGCAAATAAATAAAGTTGTTATCTATGTATCTAAAGCTCATTTGACTCCTCATTGTAATGAAGAGGGCAACAAAATCTTGGTCTGGATTTGAACTCAGGTCTACAGATTACTACTGCAACAGCTTAGCGAACGAGAGGGAAGCCTTCCATAACATATATAACCTAACCATAATGTTATAAATCTAGACTACATGCATTGTGGTATTTCTTTATATAGCCCAGTCTGCCTATCAATTGTTCTTCAATAAAGGTATGTCCTCCGAGTCCGAATAAATAGGCTGTGATTTGACAGACAGCTCTAAATGCCTTCCCAATCAATGAGTCGTGATTATAAAAATGACGTTTTATTGATGAAAAGGATAAAACTTGAAAGAGAAAAAATAAAACTCACATTACCGTTGTTATCCCAAACAAACTAACAGGCCTGTGTAGTGTGGAATCCATGCATTGATCGATGTATCATAAGAAATAAGAAAAGGTGTTGCACACTCTGACTCCATATTCCGTTTTTTTGTTGACATTTCGGCCTGATAAGATTGTGATAGATTCTGAAGAGGGGCAACAGGCCGAAACGTCAGAATAAAATAAATGTATATGTAGCCACAATGTGAAACACTTCTACTGCCCATCATATACAGTACAGAAGCACACATCTAATCGTATTGGATGAAATATAGACATTAAATGGCATATATAGGCTACACAACAACTAATCACGACAAACACCTATAATATTATATTATAATATAATGACCGGAAAATCTCCCGTTTGTCCGGGGCATTGAAATGTTTCTGGACACATAGACAGGGTCAGAACGGAAACCCTGGCCTGAAGGTTGGCAAATATGCCCAGCCAAACACCTTAGAAACCCTCAGCCTCTCCATTCACATCCTGTCTCCATGGCCTTGTGGCACTTAGGTTTAGTGCTCATCTAAAGATAACATGGAAATAATATGAATAACAATAGCTACAACTATGTATCACAGCCTAAACATTGTGTAAGCAAATTACACTGATAACTTTTTTGTTGTTGTTTTCTACATAGTTTATGTAGGCTATAGATGCTGACTGAAGTTGTTGGTTGAAGCACTACCCCACAGCAAAATTATGAAATGACTTTGTGCGACAAATGGAAATATAACATGCAACTATTTAAGAAGGAAATAAAAACACTGAATGATTACTTACTGTGATCTGCTTTAGCCCACTGCTGTGCCGGGAAACGAAAACTCGAGGCTATCGCGTCGGGCCTAACAATGCCCCGTAGCTGTGGTAAAATCCCCTGTGACCCTCTCGTGGTCAATTGCTTAAATATACACTAGGTTAGAAGCGAGCGGGTGTCACCCCTCTTTTTTGTAGAAGAAAGGCTAGGTTCTGGGTAGATTAGGTAGCTAGTGTTTAATTCAGTAGATAGTCTAGGTTAGAGGTGTAGGGAAACATAGGGTTCTTAACGAAAAATCGTCTTTGGCTAAGAAGCATTTCGGGAAAACGCGTACGTTCTTTCGGGAGCCTTAAGAAGACTCAAATAGCTTCTTAGCGCTAAGAAGGTTTCGGGAAACGCAGCCAATATCAATCAATCAAAGCTTTATTTGTATAGCGCATTTCATACCCAGAGGCAACACAATGCGCTTTATAGAGAACAAGGGAGGTGGGCATACGAACCATTCTCTACATATTCCAGAGGGAAGCAAAAAAACAGTAATCACCCGGGGGCCAGATACATAAGTGAGCTGTCAAAATTCTTCCCTGACCCCTCTCAACAAGGCGATCGAGCAATCTCCAGGAGTAGGAGGAGTTTTTCTACCGGCTAAGAACATTTTTAAAGCAATACATTACATTAAATTACTTTTCAGAGTAAGAGAGGCTAAAAAAGCATCATAGGAGAGACATGGCAAATACTGGTGTGTGTTTGCTATGGCCCAGGCCTAAAGCCGGAAGTGGGCTGGTGTATGTCTGTGTGTACGTGTGTGTGTGTTAACTAAATGCTACGACATCCACAGTAGACACAGGGGTATCTATCGGACTCCGGGAGGTCTGCTGGTGACAGTGGGGCATCCACTGGACCTGGTTAGAAGATAGGAGGGAGAGAGAGGCACTAGGGAGAGGGAAGGCAGAACAGGGTTAGTAGCACACAGAGCCATAAAAGCAACACAGATATTAAAACAGGCAACCTGGAGCAAGCTCCTGGAATATATTTGTCTAATGGCTAAGAACATTTATAGAGCAATAAATTACGTTAAATTAAATTTTCAGAGCAAGAAAGGCTAAGAGCATCAGGTCCAGGCCTAAGCCGGATGTGGACTGATGTGTGTCTGTGTGTACGTGTGTGTGTGTTAACTAAATACTACGACATCCACAGCTGACACTATCTATCGGACTTATAGTGATAGTGGTGCATCCACTGGACCTGGTTAGAAGGTAGGAGGGAGAGAGAGAGGCACTAGGGGAGGCAGAAAACGGTTAGTAGCACACTGAGCCATTGAAGCAACACAGCTGTCAGAACAGAACAAGCCTGTTTCAGGGTAACCAGCTTCTGTACACTACTTGATATACATACAGTGCATAGCAGAAAATACACCTATATACAGTATACAGAGGATTCACAGGTAGGTTTGAGGCTGCCTTTCTGTGTCTCAAGGTCCTGGCTAGTGATTGTAGGCTAGGTCGAAAAGGTACGTCTTGAGATCTTGAGATCTCATAGGCCTGATAGTAGAGCATTGCAGTAGTCCAGCCTGCTTGTGATGAAAGCATGCATTAATCTTTCGTTGTCAGCCTGAGAGAGAAAGGGTTGCACCTTGGCAATGTTCCTTAGGTGGTTAAAAGATGTCTTTGTAATATTCTTGATATGGTTTTCGAAATTAAGATCTGAGTCAAGTATAACACCTAGGTTTTTAGCCTAGCAATTGGTGTCAATTTCCAGAGTTTTTAAGTGTGCAGATAGTTTCTCTCTTTCAGCTTTTTCTCCAATGATCAGTACTTCTGTTTTGTCCTGGTTTAGTTGGAGGAAATTATGTGACATCCATACATTTATATCCGTAATACACTTGACAAGGCAGTCAACCAAGCTGTAGTTACTGGGTGTTACAGAAATATAGAGTTGGGTATCATCTGCGTAGCTATGGTAGCTAATGTTGTGCCTCCTGATGACACTGCCAAGGGGCAGCATGTACAGGCTGAATCTTTTTTTTTTTATTAAATTTTTTGAGTAACGAGCCCAACACTGCTGCTGAGTTGTCATTCAGTGTGATTGGGGTGGAGGTGGGGGGCTGGATTCTTTCTAAAGGCTACAATCAACTTCACTGTTGTTGAGCTCCAGGTTGTTTTGGCTGCACCAGGACAGCAGCTGGTTGATCTCAAACCTGTAGGAAGACTTGCTGCCCTCGGCGATAAGACCGATGAGGGTGGTGCCATCTGCAAACTTCAGGAGTTTGACAGACAGGCGACTGGAGGTGCAGCTGTTTGTGTACAGGGAGAAGAGTAGAGGGGAAAGAACACAGCCTTGGGGGAGCCTCTGCTTATGGACCTGGAGTCAGACACATGCTTTCCCAGTTTCAAATGCTGCTTCCTGTCAGACAGGAAGTCTGTGATCCACCTGCAGGTGGTTTGCACATCTGGGAGAGCTCACCCTCCAGAATGAGCGGGAGGATGGTGTTGAAAGCAGAGCTGGAGTCCACAAACATGATCCTGGCATAGGTGCCTGCAGACTTCAGGTGCTGGAGACTGAAGTGAAGAACCATGTTAATTGTGTCGTCCACTGACTTGTTGGCTCTGTAAGTGAACTGCAGGGGGTCCAGTAATGGGTTTGTGATAGATTTGAGATGGCACATTTCCATGTGAGAATTGGTTTTAGAGTTTCTCAGAGTAGCGTTTAGCCTCCTTCACTGTCTTGCTGAACCTGGCCTCTTTGAACTGGTCCTTATCCCCACTCCTAAGTACTTCCTCTTTCTCCAGCCTTACCTTCCTGTGAACCAGTGCTTGTCATTGTTATATTTGATCTTGGTGTGGGTTGGAACGCATACGCGCTTGACAAAGCTGATGTGTGACGACAGTGTCTGTATACTTGTCCTGGTTGTTACCAGCTTCAGTGCCTGCCCAGTCACCGTAGCCCTTATCATGGCTAGCCCGTTCTAGCCATGCATGTGATTTCTCCTTAGTTCCGTTGGTCCACCTCTTGTATGTCCTACCGACAGGCTTGGAGTTTCATTTTCTGCCTGTATTCAGGGATCAAGTGGACAGTGGAATGGTTTGCAGTGTATGAAAAAGGATTCCAGGACAAGAGAACAGTGCTGCTGTATCACTCACGTTCCTACAGCACAAGCTATTCACGTAAAAATAAGTCTCTTCACCTGAATTCCTGCTGGAGAATCCTGGCTCAGGATCAGCTCAGCTCTTCACAGTTCGAATCTGTCGAGTTGTACTGCAGCGTCCGGAGTTGACTCATTGAACCAGGGGCCTCATATATAAATCATTGTGCAGAATCCATACTAAAAGTATGTGTGAACACAAAACCCTGATAACAGCGTGCAAGAAAAAAGGGTGCACACACACCTGCATCCAATTTCCTCTTTATAAATCACAGTCCACCTGGAAATGTGTGCATGTATCCCACTCTCTACTCGCCTATAACTGCCTACTGTATAAATGGTCAGTGAACCGCCTCATTAATCCATTCATAATAATTTATGACTGCCTTACGACAATGACAGTGATTTCTATTGTGAAACAAAAGTCCTTGTGGCGGAGGTTGAAGGGAGACTTGCATGGTAGCCGAGTGGCAAGTCGTTGGTCTCGTAATGTGAAAATCATAGGGTTAGCATTTAACACCACATTATTTCATCACATCATGGATGTATTAATAGAACTGGATACAGCCACTCCATTCACTGACCGCTATCACAAATGAAGCCCTATTGAACTGCGCCATCTTGGCAAATTTGTAGTCATTTGACTATTTCCGGTGACTTTTGTACTTGCGCAGTTGTGCTTTTCTGGCTTTCCGGTGACTTTTGTACTTGCGCAGTTGTGCTTTTCTTATTTTACTTATCAGTTGTGCTTTTTTTATTCTTGTCCTTCTTAAGCTCTGCGTTGTGTTTTGATTACAATAAAAGATGCAATCCTTATCCCAGAAAATACCACAGTCCAGTGTCTCCTTGTTCTGATGTATCCCAAACAAAAACATCTCTCCAACACAGGATTTGAGCGACAATCAAAATATGTTTTATTAGAGAAGGTTTAACATACAAAAGACGATGGCATATAGTCTAATGTACAGCTGACTTGTCTGTATGCTGTCTGGACTCAAAATCAAAGCATGTGCAAGCTGAACAGTGGTTTTGACCCTTAGAGAGGGGGAGGATGTTCCACACCCCCCTTCTTCCTTCTAGACTAAACTGTCTCTCTGGTCACGATATACGGCCTTGCAGCCAAGATAAACTACGTCGCCTTGGCGCCCAAGTATCTTAACAGTTGGTGTTTTTGCACCACTGAGAGAATGACACCTTTGGCCTATGTAGCATGTAAATCTATTGAGAGGGAGACATGTCCCCTGCCTAGAACCCTCCCTGCCATTACTTCCTTTTCCAGGAACCCTCAGACAGCCACACAGGAGCCACATACCTGTACACATAATTAGAAACAGCTTACACAGTATTCAGATTGACATTTCTCTGATAACGGCCAGTTTCATCAATCCCCCCTAGATTATATGTGAACATGCAAAATCATAATCAAAAAGAGAAATGTTAATTTCCAAAATCTAAACATGACTAGTCATTATATAGAAAGAAAAGTAACCAAACAGATGAACAGTTACATAATAACCCAATCATTGCTTCCTCTAGCAGGATTACAATTTCAAAGGAAAACAAAATAACTACCTATTGGGTTACTTCATGTATGAACCTAACATCCATACAGGTACGCCGTACATAGCATAGCACTTAAAACATTCTTACACAAAACCTGCAGGCACTGGACCTCTCATCTCCAATCTACTGACGTGCGAACTTGACCTTCCTCCAGAATATGCCCTGCTAAGGATACAGCGAGATGTGTAAACAAGTGTTGCCATCATTACCGCAGCCACCACAAACGGCGCCGCTAGCTGCAGTAAAAAAGATATGAGCGGATTGCCCTACAACCAACCAAACAAATCTGTGAAATGGGACACATCGCCGATGTGTAGCGAATTAGTCATGGCTCTGATCTGTTCAATCTGATTCAGCAACGGGAGTTGATTATCCGCAATGGTGAAACAGGATGTCCGATTTAATTTCCCATGTCCCCGCCCTAGTCTCTCTCCCTTTACGGCGGATTTCAGAATGTTGAATCGGTCTTTCTCCCACTATCCCTTTTACCTGCAACTCTACCGCTGAGTCCCAATCCTGATGGATAACCACCGCTGACAAGGTAAACCCCAAAAAACAGGAACCCGTCCAGTTCCTTGATAGGACCGAATATGCAGTCTCACCACAAACCCAGTAGACCCTCTCTAGGGTGCGCAAATTCCATCTACCGCATTTCGGAGCAGTACAAAGCTTAGTATGCAGACACTGGCTGTGCCCCACATCAACTGCTCCCCTCTCTCTCTGTACACAAAAGTAGCCCTGGGTTTTCTGCGGAAGAGACACTGGTGAACTGATCTGAGCCCACTTTTGCGGTCCTAACACCACGTTCTCTGTAGGTCCCTACAGAGTAGAAACTAATACCATCATCTGAACAATCCCTCTTTCTAATTCAGCGTCTGCTACTTCCCTGAGAGGGTTGATGTATCTTAGCATTAAAGTAGAGTTAAAGGGGTGTGCCATTTGAGGCACTCTGCTCGCTTGGGAGTCTGGCATCTGCATACACACAAAACATGATGACACATTCTTGACTAATGTAGCTACCTCATAAGCCCACTTCAAAGCGAGGTTTTCCACGGCTGACTGTGTTGGTCTAACCACGGAAAACCACAGGATGATAAGACACAAACCCTTCATGATAGCAACTTGAAACCACCCAACTCTAGTCTGTGAGTTCGAAATCGACGTGTCTTCTCCCTCTTTAATTGCTGTGTGTAACCTGAGGAATTTTATTCACAGTGTAACAAAAACCCACACACTTCACAATTACTGGCATAGATGTCCTGTCCCTGACCAGCAAGCTGTGAATGTAGGATGAAAAGGTTCTTGTATGTGGTGTGTGGTGTGAGAGTTCAATTGTCCCGTCTTGATTGTCGACGTCTCCACCCGGAGTAGCGTCTTCCCTGTTGAACTCCGGCACACATTGATCACTCGTGTCCCCAGTCAACCCGGAAGTGCTTCTCTACAACTCCACCTGTGAACACAGAAAAACACAAGAACACAGCGACAGTATCATGTGTTCCACAACTCTGTGTGTGATAGCATATCTCTCACTCTCTCTCTCTCTCTCTCTCACTCAGACCAGATCTAGAGATTATTATTTCGCAAAATTATTGTTTCATTTCTTAAAAAAGCCGCCGCGATTCCAGACTTCAACCTTTTGGGAAGGTCCGTTCTAAACCTGCCTACAGTCTAAGCGCCCATTTCTCTCTCTCCCTTTAGCAGCGCTACAGTCATCCGAATAGTGGGAGCAAATTGAAACATTACAGGATGTAATTCTCCAATTTTCTGTCATCATCCTTGAGTGGGCCCCCATCCTAGACGTATGGATCTTTAGCTCAAGGACTCTGCTCGAACAACAGCTGCCACGACTGTCCCTAGTTTTTGGGGTGCTAAGCCTGGACGCTATTCTACCACGACATTTTGAGTCTGGAATGGTTGGCTCTAAAATGTATCCAATTCAATGAAGGTGTGTTTACTTTGAGGTGTACTCAGTCTAATCTGTGTCAGGTGGTGTGGCCACCTTGCATTGACTAGCTTGGCTCCATTTGGGTTTCCCTACTACCTTAACTGCTGTGTGGGTGATGAGCCAGATCTGATAAGGCCCCTCCCACTTCGCATCTAATGTCTCTTCTTTGAAACTTCTTTACCATCACGTATTGACCTGGGATTAGAGCATGTCCCCCCTCGGGGATCTTTCTCCATGCTGCCAGCACCTGTTTGTTAGCCTTGGCCACAACCATGCTCAAATTCCTCACAGTAACCACTCAACGCATCACTAGTGAGATGAACATCTGCTTGCCACAGATGACCTCGAAAGGGCTAAGGCCCGTCTCCTGATTGTGTGTTGCTCAAATGGAGCAAAGCACGAGACTCAAAGCGTCGGGCCAAAGCACGCCCTCCTGATGACTTTGAGTCTCTCCTTGATGACACGGTTCATTCTTTCAGTCTGAGTCCACTACTCTGAGGATTACAAGAACAGTGGAGTGAATCTGTGTTGCCAGATAAGGGAGCAACCATTGTGGTGCAACCAATTTCTGACCTTGTCGCCACACTTCTATTCTAGTCCATTTCTGCCCCATTCTCCATCCATGTCCACACCTCCCCCCTCTCAGTCTCTGCCTGCATCACCTTATGTCAGCGATAGTGTCAATCTGATATGGGGGTGCAGGTTGGGCTGAGGACAAATGCTCTTGTCCCTGTCACGAGCTGCCAGTTTTGCTTGGTCAGCCAGAGTGTTACCTCGACTCTCGAGAGTGTCCTTTGACCTTAATCACTGTCACCTCTTTTGGCAGGCTGATGGCCTCCATGAGCTCGCTGACCAACTCCCCATTCTTAATGGGCGTCCCTAAATGCTGACAAGAAACCTCTCTGTTTCCAAAGCTCGCCAAAGTCATGCCATGTGCATACCGACTGACTACATGGATGTTTGCAGTCTTGCCCTTTGAATGGAAAGTGATGGGAGGCATTTCACGTAGGTGATTACACAATGCCTGATGATAGGTGTTTGGGAAGTTGTGTAAACCCATTGGCGTTCAAGTGAACTGATATTGATCTCCATCAATAGTAAAAGCTGTCCACGGTTGCACCTCTTCTGCAAGAGGGACACTGTAGAAACCTTGTGTCATATCGTTGACTGAGAACCACTTGTGTTCTGGTTTCAGGGCACTGAAAATGGTGGACGGGTCTGCCACTAGGGGTGCTATCTTATCCACATACTCATTGGCCACTCTGTAGTTCACACAGAGGCGCCATTCACCTGAAGGTTTCAACACAGGCCACGCTGGGCTGTTGGAGGCCCTGTGAGTTTTCTTCAGAAAACCCAGATTGGCAACTCCGACTCAAACTCCATTTGACTTTCCCTTGTTAGAAATGAAGGGATGAATTGATTTGTTGTCAATACATCCAGACCCAGTAGGGGTTATCCTACCGTTCCCACCCACACAGAGGTCGTGAGAGACACAGGTCCCAATTCCAGCAAACCCCCCCCCCCCCCTTCACCCATGCACCATGTATGCCTTGCTTTCGCTCTCTCATTTTGGTGTTGGTTCCCTCTAGACAGCGATGAGGAGTGACGGTAGCCCCCCCCCCCCCCCTCGCATCAAGGAGGAACTCTATGTGTTTTGGCGTCCGTTCAAGGTGGTTGTTACACCCAGGCCTTCTGGCTTTTGTAACAGGGCGGCCTCGGACGCGGAGCGGCAGCAGCTACTGATAGGCCTAATGTGGGGCCGTGTGAAGTTGAAAGCTGTTCTCTGATCCCTCTGAATGGGATCTATGAATGTGATCTGTGGAGCTCTGGCTTTCTCCTCTACTCTCTTGACCTTGGTGGTGAGGGAGCGGAAAACTCAGGCTCCTCCTTTCACCTCTCGTCATTTCTGTCCTCATCTGACAGCATTGTCAGTAATTGAAGTAAGCTTTCTTTTGCAAAGGCAAATCGGTCCTGTGTCCCGCACAGGTTTACCTTTAACACTAACACAACCCTGATCTCTCACGGGCCTTCTTAAGGGTCCTCTGATCCCTAGAAGAAAACAGGTCCCTTTAAGGCAATTCTCCTGATCTCGCACAGGCTGTCCTTAAAGGCTAACACAACCCCGATCTCTCACGGGCCTTGTTAAGGATCCTCTGGTCCCTAGAAGCAAACAGGTCCCTTTAAGGCAATTCCTCTGATCTCGCACAGGCTGTCCTTAAAGGGTAACACAACCCCGATCTCTCACGGGCCTTCTTAAGGATCCTCTGGTCCTTAGAAGGAAACACCCCCCGATCTCTCACGGGCCTTCTTAAGGAGCCTCTCTGGTCCTTAGAAGCTAACACCATCCACCCTATTTCACGTGGACAGCTGCTGTTGTGCACAACAGCATACATATAGGGGAATGCTTCCCCAGACAAAACAATGCAGGTAGACCTTAGCAGTTACAAACATCGGACATGTAGCTACATACATTCACCTCCGGCACTGGTTTTGTTTTACGTGTTGAAAGACTATGTGTGGTATACTGAGAATTACGTTTTATGATTGTTTTGTTTTCCTATGAATTACGTTTTATTATTTTCGTTTTATGATCGGGATATTGAACCCACTCACCCAGTTGGGTCTGATTGTCTGTCCAGGGTCGTTCAGGTCACAGCTGAACTGCCAGGCATATCACGTGGCTGTAGCTGTCTGCTTTGGCTGACGACCAGTCTTGGACTTTCTCAGGGTTCGATGTCCGATCCGGGTTGTCATGGCACCAATTGTTGACTTCCGTTGTCTTTCTTCATTCTTGTCCTTCCGCTCTGCGTTGTGTTTTGATTACGATAAAAGACGGCCCCCAATCTCAGAAAATACCACAGTCCAGTGTCTCCTTGTTGGTGTATCCCAAATGAATCTCTCCAACACGGGATTCGAGCGACAATCAAAAGCTGTTTTATTACAGGTTTAACATACAAAAGATGATGGCATATCAGTCTAATGTACAGCTGACCTGTCTGTATGCTGTCTGGACTCAAAATCAAAGCATGTGCAAGCTGAACAGTGGTTTTGACCCTTAGAGAGGGGGAGGATGTTCCACACCCCCATTCTTCCTTCTAGACTAAACTGTCTCTCTGGTCTCGAAATACGGCCTTGCAACCAAGATAAGATACGTCTCCTTGGCGCCCAAGTATCTAAACAATGTGCGCACACATGGGTCAGAGCTGCCGTATGGGTGCATACATTCTCCCGTCAAGTTTGCTTTTTATAGATCACAACTTTGACTGGAGAAGTGGGGTACATATTTTTCTCATGCCTGTTTTGAGCTACACAGCCATTATAAATGAGACCCCTGATCTCAGTAAAGGTGAGGATAGCAGATGAGTAAAAGTCTTTGTAATTCGCTGGGCCTGCTAACAGCTGGAGTTCGTCCATTTTATTGTGAAGGGAGTGAAGGAAAATACCTGGTAGCCTAGTGCTGTGCGAGTTCCGCATCACCTTAGACGAAGAGAGCCCCCGCTCTCTTTCCTATTTGTCTCTGTCTTGCTTAATGGACAATTGACATTGAGTGCCTTTGACCAAAATGTCAATCTTTTCCATGGTACGGAGGAGAAAATCGGGTATTTTGTCCACAGGGGTTGATTCCCGTATTTCATAAGTTCCTCTTTGGTGAAGGAACTGCCTGTTTTATTCAGGAAATTACACGATAAAACAACACGAAAAAGTGTGCACCAAAACACTGGGGCTGCCATAGTGGCACCTGTGTGGTTAATATATTCTAATAACTCCCTACTGCTGCAATACTCACCCACACCTACTGCTTGATACTGTATGTGAACACTGTTATAAGCACATACTTCTCAAAAAGTGGTGTCTAGTGGTTACCATTCATACTGCAAATGTTGCGTTTTACAGTGTTGCTGCTAAACATAGGCCCAATTGCCAGTGACTTTGCTACTTTCATTGAAGTGCAGTGATAATTCAATACACTGAAAAATATGGTGAAAAAACTTGAAGACATAATGATGGATTGGGACCCAATCAGACTACCTCTTGAAGTGCCCGATCAGCTGAATGTAAGCCAGAGTCTAAGCATTCCATAAATATGTATATCCAGAGCCTGGACTGAATTACACTTCAGCATTATCAATTCAGAAGTATACTCTATTTCTACTGAGGTACATTTTGAAAGAGGCTTACACCATGAGATGCAAATGTGATGCAGTGGTCTGAAGGAGGAGTCTGAAAGAAGTATCTTTTCCAAACCACTATGCCCGACTCCAGAATGAAAACATGTCTGAAGACATAAAGTGACAAAGACAAATGTGCCCCCCCTCACCTCCACAAACACACACACACACACACACACACACACACACACACACAGCCCATTACTGATACAACCATTGGTCAGGAAGGGTATGGAGGACACAAAGAAAAGGTCTGAGATGAAGCTGGACAACACATAATTAATCCTGTCTTAATCCGGTTCTTCCAGCACATGTAACTGTATAACATTAAAGGGGTCCACATTTGCAAAACTAACTCTTTCATTGTTTTTGCATGTACATTTGAGTCTCTGATGGGCCTACACAAAGTATGAAGTGAAACAAGCCATTCATTTTGTTGTGGTCAGCCGGAATGAAAACATTAGAAAAAAAGTCAGTCCCAGCAAGCCATTCAAATCTCCCGTGTTGAATTACGTCACAATCGGGTACCTATTATAATAATCCTGATCCCATCTGAATATCTCCAATCACCTGCGTTTGTTTACCTAGCTATTAAGGATGGCATTATTTGCAGGTCACTAGCCTAATCTTCCTAATCCTAATCTAAACTCTTTGCACTGAAAATGCTCTGTTCTTGGACTGTTGGACAATGCTCTGTCCTCTTCTAAGCAGCACAGATCGTCTCCCAAGATCAAAGGACAGAAGAGCTGAGTGGATAAATGTTATTTTTGATGGCAACGTTCCCACTGAAATTGGCAAAACACTGGCAGTGTGTGCTAGCCATTTTTTGCCCGATAGCTTTTCCAACCTAGGGTAGGATTACTCTTTTTGAATGATCAAGCAATACCAACTGTCTGTGGAAATTATGCAGAAACTGTACAGTAAGTAATTATGTTGTGTGTTTGTTTGCATATAGTACTAACACTAGCTAGCTAACATGAACAAACTCCCCTTTTGCCTCAACCCGGATGCTCGTCTCATCATATGTTAAAGTAACGTTAGTGGAATGAAATTGGTAGACTTCTAGCTCATCGAACGGTCATTAAAAATGATCAATGTTAAGAAGTGGACATCATTGGATTCCCCTCAGCCTACAGAATCTAGCTTTTATTGTTTGTAGTCGAATTGTATCATATAGCCTGGTGTCTAGCTAGCGAATGTAGCTAGAGGGAACAGCATGCAACCGTGGAGATAATCACATGGGTACTATCATGTTTAGTCAGGGAGAGAGGACAATGAAATTTGTTACAGTGGCATCAAGTGTGGATGGTCCAGGCTAGCCAGCTATATTTGAGGTAGCATAGCGCCATCAACAGCCCTCGTTCCCTAGCCTGCTGACTTGCTTTTAGTGGAGTTCATTTGCATATGAAAAAAGCGCTCAATCTGATTCTCAAGCTTATTCTGAGAGGTATTTTCAACAAAAATACTCAAAGACATGTTTTGGGGTCCCCCAAAGACTTATATTAAATTGTTGAAAATTAGCATAATAGGACACTTTTAATATATGTATTGTGTTTTACATAATCACTGAGTATAGGGAGCTCTGATCAAGCTGGTTCTTTACATTCAGGGTTGAGTGGCTGAACAAATATACAGATGGGTGACAAATTAAAAGAAAAACCTGAATAAATGAGTGGAGAAACATAACAAAACTAGATGCTTCCATACAGGCATGAGACAAGTTTTAACATTCTAGCATGCTCTGTGGCATGTATAAAAACACTGAGCAGGCCCAGCTGACCTCAATTTTGGCAAGAGAAAAATATCTTAATGACTTTGAAAGAGGGTTCATTACTGGGGCTCGGATGGTAGGAGCTTCAGTCACAAAGACTGTTCAACTTGCTAGTGTTTCAGTAGGGACAGTGACTACAGGGACATCTGCATATAGATGGGAAAGACATCAGTAAACAGGGTCGGGAATTGTGCGTGAGCGTGCATATTTGATGACCGTGATGGTCGTGAAATATGTAAGGAAAAACAGTAACTCTTCCTCAGGTGACTGTGAATGTCAATGCAGAATGTGATCAGACTGTGTCAGCAAGAACAGTCCGCTGACAACTGCAGGGAGAGGGATATTATGAAAGGGGTTGCAGTGCATAAACCCCTCATTACAAGGACGAATGCACATTTGAGAATTCAGTGGTGCAAAACTCATAGGCACTGCTCTACAGAGATGTGGAAAAAAGTGATATGGTCAGATGAGTCATCCTTCACCATATTATCGACAAGTGGGCGAGTGCATGTGTGGCGTACACGAAGAGAACGGTACAGGCCTGAATGCTTGACCCCTACAGTGAGGGGTCCTGTGGCTCTGTTATGCTGTGGGAGGGCATTTTCCTGGTATGTTTTTGGTGTACTTGTCCCCTTAGAAGGAAGGGTCACTGCAAATCAATACAAAGTTATTCTGAGTGTTAAATTATCCTTTGATGATGAAGCATTTCTATCCTGATGGGAGTGATCTCTGATGGGTCTGAAAATCATGTGAATCATACAGTAATGCTATGGCATTCACAGTCACACTAGATCTCTGGAGCTCACATTCTGTTTCTCTACACGGATCATAAAAACAGAATGTGAGCTCACAAGATCAGGATGGTCTCTCTAGGCCACCATTACCGTGCTCTGTAATCCTGCAAGAACACAACTGTCACGGGTGCGGACCTTCTATTTCTACTGGGGAGTATCCGTCCAATCAGGGCGCAGAGGCAGCTTCCAAGTTCAACAGTTTATTGTCTTTTAATATAGGAAACAAGCAATTAAAAAAGTGTCTTTAGGCCACTATTGAGTCCAGTCTCTAGTCCGATTCAGCCCAACAGCCTTCAGTAGTCCTTGCGGTGGCAGTCCCCGTTACGCTGTCGGTCGACACGGGCCAGGAGGTACAGTGGGTCCACCAGCGGTATCTTTGAGACAACAAGGGCAGTCAGGGGAACGGGCAGCAACCCACAACAAGAGACAGTGTGCTGGTATTATAAGTGGGGTGTCTGCTAGTTACTATCCACTATTGGTAGACTACTAATTAAAAATGCTTAGGCCGCTGTTACGGGGAGATAGGGACAGAGTACAAAGGGGGGGGGGGGGGGGGGGCTAAACAAATGGCAACTAATACACTGCAACCCACTCCAAACTATACACTCATCATCATCTTCATCATCATCTTCATCCGCTTATCCAGGGTCGGGTCGCGGAGGCAGCAGCTCCAGCAGGGGGCCCCAGACATCCCTTTCCCTAGCAGCATCAACCAGCTCTGCCTGGGGAATCTTTAGCCGCTCACAGGCCAGTGCGGAGATGTAGTCCTGCCACCTGGTCCTGGGTCTACCCCGCGGCCTCCTCCCAGCCGGACACGCCTGGAACACCTCCCTAGGGAGGCGCCCAGGAGGCATCCTCACTAGATGCCCGAACCACCTCAACTGGCTCCTTTCGACGCAAAGGAGCAGCGGCTCTACTCCGAGTCTCTCCCGGATGACTGAACTTCTCACCCGATCTCTCAGGGAGACCCCAGCCACCCTCCGGAGAAAACTCATTTCGGCCGCTTGTATCCGTGATCTCGTTCTTTCGGTCATGACCCATCCTTCATGACCATAGGTGAGGGTGGGGACGAAGATAGACCGGTAGATCGAGAGCTTTGCCTTTTGGCTCAGCTCTCTTTTCGTCACAACAGTGCGGTATAGCGACTGCAGAACCGCACCAGCTGCTCCGATTCTCCGGCCAAACTCCCTCTCCATGGTTCCCTCACTCGTGAACAAGACCCCCAGATACTTGAACTCCTTCACTTGGGGTAAGGACTCATTTCCTACTCGGAGCGGACAGGCCACCGGTTTCCTGCTGAGAACCATGGCCTCAGATTTAGAAGTGCTTATTCTCATCCCAGCCGCTTCACACTCAGTTGCGAACCTATCCAGAGAGTGCTGGAGGTCGCAGGCAGCTGATGCCATCAGGACCACATCATCTGCAAAAAGCAGTGACGTGATCCCCAGCTCACCGAACTGCAAACCCACCTCCCCCCGGCTACGCCTCGATATCCTGTCCATGAAAATAACAAACAGGATTGGTGACAAAGCGCAGCCCTGGCGGAGGCCAACACCCACCGGAAAGGCAGACGACTTACTGCCGAGGACCCGGACACAGCTCTCGCTCTGGGTGTACAGGGATTGGATGGCCCTAAGTAGGGACCCCCTCACCCCATACTCCCGCATAACCCTCCACAAGACCTCTCGGGGGACCCGGTCGTAAGCCTTCTCCAAGTCCACAAAACACATGTAGACAGGTTGGGCAAACTCCCAAGCCCCCTCCAAGATCCTTGCGAGAGTGAAGAGCTGGTCGGTAGTTCCACGACCAGGACGAAATCAGCATTGTTCCTCTTCGATCTGAGGTTCGACTATCGGCCGGACCCTCCTTTCCAGCACCTTGGAGTAAACTTTCCCTGGGAGGCTGAGTAATGTGATGCCTCTATAATTCGCACACACCCTCTGGTCCCCTTTTTTGAATATTGGGACCACCACCCCAGTCTGCCACTCCTTCGGCACTGACCCAGACTTCCACACAGAGGCGTGTCAACCAAGACAGCCCCTCTACACCCAGCGCCTTCAGCATTTCTGGACGGATCTCATCAGTCCCTGGGGCTCTGCCACTGTGGAGTTGTTTGACTACCTCAGTGACCTCCTCCAAGGACATTGACGACCCCCCATCATCTTCCGGCTCTGCCTCGATCGTAGAGGGTGGATTAGTCGGGTTCAGGAGTTCCTCAAAGTGCTCCTTCCAACGCTCAACAACCTCCTCAGTTGAGGTCAGCAGTGTCCCCTCCTTGCTGTATACAGCTTGGATGGTCCCCCGCTTTCCCTTCCTGAGGTGTCTGATGGTCTTCCAGAAACACTTTGGTGCCGACCGAAAGTCCTTCTCCATGGTTTCTCCGAACTCCTCCCACACCCGCTGCTTTGCCTTGGTCACGGCCGAAGCCGCAGCCCTCCGGGCCAGTCGATACCCTGCAACTGTTTCTGGGGTCTCCCGGGCTAACATAACCCGGAAGGCCTCCTTCTTCAGTCGGACGGCTTCCCTCACCACCGCTGTCTACCACGGTGTCCGAGGGTTACCGCCCCTTGAGGTACCTATGGCCCTCAGGCCACAGCTCCCAGCCGCAGCTTCAGCAATGGAGGCTTTGAACACCGACCACTCATGCTCGATGTCCCCAACCTCCACAGGGATGCCTGAGAAGCTCCGCCGGAGGTGGCAATTGAAATCTCTCCGGACAGGCTCTTCCTCCAGACGTTCCCAGTTCACCCTCACTACACGCTTGGGTTTTCCAGGTCTGTCCAGAAGTTTCCCCCGCCATCGAAACCAGCTCACCACCAGATGGTGATCAGTGGACAGCTCTGCCCCTCTCTTTACCCGAGTGTCCAAAACGCATGGCCTCAGATCAGATGATACGATAACGAAATCGATCATCGACCTTCGGCCTAAGGTTTTCTGATGCCAGGTGTACTTGTGGGCATCCTTGTGTTCGAACATGGTGTTTGTTATGGACAAACCGTGACTAGCACAGAAGTCCAACAACAAAACACCACTCGGGTTCAGATCGTGGTGGCCATGCCTCCCAATCACGCCCCTCCAAGTTTCTCCATCATTGCCTACGTGTGCATTGAAGTCCCCCAGTAGGACACTGGAGTCCCCTGCAGGAGCCCCCAAAAGGACTCCACTCAGGGTCTGCAGGAAGGCTGAGTACTCTGAACTGCTGTTCGGTGCATAAGCACAAACCACAGTCAGAGTCCCCCCCCCCACAGTCCTAAGGCGCAGGGAGGCGACCCTCTCGTCCACTGGGGTGAACTCCAGCACAGAGGCGCTCAGCTGGGGGCTAGCTAGTATAGCCACACCTGCCTTACGCCTCATACCGTGAGCAACTCCGGAGAAGAACAGGGTCCAACCCCTATCCAGGAGTTTGGTTCCGGCGCCGGTGCTGTGCGTGGAGGTTAGCCCCACCAGGTGTAATTGGTATCGCTCCACCTCCCTCACAAGCTCCGGCTCCTTCCCCCCCAGCGAGGTCACGTTCCATGTCCCCAGAGCCAGCCTTTGCCGCCCGGGTCCGGTCCGTCGGTGTCCCCCGCCTTCACCGCCACCTAGTTGGCAGCGCACCCGACCCCGACAATTCCTCCCGCGGGTGGTGGGTCCACGGGACGATGGAGGAGGAGATGGTGCTTCCACGTTGCTTATTCGGGCTGGGCCCGGCCGGGCTCCGTGGTAAGCCCGGCCACCAGGCACTCGCATGCGGGCCCTCCGTCTGGGCCTGGCTCCAGACAAGGGCCCCGGGCTTCCTCCGGGCCGGGTCTCTCTTCCTTTAGGTTGTAATTTCATCAGGGTTTTTTGCCTGTAACCCCAGGTAGGGGGGCTAGGGGGTACTACCACTTGCCCAAGGTGGACCCCCAGACTAGTGGAGGGAAGGAGGCGTCTTACTTCTCCATTCTAGTTTTGCAACTAGCCACTGCCCTTGCAGTGGCTAGTGCCCTTGCCACTGTACTATACACTCCAAATAATAAATCAAAAAGAACAATAAGCTTCATGAACACACGGCAAACATGAAGTAGAAATCAAATCAAACTAGAAGATAACTCCTCCCCTCAATGACTGTGGCTACTATCCTCTAAGCAGGTTAGGATGCTGCAATAAAAGCGAATTAAAACGTCCCTTGTGGAGTAGGCCAACTACAACAGATGGCGCCTATGCGCAGAATGTAGGCGAGTAACCGTCGATTTGCTGGGTGGTGAATCAAACAATGGAAGAGCGGCACTTAACTGGAGAAGGGTGGAACGCGTCCCCACCCCTCCATTGTCGTCAAAGACTCTCTCTCTCTCGTGCGCAATGGCGCTGCAGTCGGACCGCGGCGCTCTGTTCCGTCTTCCCGTGTGGTCTTCTATCTGCCCAAGGCACACACACAGGAACGTCCAACAGCTGTAGGTTCGTTTGATTCTCTGGTCGCGCCGATTGCACCGTCATCCACCATCCACGTCTCCCCTCGTCTGCCCGCACCTGCCTGATATACGTGAGGGGAGAAACCCCAAATTGACCACACCTGTGTGCCAATCAACCCAAGCGCCCGGCGCACCGCTAGCGTGCAGACGGCCACCAATTAGTGTTCTAATTAAGGCCGTGCCCTGTTACCACTGCACACCCACTCGTCACCCCGTGACACTCCCCCCTTCTCAAGGGGTTCTAGTCCCGAGAACCATTCATGCATCCTCATACCTGAGAGGGGGTCTACCTCGATTTGTCCTCTCAGAGCGTCTAGGTAGTTGCTCCATTACCTCGTCCTCTACTGGTCTGGCTGGCCTCACTGGGACAAGTAGCCCCCAAGTTGGGCACAAAGTTGGATTAGGTTCTGGGCTAGGTGGCGGGAGGCATTTAGGCATGGGGTAAAGGAGGCATGGGCGGAGGTGATTGCGGTGGATGACCCGCTCAGGGCCATCTCTCCCCTCGGGCTTAACCTTATAAACAGGGACATCCAAGTGGTGTTTTCCAATCACTACATAGGGTTTATCCTCCCATCGGTCACTGAGTTTCCCTCGCCCCCGCCTCCGATGGTCCCACACAAGGACCCGTTCTCCTGGCAAGAGTGGAGAGTCTTTAGCAGTCCTGTCATACAGTCTTTTGTTTTTCTCAGCTGCTTTTCTAAGGTTATCCGAGGTCTTGCTGTAAGCATACGTCAGCTGTTCTTGGTGTCTAACAACCCATTCCGAGGTAGTAGCTGGCACCTCAGACCTGGCGGTCCCTGTTACCATGTCAACGGGTAACCTTACATGACGGCCAAACATAAGGTAGCTGGGTGCATACCCAGTTGAACTATGGATACTGTTGTTGTAGGCCTGGACTAAGCTTGGTAAGTACTCTGTCCACCTGCTCTGTTTCTCCACTTCTAGGGTGCCAAGCAAATTCAGTAAAGTCTGATTAAAACGTTCACAGCCCCCATTTCCCTGGGGGTGATAGGGGGTGGTATGGCTCTTCCTGCAGCCATAGACTTTGCAGAGCTCTAGAATCAGTTTAGACTCAAAGTTGGGGCCCTGATCTGAATGTATGGTTTCTGGGCAGCCAAAGGCCTGTAGGACATGATTCCACAAGGCACAGGCAGTAGTGGGCGCCGTTTGGTCATGGGTTGGGACTGCCCACGCATATTTGGTGAACAAATCTGTCATAACTAGAATGTTTTGATAATGATCACTCGGTCGACTAAGTGTCAAAAAGTCTACTGCTATGATCTCCATTGGATACTTTGGTAAGATTGGAACTAGTGGGGCCTTACTTGCTGGCTTGGCCTTCCGTAGCACACAGCGGGGGCAGGTTTGGGTCCAGGCATGCACCGTCTCTTCCATGCGTGGCCAGTAGAACTTTCTCCGTAGGAGCGACAGGGTTCTGTCTGGGCCCTGGTGGCCTGTTTCGGTATGGTAGGTCTCCCAGAGGGACTTGGCCTGGCTCTCGGGCACCACTACCTGTTTGTGGGTCTCAGAGGTTGAAGGGTCTTGCACGTTACGGCAAACAACACTGTCTTTTAATTCCAGCCGCCTCCATTGATTTAGCAATGTTCTCACTGATTCCGGGAGTAGGGCTCGTTCCGGGGCCCTCGGTAGTCCACCTCCCTCCAGATAACCCCTCACTGCTCTCAATGCAGAATCCTCACCTTGTAGTTCTTGCCAATGGGTGGGGTCCCATCCCCAGCTGGTGGGCGGTGCCCCTGTGTTACTTCCTGAGGCCTCCACTATGGCCACAAATAAGTCCTCCTCTGGCACCAACTCTGCCACAGCTGGACCTAGGGTTGCAGGAGGAAGTCTTGAGAGTGCATCAGCATTAGTGTGGTCCCTACCTGGCCGGTGTTTTATGGTGTAGTCATAGTTGGCCAACTGGGCAACCCACCTCTGCTCGACGGCACCCAGTTTGGCAGTTGTGCCAAAAGTGCACCAGCGGGTTGTTGTCAGTTATGGCTGTGATTTTCGCTCCCCAAAGATAGTCTTTAAACTTCTCCACTATAGCCCATTTCATTGCTAGTAGCTCGAGTTTAAAGGAGCTGTAGTTAGAATCATTGCGTTCAGCAGGATGGAGGCTTCTGCTAGCATAAGCAATAACTCTCTCCTGACCATCCTGGTGCTGGGCTAATACTGCACCTAACCCTAGGTTGCTGGCGTCCGTATACAGAGTGAAAGGGAGGGTTAAGTCAGCATAGGCTAAGATAGGGGCCCTAAGCAGTTCTTGCTTTAACGACTGAAAGGCTGCCTCACACCCGTCTGTCCATTCAATAGGGGGCGAACTACGACCTCGACTACGCCCAGTACCCACTAACAGTTCATTCAGGGGCTTAGCGATTTTGGAAAAGTCCTTAATAAACCTGCGGTAGTATCCAGCAAAACCCAGGAAGGAGCGCACCTGCTTTACAGTTCTTGGGGGTTTCCATTCTTGGACTGCTGCCACTTTTTCAGGGTCGGGTGCAACCCCTTGTCCAGTAACCAGGTGCCCCAGGAACTTCACTTGCCTCTGAAAGAGATGGCACTTCTGAGGGCGGAGCTTAAGGCCATAACTTCCCAGGGACTGAAACACTGCCTCTAGATGGCGCAAATGGGCTGCAAAGTCCACAGAGAAGATTATCACATCATCTAGGTACACTAAAGCTGACTCTGTTAACTGATTACTCAGACACCTTTGCATCAGTCTCTGAAATGTTGCGGGGGCGTTACAGAGGCCAAACGGCATCCTTTCAAATTGGAAAAGACCGAAGGGAGTTGTAAAAGCTGTCTTCTCTTTGTCACTTTCGTGTACCTCAACCTGCCAGTAGCCGCTGGCCAGGTCCAGAGTAGAGTACCATTCGGCTTTAGTTAGGCTAGCGAGCGAGTCCTCGATACGGGGCAGGGGGAATGCATCCTTATGTGTCACATTGTTAAGCTTGCGGTAGTCAACACAAAACCGCCAAGCACCACATTTCTTCTGGACCAGAACGATTGGAGCAGCCCAGGGGCTACAGCTCTCCCTTATAACCCCCCTTTCTAGCATACCTTGGAGCAGACTGCGCATCTCCTTGTAGAGGGCGGGGGGGACTGGTCTGTACCTTTCTCTTATAGGAGCCGCATCACCTGTCGGGATCTGATGTTTAACAATGTTAGTCAGCCCATAATCCTCTTCATGGGTGGAGAACACATGCTGCCATTTAGTCAGGAGCTGGTGGAGTTGTCGCTGCTGTTCTTCGTCAAGGTCTCCACTCTGAGGGAGGGGGTTGGGTTCCGTACCAACCATTCGGTCTGGCTCTTGGCCAACCTGGACAATATCCACCTCTACCACCCCTGTGTCCACCTCTGTGAGAGAGATGTCACTACCTTCCTTCACACTCTGTGGATCAATAGTAGAGATGGCTGCCAATGTCTGTAACCTGTAGAGGGTGACTGGGTAGGGGTTAAGGTTTCGGACTCTGATAGGGACTCGACCCCCTCGCACAGTCACTAATGCTCTTGCTACCTCTATGCCCTTCCCTTCACTGAGGGGCTCTACTAAGGCACATGGGACCTGGAGACCTGGGAGTGCAGATACCCGGGCCCACAGCAGCGCCTCACTCTGAGCCGGAACTCTCACTGCGTAACGGCAGGCCAGTCGGGCTGTACCTGCCCATCGCTCCCTGGCAGCAGCCGCTTGAATTCGTCTACAGTCTGTGAAAATGTCCTCCTATTCCATCCTGGAGGGTTGGGTCAGAGAGCTGTGGCATAGAGAGTTTCGATTAGTGAACAGTTCCTCTCAACAGGCAGCAAGTACATTCATCCCTATAAGGGCTTTGTTTGTCCCAAGACAGTCATCTTTAACAATAACGACTCCACGTGCTGGCACTTTCACCCCCCCAACCTGGAAATCTGCAACCATATATCCAACATAGGGGATGTCGAGTCCATTAGCAGCCCGTAAGGTTAACCACGGGAGCCTACCAGAGCCTTCACGTCTATCCTTAAAAAGTGTGTTGCATAAATTCTCACTGAACAACGTGACCTGGGAACCAGTGTCTACTAGGCATTTGATGGCGATGTTATCTACCTTAACTTCCAATACAGGGCAAACTCCAGCTACCGCAGCTTTGGACAGAATGTGGTTGAGGTCGCTTTGGGGGAGTCCGGTCACTAGACCCACAGTGGCTGGTGAGGCTAAAAATCCTGTGGCTGTTCCTTAGGGGGGCAATAGCGGCTAATATGCCCTACCTGGCCACACTGGTTACAAATGGAGCGGCCTTGAGGGTCCCACCTGAACCGGGAGCTATTAGACGTGGCCCTGGGTCTCTGGTTATCTCTCCATGCTCCATCCGAATAGGCTCGGGGCCGGCGAGGGTCTACAGGGGGGCAAGAGACGTTACTTTGGGCCCTCAACTCGCTTAAAAGTGTTTTTGTCATCTCTGTCATTTGGTCTTTAACCTCCTTGAGTATCTCCTTGCGAAATTCTTGTTTCCAATCAGTGGTAGCAGCATTCTGTGTGGGGGGAGTCTGCCTACTCACCGCATGGCAGGTGGGTGTTGACCATTGTTCATCTTGTTCTTCCTCTAATGCCAGTGCCTCGACCTTTACCTCATCAAACGACAGGTTGGGACTCTTCCTCACTTGTCGCCTCAGCTCCTGCCGGATCGGCCCCTCCCGCAGCCCCATAACGAACTGGTCACGTAACAGGAGGTCACCATCTCGCAGGCCCGTTGGATCTTTATGCTTTAACCTGCAAAACAGCTCACGGAGGCAGAGGGAAAAGGACCTAAGGGATTGGTTAGGCTCTTGTCTACAGTTAAAAATGTTGGCCCTAAGAGCAGATACATGAGTCGTGTCACCATACAGCTCAGACAATACATTGAATATTTTACGTGGGCTATCTCTAGCAGTCCTTTCAAGGGCCACAATTTCTCTCTTGGCATCACTCCAACACCCAATACAAAGTCTGCTTTTTGAGCATCCGTCAGTGTCTGGAAGCTTAACATAGTCTCTATTTGTGACTTCCATTCTCCCAACTTGGTGTCTGACCCTGAGCCACTGAACTTCGACATCCATGGGGCCCCCATGAACACGGGCATCATCATGGCTGGCTGCCCTGCAGCTTGTGGTTGTTCATCCCCCGGCATGCTGAATGGCAAGACCTCAACCCAGTAGAAGTCCTGCCGACAACGCCAAATGTCACGGGTGCGGACCTTCTATTTCTACTGGGGAGTATCCGTCCAATCAGGGCGCAGAGGCAGCTTCCAAGTTCAACAGTTTATTGTCTTTTAATATAGGAAACAAGCAATTAAAAAAGTTTCTTTAGGCCACTATTGAGTCCAGTCTCTAGTCCGATTCAGCCCAAGAGCCTTCAGTAGTCCTTGCGGCGGCAGTCCCCGTTACGCTGTCGGTCGACAGTAACCGTCGATTTGCTGGGTGGTGAATCAAACAATGGAAGAGAGGCACTTAACTGGAGGAAGGGTGGAACGCGTCCCCACCCCTCCACTGTCGTCAAAGACTCTCTCTCTCTCGTGCGCAATGGCGCTGCAGTCGGACCGCGGCGCTCTGTTCCGTCTTCCCGTGTGGTCTTCTATCTGCCCAAGGCACACACACAGGAACATCCAACAGCTGTAGGTTTGTTTGATTCTCTGGTCGCGCCGATTGCACCGTCATCCACCATCCACGTCTCTCCTCGTCTGCCCGCACCTGCCTGATATACGTGAGGGGAGAAACCCCAAATTGACCACACCTGTGTGCCAATCAACCCAAGCGCCCGGCGCACCGCTAGCGTGCAGACGGCCACCAGTGTTCTAATTAAGGCCGTGCCCTGTTACCACTGCACACCCACTCGTCACCCCGTGACACAACCATGCCTCTGCGTTCTGAATCGCATACTTCAACTTTTTACTACCAGTATGTAGCCTACTACAGTTGCCCCAGGTATTTTTTGCCATACTGCATGTAGTATACAATGTATTGGGACATACTACATCAATTTTTGCCTTACTATATAGTATGGAAGTACACGATTTGGAACGCAGCCCGCATCTCCCTCTGTGGGCAGCTACGCCCCAAACAGAGAGAACAGGGTTTTAAAGGGTCCAGCAACCAATGAAATGCTCCTATTAATCTTGCACACAAAACACACACAGTGCAATTAGGGGTAAATCTCACCTGTGACATATAAGCCTTGTTGATACTTTCAAACATTTCTTTAAGTTGAAAAAGTTTAGAGGGCGTGGGGGCAAGAACTGTATATAGGGTGTTCTATTTTTTTTTTTAAATAGTTTTCTCGATGAAAAAAAGAGAATTTCAGAAGCAATCACGAACCAGTGGAGCACAACACTGTGCAATTAAGCTGTCTGTGATTTTAATTAAAACTCTGATGCGTGATCCCTCTAAAACTTTGTTTGCCTTTCAGGCAACACAAATCGTCATCTTTGTAATGGATACCCTAATCCGGTTGCCTGAAAAATGATCACATTTGCATTCCTGTCCTCAAATACGATAGAGGGTGGAAGATCCTTTTTTCCCCCCACACTGCTTGCAGTCCAAACATTATCACAATTAGGACAATAATTGTAATAGAGACATGAATTATTCAAAGGTGCTGAAGCAGTTGCAGCTGCGACCAGTAGGCCCAATCAATATGTAGCTGCTGCCCTGTGATAGAATTTCAGGGCATGAAAAGAAATACGTTCCAGCTGTTTCTTTACTGCCCTGGCCTCCTGTTTGCATCTTACTGACCTCCTTTGAAGCTTGTAATGATAAGACCCCTGTCTGTGCTTTTCTTAATTTATAGCAGGATAACCTCTCCAGGGGGTGGAATAAAACGGGCCTTGTTTATGATCCTAGTGTTTACTAAACTGTGGTCTCCCATTGTGTCATTGACTTTCCAGAACCATTTGATCATATCACCCTGTTGTACCACGTGTTGAACTTTCGACCCTGTTAGTTCGCCATTGTTGAGGACGTTTGCCATTTTTGATGACGTGTAAAGGATGGTTTAGCCAATCAGATCCTAGAAACGTAATATCTGGGCCTTACTTTGAATTTAAGACCGGTGCAGAACAGAATTCTTCAGTTCTTGGGGAAGCGCTGTTTGGTGTTCCATTCAAGAGCCCAGTTGCAACTGTATGTATTTGGAATAAAAAAAACAGTCTTTGAACGGTTGGATCGAACCTCGGCAAAACTTTTTACACTTTATTCATTTCTAGATATCCAAATTAAATCTAGCATTCACGGCCCTCACCCATGCAAAGTCCATTACAACTTCTAATGTGTCTAAGTGGTTTCACAGCCGAAAAACAATTTCCTGTTGTTATCTCAAGGGATTGCAAAGTTGAAGTTAAAGCTGATGGAGCAAAAAAAACAAAAACGTGCACACCCACAAGTGCACATCTTGAGCCAGACTCATAACTAGGGAATGTCCTTGCTACAAAATATTCTGATCAGGTCAGGCCATCCAGGACAAACAAGGGCACACGCACGCACACACATCCATGCACGCACGCACACACACACCGTCCACAGAATGTTACCACATTACCAGCCACATCACGTTACTAGTCTGATCTCTTCCCTCTCATTTGTCATACTGAGCCAGAGCTCCACTTGGATGGGCTATGCAGGACTAATCCAGTCTGGGCCAGTATGTCTTCACTAGGATGGGCTATGCAGGACTAATCCAGTCTGGGACAGTCTGTCAGTCTGTCTGGACAGACCTATGAAGAGGAGAAGAGGGGACCAGAGGGGAGAGAGTGGATGGCCCTGGGGGATGGCTATCAAAACAGATGCTTGTGAAACCTACACATACTGTAGTTCATTGTTTATGATGACCTTTTGGATGATCTTTGCTGCAATCCCACATCACCCCCATTTAATGCGCTTTGAATTAACTTATATATCAGCAAATTACATAATTTTCCTTTTAAAAACAGTGCCGGTCTGCTAAGAGGAATAATCATATTTGAAATATTCTAACACAAGTCTTGCCCCAAGGTTAAAGCAATCAGACAGAAGCATTGGTCTGTGTAGCTCATTCGCTCTCTATTCAGTCACTGCTATTTGTATGAGCTATTTTGCCTGATGATTTCTTTTCAATACACCTAGAGACTCCACCTGTGCTCGTAAATGGAGGTCCGCCCGGTGCATTTCTATAGTTCCAACCCCATCTCTGCCGCGGGCATTAGAAACACGTTAACAGAGAGCTGAGCTGCAATTCATCAGGCCTGACACCAAATTTTCGAAATGACAAGGCGTCTATAGTATCCCGCACCTTACTGGCCAGGAGACGAATAGACCAGACGAGTAATTCAAAGTGAAAAATCTATCCCTTGAGTACAAGTAGCTTCCCCTTTTCCAGGGCCTGTGAAAAATTTGTATTAGAAAATGGAACCGTTTTTCTTCCCTCACTTAATTTACAGTGGGCAATGCGGCGACACTATATCTTAACTGTGCAGTCCAATTGTTTGGAGCCTGATTGATTTTGAAGGCATGAAACAACAATGATAATCCCTTTGCCACTAGTGGAACATAGTAGGATACTATACAGTAGTAGCATTGTTTATCAGGGTCATTCCTGTTCCCCAGCTCTATATCACACACTTCTGAGATATTTCAATCTTCTTAAATTAAGGGACTTGTAATTTGACATTTAGATTCTTTGACTTTTAATAAAACACAGACAGTACTCAATCTTTACAGTAGCATGTGCAAAGCAACACACTGTAGGCCTATGCATCTTGATTGAACCCAATCATAAACTTATATCCAAAACCCATTCAAAAGTCAAAATCATTCCACATAAAATCACCGTCCGACATACAGTATTTGCTAGCTGTCAGGTTATTTCAACAGGCTCTCAGACAAATAAATGAGTGTCATCAGTTGCTGTTATTCTGTTGGCATTTTGAGAACCGGGGGACACAATCATGTAGCCCTCGTCTCTCCTTCTAATCGCTTTCCCTCTCAGATTAATGACACGGAAGAGTCTTTAACCCGAGGATGAGTCACCCCGCTAGTTCTACAGAGTGGGAGAGGATGATGGTGGCATTAATAGACGTAGGAGGGAATCTGCTGCGGTTCTCCAGGGAGCCGCTGGGCATGGACAGCAGATAGGGACACTGATTTGAACACTTGGTGTCATCCAACATTACAGTTGAATACCCGCTATCACCTGCTGTGGCAACTTTATTTTATTTTTTTTATAGGTCCAAACCATAGCTGAAATGACCTGGGAGTCCCACTGGGTCTCTTTTGTACTCTCAATGAGGAAAAACTGTTTCACTCTCTTATTGTCATCATCAGGTAACAAATAGTCTTAACCATCATCCAAGAATGCAGGAGGACATATAGGTCAGTGTTCCTTTTTATCATTGGAGCAAATCCTTCAGTTAGAGCTCAAAGGACCATGCATTTGCTCAGTCTATAACTCACTAATTTTCTGTCTTTTGTCTCCGACAGGGAGATACACGTTTACATTGATGACTAGACACCCTCTCAGGAGTAAAATTCTAATTCATTCTCAATTTGCCACCTTATTGATTTCAGGAGGAAACGTCTGTGTGTAAAGAGAGCATTGAGACGATGAAAAATCATGCTCACTGTTTCTAGTTAACAAAGTGAGAGGGAATATCAGACAAGTCCGTGGGGTGGGAGATGAGTGTGATATGTGAGTTGTGTTCTTTGTTTTTGTGACCAGTCTGACAGACATGGTCTCCCTCTGTGTTTGTTCAATCTCTTGTTCAAATGAGAGTGCCAAGAATCAGCATGGTGCTGTCTGCTATGACAGAATGTGTGTCAGGTCTGTTATGTGCCCTGCGGTAAAAATAGTCCCCGTTAGACAACTGTCATCCATGTCTTGACAGAGTCTCAATGTGTGAATTCCCACTGAAATTGGCGATATATGCAATTAATGTGATGCTCAGTTCCTTCAGCATCAGTATAACCTGGATTTATTTGTCATTCATAATGAAGAATTCACTAGAGACAGTGGAACTGGAAGTCAGACATTCTCTGAGGCGATGATCTTCTTCAGACAATGTGTTTTGGTTTTGTTCACATTGATGGACAGCCGTGGTCTTCAGTATCAACCACTGAGACTGCAGCTCAAAGTTACTCTCTTCTTTTACTCTCAACATCTGTACCTTTATGTCACATTACAAGGATGACAGAGAACTGTGACTGAAACATCAGACAGTAGACTGGCTGAATCTGCCACTAGTCGATGGTCTCTTTCACAGTTGAGTGGCAAGTAAAGTCTGGAAAGTGTCTGAACATGAACCCTAATAGCAGTTGGAAGCAAAAGAAAGTGAATTGAATACCTGAACAGGGGCAGTATCAAGGGAATGTATCAAAGGGTGAAATATTACAATTCTGAGATGATTGCATGCTGTCTTTTCAGCATTTCTCATTCATGGCACTTAAGTGATCAAAACATCTCAGTAGGGCTTGTGGTGAATGCCTAAGTGTTGGAATTTAGCACCAAGCTGTCTCTTTGAAATGCCAATGGGCGTATGCTCATCACTAATGCAGTACTTAAGTGAAACAGGGCATCCAGGGAATTTGCATGCCACCCATTAGTGTAAATATACAGGACTTAACTGCATCATGTGAGCACAAAGCAGTCATTAGTGTAATCTTCATAGAACCCCTGCATTACTCACGTGAGCTGTGTGTTAAATGCTTGGTTTCAAAAGGCCTGCATGTGGACTGATAAAACACTCAGATGGTGGAACAATGTGATTCAGAGAAGCAACAGTCCAGAGTCTCGGGAGCAGCTCAGCTCACAGTATGTAGATGAGTAATACAGCTCGCTGTATTATAGACCCAATATTATTCAAGCCAGCCTTAAGTGTAATTTCTGACGATCCTAAATCCCTAATCCTTCTGTAATGGGCCGTTTTCATTCCGGAGCTGGAGGAAGAATCACTAACACAGAGTAAATGAGGGGTGTTGTTGGGAATGGTTGCAGCTGGAGGATTGCATTCATGGCTTTGGCTCACTGAGGTGGTCCCTCTAGCTCCCATGTAATGGAGGATTTATCTGATATCCCTATGATCCTCACCAGCTGCCTCCTTACAGTGTGTGTGTGTGTGTGTGTGTGTGTGTGTGTGTGTAGGTGTGAGTGTGTGAGTCTCTGCATTCCCCAACTCTTCTGCATTAATTGATCTCTACTCTAGTCGACTATCAGGTCTGAGTTGGTGCTATTTCCTGATCTATAGCTAGACCTGTAGTTGTGAGGGCACCACCTGTGAGTGTGTCTTCTGCTGTACTCCGGAAAGTACTCACAACCCTTCACTTCTTCCACATTTTGTTATGTTACAGCCTTATAAAATTTTTTCTCATCAGTCTACACACAATCGCCCATAAAGCCAAAGTGACAAAGTTTTTTGACATGTTTGCAAATGTTTTTTGAAAATAAAAAAAAAACTAAAATATCACATAAGTATTCTACAGTCAAGCCAGAAAGTCTGCACACCCCTTTCACCTTCTCCATGTTTTATTACGTTACAGAATTATTCTACAATAGATTGAGTTCATTTTTGTCTCAAAATTATACACGAAATAGCCCATAATTACAACGTGAAAACAGGTTATTGTGCTAATTTATAAAAATAAAAAAAATGAAAAATATGTGTACACAAGTGTTCACACCCTTTGATATGACACCCAAAAGTGAACTGAGGTGCATTTTGTTTCCACTGATACTGCTTGAGATGTTTCTACAACTTAATTGGAGTCCAGCTGTGGTAAATTCAATTGATTGGACATGAAATTTCTGCAACTGTACAGGTCCCAAAGAGCACAGTGGCCACCATCATTCATAAATGGAAGAAGTTTGGAACCACCAAGACTCTTCCAAGACCTGGCCTCCCTTGGCCAAGGAGGTGAGCTGGAACCCGAGGGTCACTCTGACAGAGCTCAAGCGAATCATTGTGGAGATGGGACAACCTTTCAGAAGATCAACCATCCAGGCAGCACTTCACCAATCAGGCCTTTGGTAGAGTGGCCAGACAAGGCACATGACAACACGCTTGGAGTTTGCCAAAAGGCACATACAGTTGAGCACTTTCAAACCATGAGAATCAAGATTCTCTGGTCTGATGAAACCAAAACTGAACTTTTTGGCCTGAATAACAAGCATCACATCTGGAGGCAGGGCCGGCCCGAGGCATAGGCGAAATAGGCGGTCGCCTAGGGCGCCAAATGGCCAAGGGGCGCCTGGCCAAGGAGCACCAAAAAAAAAAAAAAAAAAATTATTTTTTATTTTTATTAAAATAATTTCATTCCGTAATCCCTACTGTCTCTATTACGCTTCGCAATGCGGTGCGGTGCCTCCGCCCAGCGCCGGGCGCCTCCCCCGTTAACAAATCGCGCAGCAGCACCCCCCCCCCCCCCCCCCCCCCCCCGTCAACAAATCGCGCAGCAGCACCCCCCCCCCCCCCCCCCTCAACAAAACGAAACTGAAGGTGTTCCATAATCTCGCCTAGAGCTGCTGAAATGCTAGGGCCGGCCCTGTCTGGAGGAAACCAGGCACCGCTCATCACCGGGCTAATACCATCTCTACAGTGAAGCATGTTGGTGACAGCATCATGATGTGGGGATGTTTTTGCAGTGGGAACGGGGCGACTAATACTGATAGAGGGAAAAATGAATGCAGCTAAGTACACCGAGATCCTTGAAGAAAACCTGCTCCAGAGCGCTCTCGATCTCAACAAAGTACTGGGTAAAGGGTGTGAATAACTATGTACATGTGATATTTCCACTTTTTCATTATGGGGTATGGTGTGTAGATTGATGACAATCAATTGATGACAAAATGTGGAAAAAGTGAAGGGGTGTACATGCAAATTCACTAGTCATTGTGTCATTGTGATCGATGTGATTCATAGAGGAAGCATTTCTCACTAAACAACTAGTACCAGCCACTAGTACAAGCCATTATACAGCTAGGCTACAAGTGTCAGCTAATTGTGTTCATATTTGGCAGCCTGGGCCATGTCCATAGCTTAGTAGTCAGGGGCCTGAGGATTATGGGGTTGGCCAAGTGTGAAGCAAAGCAGACTGCAAAATATTGCTCAATCTCCTCCAATATTGGCAGCTGTATTTGGAGAATATGTTTTCTGTAACTCGCCTGGTGTTAGTGAGTCAGATGCAATTGTATGTCCTGTATTTTCTGTATGCATACTGTACATCATTATATATATATTAAATGAACAAACAACATGACAGCATCAATGGAATTACATTGCAGGGGCCCAAATATATTTTGAAAATGCGGAACTAATTAAAGAAGTCAAATGTGTGTGACTCATGTTAATGTATGATTAAAGGAGTAGTAAAGGGGAAAATCATGTTTAGCCCTGTTTTAAGGTTACTTATGATCATATACAATGGTCCAGATCAAAAAGTTGACAAAACTAGCACTTTTGAGAAAGTCTGATAATTGCTCTACCACCGTTTTGGTCATACAATGGATGTGGGTGGGCACCGTGAAAAATCATTCAAAAAACATGTTAAACTCTCAATTTCAAACACAGCCAGACCTCCATTCATTTTTTTGGACTATGATTACGCAAAAACTACCAAACCGATTTTTAAGAAACTCGGTGGAGGAGTGTATCATGGGCCACCTTAGAACTCATAAAATGTTGGAGCAGATCTGAATCATGCGCCATATCCACAAATGAAAACAAAACTTAGAACGAGGCCAGCTACCTGTGTGGGGGTGCTAGAGACACAGGGTTTAAAATGAGGTGTGCAGGGGGAGAGTCCAGAGTGCACCACATTGCCCCCCCCCCGCCTGTTACCCGAGGAGGACGTCACAGAGCCAGCCAAATACAGCCACCCATTCATCTCCAGTCATTTTTACCTCCGCCCCAGCAAACGGGGCGGATCCACGAGCTGCCAAAATACGGCCCAGATGGTCTTTCACCTCCATTCATTTTTTGGACAAAGATTACGCAAAAACTACCAGACTGCTTTTCATGTAACTAGGTGGAGGGGTGTTGCATGGACCAATTTAGAACACATTCAATTTTGGTGTGCACAGAGCCACGAAATGCATTCAGGGGTGCAGGTCTGTGCTCTCTGAGCACCATTTCTGGTTTGCACTGTATTTTGTATTTGCAGTTTTTTGTTCTGCATTGGCACTGTCATGTCTTTGCACTGTCCTGTCCTACATCCTGTCCTATATCATCTGCAACAGCGTATGCCTTAACCCTAGTGAAATTCCTAGTATGTCTGTATACTTAGCTAATAAACAGATCTTGAATCTTGTGAATTTGCGGTTCTTTTTGTAATTTCAGGTGAGCATAATGTCTAAATGTACACAAGTCATATGTGTAAAAGGGTGTGGCGTTTAGTGCAGCTTAGATAGAGATAGATAGATGGGGGCACCAACAAACAGACAGAGATAGAGGCTGCCCTGTCTCTTCCTGATGATGATCTGTTTCTGTAAAAGCATCTGCATAGTAGCTTCGACTTTGTGGGTTTTGCCAACAGAACCTGTAATATGAGCTGCATGTCATCAACTGCCACAAATGCACACACACTATACACTGCCACAAATACACACACCCTATGCACTAACACAAATACACACACCCTATACACTGCCACAAATATACCCACCCTATAGACTGACACAAATACACATAATCTATACACTGACAGAAATATGCACACCCTATACAGTGTAAGTCCAAGGTCATCAAGCCAAAAATATATAATGATGCAATTTTCTGTAATTTGACATATAGCCTACATTCAAAGAATTTGGGGGGGTTATTTTAAAATTATGAGATTTTCCTCTGCATCTTGACCTGGAGATACCAAGTGGAATTTAATGTTTTGCTAACTATAACCTGTGATAATAGTGCTAACTATCAGCTCACAAGATTCACAAGCGGCCCGAGCCTGGGGGGAGAGGAGGACGTAACAATGAACCCACACGATGAAGAAGAACCTCTGTTTCCTGCTGGAGTGCCATGAGTTTACAGCATTCGTGGACCACAAACCCCTCACATTCCCCATGTCTAAGGTGACTGAACTGTTATTCGCTCACCAGGAGTGACAGTTCTCCTACATATCAGAGTTCACCACGGACGTCCAGTATGTCACTGGCAAAACCAACCATGTTGCCAACTACCTTTCCCGGGCCATCGCAAGGACCGCCCACTTGGGACTGGACTGCGTCTGCATGGCAGCGGATCAGATCGCTGAACCCAGCGTGCAGGCTCTCAGGATGGCTGTCACATGGCTGCAGTTAGAAGGTTTGGCTTTCGATATTGCTGGCACTGGCGCCGCCCCTGTGCAACGTCTCCACAGATCAGCCCCAGTCTGTTGTCCCCGCTGGATAGAGGCACCCCATCTTCCACACTTTCCATGTTCTTTCCCACCTGGGCAAAAAGCCATCCCAAAGATTGGTGGCGGCCAAGTTTGTCTGGCAAGGGCTCAAGGATGTGAGAGACTGGGCTGACACAGATGCGGACTGCCAGTGCTCCAAAGTGCACCGCCACACCAAAGCCCTCCTAGCGCAGTTCCCGGTGCCTAAAAGGAGGTTCGACCACGTGAATGTGGACCTGGTGGGCCCCCTGCCCCTCTCCCATGGTTTCCTTTACCTCCTCACCATGTTGGACAGGACCACTCAATGGCCTGAAGCCGTCCCACTGTCACTGACAATATCCACCAAGGTAGCCAGGGCTCTTCGGCACCCCATCTGACCACTCCCCCGAACACCCCCCCCCCCACAGTCCACATCCTCCTCCCCCACCCGGCCCTTTCCCCCCCAACCAGGGCCCTTCGGCTCCCCTGTCCCCCATCCTACCCCCACATCACCGCAAAGCCCCTAAAGCTCCTCCTGCAGATACCCCGCCCAAGCTCCTGTTCCACGGAGCCGGCCAGCACATTCTATGGCGGGACGTACTGTATGTAGTGCACTCTTGCTTACACATAATTTACCGGACTGTTCACACACATACAGTATGCACACACACATGGAACAGTTATTGGTGTCAGTATTTTCGTCCATGCTCTTTTGTGTTGTTGGTCTTCCTGTTTACTGTCAGTCGGTTTATGGTGGTACAGTACTAATGTCCCAAACGGCTAAGGCAGGGAGGCATCAAGTCATGTCCCAATCAAATATTTACAAAAATGCTGGCTGCTGAGGTGCTTCAAACTGGGCAGATTTTGAAGGCAGGACAGATTATCCTTCGTTGATCAAGCTACCTACAATCATGTTCGCCTGCTCCACTGCTCCAACAAAAAGAGCAATTTTGGACAGCAATTTTGTCTCCACGACTGTTAATATGTAATTTTGTGAAGAAATATGTTTTCAGGTGAGAAAGTTACAGTTTCCAAAAAGGCATTTATTTTTCATCACTTTTTTATATCACTTTTTTCCAGTGAGGATTGACCGACAGGAATTTTTAGCGACATGACATCATGAAGTCGTTACGCATTGCTGCCTTGGAAATCTTTTTAAATCCAGACTTTACAGGCAACTTCATACAAAAACACTGCCTCCAAAGGATACTACCATGCTAAACAGCAAGGCAGCAGGCAGCTGACTACCGTTTGGGACACTGCTGGTGTGTAGTTGCTGAGAGAAGTCATTGGCTCTATTATTTAGACCTCATTCACTTTGCCTATTTCTCAAGTGTGTATACTGTAACTAGGCTAATTGCATTTCATTTTTCAAACATTTGAAAAAGGGATTGCTCTTCAGCAACACACCGTTAAGCAGTAAATTACATCCCCAGATACTGAGTCTTTGGGCCACATCTGTTTGAAAGTCCCCTGATTTGGCTGTAGTGCACACATGGGCTGGGCTCACTTGCCAGATCTGGTCCAAATGATAATACATTTAAAACGACCTTAATTTATTGGTGCCAAACAGGTTTGGCTAAAGCATGCGTTACGGGCCTCAGCCAATAATGTCCAAAACTGAGGTGAAATGAGGTTAAGTGTGGGGAGCCTGGCTGGGTCTGGGCCAAACAAAATAGGCCTAATACTGTATGCTGCTACTGCCGCTACCACTCAAACACACAGTCTGGACAGAGAGCCATGGCTCTCTCTCACACACATTGTAAGATACTTGCTGTGTATGAATCATTGTGCTTCTCTTGGCAAGTTGTGCTTGCTGTCAAGACGGTGAGTCACACAGTGCCAGCCAAACACGCCTACCCAGAAAAAGCAGGCTCTGGCTGCACCAGGCTTAGCTGCTGTGCCAAATGCCATGAGAAACTGACACATGGCATGTGCTGTGAATGGAAGAGTATATCCCTACAAACAGCTCAGTCGTAGGGTAAATACATACCCCATACAATACATTGCAGCTCTCAAATAACAGTGCTATCATTAAAACTGATGCAAAATATGTAATCAATTTAAAGTGAATGAGCTGGCTGTAACCATCAGCAACACAATTTAACCCTACATATCAGCTATACAACTCACAAAACCAATCTCCTAGGGAAAACTAAAATAAGGGACTATGAGAAGAAATCTAGACACCTTTTAGAAACGGATCCATGACCATATATGCTGGTGTTGTGGGGTCGGTGTTTGTAGAATAATCAAGTTGGAGACTGAAATACAGTCAATATTTATTAACTGATGAAATGATGATTGTCACGAAAGAAATATCACAATACAGTATTTCATGATAGCATTAAGAACATTCATTTTGCCATACAATCTTATTGCCATATTGATAAGGAGGATAATTATGGGCCGTATGTCCATTTTATCACCTCCAGGAGACTGATAATACCTGCTGCTGTCATTGGCTCCTCTCAGTTACTCTCAGATATAACCTACTGCAGCTAGAGGAATGCATCGCATGGTGCACTGCAGATTAGACAAATATTACTAAAGCGTAAAGGCAGCTCAGTACCCCCCCCCCCCCTTCCTCTCTCTCTTTCTCTCTCTCTCTCTCTCTCTCTCTCTCTCAAATGTTCTTCCTCTCTATTCATTATCTAGCTGAATCTATGTGACATTTTCTCATGCACTGTGTGGACAGCTTGGCTATGGGAGTAAACATGACAAGAAGAAAGGAGTGCATGCCACCTTCTCCGTGACTCACATGTCACACTCATACCGACGTCATCTGAAATCTGTTGATTTTGAAGCCAATTAGCTCAAACAAGCAAACACTAACCCTTCGGGGTAACTTTTGGGCATCAGATATGAACACACGTTGCCATGGAAACAGATTTGCAGGAGAAAAAAAACAAAGCAAATTCTAAAGCAGCTCATTCCTTTCATAACGTAGCCTATTCTAAAACCTAAACATGACCTGGTTTCAAGCAGCATCACATTAAAGTTTGCTTCATCAAACAATTATTTTTGCTCTGAAATACAATGAATTACCTGGATTTATATACAGAGTGGCTGTGTAATTTGTTCTTGCAAGAATTTGATTACTGCAGTAGCAAGGCAAGCAGGCAATACGCTTGTCACATTTCTGCTTCTACAGATGGTGAAAACAAACAAATGTCTTAGAGAAAGGTAGGCTGCTACCGTTAAATTACACAGTATTTATAATGCAGATGATGAACGTGCTTCACCCAAGGTTTGAGGGCACTCTAAGACTCCCAAAATAAAATTATGTAGATCACTGCATTATATAATTCACTGAAACATCAAAGCTTCTTTGATGTACTGCACGATGGGTATAACATACACAAAAATGCAATGTCCAACATAGCCTACTGTACAACTTCCAATACTGCTTCAGCACATACATCAATACATGAGACACTATCCCAGTATTTTCTCCCTTCTGTAGCATTTGGCTGACCTTCAGTGTTTGGATTCTACATTATCTTTCAGATGCTGCCAGAATACACAAGCTATCCCACGCTGCCCTATGAACAACTAACAGGTGAGCAGACATGCCTCAGCTCTCTCAGAAATCAATCCAATATCTCACTGTTGCAGTTCACTGAAAGATTCAAAGGGGCGGGCGGCAGGGACGATTTGGGGGTTGTGTTTCATTATGGTTACATATGTTGCATGTTTATGTTTGTATTTTTATATGTGGACCCCAGGAAGAATAGTTTCCACCAATGTGTTTAACAGAGTAGTATTTATACCAATTCAGAATTGCGGTTATGAAATCATTATAAAATCAAATAGGGCTCCCTATACCTCCCAGTTTTCAATCGAACCCCTCGAGACACATTAATGTTGAACTGCACTGACATCACATAGTGTGTAGCCATATATGGGTGGAAGAAAAGGTTCCTGTCAGCCTTTTCTCATTTTACTGGACTTGCACTGTGCACTCACCCTGCGCAGAGGGAATATTTAATCATCTAATCCATCTGCTCTGACATTAATTACATTTCTAATCAAAAAAGGGGATAATGTGAAACCTCCCACTTTTAGACCTTGTCCCGCTCCTTCCAGAAATACTGTGTCTTTGATGGACTGCAATGGAGATGGATAATAATATTCCAATTGTCAGGGAAATTCTATTGGCAGACATAATGAATTCTGAAGTTAGAGCATGTTTTTTCAGAGCAAAGTGCAATAGAATGTGCACCCGTGGAGTTAAACACCTGTATTAACTAGGACCCCCAAAGCAGCAGAGGTCTTTGTTTTGTGCCTACTTGGAAATTAACTACATGCTTCATACTTCATCACAAAGGCTCTTTAAACTTTTAATGTGAGCTGTCTTCATGGAGGACTTGCATTAATATCAGAGAAGGATTTCTGTGGGAACAGGCTATTGATTCAGAAGCCCTCAGACCAGGCATTCCTCAAATATAAGATATGTGGGTATGAGCTTATCTGAAACAGCAACCCAAGAGTGTGACAGACCCACAAATATGCTTGGTAGACACAACATGTGGATATACACATACAAGTATTATTTCCCATGGTGTGTGATAGTCACCTTCTTGTACCAATTTGTAAGCCCCACCCAGAGGGAGCAATTGTTGACTTGCAGCTAAAGAAGACCCTATGCCTTGTTTGCTGGTTGCAGATTAAGAGGAGCTAGGCAACAGGCATGCTGGGGGATTATTGATCCCTCCATCGATTTCTAACCAGAAGGAGGAGGAGGAAAAGGAAATAAATAATTTGACTTGTCTAGTCTGGACACCTAATATGTGTGAGATCTCCAGGGAAGCGACATGGTGGAGGTACTGTATATCTTGCTTTAGGTGTGATGGGTAAAAACGCGGCCAGCCTAGTAATCTAAGATGGGGTCTATGTGTTATACAGTATGTGACTACATCTCTTGTCTGTGTCTCTTCTCCGGAAAATAATTAATGCTGCAAAGACTACTGGCATACAGAGCTAGGTAGAAAAAGGGGGCATTGCAGTGTTTAAAACTAGTGACTAAAAATTCAAAAAAGTTGTAAATGATTTCCCTTCTGCAATTAACGTTTCACTTTCACTTGCTAATTGTAATCAAGGATAATAGCCAAGATTAGCATTTTAATTAGCTCCCCTCATTGCTGTATGCCAACAAAGGAAGCAAGAATATCTTAAAGAGATTAAAGTAGCAAAGAAGGGGGAGGGGGGGGGGTATCTTTCACTTATAAAGAACTGTTAGACTTGGCCACCACTCCTCTCATTTTATTTAAATGGGTCAACTGAGTAGCTGCTGCATGAGGTAATATCTCAACCCCAAGACGACATTGGCCAGGCCTTCATACTGTGAAAGATTTTATAATCAAAGACATGAAAAGGCATTGAGAAAGAAGTTCATTCACCAAATTGCTTTAGAGAATTATTGTCAACAGGGCAGTCTCATCAAAGTACAGACTTTTGTAAAAGTACAGACTAATCATAATGTGCAAACTAACATGATAGTTCAATGTGACATATTACAGTATTATTTGTTATAGAGCTGGCTCAGCTTTCAAGAGAGCTATCAGCAAGTACATCTGGTGATCAAACCTTAAAATATGAACGTCTGCAATCAACTGCACAATTCAGCTGGTGAACTTCATGACCTCATGTCCAATTCATCAAGACGCAGGCTTACGCCCTCATTTGAACAATTCAGGACCACATGTACTACTCATTGTTTACCACATATTCTTGCTGATTAGACCTTGATTATAACTAACTCTTACTGAGACTGGAAGATGAGAAAATGCTGGGTCCAACCCAATGAACATACTGTATCAAATTATAATGTTCTTATTTACTAAGTGGTTGCTGGATTGTAAAGTAGATTAACCGTTTTTACTATTGCACTTTGAAGTATTATCTTTGGTGTTATATTCAGAACTAGAAAGGGTGCTTAGGGAGCACAGACCTCCGCTCATGAATGCATTTTGTGGCTCTGTGTGCACGCATGTGCGTGCGAGCAAGACGTTTGGTATTGCTGCATTCGTTAGGTCAAGAGCTTTATGCCAGTCCAAACCCAGTGTTTCAATTCCCTCCCATTGACAATGAATGGTGGGAATTCTTCACTCATGAGCCAAAGTCCAAAAAATTATTGGAGGTTAAGGCCGTGTTTGGGCGACTTGTGGACCCGCCCTGTGATTTGGATCTGCTCCAAAATATATTGGGTTCTAAGCGTAGCCCAGGCTACATCTCTCCACTGATTTTCATGAAAATTGGTCTGATAGTTTTTGTGTAATCATAGTCCAAAAAATGAACGGAAGTGAATGGGCAGTCCGGCTGTGTTTGGGCGGCCCGGACCCGTCCTGTGATTCAGATCCACTCCACAATGTAAGAATTTGTAAGATGGCCCATGCTACACCCATCTACTGAGTTTCGTGAAATTCGGTCAGGTAGTTTTTGTGTAATCCGGGTTCGAAAAATGAATGGAGGTGAATGGCTGGCTGTGTTTAGGCGGCCTGTGGACCCAACCCGTGCCTCGACTCCAAAATTTAATTTAAGTTGGACCATGCTGCACCCTTCCACTGAGTTTCATGAAAATTGGCCCAGCATTTTTTGCGTAATCCTGCTAACAAACGCACACACACACCTGCACGCCACCAAAAACATAACCTCTCACCCTGCTGGGGTGGAAGAAATGATCAAACGCCACTGAAAACATTACCTTTAGCCTTGCGCTGTCGCTGAGGCAGAGGTAATGAAACATTGTGCAGGTTATTTATTTTGACAAAGGGAATGATATCATGACTGACATGGCGATGTGCATTATAACTGCACCTGTTTTATTAATTTATAAACGTTGCATAAGTACAAAAGCGTGCGTAACCCATGTTGAGCTACTTTATAAGCAACTTTCGGTATTTATAAAAAACGAGCTTAACAATAAGTTGGCGGAAGTTATGCGCAACTCTACGCACACTCCGACCCTCCCATAACTAAGATTTGTAAGTTTCTGGAGAAACGGGAAAACGCGACTCCGATGGCAGAGGAATGAAACTTGGGAAAGTCTGCGAAACGCATGACATATTGAATAATATCGGTCGCTGCAAGAAGCCCTCCATGTGTCACACAGTTTAAACAGAATCAATCACCACCATAGCCTAATCACTAAATAATGTCTGCATTGCTTTGGATGTGTCTGTGAATTGACCCATTTGTGTCATAATATAATGTTATGTTGTAGGCCTATTAATTTATAGGCTATCCCGTTTGTAATTCACCAACCTCCCTCAACCTTTCACATAGCTGTGCTAACCTAATTCATGACAGGATGACCTCCAGGAGGTCAACACACCAAGACGTTGTCTACTCCAGAATAACCATCCTTTGTCCCTTTGTCCCTTCAAGAAATTACCGCCTTTTCTCATGTCACGTGTCTGTATTCTCGACCACTGTTGATGACGCCTTCCATTTAATATGATGTACAATGGGTCAGCCAATCACATCCTGGAAGCGCCATACCTGTGTTTTGCTTGAATATAAGGCAGCGCAAGACCAGGAGGCGGCACTTCACTTGGATAAAACACTCACATGCGTTGTCCTGAAGTCCTTGCGCTCGTATGTTTTCTCAATAAACCAGACTTGACCTTTTTGAGCGAATATTGGCAAATCCTTTTTGACTAGATCAGTTCAAATCCATTACAACCGCACCAAACAAATGTTGCATTCGGCGTTGAAATATATTTATTCGGTTAATCATGTATTTAGTTAATTATTCGTATGTTTAATTATCCACCTATTCATTCGTTAATGTATTTATGTATTTATAGCCTATATTTGATTAGGCTTTTATGTAAACCCGAATGACCACTGAGGCAAGCCGCAATTACAATGATGTTGAGCAACGGTGAATGGAAATGTCCTACTTGAGGCAACTGTAGGCTACATTAGGCTATATTGTACATCATCATATATCCTCATATTGCCATATGATTGTCATGTAGCAGGCATGCGAGAAATGTGGGCCTAAAAACGCATGTCATCCCAATGCTCACATGCCGCTTTGGTAGAATTGGCTGTGCGCAAAACAGCGCATGATGCGCTGATGCGTCTCCAAGTTGTAAGAACACAATTGGGAGCAAGTTAGATTATTAATTAGCCGAATTGTCATGTGTGTAGCTATAATTACGCTTTATAGAATCACATGAAACCCATCCAAAGACCCCATATATTTACAAGACCTCGATACAGGCACTGATAGGCCATGACGCACGGGGCCTTAGATATGCCGGGACTTGGCACAGATGTTCTAATATGTGCTTGGCTATCCCGCAACATCCATTAGAACACGCAGCTATAGGCCTACAGAATGTTTTGAGAAAGTATGTGAAATGCATGATATCCCGGAAAATACACAAATTGGCTGCTGCAGATCTCTCGTGGTTTAATCGGGGATCATTGCCTTATAATCAATCAATCAATCAATCAATCAACTTTTATTATGCAGACTCATGGTCCATTACAAAACACATACAACAAAAATATCCCTATAGGCCTACATGTTTGCATGCATTGATGTCATTGTAAATTGACCCGTTTATACGTTGATAAGTTAGGCCTTTTATTCATGGGCCACCCTGTGAAGCATTAGGCCCTACGTGCAATATAGATCCAAACCCATGCAACAACACTATAGGCTTATAATGATTATCAGTTTGGATATCAGCAGCCAACTAATAAGGCCTACCGCACTAAACGAATGCCAATATAGCCTGCATGATAGATCATTAATTATAATCTAATTGGGATCATTCAGGCCTAACAGGTGCTCTTATCAGTCGTGCACATGTGAAATCATCGTTCCGAAAAGAACCTTTTGGCGCGTCTCTGCCTCATTGACCAATACCTCCACCTCGCACTCAGTAAAATTTATCTTTCTGCCTTTTGCACTCGGCTCCATTCTCGTTGCATATGTATTAGGGGTGTATCACTGACCATTTAAAGGCAATTGTGGGCATTCATTTGGGTGTGATCAGAACGCGCATTCACGTGCGCCAAGTTAAAGCAATACATAGCGTTTTCTCCGGTTTTCTCAGAACTGCGCCCCCACAGGCTCTGCGAGTAAGTGCTCTGTCGTACTGTCGTAAAGTTATCAGATTGTCTTTTTCTTTTCCTGGCTTCCTCCGTGATGTTTCGCTTCGGTTTTCTCACCTCTGCCATGATATCATTGAGCTAAAAAATACATGATATCCTTAGACGCTGGAATAGTTAGCTTCTACTGTGTTGTTTAAGCACAACGTTGCGCATGCGCACTTCGACTGAATGCTGCGTCTCAGGGGCGCGAGTTTTAAAAGGTAATGAATGTTAATGTATTATCTTTCTGAGTAGATTGTTTGGAAGATTCAGCTTACTTTTAGTAAATCTAATTGGAGAATTAGCACCAGACATGTTTGTAAAGGTCCAAATATATCGATGTATTGCTTTAAGTGTTGATTGTGATTTATAAAGGGCAGCTGGCGTTGATTGCGTATATTTTTTGTGCGTATATTTTCGTACCAACTTAGCTAAACAAACTTAGTTACGTAGATTCTACGCAACGTTTATAAATGAGGCCCCAGGTGAGGGCCGTTCACATCTCCGTCCCAGGGGTCCCTGGTGGTTTCTGGCTCAGTGATCTCCACCTGGTGGCTGTCCCACTATGACCTGGAGCATCTGTCCGTACCAGGGTTCATTACAACTGGAGCAGCTGTTCCTCTTTTCCTTCTTCTTCTTCTTTTCCTCTCTTTCTCAAAAACACACATATGCACACATACACACTGACACAAACAGACACACGCGCGCACACACACAGCATAGGTATGGCAGTGAGCCAGTGGCCTACCAGTCTGACCGAGGTAGCTATAAAAAACACTCAGAGAAAAATAGTTACTGTGGCTGTAGAAAGGGAAAGTAGATCCAGATAGTAGCTTTTGCCTCGTCTTCGAACTGTACTTGATGTGATCCTGGAAAATTGGTTATTGACCGTTTACCTTTCTGTATACAGCAACATTTCAAGTCTCATGAACAATTTTGTGTGGACATGGTAGCATTGTCGTCCGAGTTCTGAAATCCACTTTAGAGAACAGGCTGAAGATTATGCCCCTGGGGAACTTGAAATGCCAACATGTTGCAACGTACTATGCCAATCTAACTTCTGATTAGTTCTAAACTGAGTTGTTAGCTTTTTTAACCTTTGACCTTGTTTCCTCTTCTGATTGGCAGGTTGACTTCAACAGCTATATATGTACATACATGTGTTGTTGTTTTTTTTAAACGAGATCTTACCGCTCTGTTTCCAATGATAAAGGGAGCAAATGAGGGTTCAGTTGCACATATCTGCAGATCGTTGGCGATTACATCAAACCACCTGTGCTCATTACATTACAGTCTTTTAGCAGACGCTTTTATCCAAAGCGACTAACAATAATTGCATTTAACGTAGGAAGAGCCAATGTACTACTACTTGCCAGAACTCACAAGTGCATCTTCTTTCTAAAACAAGTGACTAAGAGCATAATCTAGTGCTGAAGGCAAAGTGCAAGAATCGCAATCTAAAGTACAGTGCAATATATAATACAATAAGTGCTTAGGTGGGAGGATTGTTGTAGTACTTCTTGAAGAGATGAGTTTTGAGCCTGCGACGAAAGATGGGCAGCGACTCTGCTGTCCTGACATCAGTGGGCAGTTCATTCCACCACTGCGGGGCCAGGACAGAGAAGAGCCGTGACCGTGTCGATCGACCGCAGGAGCCTCGGAGTGACGGGGCAACCAGTCGCCCTGAGGTAGCAGAGCGTAGCGGTCGGGAGGGGGTGTAGGGTTTGACCATGGCCTGGAGGTAGGAGGGGGCTGTTCCTTTCATTGCCCTGTAGGTTAGCGCCAGAGTTTTAAACTGGATGCGAGCCGCTACAGGGAGCCAGTGTAGGGAACGGAGGAGGGAAGTTGAAGTCACAGTCAGTTCAAAGTGGGAAGGCAGGAAGATCTCCTGCAGCGTTGGTATTGCCCTGAAATATACTCCTCCGGATCCTAACACCCAGCCTGCTGCTTTACTCACATACCTGTACCGCTGCCCACTGTGACCCACAGGCCCGAATTGCTCAATGCTCGCTGCCCGAGCGCCTCCACGCATATACGTTATCTGCATCATTTGTATGATGCCGTCTAGAACCTGTTCTCACCCGGCAGACGTCAGAATTCGACGTATGATGCCGTCTATATATGACGTTTGGAGGCAATGGACAAACGTCGAATTCGGACGTCTGCCGGGTGAGACCAGGTTGCATCGGGACATATTAAATCTATCTGAGACCAATTTGAGTATGCGACCCAAATACCTATCGGTTTTGCACAAATATCGGATTATCAAAAATATTGAAGAATAATTTCTCCCTCATGTACAGTATGCAGTTCATAAGTATGTTCATAACAGGGGATATGGTTATGTGTAGGCTAGTGGTTGTGCACAACTGGATTATCTGATTTTCAAAGGTGGAAATATTTCACCGCAAAACAGACATTGCTTTACCCTGCAGTTTTCAAACATACAACGGGATATTGTGTCTCCTTGTGCATCTCCTCTCCATTTTGCGCGCGTTCACACACCCTTCCCTCAACCCTCCCATGAATACATGCATGAGTAGGAAAGCGCCACTTGTCCTTCCGTGGGACTGCGCCAAGCAGAATGTGCTTTGACCCATGTGCGGTCTGTTCATACATAGCCTACCATGTTGTCAAGCGCATGATGCGATGGAATAACGTCAAAAATGGGCGCTAACATGTTACTGTAGCACATCTGCCCCTAAGTGTCATGATCTGGCTCATAATACAGACCATAATATGAGCTACCTATAATGACATACTGTATTTGGTGTCTGTCTTCGATGTCCATGATTTTCTCAAGAACTGGCCAATGTATGTACCCCTTCCCCTCCCTTGTTGTCTGTATTGTTTTATTTTGTTCTTTTTTGGAAAAGTGATCTTGATCACGCACAAAAAAGAAATGGCCAACACTGTAAGAAGAACACTGTGAAATGTAGTAACTTCTGGCAGCAATTGGCAAGTAAGTTGCTGTAATACATTCTACAGTATGCTTACTGTAAAGTACTATACAGTACTTATTACAGTAATATTACTCCAAATATTAGACTACCGTAATAAGCATTACTGCATTCATTTAGTACTGTGAATTAATAACGGTAATGTACTGTAAAATGAAGACACTGTTTTAGTTAAATCTCATTTATTAGCAGAAAACTTGGACATAACATTTTACAAGTAATTTTTAGTGTAAATATATAAAAACACTGTTTCCCAAAGGTGATGAAGAGGAGAAACAACTTAAAGTGGAAATGTACACAAATAAAATATGAAAAACTAAGATTGTAACAATAAAATGTCTACTTCCTGAGATGGAGTCATTTTTTCTCTTATTCTTTACCATTTGAGAAACATTTTACAAATATGAATGTAAATATCATGAGCATCGTATAAGAAATTCATAAACATCATATAAAATACATATCCTGGGCTGGAGTTTACCATTTAACCATTTTACAAATATAAATGTGAACATCAATAAGCATAACAAATACATATCTTGGACTGGTGTCTTCTTGGCTGTTGTCTTGACTGTCTTCTTCTTGGACTATTTAGTGACCACTTGTTTAGTTACTGTTTAGTGACTTCTTGATACAAATATGCTCTATAGGTGAAGTGACCCTTTAAGTCAGTGTGTTATCTATCATCTAGTGCTGGGATCTTACTGAGCATAATGAGCCTGGGAGTGCTAGGCAGGAAAAGCTGGGCCTCAATGTCTGCCTGGATGGAAGTTTCCTGAAACACAAATAAACAGAAAACACAATTAGAACTATCACATTCATTAGGCAAAAAAAAAATCAAAGAGAAATCTGATGTTGCAATATGGTAAAAAAAAAGAAAAAAAAAAGAGTATATATCCAAAAAATAACTTACATCAGCCAAGAGAAATAGGATATCTTTCTTTTATTGGAAGTAAGCAGGGTGCCTTGCAACATATAAGGGAAGGGGGCCCACCTCTGCGTCCTGTTCCCATTACTTTGGAAATCTAAGAGGCTACAGAATGTTAAAAAAAATCTAGTGGGGCCTCCTAAGCTTCGGGGCTCCCCCGCACCACGGGGGGTGCGGGAGCCTCCGGTACGCCAGTGCATGCAGTGTCGCCTTTGAAGTTATTTGGATAAGCAGTTCTCGATGGGCGCTGTCCGGCAAGAAGTAGTTCCGCATTACAGTATGTGCTCCCATCCGATGCTATGGTCAAACCCATACAAAGATCCATAATACCAAAGGGAAGCTTACAATGCTACCAGCTAGCTAACAGACAGCCTGCCTTTAGCATTCTAGCTTACTTAAGGAATAAAAAAGGTCAAAATACCTAACAAACTGAATATGTTTGATATATATTACAGTGTTTCCGGATGGCAGCGGAGGGGATGAATGCGCGCAGAATCATGCACAGTTGACTGAATGAAATTGGTTTACCCATTGATCTAGCAGTCAGTAAAATGGTAGCATTGTCGTCCGAGTTCTGAAATCCACTTTAGAGAACAGGCTGAAGATTATGCCCCTGGGGAACTTGAAATGCCAACATGTTGCAACGTACTATGCCAATCTAACTTCTGATTAGTTCTAAACTGAGTTGTTAGCTTTTTTAACCTTTGACCTTGTTTCCTCTTCTGATTGGCAGGTTGACTTCAACAGCTATATATGTACATACATGTGTTGTTGTTTTTTTTAAACGAGATCCTACCGCTCTGTTTCCAATGATAAAGGGAGCAAATGAGGGTTCAGTTGCACATATCTGCAGATCGTTGGCGATTACATCAAACCACCTGTGCTCATTACATTACAGTCTTTTAGCAGACGCTTTTATCCAAAGCGACTAACAATAATTGCATTTAACGTAGGAAGAGCCAATGTACTACTACTTGCCAGAACTCACAAGTGCATCTTCTTTCTAAAACAGTGGTTCTGAACCTGGGTTCGATCGAACCCCAGGGGTTCGGTGAGTCAGTCTCAGGGGTTCGGCGGAGGTCAAGACACACCCCCGACTCATATGATTGGTGATGACACGCCCCGCTTGGCCATCATTGGCTGCAAGTGATCACGCTACATCGCTTGGCCTATCTGTGCTGCAGGGAATGCGCTCAGTAGTCGACTCTCTTTCTGAACTGCTCTCTGAAAGGCAACAGCAGAAGTCACACTGATTTGCAGTAAATATTCATTATTATGTTTTTGTTTTTGTGTGAAAATCATGTTTTGATGGTTTTGTTCTTTGAACACAGTGATGTTGATGCACGGTTCATTTTGTGCACCAGTAAAATACATACCTATGTTTTGAATTTGAAAAAATCATATTTTATTTTTCCAATTAAGGGTTCGGTGAATGCGCATATGAAACTGGTGGGGTTCAGTACCTCCAACAAGGTTAAGAACCACTGTTCTAAAACAAGTGACTAAGAGCATAATCTAGTGCTGAAGGCAAAGTGCAAGAATCGCAATCTAAAGTACAGTGCAATATATAATACAATAAGTGCTTAGGTGGGAGGATTGTTGTAGTACTTCTTGAAGAGATGAGTTTTGAGCCTGCGACGAAAGATGGGCAGCGACTCTGCTGTCCTGACATCAGTGGGCAGTTCATTCCACCACTGCGGGGCCAGGACAGAGAAGAGCCGTGACCGTGTCGATCGACCGCAGGAGCCTCGGAGTGACGGGGCAACCAGTCGCCCTGAGGTAGCAGAGCGTAGCGGTCGGGAGGGGGTGTAGGGTTTGACCATGGCCTGGAGGTAGGAGGGGGCTGTTCCTTTCATTGCCCTGTAGGTTAGCGCCAGAGTTTTAAACTGGATGCGAGCCGCTACAGGGAGCCAGTGTAGGGAACGGAGGAGGGAAGTTGAAGTCACAGTCAGTTCAAAGTGGGAAGGCAGGAAGATCTCCTGCAGCGTTGGTATTGCCCTGAAATATACTCCTCCGGATCCTAACACCCAGCCTGCTGCTTTACTCACATACCTGTACCGCTGCCCACTGTGACCCACAGGCCCGAATTGCTCAATGCTCGCTGCCCGAGCGCCTCCACGCATATACGTTATCTGCATCATTTGTATGATGCCGTCTAGAACCTGTTCTCACCCGGCAGACGTCAGAATTCGACGTATGATGCCGTCTATATATGACGTTTGGAGGCAATGGACAAACGTCGAATTCGGACGTCTGCCGGGTGAGACCAGGTTGCATCGGGACATATTAAATCTATCTGAGACCAATTTGAGTATGCGACCCAAATACCTATCGGTTTTGCACAAATATCGGATTATCAAAAATATTGAAGAATAATTTCTCCCTCATGTACAGTATGCAGTTCATAAGTATGTTCATAACAGGGGATATGGTTATGTGTAGGCTAGTGGTTGTGCACAACTGGATTATCTGATTTTCAAAGGTGGAAATATTTCACCGCAAAACAGACATTGCTTTACCCTGCAGTTTTCAAACATACAACGGGATATTGTGTCTCCTTGTGCATCTCCTCTCCATTTTGCGCGCGTTCACACACCCTTCCCTCAACCCTCCCATGAATACATGCATGAGTAGGAAAGCGCCACTTGTCCTTCCGTGGGACTGCGCCAAGCAGAATGTGCTTTGACCCATGTGCGGTCTGTTCATACATAGCCTACCATGTTGTCAAGCGCATGATGCGATGGAATAACGTCAAAAATGGGCGCTAACATGTTACTGTAGCACATCTGCCCCTAAGTGTCATGATCTGGCTCATAATACAGACCATAATATGAGCTACCTATAATGACATACTGTATTTGGTGTCTGTCTTCGATGTCCATGATTTTCTCAAGAACTGGCCAATGTATGTACCCCTTCCCCTCCCTTGTTGTCTGTATTGTTTTATTTTGTTCTTTTTTGGAAAAGTGATCTTGATCACGCACAAAAAAGAAATGGCCAACACTGTAAGAAGAACACTGTGAAATGTAGTAACTTCTGGCAGCAATTGGCAAGTAAGTTGCTGTAATACATTCTACAGTATGCTTACTGTAAAGTACTATACAGTACTTATTACAGTAATATTACTCCAAATATTAGACTACCGTAATAAGCATTACTGCATTCATTTAGTACTGTGAATTAATAACGGTAATGTACTGTAAAATGAAGACACTGTTTTAGTTAAATCTCATTTATTAGCAGAAAACTTGGACATAACATTTTACAAGTAATTTTTAGTGTAAATATATAAAAACACTGTTTCCCAAAGGTGATGAAGAGGAGAAACAACTTAAAGTGGAAATGTACACAAATAAAATATGAAAAACTAAGATTGTAACAATAAAATGTCTACTTCCTGAGATGGAGTCATTTTTTCTCTTATTCTTTACCATTTGAGAAACATTTTACAAATATGAATGTAAATATCATGAGCATCGTATAAGAAATTCATAAACATCATATAAAATACATATCCTGGGCTGGAGTTTACCATTTAACCATTTTACAAATATAAATGTGAACATCAATAAGCATAACAAATACATATCTTGGACTGGTGTCTTCTTGGCTGTTGTCTTGACTGTCTTCTTCTTGGACTATTTAGTGACCACTTGTTTAGTTACTGTTTAGTGACTTCTTGATACAAATATGCTCTATAGGTGAAGTGACCCTTTAAGTCAGTGTGTTATCTATCGTCTAGTGCTGGGATCTTACTGAGCATAATGAGCCTGGGAGTGCTAGGCAGGAAAAGCTGGGCCTCAATGTCTGCCTGGATGGAAGTTTCCTGAAACACAAATAAACAGAAAACACAATTAGAACTATCACATTCATTAGGCAAAAAAAAAATCAAAGAGAAATCTGATGTTGCAATATGGTAAAAAAAAAGAGTATATATCCAAAAAATAACTTACATCAGCCAAGAGAAATAGGATATCTTTCTTTTCTTGGAAGTAAGCAGAGTGCCTTGCAACATATAAGGGAAGGGGGCCCACCTCTGCGTCCTGTTCCCATTACTTTGGAAATCTAAGAGGCTACAGAATGTTAAAAAAAATCTAGTGGGGCCTCCTAAGCTTCGGGGCTCCCCCGCACCACAGGGGGTGCGGGAGCCTCCGGTACGCCAGTGCATGCAGTGTCGCCTTTGAAGTTATTTGGATAAGCAGTTCTCGATGGGCGCTGTCCGGCAAGAAGTAGTTCCGCATTACAGTATGTGCTCCCATCCGATGCTATGGTCAAACCCATACAAAGATCCATAATACCAAAGGGAAGCTTACAATGCTACCAGCTAGCTAACAGACAGCCTGCCTTTAGCATTCTAGCTTACTTAAGGAATAAAAAAGGTCAAAATACCTAACAAACTGAATATGTTTGATATATATTACAGTGTTTCCGGATGGCAGCGGAGGGGATGAATGCGCGCAGAATCATGCACAGTTGACTGAATGAAATTGGTTTACCCATTGATCTAGCAGTCAGTAAAATTGACCAAATGGCAAGAGGTGTGTTAAGGCTGGGTTGTAAACTGGACCCAAATGTACGACACACGAGGCGACACAAATACAAAAGCCCAAGGGCCATAGCCGCGGGAACATAATTGAACAGGGGGTGCTGAAAAAAATCTCTAAAGACTAAATGGTGGCTGTGCAGTGCGCCTATAGGCTACCTCGTCAAAACGTCTCTAACGTCAAGCATTAGTGATTGTCGTGTAAAATGTAGGCCTATTGTTATTTTTCAATAATAAGCACAGTCTCAACAACAAATTTATAAGGATCCTTAAGAGCACACAGATAGGCTATAGCCATGAAAGCCATGTTATGTTAATAATAGCCATATCGACTGCTTTAGGCTTCATGGATGAATTAATGGGTCTTTTAGGTTATTTGATTCAATTTGATTATGTTCTACTATTCTATTCAAATTTAGGCCATTTGATTCAATTTGATCGTATGTTCTACTATTCTATTTTGTTATACTTCTGTTCCAAATTATATTATTTTATCCATTATAATAATCAAAGCGCAATCACTCCAAAGACGCTTTCTGCCCGGCGGCAGCTTTAGGCATATAGCCCAATTTCTAAAAACAAAATGCATGCTGGCTGTCCAGCGACAGCATTATAATTCAGACAAAGCACAATCTCCAAACATGATACAAATGTCTGCTGTGGTCTTACCTGCTGTGATGGCTGCGTCACAGAACTCCAAATGTGGCCTTTCTCTCTGGGGTGGTCCTCATTAGGGCATTAGGTCAAGTATAGTTAAAATAAAACAGGCGGGAAATAAACAAAGGAATACAATTTCGAAAGAAACAAAGACACATTTAACCACTACATAACTCACCCAGCAACTGGTCCTTTGTTGTCCCTCTGGCTCGGGCGGGATCACCGGGAGAGCGGAGTAGTTGTTGTTGTTTCCTTTGTCTCCCAGACAACCAGCTACCGGAAACCTAGCAGTTACGATTTATGGCAGTCGAAATAGTGTCGAAAATGTAAACAATACTTACCTGGATAAAAGGCGCGCTTAACAAACAATACAAGGCAAGAGCCGAAGCTCAAACAGTAAACAACAAAACTAACAACCCCGTGTAGGGACACGGAACACAAAGGACGAACAAAGGCCCACGTTAAAACAAGCAAAAAAACATATGCCTGCCCGGCTGAACCACCAGCCTCTTGGTTGGAAGCTAAAACTCGTTTAGGCTACACCAACCACCCGGGATAAAGGGGAAAACGTTTCTCCAAGAAACGCGGATCGGACACTACCAAATCACTCCCAGTAGCTACCTTCGTTGAGAAAACATACAATGGCTTGCGGTTTTAATTTCACCCGCGACCGGCCAAAAGGGAAGCCCGTTCTGTGCGAACTTTGGCTCAACACCAACTCAACCGTTCTAAACTGCAACCGATAAACAACCTAAACTGTACATCAACTGCAGGGGAACAAATGAGTCACAAGACCAAAATCACACTTCTACTGAAAGGCAAAACCCCTAGTAACGAAACAAGGACGAGGTCAAAGAACAATACAATATCATATATCGCTATTGTTGAGTTACAACTACTTAGATCGATACCACCTACTCCCCCCCCCCCCCCCCCGGGGAGTTTGTTTCCAACAATACGCCAGCTCAACCACACAATCCGAAACGAAAACAAGGCAAATACAACTCAGAACCATAAGAGGGTTCGTTCAAACGTACCTGTGAGTTCAAGAAGCCAGTGGAAGAACTGGGGAAATAATCTCAGCGTGAGAGAGAAAATTGACTTTCCGAGCCCACTATGGACTGACACGTCTGTCGACCAGTTCATCCACTGGAATCCCGAAGCAACACAACAGGCAGTCCTCCCATTTCGTCATCCGCGTCGCCAACTGTAATGGATTATAAAGGATTTACCAAGATTCGCTCAAAAGGTTAAGTCTGGTTTATTGAGAAAACAAATACGAGCGCAAGGACTTCCTGGACAACGCAACAACAGTGGTTCATCCAAAGAAGTGAAGCCTCCTGATCTTGCTCTGCCTTATATTCAAGCAAAACACAGGTACGGCGCTTCCAGGATGTGATTGGCTAATCCATTGTACGTCATATGAAATGGCAGGCGTGGCCAAGAATACAGACATATGACATGGGAAAAGGCGGCAATTTCTTGGGGACAAAGGATGGTTATTCTGGTGTAGACAGATTTCTAGGTGTATGGACTCCTGGAGGCCATTCTGTAGGTTAGCACAGCTATGTGAACAGTTGGGGGAGGTGGTGAATTACAAAAGGAGAGAGAGAACAAAGGTTTAAGGTGTTTGGAATAGAAAGGTCTTGAGGCCAGATATAAATTCTATAACACTGTCCTGACATCAGTGGGCAGTTCATTCCACCACTGCGGGGCCAGGACAGAGAAGTATGAGGGGTGGAAGTAACAAAAATTAATAAATAAATATGTGGTCGATTAAAATGCAATCGAATTAAATGTGTGAATGATTAAAATGCAATCAAATTCAATTATTAATTAAATTAATAATTAAATAATTCATTAAATTAATCGTTAAACTGCACTTTTATCATTAGAGTGCGCTTTTATCATTAAGAGTGTGCTTTTATCATTAGAGTGTGCTTTTATCATTAAACTGCACTTTTATCATTAGCGTGTGCTTTTATCATTAGAGTGTGCTTTTATCATTAGAGTGTGCGTTTATCATAACAGTGTGCTTGCACTTCTGTCATTAGACTGTGCTTTTGCCCTTTCCCAACACACACCACTCTAACGATAAAGCCTTTATCATTAGACTGGCGTGTGTTGTATGTGTCAACCAACTGACCACGCCCACAGGTGTACATCCAGGCTATCCCTGTCGATTGGACATGTCTGGTCTCGCGACCGCGACCAGACAGGCGATTCTAGGGGGTGGCCCAGGTGCCACCCCTGTGATTTTGTCTGTATTTGTGTCATTTCTAATGAATGAGTCAGTGTCATAACTAAATTAAAATTGATTGAAAATATAGTCTGAGACACTGATCTTTAATCCCCTAAATAGTTGAGCCTCCTACACACCCCTTAACAAAATGTACAAAATGGTTTAGTCCACCACAGAAGCTCAGACACTGCTTTCTGTGGGAGCAAGCAGTTAGCTAACTTTACTAGAAGGTATTTGAATTTGGCTGTCTCACATATTCTTTTACTCCCCCTCAGAAAAGTAACACGATTTAATGAAAGCTAGCTAGTTTCATCATCGTCTCTCCACTTGCTTGTAAATCTAAAGTCAGCTAGCTAGCGTCATGATAGCTAGCTAGCTAGCTGAAATGCACATTAGCCTTCATGAAAAACATGTTACAAAAAATGACAGATTTTCTGATTGCTAGGCTAAATTTAAGGTAATCTGCTGTCCTGTCATGGGATTGGGACTAGAATTGAACTCGGAGTATGATACTCCATTTTGTCATCAGATTGATAGTAGTAGGTATGCAGCTGCTACTCACACTCAAAGGTGGATGGAGGGGATGAATTGGCAGTTTTTTAATCCAAAATTGGTCATTTGTTTGATTTGTGTATGGGTTTGCTCTTTGTCACCTTTTTCATCCCAGATGAGTTATCATCCCTGAAATGTGTTATAAAGTGATGTGTCATGCAACTATTTACAGTATGAAAATAAATCAGAGCATTCAAATGTAAGACAGCAGCCAGAGCAGCCAGCACTGTTTGTAATGATGATAAGGATGACAGCCAGAGCCAGCTTGGATGTGTAGCTGGAGTCTCCAGCCTTACACATGGGTAGGCAAAATCCTGTTTGTTCCAGACTTCCCATTGGTAAACATATTTAATTACCTTGATCATGTCAATGAGATTGTGGTTAGTTTAATTTCAGACAATGAACAGTTTCATTTTAACATTTGCTTTTGGATGGAGATTGGTTTATGGTGTCATTCGGGCTTGTTCTGCAGCAGCGCCAGGTTCTGCAAAATCTGGTTCCCGTGGTCCCGAAAACAAGGGGAGGTTACCGACAACAGTGCTGGCAATGGTGACTCTTGACATGCAGGCTGTGCACATCACTGTAGCCTAAGTGGCAGGGAGCAATGCAAGTTTTGTAAATAAAACTGCATTTCGGCACTCTTTGACCTTTTTCAATTAACTGCTGTCTAGTGTAAGACGTATTCAGCTGCTGCAGTATTGTTGTTCATAAACTGGCTGAATGACATGTGATCTGATGATTTTTTTTTCTGAATGTAGCCTAAATATGGAGGTGCCATGTTAAAAGAATAAATGATGGACAGTGGACACTTGATTACATTTGTTTGGTGTCATGATTTTGACATTTCAATCACAAAACATGACAAATATGGACCATTCCTGTGATGTGTGTGCTGAGGAGGCTGGGGAACCAGTGTGAGTAAAAATTATGGTAGGCGCTTATAGTGAAGTTTATTAAAACAGTTTTAATTATTGTGATTCCTGTAGTGGGTGGAAATATACAGTTTGTAAAAAAAAAAAAATATATATATTTAGGCCACTATAGCTTTAGGAACGTGTGTTTTGCTTCTTCACATGCACGCATGCAGAAAAAAACTGAATTGCCACTCTGGCATATCTCTGGGCCCCCCCGTCAAAAAGGTCTAGAATCGCCACTGTCTGATGGTATTGGGGTGTACTCCAAGGCACTCAGCTATTCCAAAGGCGGAATAGCCGAATTGACGAACCACTCCAACGTTTCCTGAGAAATGTTTAAACGTGGTCTCCCTACTAAACCACGTCTGTCTGCATGTACGTCAATGGGAAAAACTGGCTTCAGTTAGCTGTAACGTTAGAAGTTCGCTTGTAGCATCAGCTACTAGCTCGACCACCCTTGGATTTATTTGAACTCCGCTATCCTGTGCATTAACAAGAAAACATTTTAGCCATTTCAAGTTGAAAAGGAGGACGTCGTCGCTTGGGCCGCTGATAGCAAGATCTCGACAGACTCAAAGTTTATTTACAATAAAACCCTGCACATCAGAGGCTGCCGGTCATGCGCATTACATTTTTCATCAAAAGACATGTCCAATCAACAAGGATAGCCTGGATGTACGCCTGTGGGCGTGGTCAGGTGATTGACACATACAACACACACCAGTCTAATGATAAAGGCTTTATCATTAGAGTGGTGTGTGTTGGGAAAGGGCAAAAGCGCATTCTAATGATAAAAGTGCAAGCACACTGTTATGATAAACGCACAATCTAATGATAAAAGCACACGCTAATGTTAAAAGTGCAGTTTACTGATAAAAGCACACTAATGATGAAAGCACACTTTTAATGATAAAAGCGCACTCAAATGATAAAAGTGCAGTTTAACGATTAATTTAAGGACTAATTGAATGATTAATTTAATGAATAATTGAATTTGATTGCATTTTAATCATTCACACATTTAATTCGATTGCATTTTAATCGATCACACATTTAATTAAATTGCATTTTAATCGACAACATATTTATTTATTAATTTTTGTTACTTCCACCCCTCATAGAGAAGAGCCGTGACCGTGTCGATCGACCGCAGGAGCCTCGGAGTGACGGGGCAACCAGTCGCCCTGAGGTAGCAGAGCGTAGCGGTCGGGAGGGGGTGTAGGGTTTGACCATGGCCTGGAGGTAGGAGGGTGCTGTTCCTTTCATTGCCCTGTAGGTTAGCGCCAGAGTTTTAAACTGGATGCGAGCCGCTACAGGGAGCCAGTGTAGGGAACGGAGGAGGGAAGTTGAAGTCACAGTCAGTTCAAAGTGGGAAGGCAGGAAGATCTCCTGCAGCGTTGGTATTGCCCTGAAATATATTCCTCCGGATCCTAACCCCCAGCCTGCTGCTTTACTCACATACCTGTACCGCTGCCCACTGTGACCCACAGGCCCGAATTGCTCAATGCTCGCTGCCCGAGCGCCTCCACGCATATACGTTAATTGCATCATTTGTATGATGCCGTCTAGAACCTGTTCTCACCCGGCAGACGGCAGAATTCGACGTATGATGCCGTCTATATATGACGTTTGGAGGCAATGGACAAACGTCGAATTCTGACGTCTGCCGGGTGAGACCAGGTTGCATCGGGACATATTAAATCTATCTGAGACCAATTTGAGTATACGACCCAAATACCTATCGGTTTTGCACAAATACCAGATTATCAAAAATATTGAAGAATAATTTCTCCCTCATGTACAGTATGCAGTTCATAAGTATGTTCATAACAGGGGATATGGTTATGTGTAGGCTAGTGGTTGTGCACAACTGGATTATCTGATTTTCAAAGGTGGAAAAATGTCACCGCAAAACAGACATCGCTTTACCCTGCAGTTTTCAAACATACAACGGGATATTGTGTCTCCTTGTGCATCTCCTCTCCATTTTGCGCGCGTTCACACACCTTTCCCTCAACCCTCCCATGAATACATGCATGAGTAGGAAAGCGCCACTTGTCCTTCCGTGGGACTGCGCCAAGCAGAATGTGCTTTGACCCATGTGCTGTCTGTTCATACATAGCCTACCATGTTGTCAAGCGCATGATGCGATGGAATAACGTCAAAAATGGGCGCTAACATGTTCCTGTAGCACATCTGCCCCTAAGTGTCATGATCTGGCTCATAATACAGACCATAATATGAGCTACCTATAATGACATACTGTATTTGGTGTCTGTCTTCGATGTCCATGATTTTCTCAAGAACTGGCCAATGTATGTACCCCTTCCCCTCCCTTGTTGTCTGTATTGTTTTATTTTGTTCTTTTTTGGAAAAGTCACTGTTTTAGTTAAATCTCATTTATTAGCAGAAAACTTGGACATAACATTTTACAAGTAATTTTTAGTGTAAATATATAAAAACACTGTTTCCCAAAGGTGATGAAGAGGAGAAACAACTAAAAGTGGAAATGTACACAAATAAAATATGAAAAACTAAGATTGTAACAATACAATGTCTACTTCCTGAGATGGAGTCATTTTTTCTCTTATTCTTTACCATTTGAGAAACATTTTACAAATATGAATGTAAATATCATGAGCATCGTATAAGAAATTCATAAACATCATATAAAATACATATCCTGGGCTGGAGTTTACCATTTAACCATTTTACAAATATAAATGCGAACATCAATAAGCATAACAAATACATTTCTTGGACTGGTGTCTTCTTGGCTGTTGTCTTGACTGTCTTCTTCTTGGACTATTTAGTGACCACTTGTTTAGTTACTGTTTAGCGACTGTACAGTGACTACTTGATACAAATATGCTCTATAGGTGAAGTGACCCTCTAAGTCAGTGTGTTATCTATCATCTAGTGCTGGGATCTTACTGAGCATAATGAGCCTGCGAGTGCTAGGCAGGAAAAGCTGGGCCTCAATGTCTGCCTGGATGGAAGTTTCCTGAAACACAAATAAACAGAAAACACAATTAGAACAAAGTATCACATTCATAAGGCAAAAAAAAATCAAAGAGAAAACTGATGTTGCAATATGGTAAAAAAAAAAAAAGAGTATATATCCAAAAAATAACTTACATCAGCCAAGAGAAATAGGACATCTTTCTTTTCTTGGAAGTAAGCAGTCAAGACGAGTATTGCAGCAAGTCCAGGATCCATCTCTTCCGTCTGGCTCTGAAAGGCTAAACAATTTTTCAATCTCTAAGATGCAACTTTAAATGCTCACATAGAGATGAAAAATGTGAACTTTTAAAAGTGCTTTCCTCAACCTGACATTCCTCAACCACACACTTATGAGACCTAACGGCAGGTTTAGGTTTTGTGTGATTTTGATACATGTGTGTTTGTAATGCAGACCGTGTCTTGAAAGAGCAAGTACACTTCCCACATGGAAACCTGAAGTTAGCATGGTTCCTGTGCACTTTAATGGTTAATATAATTATTATAATGATACACTTGACAGGGTGCCTTGCAACATATAAGGGAAGGGGGCCCACCTCTGCGTCCTGTTCCCATTACTTTGGAAATGTAAGAGGCTACAAATCTAGTGGGGCCTCCTAAGCTTCGGGGCTCCCCCGCACCACGGGGGGTGCGGGAGCCTCCGGTACGCCAGTGCATGCAGTGTCGCCTTTGAAGTTATTTGGATCAGCAGTTCTCGATGGGCGCTGTCCGGCAAGAAGTAGTTCCGCATTACAGTATGTGCTCCCATCCGATGCTATGGTCAAACCCATACAAAGATCCATAATACCAAAGGGAAGCTTACAATGCTACCAGCTAGCTAACAGACAGCCTGCCTTTAGCATTCTAGCTTACTTAAGGAATAAAAAAGGTCAAAATACCTAACAAACTGAATATGTTTGATATATATTACAGTGTTTCCGGATGGCAGCGGAGGGGATGAATGCGCGCAGAATCATGCACAGTTGACTGAATGAAATTGGTTTACCCATTGATCTAGCAGTCAGTAAAATTGACCAAATGGCAAGAGGTGTGTTAAGGCTGGGTTGTAAACTGGACCCAAATGTACGACACACGAGGCGACACAAATACAAAAGCCCAAGGGCCATAGCCGCGGGAACATAATTAAACAGGGGGTGCTGAAAAAAATCTCTAAAGACTAAATGGTGGCTGTGCAGTGCGCCTATAGGCTACCTCGTCAAAACGTCTCTAACGTCAAGCATTAGTGATTGTTGTGTAAAATGTATTCCTATTGTTATTTTTCAATAATAAGCACAGTCTCAACAACAAATTTATAAGGATCCTTAAGAGCACACAGATAGGCTATAGCCATGAAAGCCATGTTATGTTAATAATAGCCATATCGACTGCTTTAGGCTTCGTGGATGAATTAATGGGTTTTTTAGGTTATTTGGTTCAATTTGATTATGTTCTACTATTCTATTCCAATTTAGGCCATTTGATTCAATTTGATCGTATGTTCTACTATTCTATTTTGATATACTTCTGTTCCAAATTATATTATTTTATCCATTATAATAATCAAAGCGCAATCACTCCAAAGACGCTTTCTGCACGGCGGCAGCTTTAGGCATATAGCCCAATTTCTAAAAACAAAATGCATGCTGGCTGTCCAGCGACAGCATTATAATTCAGACAAAGCACAATCTCCAAACATGATACAAATGTCTGCTGTGGTCTTACCTGCTGTGATGGCTGCGTCATAGAACTCCAAATGTGGCCTTTCTCTCTGTTGTGGTCCTCATTAGGGCATTAATGTCCAGACTGTCCAAAATGTCACCGTGGACATGCATAAGAGCGAGGTTTGTCAGTCTTTTTTGTGTTATCATTGTGCGTATCCATATCTTCAGGCGGCGCAGGGTTCTTTCAGAGGACGCGACTGAGACTGGGAGACAAGAGGCAGAGTTTAATTAGGTTTTCTGTTTCTTTGAAAAGGGCCCTTGTCTGGGGATGGAGTTTGGACACACTTGGGACTACAGTATATCTTGTACGGTTCTGAAAAATTCTTCGGTGACGTGACTGACGTCTCCAATCATTTTCTGCTGGATCTCCAGTCGAGCTTTGTCAAAGTGCACGGGAAGGTGTACATGCATGTACACTCACAGTTTGTTCCTAATTGGCTGGATAACTACCTTCTCTCTGAGGACTGTTGTTCTCATGCTATCTTGGTCAAACCTCCTCTTTAGTTCCTCTGTAACAAAGTCCACTACTTCATAGTAGGCCTGTTGAAATTAATTGTTTAATAGATGCATCGCGATGTGGACGATTCTGCATCGATGCAGTGACGGTCCATAATCGATTATAGCCTACTACGTTGCTTGGTGATTTTGTGGCTACGGCTGTACAATAAAGTTCAAAAGTTCAAATGACTGCCTGGTAGCGACCATGGTAGCAATGGCGCATTGAGTTGTGGGAAAAGTTAGCGCCGGCTAGGCTAGTGCAGTATGGCGGAGGGAGGCTCAAAGCAACTGATAAAAAATGCACCTGGTGTTTTGAAAGCGGACATTTGGGCATATTTTGGGTTTTATGAGCTTACTGGGAAGCATGAACTGGACAAGACGCACGCTGTCTGTAAACTATGTCTCACAAAAATCAAATATGTTGGAAATACCACTAACTTGAGGAACCACGTTAGCCGTTTTCACCCTGAGAAGCTAATGCCTGCCACCGAAAAGAAAACAGTGGACCCAACCCAGCCAAGAATTGAGGAGACGCTGTCGGTGTTTTTCACATTCAGGAGGTGCCCTTTCTTAGAGCAGAAGATAGTTGCTAGAAGCTGCAGCTAGACAGTATAAGTTATGCAGAAGTATACACATATTAATATTTATCTGACTGCTTGTATTCATTGATACAAATCTAGAAAATTGAGTATGCACCGCATTGCATCATGATGCATCGGGATATTGAATCAAATCGTTGACTAGATAATCATAATCGAATCGAATCGTGAGACCAGTGAAGATGCACAGCTTTACTTCATAGAACTCCTGTCGCCATGACTCGTGGCATGATTGTTGCACGTCTGCCTCTGGCTCTGCTGTGTGCCGATAACGGGCTGGGGTTCTTGTTACCCTAGGCTCACCTGGCATTTCGAGTCCCGCTGTGGATACTGTTTCTAGCATGTTCTCCCCGACTGCATCATCTCGGAATGCTTCCATGCGCTTCCTAAGTAGCTCCATACAGTCAAGAGAACCCAGTGCACTGGCTGTGATGTGCTGTGAACTCTTAGTAGCTACTTGCATTTTGATGACTCCCGGATCACCACAGCTATGCCCTGAACAAAGTTCAGGAAATCCGCGATGAGACTCACCTCACGGGCAGCCTCTTGAAGAACTAGGTCAAGTGCGTGGTTGGCAGAGTGAGCGAACAGGGACTCCGGGCATAGCTCTTTCAGTCGCACCTGAACACCTGAAAACCGTCCGGACATATTACTAGCCCCATCAAAGCAGTATCCCTGGAGTCGTTCGATTGAGATGTTCAGCCTGAGAAATACATCTTTAATGCACTTAAACAGGGTTTCCCCGGTGCTGTCGGGGACGTTGTAAAATCCAAGGAAATCAGAGTGGACCTCCATGTTCTCATCCACATAATGCGCGTCAGTGAAAATTGTTCCATTGTACTGGCGTCTGTGGTACCATCGGCTGTGAGTCCATAGTATGAACTTTTTGTGGCACGGGACACAATCTCTCTTTGAATGTCGCAGGCGTACTGTTGAATGACTTCATACTGAATTGTGTCCGAGAGCCAGTTATCTCTCCAGAGGATCCATTCTCTCTCTTTTGGGAGGTTGTACGTACGTTCCAGCATAAGCTCATACAAAATGCCATCACGGCTGGTGTCTCCTCGAAAAACCACCCCATTCTTTCCCAGGAAGCGCACTGACCTAAACATAAGATCCAGAACATTCCTTGCTGTATTCTAAGTTTGGTGGGCAGCGTCAGATAAAAGTGAATTAATCGGGGTGTTCTTTAGGGCAGCGATCTTTTGAATGGCATCACTGTGAAGCTTAGACCTCTCATGCTCATTGAATTTTTCTGTGGCCTTACGCCAATTTGTGAAGCCTCCCTTGACAAACCAGCTACTGTATCTAAACATACGCTATCATGGATGAGACCTTTCTCCACTGCTTTGACACAGCTACTGTAAAACAAACAACGCAGTCACGACCCTCAATATAATGTAGCCATCTCCATTTGTTGAACCAGCTTGCATTGAATGAACGATTAAAGGTTTATTTTCCAAAAGACCTTGCAGCAAAACAAAAGTTGGTTGGTTGATGGGGTGCCTCTGAAAACAGCGTATTGTTAGCATTTTCTGCCACGACACCAGCTTTCTTTGCGGGGGCAATTGGGGTAATTGCCTTTTAAACAAGACCATATATATTGTCTCAACTCTGGATGGATGGATGGATGTGTAATAAACCTTTGTAGAAAGGGTCCTGGGGATTATACCCGATAGCTGTAGCTGCCACCACCTTTGCTTACCGGTATGGTCCGGTGCCAAACCCCAGAGAACCACCACAACGACAGGGTAGAAAAGGAATAATATTTTATTAATTCAGCATTTAAAAAGGAGCCAGGGAAACAAGGCCAGCCTACTCCACTACTACTGGCCAGCTGTGGCCAACAAAAGGCCGCACAAATCTATAGGCTGGGTATGAAAACCGTGATAATAAACCGCACACACGCGTAACACTGGTGCCACACTTAAGGCTCGCAAGAGCTTTACACTGCACGCCTCCACAACACCGCACGGCACACACAGAAGCTGGGGGTTCACACCACCGCCAGACAACCACTACAATCTTAAAACATGATACCCCACACAGGCCTATACACAGAGCTCCCTCTAGCCCCACAGTTCACCAGACGCATCGGACTGCCCCTGACCTCCCGCTCCTAACTAATTTCATGAATAGCCTACAAAATAGGCATTAAAAACTATACCGCTAGCTAGGGATGTATGGAAAGACACACATAAGACATGCATTAAACATTAAACATTAACAAATAGGCATTGATTAAAGACTAAAACTTAACTCTCGCGAGTTGGTGCGACCCCCCCCCAGGGTCTAGGCTTTGCGCACCGCGCCGACCAATTCAGTCCAGGCAAGGGGGGAAAGGACGTCGGTGCGGTGAGGCAGACAGGGACTCGCGGCGGCAGGCCGGGTGTCCCAACTCGGCCAGGGAGCAGGTAGGCAGACCAGACAGTAGGCACTCCTAACAAACCCGTCCCTCACGCTGGCTGTCCCCTGCCCACTCTGGCTCGCTATCTTCCCCGTCGGTGGCCCTAACCAGCCACGAACGGATCCCTCCCCCCGCGAGTGCAATAACAAACATACAATATACTGGTATGGTCCACAGACAACAAATTCAGTCCTACTCCCGGCCACCCCCTCACACTCCCGGCTCTGTTCCTTATAGAGTCCCTGCCAGAACGTGAGTCACAGGTGATCAGTGTTAACGTCAATTAGCCCCACTCGGCCAGGTGATCAGCGTTAAGTCAATGCTGGTGGGCAAAGTTCACCACAGATGGATGGATGGATGGATGGATGGATGGATGGATGGAAAAAAAAGAAAGAACAGATTAATCAACCACAACTGGCACACTGCCCTCTGCACCAGTCTAAGAAAAGCAGATTAAAGAGACTTTAACATTATTCATTATTTTCTATTCAATAATTAAAAACACGACAAATGTGGAATGGTATGACCCCAGAGCTTCTGTTTAAAGTGGGTGTCCATTTCTTTAGGTGGAATTTAATGCGTATTGTCTCTCGATATGCTGGCGGGTGAAATCTCAAGAACAGATGAAAGCCCTTGGAGATGGCTTAGATGATGTGTGAATTCATTCCAATTTCATGCTGTTTAAACTTCTTATCGGGCTATTTGTGAAATGCGCATCACACCCCAGTCACCATTTGGTATTTTAAAATGAGCAAACTAAGTTGAAAGACAAAGAGATGGGCAATTGGGGATGGAAGGGGAATTCAAAACTGCTACAGACATTTGCATCTAATTTGTTTGAATGGCATCACACCAGAGTCAAGAAGAGTCTCAAATCATGTTGTTAAAAGGAACTAGCTCCCCTTATCTCCCATTTCAGAAGGTGTGTCACAACTTCCACATTGAACTTAAAGGTACCCAATGTAGTTTTTGACCACTAGTATGCGCTCTAGAGCAAATTTGAGAAGGTGGTCCCCGAAAAACGCGTACTACGTCATTGCGTCAATACGCGGAGCACATAATAGTGACGTTTCACACATCTTTGTTGTTTTCAAAACATTAGCGAAATATCATTTTGCGAAGAAATTACAAGGTAGGAAAGACATTCAAGTGATTCAACATGTTTATTAGACTACAAGGAACCATATAATCGAGGAATTTCGAAAATAAACAAAGAACGGATTGTTTTGATTCACGTTTCGTTGGGTACCTTTAACAGAGTGGGCATGAAAGACAAGCTCCCTTCAGTGGCCCTCACAAAATAATAGACCATCCCTGTATCGTGATTCATCCCTCCAGAGTACCCAGTGACAGGCAATAACCAAAGAGTTCCCTCTACAGCCGTGCACCCCTTACCTGGGTCAGTAGTCCAGTCAATAGATTGACTGCCCATAAACAAAATAATTGATACTCCCATCCATTTCTGTCTGTATTGGCTGCCAAGCTCTGTGGCAGACTGCAATAGAAATGGCTGAAGAAATAATAAATAAAGGTCAGAGCTAATGGCCAGCAGAAACTCATACTCCTGGCTTGTTCAATAGAGGGGTGATGTCTGTGTGCGTGTGTGTGTGTGTGGGGGGGGTCTAGACGGAGGGCACACATCACACCAGTTTTAAAATCACTATACTGGTTACCTGTCAACTCTAGAATAGACTTTAAAATACTTTTATTAGTCTATAAATCTCTCCACAGTCACGCACCTGAATACATTTCAGACATGCTTGTCAGGTACATGCCCAACAGACCACTCAGGGCCTCAGGTACTGAACTCCTAACAGTTCCAAAAGCCAGGACCAAGAAACACAGAGAGGCAGCTTTCAGTTTCTATGCCCCCAACCTCTGGAACACCTTGCCAGAGTACCTAAGAAGGGCCGAAACAATACACGTACCTTTTCAGCCTAGCCTACAATCACTAGCCAGGACCTAGACACACAGAAAGGCAGCCTCCAGCCTGCCAGTAAATCCTCTGTATATATTGGTGTATATCCTGTTATGCACTGTATGTATATTTAGATGTATACATATGCTGGTGCCCTGCAACTGGCAAGTTCTGTTTTAATATCTGTTGCTTTTATGGCTCTGCGTGCTACTAACCCTAACACACAGACATACACCAGTTCACTTCCGGCTTTAGACCTGGACCTGGGCCCAGTCCCCCTTCCCGTCACCCTAACCCGGGTCTGTATCCTTTTCCTACCCCCACCCTACCCCCGACCCCTGCCTAAACCTGGACCCAGGCACACTCACGCACACACAGACATATACCAGTCCTGGGCTCAGATCCCCTTCTCCTCACCCTAACCCGGGTCCGTATCTTTTTCCTACCCCACCCTACCCCAACCCCTGCCTCTATCTGGACCCAGGCACACTCACGCACACACAGACATACACCAGTGTTTGCCATGTCTCTCCTATGACGTTTTTAGCCCTTTTTACTCTGAAAATGTAATTTAATGTAATTTATTGCTCTATAAGTGTTCTTAGCCGTTGGACAAACTCCAGGAGCTTGCTCGATCGTCTCGTTGAGAGGGGTCAGGGAAGAATTTTTACAGCACACTTTTCTGGCCCCTGGGTGATACAGTTTTTTTGCTTCCCTCTGGAATATGTAGGGGTGGGACCTATGCCCACCTCCCTTGTTCTCTGTAAAGCGCATTGTGTTGCCTCTGTGTATGAAATGCGCTATACAAATAAAGCTTTGATTGATTGATTGATACATACATACATACATACATACATACATACATACATACATACATACATACATACATACATACATACATACATACATGCACACCTTCACAACACTTGATGATGAGCATGTTAATGCACTGGAAACAATTAATAAATAATAATGAATTCTGTACTCATCTTGCATCTCCAAGAAAGAGCAACATCAAGCTGTGAGTGTCATGGCTGTGACATCCAGTTCTGCTACTAACCCTGTCTCTCTCCTTCCTCACCAACCCAGTGTCTCTCCCTCTTGCATTTCTACACAGGTCCTGTTAGACATCTCTCTGTTTCCCTCATGTGCAGTTCCTACACTGTCACAAGCTCCAATCACATCATCACCCTCTTTTGTATTTATACCCGTTGCCCCCAAGTCAGTTAGTGCTTAGTTGTCAGTCTGTTTTGATCAGCCTGTACAGTATCTTCTCTGAACTGTGAATGTACAGTAGGTACTCCAGTAGTAGTAATTCTCTGCCTATCTCCCAGTGTAGCAAGTGAGCCAACCTCTTCCGTTTTCCTGCACCTGCATGCCTGCTGTTGTTCAACAATAAATATCCTTAGTTGGGTTTTGCACCTTCATCAGTATCCTGCCTGTTTCTCTGCACTCTCCTCACTCCAGTCTGGTTGTTACGGTCGAGTTGTGAGGCAGGGAGACTGGAGACCATGGTGGGAATCTAGTCTGGGAATGCTAAGTACAGTAAAGTGGGTAAATAAGGAGGCTGGCTTATGTGACAGTTTTACACTATTGTCGGATCCTCTGCTGCTGACATAACAAGCAAACAAAATGTTTTACTCAACTATAAAAATGTGTAAAACCTGAAATGTTCCTCTGAAGGGGTGAGGCTTAGGGTTGTGTGTATGTGTGTGTGTGTGTGTTTGTGTGTGTGTGTGTGTGTGTGTGTGTGTGTGTGTGTGTGTGTGTGTGTGTGTGTGTGTGTGTGTGTGTGTGTGTGTGTGTGTGTGGTGGGTGGATGTATGGGTGTGGGTGATGTCTGATAATTGGCAGTCGCCAATCTCTATGGAGGATATGCTGCTTCCTGTATCCATAGACTGAGACTGAAAAATTATTGTCATTGTGATTCCCAACACTTGTGCATCTATTATTGTGTTCAAGGATTTCTTGTCAAATGTGAACACAAATAAAGATGATAAAATGGGTGTGTATACTGTATGTGCTTATTTCCTTGTTCCTGTCACCAATGCCTTTGTCTGTCAAAGGTCTGAGTGAGAGAAGTGAGAGATGACCCTTGAGGATATTGTGGTTGTTCAGTTTGATTGTTTATGCTAGCGCAGCTTGATTGCCTTGCAACCAGTCAGAATCTGATGACTAAACTCATCCTTTTTGGAGGGTCATAGGGAGTCAGCCCATTCACATACTATGCGTACCCAGGTGGCGTTTGTAGGTTCATGTAGGTTCAAAACATGCCAATTCTAATGCTTTTGTTCTGCTAACTCTAACCCTAACCACTCACAGTAATGTAGCAGAAAAATGTGCACTACTAGGTGATGCATTTCCATGTGTTCAGTAAAGGTAAATCACTGCTTTCGTACAGGAAAAACAAACCTACACAGAAATGATTCATGTAGAGACAGCATTTCTACAGTTGTACAGCGTGCAGCATAAACCTATTAGAATGATACTGTTGCTGGAGTTTGTCTTTCAATGTGATACAATAACCTACAGGGGACAAGAGAATATGTGTGTGTGTTTGTGTGTGTGTGTGTGTGTGTGTGTGTGTGTGTGTGTGTGTGTGTGTGTGTGTGTGTGTGTGTGTGTGTGTGTGTGTGTGTATGGGAGCCTAGTTATAGTTGAAAGTGGGAGTGTAAAGAAAATGTTTTTGCACAAATGTTGGGACAGGAATTTCCCCTTAGGGATCAATAAAATGTATATATCTTTACTGAACTGGTTTGAATGCATAATATTTATGCTACTCTGTAAAGAAAGGGTGGGAAATATGATTATAATTAATATGAAGTATTTGTGGGTTACCCTATACATTAAGCTGACTGATATTGGCCGGGTTTCCCGTTTCCCGTAACTCAAAGGACTTCTTAACTCCCATACAAAGGGCTGCTTAAGACGGGTTCCTTAAGAACTTAATCGGGAAACCTGGCCATTTCCATTACCTGTAACTCTTGGAGTCTCTTGCTCATGTCTGCTGCCTCCTCTCGCTCTGTGTACTGTCACTTCATCATTCAACATTAAGGAGAGCAAGCCTCGGTGAGCTTCTTGTCTTTGAAATCGAGAGTTTAACATGTTTTTGAAAGAATTTTCAAGGTGCCCACCCACATCCATTGTATGACCAAAACGGTGGTAGAGCAATTATCAGACTTTCTCAAAGTGCTAGTTTTGTCAATGTTTTGATCTGAACCATTGTATATGATCATAAGTAACCTTAAAACAGGGCTAAACATGCATTTCCCTTTACTACTCCTTTAACTCCTTCACACTTTTGCACCTGTTGTCATTCACAAAATTATCTTTGATAGATCATGTGCAAAATGCACTCCAACTACACGTGCAATCTGAAGGACTGCCAATGTAATTTTGCGCCCTTTATTTGGGATCTTAGTAGATAAGGCCCAACGGGTATTAATAGACTGTACTGTACTGGTTTGGCACTTTTCGTCCCCAACAAATTTTGTGATAGATTACACAGCTTCTCAATTCAAATCCTACCTTATCCTACTTAAACCTATTTCAACAAGCAACATTAGCTTGCACACCAAGACCTGACATTATAGCCGTGGCTAACAATTCAAGCAAGCTAACATTAGCTAAACAGTGTGCAAGCTAGTTAGCGACCAGACCAGTCTTTCTAGCTTTGACATCAATCCAGTAAACCTATGTCAAGTCACTTAGGTTCCACACCAACACCAGACCTGACGTTATAACCTTAGCTAACAATGCAAGCGAGTTAGCTCAACCGTGTGCAAGCTAAGCTAACAGTTTTTAGTGTTTAGCTAGTTAATGTTATCTAGTGAGCGTCTAGACCGTCTTTTAAGATTTGACATCAGTCCATCAAGCTAACGTTACCTGTTTTTGTTCTTCGGATTTTTTAATCTTTTTGCTGGGCAAAATTTTGAAAAATAATGGTTGTTTGCCTGTCTTACTCTTTTCATATTGCCAAGCGCGGCAACATCAACCTGAAAAATCTCCACAATGAGCCACGGGAAGTTAGTAAAATTAAATAGCGTCTGGTGCACGCACAGGGATGTTGTCTTTTCCGGGGATGCTACAAATGTCATTTTAGACTATTGACAGAAAACTATTTTTTCCCCAAACTAGCTCAAATGTTATAAAAACAACAACAAAATAACCACAAGAAAAAGGCAAAGTGGTGCTCAAGCATACCTAAGACAGCATCTAAATATTATTAGTAGTAGTTATACAAACAATTACACCACTAGAGAAGAACGCTCCTCTCACTACAGTACATGCTGAGACACCACTGTAGCCTATCATAGGCCTATTGGTGTCCTACAAGGTCTGTTAGTTTTGACATCAGCAGGGAAATGTCACAAGTGTCCTCACAGCGAAAACTTCCAAAGGTTATTGCAATATGAAATGGTCTGCGTTGATCTATTCTACACAAGCACTGAGCCTGCCACAGACATTAAAAAACAAGAAGTACAACAACATAATGATTGGAAGGCTGACATATTGGAAAATATGGCTCTCTAAAATCTGACATCCATTACCCGTGGCCTTTTCACTCTCAGCTGGTCTTGTCTTGTTCCATCAACATGAATGAAATTTCAATAGATGGCATCGTACCTGGACGGTAGAGGGAGAGAGGGAGGGAATATGAGATGCACATCATTGTTCTTGACAGCTCCCCTGAGGCTGCTGTACAATAAGTCTCCTGGGGAAACAGCTGGATGTACAGTTGAACTTGTCCTTGGCATTTATCTTTCTTACAAATAGAATAGAACTGAGAAATGTTTAAAAAAATTATTCACAGAAATCTCTGTCCCGTTTCACCATATCCTGCTCTCGAATATAATTCTAAATATCTTCTTTTTTTTTCTTCTAAGTGCAGACACACAGACAAATTATCTTAATTCACAAAAACAAGAAGTGCAATTGCCCGAGATCCAAAAATACAATCTGTAAGACATCCCTCTGGATTTTGTGGGAGCTCCCAGCTCGTTTCCATAGCTGCTTGCACTCTAATTGGACTCAATCGAGATGGATAATTAAAATAAGGCATCACATCGGACCCCTTAATGGCAATAATAGGACAAAATCCCCACAGTTTTCACTTCTTCGATGTGTCAGCCCGGGCCTGTTCTAAGGAATGATCGCACAGTACATAACAGATAGACAACAGCACACTAACAGATGGCAGTGTGGCAGTATTAAGAGAATAATGCTCGGCCTGCCTTCGGGCTTTTGCTGCAGACTGTATCTGATATTGGTGAAAATATTAAGCGTAGTAATTACCCAATCTTGTTGCGATAGGCCTTGTTCCTATTCTTTCCCTTGTAATTGCCTCCTTTGGGATAATTAGTAATCGTTAAGAGATAGTCGATCAGCCATTTATACACTGTCACCAGGCACTGTCCCAGAAGCCCAAACAATAAGCGATGCATCATTAGCTGAGGGGTCAGCAGTGTCGCTACTTGACTCCTGTGCTGGAGGGCTGAGCAGACGATGCTCCTTTGAAGGATGTGCCATCCAAAAGGATATATTTTTAGTCAGGGCAACATTTACTTAAAAACCTCTGGTAGGCCTACAGTAGTTAATCAGGGGAGCGTGTTTCCAAACCTCTGCTGCTCCTGTACACAAAAGCTCTAGCGTGTTCCCGTCATTGTAGTTACTTCTGAGTGAAAGATCCTGGTGTCACATCTGATCCTGTGGTGTTTATCTTTAACGATGGGATTATTTGCTTTGCTTCCCCCTTCTGCTCACGTTCACTGGCCAAATCAGCTTCTGTAGGGGCTCAGACAGTTTGGTTTGCATACCGATTTGTGAGGCAGCATTATTATGGTCCATTTAACCATGTCTCTGTTGATTCGATCATTCAAACACTGAGGCCAAGCATTAGCCAGTATTCTCTTATGGTTTTATCTAAGGTCAGTGCTTCAAGCTGTAGCATACATGATTTGCCAAAAATAGGGAGACACCCGCATGTGTGATGAACCGTGTGTGTGATGATATATCGAGGATCTTGGCCTGTCCATTTCATCTGCACTGATGATGTCAAAATGGGGGTAAAGGTGAGGGTAGAAAAATATCTTCATCAATACCTTCCAGGGAGAAGTGGGGTTGGTCTCAAACATCTCACCTTAAGTGCATACATACTGTAGAAGTTCTGCCAATCGAGTCAGATGAAAACAGGCCCAGTCCAGCAAAATATAAAAATAGTCCATTAAAGGAGTCCATTAAAATACACATTCAATCATTGCCCCATCTATGAAAGATTGGAGATGTGAACCTTCATCAGTTGAGCATCGTCAACATGTACTCAGTAATAATTAAACAATAAAATATTTTTTTTTTAAAAAGTCCTGGAGTCTGTTGTCATGACCTTCTCAATCACCTTCTCATGTCACGTACTCAGGGGGCCAACAATGTGTGTGTGTGTGTGTGTGTGTGTGTATGTGTGTGTGTGTGTGTGTGTGTGTGTGTGTGTGTGTGTGTGTGTGTGTGTGTGTGTGTGTGTGTGTGTGTGTGTGCATGCGTGTGTGCATGTCTGTTCAAGAATCAGTAGGTTTGCTCTATTGAAGCTTGACCTCAACTATTTCCTGAAGTCCTGGAGTCTGTTGTCATGACCTTCTCAATAACCTTCTCATGTCACTGACTCAGGGGGCCAACAGTGTGTGTGTGTGTGTGTGTGCGTGCGTGTGTGCGCCTCACATTTTTCAGTGAGACTATGCTCAGGTTCATGCTGTGTATGTGGTGAGCTTTTGCCGTATGTGTTGCATGTGCGTGTGTCTGCAGGCACATAGGCATTTGTGTAGACGAATACTTCATGCCATGCCCACTTCTGTGAGGGATACTACATGTTCAGTCAGTCAGCATAAACCCCAGTGCTATCAGTGAGAGGGCGTAGCCCCAGTAGCCCAGGGGGCTGGAGGAACCTGAGTCTATTCAATAAAAATGAAACAGATAAGACACCCAGGCTGCAGCAATGCAAAAAATGCAAGCAAAGCAGGACCTGTCTCATCCTGCCAGCTCTGCCAAGGTCAGGGAGACCTTGATGGAGCTTTAATCTGGAATAAGGGAGAAGAGGGAGATATACAGGTACAGGTGCCTAAGGGGGAGTCAGGGAAAGTATAGGCAGCCATTTTGTTTGTACAGTAGGATATTATGTATGGTAATGATCACTGTCACACATACAGTATAAGACAATATAGTTTCACCCTTTGAGAAAAAAATAATCATGTTGTTACTGATACGATAATGTGTAGTTAAATATACTATTCAAAGAGCGATTTCTAGAGATCAAAGTCATGTCAGACAGACGGCCAATTCTGCTCTTCTCAGCATGAATTAGTTTACCTGCCAACAAGATAAAATCTCTGCACCAGTAATTGCTACGTGTCTCTAAACTCGCAGTCCACAGTCTCTGGGATGTACACCCAGGAGAACCCTTGGTTCTATCTTTCTACAACTACTCCATGACAAAAGACTTCATTCATTCAAACCTCCACTCTTTGAAGTCGCACTGAAATGAAAAAAGCATTCTGTTCCATTTTGGTTCACATAATTGGTCATAGTGTTCACCTATTCAACGACGTATGCCAAAAGAATTACAAAATTCTACTTTTGTTGTAATCTTATATACATGTATATATTTTCTTACTTCCTGGAAAACGGTAGGTCACGTGCAATGACGACAACAGGTACCTTTGATTTTAGGCCAATAATCTCACAACATCCACCTGTCAATCAACGCTATCCTTCTATCGAATCTGTCTAAAGTTCTTAAAACCTGTCCACTTGTCAATGTTCCAATCAAATTCCTCTAAAAATATGTCCGACCCTCATAGCTTGTTTGCGTCGGAAATACGTCAAACTACGGAAGTTAGATGATCTCAAACGTCCGTTTCAGTGCGACTTTAAGTGTCCATTCTACAGCCAAACAGACTCACTCAGAGCTTTCTCTCTCTGGAGTCCGTGGTGGTGACTGTACAGTATCATCTTGCAAGATCTCAGCGTTCAATCATCTGATGCCCTTCTCTTGGCAGTTGGCACACAATGGGTAGACTAGTATCTCTCCTGAAGATATGGAGCTACTGTGTGGGATTTCAATGCTACAGGTATCTGCTCCTGGTACCTTTTTCTGAGACAAGATCACAGAGACTAATACAGACAGCATTAATATACCATGAAGTAATATGGTATGGTATGTGTGAGTATGAAATCAAATGTTATTAACTAAAAGTTAAACTTGCGGCATGGTGAGAAAGCTCCCTATTTTTCTCTATCTTTCTCTCACTATTTCACACACACACACACACACACACACACACACACACACACACACACACACACACACACACACACACACACACACACACAGATATGAGTGAACCTGTGGAGTGTTGGGTCCTGACAGGCCCCAGAGGAAACCCGGGTGTGGAGGAGACGACAGCTATCTCAGAGACGCTCCTAGCTAATTACACAGGGGACGGGAGGAGAGGAGAAGTGTAGAGGAGGGATGAGAGGGGAAGTGGAGAGGAGGGATGAGAGGGGAAGTGGAGAGGAGGGATGAGAGGGGAAGTGGAGAGGAGGGATGAGAGGGGAAGTGGAGAGGAGGGATGAGAGGGGAAGTGGAGAGGAGGGATGAGAGGGGAAGTGGAGAGGAGGGATGAGAGGGGAAGTGGAGAGGAGAGATGAGAGGGAAGTGGAGAGGAGAGATGAGAGGGAAGTGGAGAGTGAAGTGAAGTAGAGGGAAATCTAGAAAGTTGAAATAGAGAAGTCGATATATTGAAGGGACGGAGAACAGAAAATGAGCTAATAAGAGGACATATACAGTAGGGTTATAAAGATACTTTCTTCAGATGTTAGATCTTCTGTACCCCATCTGGTCAATACCGAAATCGTTCATGGTATTTGCTATATACAATATGAATATTCATTCAGTTATTTAGTTCACACCTGCATGCATATTGTTGACTGTGCACATGACCTGTGGACTGATTACATTTACACCTACACAGATGCATAAACATAATGTTTCGGCACTAGAACCCGCCCACACGCACGCATGCACACACACAAACCCACACACGCATGCACACTTGAGGACAGAATACATTTTCTGCTGGAACATAAATGAACCATTGCCCTTTGAAACTGTTGTAACTGTCAAAAGCCAGTCGGCAACATTGATGAAATGGAGATATATCCTCAATTTGATGTTTGTTTGTTGTGGAGACGGTGACAAGGCTGGGAAATGCATTTAATTTCACAGAGAATGAATCTTATCCACTACACAGCTGCCAGCACCAGTTATTTTGATTGTTTTTTCCTCTCTTCTCTGCAAAAAGTACATGGTTTGAAGGGACACAATGCATTTAATTGAAATGCTTGTAATCTGAAGTGTATAGGACAGAGAATATATCTACACCTAAATGTCTTTGCATTAGATGAAGCCTCGGTTTATGTGAGTTTATCAAGGCAAGAAAATCGATTCCTGCCAAACACACACACACACACACACACACACACACACACACACACACACACACACACACACACACACACACAGACACTACCAGATACATAGACTTAGAACACTCAAGTTCACTCGAATTGAGGCGCTGACACCATGAGGCATTCTGGGAAAAGGGTAATCTGAAACATTAAACTGACATTTACAACGGGAGGGGGAAATATACTGGAAAGGTTGCAGTGTACTCAAGGCACATTTTGTTCCAATCGCAAGCTTTCCAATCAATGTCTACAATCTATGACTGACCAAAGGCTATGGTGTACTGTATGGTGAGTCATCAGGGGTCACTTCTTATAGAACCACAACTCTCTTTGTGTCACATGATGTAGTGTAGCATATATACTGTACCAGTTACCTCACAACATCCAATAAACAGCAAATCCTGAAGCCTGGACCTGACACTTCCATGGTGGACGAAGGTCTGCAGAGGACCATGTGGCACCATGTGATGTAATAGGCTGTGTGTGTGTGTGTGTGTGTGTGTGTGTGTGTGTGTGTGTGTGTGTGTGTGTGTGTGTGTGTGTGTGTGTGTGTATTGGGGATGGGGGAGGTGCTAGAGTGGAGATAGTGTAAACGAGGTTAACAGAGAAGTATGGGGGAGAGAAAGAGGGGAGGGGGTGGGGGGCAGATATTGATAGAATGCCCTGGAAAAGGAGGGGAGTGAACGGCAGATGGGGTGACAGGGAAGGGAGGAGAGGCAGACCGAGGGGAGGAGAGAGAGGGAGTAGGATCTGTGACAGGTAGGGTCCCCCCTCCAGGGACAGGCCATTACTGGGGCTGGGGGGACACGTGTCGGAGCTGTCTGCCACCCAGCTTATTGGCAATCTGTTAGCAAGGCCTCCAGGGGAGCGCATGAATAACAGGGCCAGAGATGGAGAGCGCTGGAGAGGAGAGCGAGAACCACCCTTTCTGCAGGATGGGAGGAGATGAGGAACACAGAGAGCAGGGACAGGAGGAACAACATTCAGGGCTCAAAGGGAGTGTAGGAAAGGGGAAGACTGGAGAAATAAATTGTGATATTTCATTACTGAGGGAGAGGGGTAAAGACATTCTGTCTCTTGGATTGGCAGAACATTGAAGAGATAAGAAGAGAGACAGAGGACAATTGAAGGAAGGAGAGCTGGAACCAGAAAATGTTAGAAATTGGGGACAAAGGGTAGATCGTGGAAAACTGTTTCTCTTTAGTGGTTTATCCTTGTAATAGAGGGGAAGAGGAAAACAACATGATGTCCCAAATTGAATTTACATGGTTGGAGGTTAAACCTCTTGGTTGGATGTGAGGGGTTTGATAAGGCCTGAGTGCAGCTCCTCCCCAAACTTTTAAATTTTTCTATTTATTCGTCAAATTGCGAGCTTCTCAGCCAGAGCAGGGTCAGTTTGTCTGAAGCCCTTTATGCAAGTAAAAAAGTATATGCACATCCCCAAAAACTAGTGCTGGACCATAAAAGATTCAAATTAAAGAAAGAAAATCTCTGCACACAGTATACTGCTGCCCCATGCTTCATTCACCTGCTATGTGTGCAGACATTTAGTTTCTTTGTGTAAGTAAACAATGACAAGTCCCGCATCTGTAGCCTGACACTCAGACTGAATTGCTATTTCATTTCACTTTATTATTCAATCTGAAAAAGCTCCCATTGCAGCTGTTTTCCGAGGTCGGCGTTGCCAAAGAGGGAGTCCTCAGTGATTAGTTAATTCCCTAACCAATCAGAGCATCACAACACATTCAGAGGACGCTGATTGGAATTCCAGCTAATGAATCTGCACCCAGGCTACTGCATCTGAGCGGTATAGATCAAATCTGATTGCCAGCCACTGTCAATTTCAAAGTCCATACTGAGGCCTCTCACTGTCTATGTGTGACACTTATTTCAGGGGGGGTACATAATTAAATATATTTTTCCCAAGAATCCGTTTTGCTTTTGATAGAAAGATTTCCATATAGTGTATCAGTATACCAGGGGATATTTGTCTGGTGTGATTGGGATTCACTGCTCTTTTCTTTGACTTGACATAATGGCAGGAGATTAATAGAGTTTGACAAGAAGTGTGTCACCTATCTTTTGATACGGATGGATTTAAGATGAGCAGGTCTCTGACAATGCTCTGGTGTGAATACTGGTGAGGCAGCGTCTGAGACCGCTGCATGCATCTGACACATGCAAAACCGGCAATAAAAATGTCAGGATCCATCTTACAACATGCACATGACACCAGGCAAATGGCAATAAAAAGACTGGGCCTTATATAAGGAACGTAAGGAAAAGCCAGGGATATGAAATAGGAAAATTATTGATATGCTGTATAGTATCGTAAATTTGAATTTAACAATATTTTACCAATCAGGGACTTGAGCAATACAATATTCTTCACTGAATGGTGAATTGTTACACGATAAGATTCACAAATGACACTCCTTACAAATGGCTTCCCTGTTGTTTCACTGAGACCAAATTCACTTCCAAAGGTTGGCCTTACAGTAATGATATCAGAGGGAAAGCTAATAAACATCTTTCAACAGTTGAGGTGAGGAGCAACCATATTCATTGATTACCAGCCACCAACTTCACAAATCAACCAGTGTGTGTAACCTCATCCTGCCCACACAACCACACAGAGGAGGCCTACCCTCACAAGCACAGAAAGCAAGCCTTCGCTGAGACTTATTGATTCACTCACATAATCCTATTTTTCAAAGACTTTGCTCCACAGGGAAGATAAGGGGGAAAAAAAGAGACCCTATCACCAACACAAGCAATTTTTCTTTTTAACAGAAGGGGGGGGGGTATATTTCCATTCCAAATGGGGATGGAGTTATTAGTTGAAGCAGCGGGTATTTTGTCACTGTCATATGCACAAGGAGAATTAATTATTGCCACAGCCCCCCACGAGCCAACTTGGGGGGTACAAATGACATTTTCCTAACCTCAGAATCAAATTCAATGAGGAGGAGCACACCTACAGAAGCTAGTGTTAAGTTGACAGGACCAACACGAGGAGCACACCTATCAAGAGAACTTGGAGGAGGAGTCTGGATATCCATGCACAGCAGCAGGCCACCACACCGGACCGGCTGTCCTGTAGCTGGGTGTTCAGAAAAGCTGATCTACAATGTGGAAAGAATGATTAGCCCAACCTTCTCGTCACGGCACTTCAAATTGAATCATGAGCTTAATTAACAACCACAAAGTAATGGCCACTATTATTTCCCAGACAAAGACTTGAATGGCATTTGTTGTTGAGTAATTGCCATCAGAACATAAGTTGTGTCAAGAGGAATATAAAACAAGTAATTTGACACTCCTGTAGACAACCCAATCAACAAGCAATTACAAAACTATTAAGTGGAAGAGGAAGCGGCTGTTTCGATTTTCTTTTTGAGAGGAAGGAAGGGTAGTCACCCATGCCAGGCACAACTAAATGAGCTGGCAGAAAGGATTGAACTCAACAGTCCTGAGGAATACAACACTGGGGAACTGAGACCTGAAAGGCCAGAGCCACATGCACCTGTCCAATAAATCAATGATGATTCTGAAGGTGACCAATTGGGATACTGCAACCTTACCCCTTGGCTCCACTGTATCCGTCAGCATCTGCATCAACCATCAGACGCTAAGGAAATTAATCAATTGTAATTAATGACAGCGGCCCCACTGCAGCCGCTGTGTCACATTCGATGCCAGTGTCCAACATTAGAGAATTGATGAGGTTCATTTCTTGATTTTTGATAGATGCTGATGGTTGACACTGACGGGTGCAGTGGAGCCAAGCCGTTAAAATGACATCATGGCGCCACAGTGGTAAAGTGATGTGCAGTACATTTACACTTTCCCATGACAGTGCTACAGTACCTGTTTACAGTAAATGATGGTACCAGGTGGGGGTAGCCATACCCTCTCTGATCTATCCAACATGATCAGAGTTTCCAATCTCAGTGTAAATCAACTCAGACTTCAAGATTAGACTCAAAGCTTATTGAACCTGCTTTCTGGAATACTCCCCAGCACTTCATATAGCCATGGCCTTGGCATCTCAAGTCGAGACACCCTTTTGTGCCTGCCACATGGGATCGTCTGCAGCAATGCAGAGATCTTAACATCAGCAAGGCAGGATGGGCGGACCACACCTGGCGTGTGGAGTGGGAAGCAAACACCTCCAGACTTCGTGATTTCAAAACCGCTTGCCGGTCCTTCCCCTACTGGGATGGACTTACCCAGACCGGCGTGGGTGAGGCTTAATCGTTTTCGGACCGGCGGCAGACGCTTCTGCTCATCGATGCACAGGTGGCGCTTGGCAATCTGTGCAGTGTGCGAGTGTGGCCCCAAGAAACAAACCGCAGACCACGTCATCCAGGACTGTCCGATATATCTGACACCCAACGGAATGCGTGGCCTGATGGTTGTGGGTGATGAAACGGTGACATGGCTCCGGGAGGTATGCCCGGATATATAGGCCGGGTGACACCCTCACCCGGGCTCGGGGTGGTAAAAGGATAGCTCCTCAAAGAAGAAGATACATATATATATACAACAGCATTATGGATTCAAATATCATTGAAGGGTATGTTCATTAGAAAGTCAAGTTATGTGACAAATATCTTGATTCTGTCATCATCCAAATTGGACTCCTAATGATAAATAATTCCAACTAACTGTAGGACCACCCACTGGCGCTCTTTCACTCCCCCAGTCTCTCTCTCTCTCCATCTCTCTCTCTTCCCTACTCCCGCTATCTCATGTGGCCTTGTCTGGCAGGTTAAATAATTGATGTACCTCCGCTCTCATTGTGACAAATTTATGAATAGAGCAAGCAGAGGGATGGTTGTGTATTCCCCCTGACTTCTCAGTAGCCTCTCTTGGACTTATCTATGTATCTGCACCAAGGTCAAAATAAGCGTATATTTTATAAAGACGGATTGCTCTTACAAAACCGTAGCATTCAGGCCTTGGTAACCGCCTCCCTGCATAGTCGGTGAGACGCTGGCCTCTTAGCCCCAGGGCGGTCATTTCTCAAAGAGCTTGGGTACTTCACACCAAAATGTGGAACATCAACATCTGATTTATTCTAGCAGCCCACAAAATCACCATCATTTACCACAGTAGAGGAGATTAACGAATGTGCAGGGCATTTGTGCTGCAGCAAAATACACACACCTTGCTGATTATTATTCTTTTTTTTTCAAAGTTTTGATTGGATTGAAGTGAACCTCACTTCCATATATTCTTTGACAGTAAGGTAGGGACAATAGTGTTCTGTAGTCATTCAGGAAGACATTATAGGTGAATCTGGACATACAGTAAGACCACAATCAGACTCATCAGAGTACAAGTCTCCCATTTTGAGACATACCTGTATGACAGTATACATATTTAATTACAGGTGTACCTTATTGTTTTCTGGAGGATATATTTGTTTTCAGTTTACTAGTTTGGTCTTCAGTGACATTATGCCTATGGTGTCTGGAACACTGTTGCTCAGAGTGAGAAATATGACTTTTTTTTGTTTTGTTTTTTTACCTCTGAACAAACATAGCAAGGAATTACCGTCAAGCCAAATAAGACCCTTTATTATGCATTACAGTGGAATAGTGTCTTTCAATATTGCATAATCCCATAATCCCTCATTACACACAGAAATATCATGGTCCTCAACGTCATAGAATATAATAGAATAGAATAGAATAGAAAGTGTATTTGCCATGTATAACCAGTAAAGGTACAGGTACATTGGAAGACACAGTATTACACACTGACTATTTCTATAGGAAAATACAATTCAATTTATACTAGATGTAATACTAGATGTAAACTATAAAAACAGGTGGAAGTGGGTTGACCATCTCACTCAGTAAGAAATTATACTGTACATTCATCACACTCAAATGAATGGGAATATTGGATTTTCTTGGTCTCTCTATCTCTGTCTGTCTGTCTGTCTCTCTCTCTCTCTCGCTCTCTCTCTCTTCACAGGGCTATTTCAAATACATTAACAAATAATAACTATGCGTCTACGCAACCAGTCTTAAGGGGTCTCAATGGAAGGGGATAACATTTGCATCTTCAGAGATAAACATTGGAAAAGATAAATAAAAAAAGGGTGTTATTGTTGTGGTTATGGTATAAAACATTACACTGTTGTAATGGTTATCTCCACCCCAGTAACAGCGCAGGGCGAGAGGTAATGTTTTCGGTGGTGTGCGTTGGTGTGTTTGACTGTCAGCATGAAAATTGGCAGAGGGGTGTACAGAGGTTTCCACTCTTTTCTAGAGATCATTTTCCAGGAAATCCTTCATGTCTCACTCCCCGACTCAGCCCGTCCCCTACAACACCACAGAGCCAAATTACAGTAAACCAGTCGCTTGACTATCAACGAGAGAAAGAGTAGGCTTAGGGAGGGGAGTCAGAGGAGGAGATAGAACACCGTCAATGACGGGTCCGAGGTCTGTCTCATCTTACCAAAGTGAGCCCCTCCCACTGCAGGGGGCAGGGCTGACAATGCCGTCAGATGAAGACAGCGATGACGAGAGATTAAAGGAGGAGCCCGAGGTTCCGCCCCCTCCGCCCCTGACAAGCTCAGGAGGGATCGTAAATGTCAAGCACTGCCACCAGCTGCTTCAAACTTGCGCCCCCTACGATCGGGGGGTGGTACTGTCAGTGCAGAGGGCAATCTTGAATGCTGGTCGGCTAGTGTAAAACATCCAAGCGATGTAGGTGATGTGAACATGGCTCAGGCCAGTCACCCATTGATTGGTGACATTCTAACTAAAGCAATCACCACCAAGGTCAGGAGAGTAGAGGAGAAAGCCAGAGCTCAACAGATCCCATTCAGAGCTAGGGATGACAAATGAGAGAGTGGTCATTTTTGTGGGAGCAGAGGCCATTGGAGAAAGAACTGTAAACAGAGGAGAGAACAGCTGTTCCAACAACCATACGGCTCTCCATTATCAGTAGATGCCACCGCTCCGCGTCCTAGGCCGCCATGTTACAAAAGCCAGAAGGCCTGTATGTACCGTTACAACCACCTTGAACGGACGCCAAAACATAGAGTTCCTCCTTGATACGAGGGGGGGTGGGGGGGGGGGGTGGCTACAGTCACTCCTCATCGCTGTCTAGAGGGAACAGACATCAAAATGAGAGAGCGAAAGCGAGGCGTGCATGGTGCAGGGGTGGGAGCATATTTGGGTGAGGAAAACCAGGCCATTCCTGCTGGAATTGGGACCTGTGTCTCTCAGGACCTCTGTGTGGGTGGGACTGCTAGGATAACTGGGTCTTGATGTGTTGACAAATCAATTCATCCCTTCATTTCCAACAAGGGAAAGTCAAATGGAGTTTGAGTCGGGTAAACAAACCTGACTTAGCAGAGTTGCCAATCTGGGAAAAAGACAAAGATGATTAAGGGCTTTCTGAAGATAATTCACAGGACTTCCACTTTCCATTCAAGGGCAAGACTGCAAACATCCATGTAGTCAGTCGGTATGCACATGGCATGACTTTGGAGAACTTTGGAAACAGAGAGGTTTCCTGTCAGCATTAGGGAAGCCCATTAAGAATGGGGAGTTGGTCAGGGAGCTCATGGAGGCCATCAGCCTGCCAAAAGAGGTGACTGTGATTGAGGTCAGAGGACACACTCGTGGGGACACTCCAGAGAGTCAAGGTAACACTCTGGTTGACCAGGCAGCAAAACAGGCAGCTCGAGACAGAGAGACCATACAAGCGCATTTGTACTCGGTCCAACCCGCACCCCCGTATCAGATTGATACTATCACTGACCTCAAGGTGAAGCAGGCGAAGACTGAGAGGGGGGAGATTCGTCACATGCAGCATACCAATACAATGAGCAGTGAGATGTTTCTCCCCTGGCTCTTACAATGTGCACACTAAGCTTAAGCAAGGTGGAAAAAAAAAAATAATACAAAAATAACAATAGAAAACAAGACGGTATATGGACTTTTAATACAAAATGCAAAATATATAGTCTACATGAAAGGGATGGGATGTGCTGAGAGCAGATTATTTATTTGTACAGTTTAGTTAAATGCATGAGTAGGCCACTTGTGGATCTTGATATGCCCTATCTATATTATGTAGGCCCGTATGATATATTTTAGCTATGGATATTCACATGTTTATTTACAGAATGTAGATGTGTCCATTCTGACGACTATGGAATATAAGGTGCTGTTGTGCTGTCTGAGTATACTGTAGCGACTGAGTTTAATGCTTATTTATTCATTCACTGCCATTTGCAGTGTTTGTGTAGTGCTTTTATTTATTTTAGGATGGCTCGTACAATCATGACTATAAATGTGAAACTTAATTGGAAATGATACTAATATTCTCGTATTTATTATTACTCTTATTTCAAGCCTAGGGTGTCTATAGAACGCAATCACCTTGGATTTGTCATAAATCCAGCCCTTGCAAACATGGGCACACTCCAATCTGGTTTACCTACGACTGCATTTCCGTGTTCTTGAATCCTGTTCTTAGATAAGAACAAATCCCACGTAAGAAACCATTCAGGAATGCCAGAATTGTCCCGGGAACTTCGTAAGTAGAATTAAAAAGAAATGTCTTAACTTTTTCTTAACTGCGTTCAGGAATGAGGACCAATGTTTTTGTAGCCTACATAACACATCACAGGAATGTTGTGTTTTAAAATTGTATTGAGCCAAATAAAATATAGGGACTATATATAGCTTAATATAAATCCAATCTGTGAAAAAACCAAAATTTTCTTATGTAAAGGGGCAATTTGATGACATGGCTTTTCTAGCTGTCTGTAGTCTAGGCGTAGTGGTGGGGTACAGACATCAAGAAAAACCATGTCACCAAATTGCCCCTTACATAAATTGTTCTCAGATTGGATTTATATTAGGCTATGGTCAGGTCAGTAGCCTACTATTTTATTCCCTTCTTTCACTTTCTTCATGTCGTAGCTAGCACTACTTGTTTACCTCAGGTTTTGTTTGCCTTCACTACTTTCTGCCATCACACTGCGCACGCAACTGCAGTGATGCAACTGTGACTTTGACTCCAAATTGGTCTATTAAACTGCTTGCCCATTGTCGTTTTGCTTTTTAAAAACACATTGGCCGGGTTTCCCGAACGAGTTAAGAAGCACTTATCTCCAAAGTACTTCTTAACTCCTATACAAAGGGTTGCTTAAGAAGGGTTCCTTAAGAAGGTTTTTTCGGGAAACCCGGCCATTGAGTGTATCAGCGCCCAGGTTAATTGTTAGGGTTTGGGGCTGGTGGAGGTAGGACCCAGAATGCAGACGGCAGGCAGCGTAGGTTCAAAAGAATAAGGTTTTAATTCCAAGGAGGATAAAATAAACAGAGGAACACAGGGGAAACACGCACTAACATTAACAATGAACCGACAGAGAACAAAGGAAACAGGAGGGCATATATACTCTGGGAGAACAATCAAGGAACAACGTACAGGTGTGCAACAAGACATAAAGAGACACATGTGCAGACAATCACCCAGACAAGGACAAAGACAAGGAGGGATTCCAACAAGACACCAACACAAGGATAGAGGGACAAGGACACAAGGGAAGGGAACAGGGAACAAGGCTGGGACAGGGAAACAAAATTGGGGAACTAGAGGGCCAGGAGAGGAGCGACCGGAGTGACGTGAGACTAGTGAGGGGACAGGTGTCTAGAGCTGGGAGGACACAAACCAACATAGAAGACAAGATAACGAACACAAGACCAAACACACAAGGAGGCAGAACAAACCCAAGTGACAAAGTGACCAAAGTGTACAACAGTCTCTTGGGGGTAGTGCAGGGGCAGTCACTGGGAGGGGAGTTGCTCAGGGTCCAGGAAGGTCCAGGGGGCACAGGAACTCAGGGTGAGGAATCCAGGCCGGGAACAGGGGGTGAGCAGGGCGAACCAGGGGTCCGGGGCAGGGGCAAGGGTCTGGACCGGGTGCAGGGGGTGAGCAGAACAAACCAGGGGTCTGGGGCAGGGGCCTGGACTGGGAGCGAGCGGAGTGGACCAGGGGTTCAGGGCGAATCAGGGGTCCGGGGCAGGGAGGAGGGTCCAGACTGGGAGCAGGGGGTGAGCCGGGGCGGACCCGGCCCGAACCATAACATTTATAAAAGAACAAAAGGTTAAATAAACATAAATTTAAAAAAAACAACTCTGATTTGTAAAATACTAAGCATGTACTCAATACAAGACGACGGATGCTATAAACCCTGCTCTCATTCACTCCCTCGCACACCAGGCAGCGAGTGACAACCTCGCAAGAGCAGCGCTATCAGACTTCACTTGTCACACAACTTGAGTCTAGAGCAGCCCTCAGCCTTCTTTAACTTTTTCAACTTAACAGTATGTTTAATTTATCAATTATAGGCAGATTATGGAAAATTCTGCAATGTTCCGCGTTTTACAGTTTAAATCATAGGGCCCTACTTCAAGCTTTAGGCCTATTTCTAATTGGCAGGTTTAGATTGACTGACAACCTAGAAAGAGCCAATCAGAACCTAGACTTCCCAACGGGACCTGAAACCTAGAGGCCTATTAGGCCTACCTAAAGATAGAGAATATTATTATGAAATTCCCGGTTATTGTTTTGTAATTAAAAGGTAGCTTTGCCTACCTTAATCAAAAGACAAAGAATACAGTGTAATGCATAAGTAATAGGCCTATGAAATAATTGTAATAGGCTATTTTATAGGATAAGGCGTTCATTTTTATTTTTAAAACCACAATAGGACGATGCCATCGTCCATCGCAATGTTTGAATGTGCACATCGTGATGTCATATTTGACTACACATCGCTCAACACCACCTTGTAATTGATTTAACTCATTTGCAATGTAATAAATATACATTTCACTTTGACCATTTGTGTTCTTTTAAACCATAATCCATAGTCTTTACACATATTGTTGAGTAATGTAAAATGTGGTCAGATAATCCAGATTTTAACATATTAATAATAATACACTGTCCAGTTTACCCTTCCTCCATCAGGGTAAGGGGGACTAGTTTTGGTTTGGCTACCAGTATAAGAACCCCTACAGAAAGGTGCCAGATTAAATTAATTGGGAATGGAATATCAGCTCTCCTCTTCCTCCGCCTTCTCCCTGGCACCTTCCTCTGGCAGGGTATGTCAAGGGCCACACACATGCTGATTAATGAACGCTGTAACTTCCTGTACCTTCCTACCAGTGCTTCCTGCCCCGTGTGACATCATGTACTGCTCTCCTACTGCTCACTCCACCAGATCAAGGGCAGAGACTCTGGGAAGCAGGGACTCTGGGAAACACAGATTAAGTCACATTCATTCTTTTCCTGTCGTGCCAATATACAGTTATATCAGCATTGTATTGAGGACACTCTCATAACAGTCCTTGTAAACATACAGTGTTTTACACTATCAGGAAGTGCTGGTTAAGGTGTTGAGGTGAATTAAATGACTCTAATAAAGTCATGGGTGTTGTATGATAGTTGCTGTGTGTTGGTTCTGTCTGTATTTGCTTTGTTGTGTTAATATTGTGAGCCTGACTAATCCCTGAGGATTCCAAAGCAAAGAAAGCAACGCCCTATTGCTTGCAATGTCAACAGACACACACAGGGAGCCCCCCCCCCCCCCTCCTTCCCCGTCAACAAATCGCGCAGCATCCCCCTCCCCGTCAACAAAACGAAACTGAAGGTGTTCCATCTCACCGCGTCAGCTCAACTCGTGGCCTGACTGGGGCTACATTTCCCGGCATGAAATATTCACCCAGTCCGGCCCTGTGTGTGTATATATATATATATATATATATATATATATATATATATATATATATATACGTGTGTGTGTGTGTGTGTGTGTACAGTACATGTGTTTCTGTGCACGTTTGTTTATGTGTGCACTGTACATGCTCTGATAGCTTACTCAGATGGTGATACCTCCTGACCAAAATATGTTTCCAGACCTGAAACTGAAAGTCAATTACATTTTTCAAGTTTTATTTTAACCATTACTAGAACACAAAGTCAGGCCTAATCATTTCAATTAAAAAGTGGGTTATTGAACTATATCTGCAATCCATTAACGTTATCTTAATTACTTGGCAGTGTCCATTGTAACCTTGAGGGGCACTGCAGTCCCTGGGCACTGGGGTGTGGAGGGTATAGGTTCACCACAAATTAATACCTACATCTCTCTCTCTCTCTCTCTCTCTCTCTCACTCTCCCTCTTTCTGTTCCCTCTCCCTCTATGGCCGAAAATATGCTTGGAATAATGCACCTTAGCATGAGCATCTCTAGGAACAAGAAGCAAGGCAAATGAAACACAATGGTCATAAGGTACATAATGTGTATCATACTATGCTGACTAACATCGCCACAACGCAAGCAAAAAACTGACTGCACATTATATCTTTCACAGACAATTGAGGAGAGTAATTTGTACTGTCTTCTCTTTCCAGAATTGAAAGAAAGTGCTCAGGGGCCCTTCTACTTTTCACACGTCTGGGTCACATTGTATGTCTATGAATTATGATATTTGGTACGCATGTTTCCCTTTACATGCATACTTTGGATAACCAAGAGATCTGAAGAAATGGTTTAAAGTCGCACTGAAATGAAAAAAGCATTCACAGCCCCGCGGAACTTGCGATTTGTGACTCGTAGCGGCAGATTCAAGCGGTTGTAGTTAATGACTTGTGTTTGCGCAGTATTTGTATTTGTGAGAAAATACTCTACAGGTGTGCAACTTTTCCTCTGTCACTACAAATTTACTGCTACACATGTGTGGCTATTTTCTACAAGTACAAATTTAATGCTACACATGTGTGGCTATTTTCTACACGTGTGGCTATGTTCTACAAGTACACATTTACAGTTACAGGTGCTCAGCTATTTTGCACCAAATATACCTTCATACCTTTTTAGTGACGTTAATTTATAGGGTTTTGTTGGATATGGTGTTTTGATATTGATAATTGGGTGTAGGAGGACCCAATGGAATCTGGCCCTAAAAAATATATTTTGTCCCACAGTTTCTCTGCTCCTTTGGAGAGCGAGACATTGTCTCTGGACCTCTGGAGAATATAGCATTGTGTGTTTTTTTTTTTATAACAGTTGGTACAGTATGCTACAGTGTATTTTCTGAACTCATATTTTCTCATATTTCTCATATTTCTCACACCCTTCATGCTGTCCTTTGTTGTCATGCTTTCAACTTATGATGGTGGCCATGCTTGTTTTTCTTACAGTGTTCTTACAGTAAACATCACTTTTACAGCACATTTTCTTTTCCTTTATCCCCTTCCCCAACCAGCCTAAAAGGAGAGTCCAAGGTCAGTGAGCTGGGAGGCCTGCATAACGACCAGAGCAGGTGTATCAAATAGATTTTCCCCATGGGATCGGCCAGTTATATAAACAACTCGGGAACCAACCTAATCAGCTACTGTATGATCCACAATCCTAACAGCTACAGTAGATTGGTGGAGGCCTTGTGTATATTGTTACATTGCTATTATGGTAATTTACATATAGATATGCAGCACATTTTTAATAATGACATTTAAAAGCAGAGCTCACTGGTGGAAAACTACTTTGTAACATATGTTTGTACGAATGCATTTCTTAATGGTGTTGTTTCAAGAAAGAGTAACAGACAACCAAACCTATGATAAAAATAAAAATAAATCATCAAAAGGCAATTGTTTTACATTTGGCTGCATGGTTAGACACAATCAGACAAATGTGTTATGGAAATAGGGTAGCAAAACTGAGTAGACAATTGAGTAAGCAAAGTAAAAATGTAAGAATAGAACTGAAGCATACAGTTGATTCTTTCTTCTCGATCCAGTGTTGAGTTTGGCTCCAGAGGGCCTCTATTTACCCAGAACAATTCATCTGAATTCCAAGGGCAATCCAGACATAAGTAACTTGTGCCCATTGCCAATTCTCCGAGTCCCTCATGCTGAATCATGAGGATTAACGCAAAAGAGGGGATATACAGTATCAGGCCGTTTGGCAGGAGGACTCCACAATCCGAAGAACATTTACATCCCCAGCAAGGGACAATTAGCTTGATTAGAAATTGCTCACATGTCTTTATTTTTATTTTTTTAAATCTTCACAAACTGTTTAATAGAGGGACAGCTGTTGAACATGGGCCTTCATGGCAGTTATGAGGAGAATATTTGGCTGATGGTTATCTGCTGGAGAACTGTCAGAATTAGCTGTAATTTGATTTCCTCACCTATTGGAGGACACGGATGGGGAGGTCATCCAAAACTGCTAGGGTCCAGAAGAGCAAAGCAGTTTAGAAAACAAAGTATGTAAGACATGTGTACCCCTCTATTATAAATATGCATTTAAATTGACCTTACATCCACAGTCACATTTGCTTCATCAAACTGAGGGCATGGAAGATGAAATTGAAAAGGTCAGATACTGTATATGATTAATGTATCACCAGTGTGACCAACCATATCAAATAACAATGACTCCTATATACAACTTTTCTGGACAGATGTGATTAGTCATATCTCACTTTTACCAAAGTCACAATAATTATCCAGTCCAGCGCGCAGGGGAATCACTGCCCGCGCGCCTCAATGCTACCCGAAGCGGGAGGCTGTGACACATAGCCTATCAATTGTGATGTTCTTTTGGAATTACCACAATAATTCCATGACTTACAAAAGTCTTGATAACCTGTTGGGTGTCTGTCGTTAAAAGTAATGATATTGCTTTTCCCATACAATGACATCTATCAGTAGAACTTTCAGGGTAGGACAGGTTTTTGAGCAACTGCCAAAAAGCGATGACCAGATAGGTGTACAGTGTGTCTGCCGTTGCATCTTCAATCAAGTCTATAATGCACATTTGCTGGAGTATCAGAGCAAATCCATGTCAGCACATTTGATGTGAAGTCAGCCCTGTCCTCAGGAGAAGAGAGGAAGAGGAACTTATTTGACTTAGTTATTATGTACGTATCATCTGTGACGGGAAAGTTTAAAACTTGCAAACACAATAAAATATACAGTAGCATATTTAATCTCAACCTTACTGCAACATTTTCATTTCCAGATGAGCTTTGTTAAATACTATGTTAAGAAGTAAACACAACAGGTAGTGATGATTGAAGATGCAGGTGAACATTCATCACATCACCCAAATTAGCTTGATACTTTTTAGAAGGTCAGTCTTCAGATTGAATTAAATATAACACATTGAGAGAGCCTAGTTTTGCCGGAGGGCAGGAAGCTACCACAGGGCCGCGTTACGCGGCCATCCATGCGCATGGAGGGGAAACTGCAATGGGTAAAGAGCCACATCAACACCATGGACAACGGTCGACAGGTAGAGTGGCCGGAGGGCCTCCGACTGAGCAGTGTGGCCAGAGTCAGCACCAAGGACAGCGCAGGCCAGGTGATCAACAGGGTTTACCAGCCCTTTGTCGTCGCCCAGGCAACACTCCACCCCAGCTGCAGCTCATGCCCTAATCAAGGCTGGCAGAGGAGTGCACCGGCTGTACCCAATCAGCTAACGAGCGAGCTGCTTAAAAGCCCAGCTAGCCAGAGAGACAGTAGTCTTAGGACTCGAGAGGTGGTACTGTGGAAACCTACCATTCTTTTCTCTGTGATTTTGACTTGGATCTCTTGTCACCTACAGGTGCCCAGCCGGTCCTAGCCAGCCCCGGACGGATATAGAGCTTATCGCCTGAATCATTTTCATTATTTTTTGTGTTTTTCCTGCATTCCTCTACCTCTACCTGCTACCAGTGTGGACATTGCTTGCTGTGCTTCCGCCTTGTTGCCTACCTGGGTTTTTTACCATATAATCACCCTTCAGTCTGTATTCAGTCACTACTCAGGAATAAATGACCCAACAGATGGAGCAATTATACTGTAGCCAATGGCTAATCCTAAATAACACATTCTTGATCCGAGTGAAGTATATTACTGTAAGACAGGGGGCTGTGGAAGGAATTCATTACCTCCTTTTCCTCGATTGCATTGCCTCTTGTGACATCACCTATGTCCTAAAGGCAAGCACCAATTAATGTTCGAATGCATCCTCAAGAAAAGAGTGTTGTGCATTGATTGAAAAGTCCTTAGGCAAAATAGAAATGAAAGTCAACTTGGAAATATGGTTGCTTTGTGCTGAAAAGAAAAGGATTAAAATAAAAAAAAATTAAAAGCTTTGCACATACAGTACCCTTGAGAGACGAGACCATGTGCTTGTTGTAAACGGAAAATTCTAAAATGAAACTGTTTCCATGTCAGCATTATTCACCTCAAATTGGACTTAAAAAGCAGGAGGCCCCTGGAGGTATGTTGTTTTTGTCCATATGAGAGAAAAACTGTAAAGAGTATAATGCCAGAGGATAAACATCCCAACATGGTGCAAAGTACAAAACATAAGGCAATTAGTGAACAACCTAAGACGTGTATCAGTCAGACACTCTTTATGTGACATTTTATATTCATGGACAAACATATAAATGTGTGGGATCATTTCTTTTATAATATCCCAGTGATGTGTTGTCATGAATTCAGTGACAGGTGATAAACTTAACCCTTTGTTCTTCCCCCCCGTTCCTGGATTCAATTATCTCCCCCCTGAAACACGTGGCACCTCATTGATGTTTTACTTTGCTTACGCTTTTTGATTGCTGACATAAAAGTAATATTCTAATAAACAAATTTCAATATTATCAATAAAACCAGGAAGTACCAAGTATCACAAAACAAAGGCGGTCACCCCCTCCTGTCCCAGGGACCTCATATCACAAAACAAAGGCAGTCACCCCCTCATATCCCAGGGACCTCCTCTCACTTAGGAATATGGAACAGATCCCTATTGTATCAGCAGCATTAGATGGAGGACTGTTAGCTCTGAGTCTGCATGAGAAACACAGGTCCTCTGCATCCATCATGTGCTAAGATAAGGCCTGATCTGATGTTTCACTCCAGCATGTGTGTGGAGGGGAGCTGATATGGATCAGAGAAAACAACATGTGCTATGTGTAAAGAGCTCTGCTCTGGGCCATATGTCAAAGTCATCAGTGGCGTGCACAGATATTTTGGGGGGCAGGTGCTCAGTGAAAAATGAGGGCACCTTGTTGTTGACGGGGAGGGGGGGGGGGGGTGCTGACAGAGATTTTAGATTTTTGAAATGTGCAGCAAACACAACACCAGGCATTGAAGACAAATCTAAGAACACTACCTTACCCAAAATATTCTCAACTGTCCTTTTTACTGGAGTTTCTAGTAAACTTACAATGTGGAAACATGTACCACCTGTTACAGTATCCTGCAGAAGTGTGACTCCTGCAGAGAATTCCTGCATGAGAATTAATTCACAAATGCTAGTTTCATCTCATCAGAGGACTCATTTGTTTCTTTGTACATACAGAAGAATTCGATCTGACCATATTTAATCTGCATCCCCTCACGAAATGTCATAGGGTGGGTGGGGGGTGCTGACAGATTTTTGATTGCCTCGCGAGTTGTTGACCGGGGGGGAGGGGGCTTTTGCCCTGTTCGATTTGTTCGGTCCACCCGATCCAACCCCGGCTACGGGCCTGTAGTATGTAGGGGTTGCTCCTTTCTCCGCATGAGAATTGTGAAGTGTGGCGTGTGAGCTTGAGAATAGGCTGAAACGCGTGTGTCTCATGCTCAATGAGTGAGACTTGGCAGCCCTGTAGCCGGTTACTACATATTACATAATACTAAATATTCAGCTTAAGTATACTGATAGCTTAAGCTTCACATGCTGTACCAACAACAAATTCTACCAACATCGGTCATGTGGTGGTCATCATTACGTTAAATCCATTAATTGATTATGACTACACTAGCTAGCTTGTTAAGCAGGTGGGCAGTCGGCTAATTTAGGCTCAGCTGTTTGGCGCTGTATGAGACTTGCTTCACAACAGAGACAAATAAATTAAAGTTATAGTTTGGCACAAGGCTTAGGGGGAAAACAATACACTCGTTTCGTTTATGTGTTACCTGGCTGGTTAGCGGTCATCACTTGGGCACTCTGGATGGGGAAAGGGCAGGGGAGGAGACGTGTGTGCTGTGTGCAGTGCTGCTGCAGCGTGCCTCCGTTTGTGTCCGCTTTTCGTGTTTACCGTTGACAAAGGAAGAGAGGGAGGGGAGGGGCACGGGTGTGCCGCGGGCACGTGTGTGTGTGTGTGTGTGTGGGGGGGGGGGGGGGGTCTGGCAAAATTACAACGCATTTTGGGGCATTATTATTACACGCTTTTAGCGTTGAAGAATTGATCGATTTCACCATGGGCCACATACAGTAGGCCTACACTGATCACGTGAGCTCACATTCTGCTGTTCTGCCTCCCAGTGGGGAAGGAGCCACTGATTGGTACCCATAGTTGATGTGTGAAAATTAAATACAGGCCACTGGCAAAACAGTCTCCTGAAGCAACAAGCGTTAGGTTTACGTTAGTAGAATAAACAGCCATTGTGCAGTTATTGTAGAAATAGACTCAATAAAAACAATTACACAAGAAAAGAGAATGCACTGGCAGAGTTTCTCAGAGTAAAATACATGTTTGCCATTCTTGCGACTGGCTTTGGCAAAAATGTTGCTATGCTGGCTGAATAAGTCGGTCAATTCAAGTAAGCTACTCCCACCCATTGAAATTGTTCTGGGCAGCTAAAAATCCAGACTGTATCTGGAAAGTATGTTTTGTTTTTTTCCCCGAGGAAGTCTGGCTTCCATGCTAGCATTATCTACAGTATCCTCTATTCTAGAATTGTCTCTATCAGACCCGCAGCAACTATAACAGAACCCCCACTAATCATGCAGAGGAGGGCGTACAGTGTTGAAGTGGAACTTAGTTTAAATGTTTAATCATCAAACAGTGAGTCACAAGGGTATGTTTATAGGATTGGAAAGTCTACAGTTACCCATTCATTTAGAGCTTCAAAGATAATTACTGCTTTTATCATTTTTCACTTACCTTAGAGTTCTTGTATAGGTTGACGCCCTTGCCATGATAAATAATGTATTATCTCCATATAGCTACACAGAGAATATGGAACATTTAGAGCTATAAGTTCGACTGTGCAAGACAGTGATTTGGGGGAACTACCCCCTCTAAGCTCGATCCCATTCACATTGCTAAATTGCTTCAAACTGTTTAGGGACCAGCAGAGTAAATCATTTTTTAACTGCTGTGAAGAGAGCCGTTTACATGTGCATCTCCACAGGCGGAATTGGCTGTAATGTATTTCTATCCTCTTTAGTGTCACAATATCAGCACCCATTTTAGATATGGAAATGGTAAGCACAAAACACAATTCTGTTTGTTCCCCATCTGCTAAGCAGTACAGTATGCAATGTAAAAGTAAAACGCTCTGATGTCATGTCATAATACATGTCATAATACCTAATGCTAACAAAAAGGGTCTTCAAGATCCCCACTCTGCAGTGAAATGAGAGGAGGAAAGCAGTTGATATAGTTTCAGCACAGAAAGGGTGAGTTAGCAGGCACCACTATCTCCTGGGACCTCAAATGGGAACTAAACACCAGCTCCCTCGCGAAGAAGGCACAGCAGAGGATGTACTTCCTGAGGCAGTTGAAGAAGTTCAGACTACCAAAGGAAAAGTTGGTACTCTTCTACACCTCCATCATCAAGTCCATCCTCACCTCCTCCAACACCCCCCCCCCCCCCCCTTCCCCCTGGCCCCACAATGAACCCGCCACTGTTGAGAGACACCGATGAGACATAAGTTGTAGCTAGAACCCGCACACCGACTGTAGTTCAAAAGACTTCTTTATTGAGCAACGTTTCGATCCTTCCGGATCTTCAGTCTTCTTCCAGATCTTCTTCAGTTGGAACTGACCTGATGAAGATCCGGAACGATCGAAACGTTGCTCAATAAAGAGGTCTTTTGAACTACAGTCGGTGTGCGGGTTCTACCTACAACTTATGACTCATCTTTAACCCAGCACCCATTGTCGATGTGTGTATTATATATCTCTCAGACACCGATGAGAGACACTTGCACATGACCCCTGAATGTACTGTAGGACGCACCGCACTCACATATCACACCGCACACACCACATACGCTGTACACGCACAGTATACACACTAGAGCCCTGCAAACGCGACAGGGCCCGACACTATATACAGATTAGGGCCGAATATTTAATGTATGACTAGGGTTCGGGTAAGGTTCAGGCTCGACACATGTAATGTAGCATTCCCGCTATTAAAAAAAAGCTGAGCATGTGAGTGTTGTTGAGATGAACAAGCTAAAAGATCAGCTAGCAAAAGCAGAACTTCTCAAAGTTCCAATGCTAGCTAGACTTGCGCGCTACGTGTTGAGTATACCCGCAAGCAGCAGCTCGAGCGAGCAATATGTCAGCACCGCAGGCCGAACGCTGGAGGAGAGGAGAACAGTGCTGAAGCCAGCAACAGTGGATGCCATCCTTTTCCTGCACAGCGCCCGCAAATGAACAGTGGATGGAATAAACTATTAATCATTTTGCCTTTGACTACAACTTTGGATTTAGCCAGTTGGCGATTTGTTAGGAATTTTGAGAATATCAACGCAAGCAGGTTTGTAGGCTACGTTGCTGGTGTAACTGGTGAGTCTGAGTGTTTTCTGTATGCTTACTTAAGTGACAGTACATGTACAGTATTCTTATTGTTGGCTATTAGGCGAGAAATATATTTATTTAATTTTTTGTTATGATACTTGCCTGTCTACTACTTCAGTTTAAACTTAGTTTCTGATACTCACCCCGACACTGTAGGCTACCGGTATTTTCATTAAACTTTCAAAGCGAGTTCGATCCTGTTTCACCTGATTAATTTCTCCAAGAGAGGAGGATTCTCCATTATTGCACTGTGCATTTTTAGTCTTGGGTTAATGTAGCTGCTAGCCTTTGTGTGAGCGAGAGAGAGAGAGAGAGAGATAGAGAGAGAGTGAGACATGTCATCACATCGTTATATTGTCTTCGGGCTTAAGTCGGGTTCGGGCTGAGTCATTTCTTAACTCGTCGGGCTAGGGAAGGGCCAGGCCTGATTGCCACGGGCCTGGGCTGGGGCCAACATTTCAGGCCCTCACAGACCTCTAATACACACTCACATACACATTACACTCTGCACACTCACTGTATATACACTGACTGCACTACATTTTGTATATTGTTTTTTCTTTGCTTATCCTTTTTTGCACTAGCATTTTGTACTGTCCTGTCTCGTCCCTGCAACCTTTACAATGTTGTCTCCATGTTACGCACCATGACCGAAAGCAAATTCCTATTATGTTGGAAAAATGCATGGCATGGCAAAAAATCTGATTCTGATTCAATGGCAAACAGAGATACAGAGGGTTAAAGAGGGATGTGTAAACACTGGTTGGCTAAAAGAGTGAATCACCCTACCAGAGGAGAGGGGTAGAGAGCATAGGGAGAGGGGCCAGAAGAGCAGTGTGGATTTAAAGCATTTGCAGTAGGCTCAGCCCTGGTTAAGAAACTAATACCTCAATTCACCACCTGGGGCCCAGCATAATACAATCTGTTCACGCATTCATCTCTGACAGACAGAAATCCCTGAAGGAGGGCGAGAGGAGACAGATTGAGTGATAGAGAGACAGATGGGGGGAGAGGGAGAGAGAGAAAGAGGAACCCAACCCTCTGGCCAGTGGGAAGCTTGCTTCAACATTTCACCACAACATAAGACTTCTAATTACTGCATATTCAAATAGCCTACAGTGATACACCACTTTTGGCAGCCAGGTCTTACTCGGTACATCACTTGTTTATTACAGGACACACATGGTTATGTGATTCACAGAGAGCTGACACAATGGGCAGTTTGACTTCCACTGTGCATTTTTGAGTAGTAGTAGTCAACTCCTGTATCAAATTGTATTATTCAATTTGCAGTGGAAGAGGAAACAAGTGGGTTTGTTAGGCTCTGCTGCAGCGACAAGCAGAGATGGGCAAAAATACATCAACTTGTATTTTGATACAAAATACAAAATCCCCCCCAAATAAATGTATCAAAATAAAATACAAAATACTGGTGCCAGAAAATGTATCAAAATACAACACATGTATTTTGTATTTAAAATATAGGAAATGCTTCTTTTTTCACTCAATTTGGTATAGCAGAGTATTCAGGTCTGGGCTATATGATATACACAAAGCTCTGGTGAACCCTACAAAAAGGGAGAACTGTCACAGAATGTCAGTGTAACTAAGCAAAGCTATTAAAATACATCAGCTTGATTGATTATGTATACATATTTTTATTAATGAGGGGAGCTGATGTTTTTCCATCATTTCAGGTAGTTTGTCTCTTAAAGTGGCCAGCTGATTCAAACTGTCATACATAGAATTCCAACGTTTTTGGCATGGTGTTTTCAACTGTTCTTTTGTCACTTCTGACAGGAGCTCTGTCGTCCTAGACAGCATACTAGTGTTATTAGAATGTTAGCATTGATCGCTAGTTTGAGATTATAATTTACTTTGACAGACAATCCGTTCAATTTGAAGATCTGAAGTCGTGAACAGCATGGCACTGGTAGTGTGGGTCAATTTGCATCCACGTGAGCATGCCTGTCAAGTCTGAGAGCTGCACGGTTCACTGTCCACCAACGGTCTAGGTAGTTAAACAGCAGCAAGATAGCTAGCTAGTTAACTTGTTCACTGTCTACAGTCTTTGGATCCCTGCGCTCAACTTTTTTCAACTGGAAAAAAAGCCTAGGGACATGTGCCTTAAAACATTATTTATTGTTACATCCAATATTATAAGAATATGTATTATTTTTGTTGTTTTATTCGTGGAGAAGTATTTTGAATGATTTTAAATACAGAATTACTCCACTCTAAAATATATTGTTACAAATTACATTTGATTTTTTATCGGCCTTATGAAATACAAATTACAAAATACTCCAAAGTAATTGAAATACATATTTCAAATACAAGTAATAGAAATACTGCCCATCCCTGGTGACAAGTGTAAATTATAATGTTAATTGATAGAGGTGAGTAAGTGGAGTGTTATGAATGTTATAAATGTTAAGACAGTTACCTCTAATAACTGAAACTGTGGAACCAAGTTTATTTACACAGTTTATACAGATATTTCTCTCTGTTATAATTGATGAACAATGGGGACAGATTAAGCGAAGGAATATAATCTGTCAAGAATTTAGAGACTCCAGAGGAGAGTTAAAAACGGGTGATGGGCAAGATCAATACAGTGAAAAGTACAGTAGAGCATGGATTACCCACTAGTAAACTGTATCCTGGTGCTGTACTAGTAAAGCATTGCCACCAGTCCCCTTGCTGACACAGCGTCACAAACCATGCGTGTACACAGTGTCTGAGACCTGTGTCTGTTGCTTAATCCCATCATTTGGTTTACATGCCTTAACTGAAGCCTTTTGCTTCTGCATTTTGCTAAAGCAAAGAATCAAGATTGGACACTTTTTTCTTTTTTTTTCTGAGAGCAGAAAGTGGTGACTCCTCATTTATAATTCTCTCTTTGTTTCACAGAAAACAAGCATGGTGAATGATATCCTCTTTTTTGTTTAGTCTATTAATTGATCTCCCACCCAGGCGGCAGGCAAACGTTGGTGAGCAAAGATATGACAGAGATAAAGTCAAATCACTCAAATTGTTCTGCATGCCATATGAAGCTATACTGTTGAGATAGAAATGTACTGGAAATCACTAAATCACATAAGAAATACATTTTATAGACAAATCAAGACATCAGAATTATGAGTTAATAATTCAATATTGTCCCAAAGAAATATCAGTGGCTCAAAAAGTAGAATGACACATCTACTTAGCTTACTGGATAAGACTAGGTTGAAGGTCACTTTCTTTCCAACACAGAGTATACAAAGACAACCATAGGCATTCAAAACAGGCTACAGCAAATTCAGACCTCAACTGTGTCCTGGTCGATTTAGTAGAGGGCATCTTAGAGGTCTATCCCTGCCTATTTCTTGATTGAAAAAGACGTGTTGTTTTTTCCTGGTTAACCCCCAGAGTTTATTGAGATTCATCTCACGTTTCACTGCAAGATACTATGCTGCCATGCCTTCCATCAGTTTTCATTCAATAATGACCATGGGAGAACCACTGAGTTAGCCCACATGTGAAGGGTAGGGACCTCTAATTCAAGAGTCAGTCTGCATTTACACCAAGAGGTCATCTTCATAATCTGAGCCGGACATTTGGGCTAGGTCAATATGACCTTTATGATGCAGTGTCACTGGAGAATGATTTGAAAAGTTCTTTCAAGTACATTTTCTATTTCTTATTTTGGAGACCTTGGGCTCATTTATAAAACTGTGTGGAGAGTTTGAAAAAATCAGCACAAAAAAAATTCTGTTTATAAGTGTATATCATGCCCCACATGGACGCCACTGAAGATCACAGGTTCAATCCCAATCCACGTCACTGTGATAACAATATTAGTCAAAAACTGCATCAGTTTAAATGCAATTTGTCCTACGGTTTGCTTTATTATTTATGAGAATGTTATAACATGCAAGTATTGTGTAAATAATTTGGCTAGGATAAAAGATTAGGCATATCTTGTGTTATGCCCCCTAGAGGACATGATGTGCTGGTGGAGGGGTGAGGTGAACACAATGGGCGAGAGACCAGTTTAAAGGAATAACAAGTGTTTTTATTAACTAATACCACAGAGAAGAGGAGGAACTAAGAGTGGTATCAAATCAAATGCAATAAAGATCCCTACCTTAACCTACCTGACTAAACAAAATGACTTCCCTACCTAATAGCCAACTGAATGATAATCAGCATGACTATAAAATATACAAGGGTTGACACACGCTCCTAACCTGGTGTACTAAACAGGAGTCACCTACTGTACGTGGTGGGAATGTAAACCCCGGGGTGGCTAGCCTGTATCCCCCCTCCCCTGGGCAATTAACTGAAACACTATACGTTAACTGTTAACATAACTCAAGACGTGACAAACAAAACAAACAATTAACTAAGATGAAATATATTAAACAAGGACTAGTGTGGCTACAACTCAGACAACGAAGAGGCAAACTTAACTAAGGTAAATAAACCAAGGTACAAACCAGTAGCACACACAATGCAAAATGGCACAAAGGCAAATGAATGAGACAGAAACGGGGTTATATAGTGGGTGGCATAGATGCTGATGGGCCAGTCACAGCTGCACAGAATCCTGAATGATGAGCAGACAAGGGAACGCCCACGGCACCTGAATGGAATGAGAAGGAGGAGCCAGAAAGGGAAAGAAAACACACACACACACAAGACACAGCCAGACTTCTGGTTGTAACACCCCCACCCATAAAGGCACAAGCTCATAAGCTTGTGACCGCTGAAAGGGAAATTTCCAGAGAGTGCAGACCTCCGCCCCTGCCACCCCCCCCCCACCCACCGCTATCCCCCTTCCACGTCCCCCCCCCCCCACTACCTTTCCTCCCACCTCTCACCACCACTTCTCATGTGCTGTGCTCTCCTACTGGCTTTTTGAATTGGTTACTGTAGCACCACCTGTAGTTTCCACTTTCTGCTTGACATCTTTCCTCTCCAATTTCCAAAACGTTTCTAGTTTTGTGAAGACTTCCCATTCACATTCATTAACAGCCAAGCAGAGCAGTAGTGGAGGGAGGAGTGGGCTGGTTCAGAATCTGCAGACAGTAGTTTACAAGATGTACATTTGAGATGGGAGTTATACAGCCAATGACATGTTAAATCTATAGTCTATAGGCGAGATATAGTTTTCTATGAAGTCAATCATTTTAATGTGCAGACACTTTATTTTCATCCAACTGAAAGTGTCTGCAGTTTACTTTGAATGTTTACATTGGCCGGATTTCCCAAACGAGTTAAGAAGCACTTAACTCCAAAGTACTTCTTAACTCCCATACAAAGGGTTGCTTAAGAAGGGTTCCTTAAGAAGGTTCTTCATCGGAAAACCTGGCCATTATCGTTTAAATGCAAGTTGAGACACTAGTCTATATAACAGGTGTCACTGTGTTGCTTGGCAGTATTGCCTTTACGCTCACTTGCCCATGCTGGGTTCGATCTTGGCTGTACAGAAATCATCACACTGATAGCAGAACAGATAGCATACATAAAGCATTAAGCATGGTAATTTAGTGGACTCTATTGAGGTAGCCTACAGAATGCATCGCTTCAACTATTCACACGAATGAGAAATAGCGTTCTACCTTCCGGATCGAGCTGAAAAAGCATAACTGATCATGGCTGGATCATGGATGTATTATAAGAAGTGGATAAGGCATGCAAAGATGGTGGCCCATTCAATCCAAAAAGAAGAAAGTTGCTCAGTGGCGCATGAACAAGCCCCCATGGCCAGGAACAGCCAGTTTTTGGCGTAGTGGCCAAGCTCGGTATTGCAAGTGGCGCCAAGAATCTGAAACCTATGAGGAAACTGAAACCTCAATCCCCCACTACACTGAAGTTACAGTAATATGGGTACTGTAGAGCCACCTATGAATGAATCATGGTCAAAATGTAATGGTGAGTTCCTTGGCCCATGCTGCACCCCTCCACCGAGTTGCATGCATATCGGGCCGGTAGTTTTTGTTTAATCCTGTCCGCATGCATCACCGCTTGCTTGGTTCACAGTTGAAGTAGGCAGGATTCTTTGCCAAACTGCTCCTATCTTTTTTTAAATTTTAATTCTCATATTGTACTGTACGTTGAGGTTAATAACTCATCTTAGAAATGTTATTGATTGTATATTTCCCTGTTTGTTATAAATTTAATGCTTTTTCATTAATTAAAAAAAAAAAATAGTCAGGATTCTCTATCACTGCGACCCATGGTGGAAATCATGTGTTTAAAGGTGCCATCTCCTCCGGAATGTAATCAATGAAATAAGAGATTTGACACATGAATGCTCAATACAGATAAAAACAGAACAACCAATCACACTTCTGACCAAGTGAAATGATTGGAATGACCTGTCAAACTGCCTAATCAACCTGCACACAATTTTATGTTTCTTTTCTAATCTACTAATGGCTTATGCCCCCTTGCTGAAAACAGAGCTGGAGGGAGAGCATCTTTAAATGACACCCTCATGAGCAACTGGACTTTAGTTTTACATTTTCATAGTCACAGCTAATTATTTAATATAATTCGGATTGTGATTGAAAATCAACTATGATCACCAGAATCAATAAAGTTTGTCTCCAAGTATTTGCCGTTTAAGGCATTCTACTAACTTTTCGGTGTCGACCAAGATATCATTTTTCAAAAGACGTGTCTATGAGAAATCCCATTAATTCTCTCAGCATTATGGAACGCTACCACTAGGGGGCAATGAGATTACTTTCCCTCCCTATATAGACCTTTTAAAGCCGTCGGCAGAAGTATGCGCGAGCATTCTTGAAACAGCAGCAGGGGGAGACAGATGGGATTCAGAACAAGGAACCCTAACCCAGAGCAGTATTTTAGTGCAAATAGATTTTATATGCCATCAAGATGTCTGGCTGTTGCGTCTACGGGTGTACAAATCGGCGCTCTAGTGGATTAAAACTGTATTCGATTCCAAGAGGAAACCAGCCTTTTCAGAGGAACCGGAGGTGAATCCTAAGCGTACGGACTGGACTGAGGACATCAGAAATGCCTGCGTTTGCGGTGCCCATTTCATATCAGGTACGTTATTTTGACTATCTGGTTTCACTGGAATGTTCGGTTGAAATGTAGAGTAATATCTTAAGTAAACAGAAGTAACTCATAACCTGCACGCTAAACTAAGTTCAGGAATTGGAAGCCTAATGATAGCTAGCTAACGTTAGCTAATGCTAGCTCGCACGCTACCTAGTGTTAGCTGGCTAACTCAAGGCCCGAACTTGGCTAACATTAGACAATATGTGACAGCGGCTGGTGATTTGGTCCGCAACTCGGCAAACCCCGAAATGCGCTAGGGGGCAAAATAACTAAAAAAACTTTTTTTTTCGTTTTTTGTTTTTTTGTGTATTACCAAAGTTGAAGTTGTGAAGAACCTACTTACTATAACAGACAACAGTTTTAGGTTCACGAAATACGTTTAATTAGTCTGCAAACTAAGCTCGTTTTTTGCTGATTTCGAGTCGGGTTTGGGGGCGGGCAGATCGATTAGCATGATTTGGTTTCATTGGCTATTGTTTCCGGGTTCTCCGCCCCCCACCCTTCCCAAACAACACGCCGGCTTTGTTTACATTCAGTCCCAAGTTAAACCATGGATGCTACAGCTTTTGCTAAAGAGAAGACGGGGATGGCATCCAGGACATGGAAAGAGTTTTAAGAGCAGCTAAAACTCCAGCAGAGCAGGACTCGTTCGTATACGGAGTTTTATTCTTGATGACCTGTGATACAGAGATGACTGTATCAACTTGTTGCTACCAAGTTGCTACCAAGCGAAACGTTGAACGACGTACCAGATTCACACCACCGCCAAGCATTCTGCTTTGGGGTAAGCTGATCTTTATACTATCTGTGCTGTTTACATTACATTAACGTTAGTCGTTTAGCAGTAGCTCCTTTCTAAACAAGTGACTAAGTCTAGCTAGCATAACAAAGGCACTAGCACTAACTAACAAAGGCTAGCTAGCTAACGTTAGCTAACATGCTAGTTAGCTGAGCTAGCCCTTTGTTCCTAAACTAGCCAGCGAGGCAGCTAATATCGAGCTAGGTAGCTATATTATAGAGAGAAACAGAATGAGAGAGCATGAGAGGTATGGTAGTCTGACACCTTTTTCTTTGTTTTGGTTACAGGATGAGCAAAAACAAGCTCCAGCTTGTAAGGAATTGCAGCTCTCCCTTCATACCAGCCAGCAAGAAGATCACTATGCACTACAGCTTTGATTTTGCACAACAGGTGAGAATACGTTCATCCTATCATGCATTAGCTAGTCTATTTAATCAACACTTTCTGGTACTATTTTATCTATATGGAGTGCCAGTGGGCAATAGTTTAATGTACTTTCTTCCTTCTATTCTATTGCAGTTTTGATGCTGAGAGACCTGGCATGGTTGTGGCCAGAGAACACTGTGATGCACCGGCAGTCGAGTTTCAGCTACTGCGCAAGCCTGATGTCCTGCCCCCCAGAGAAGGTCTTCTTGTGCAAGCCCCACCCGGACTGGACATGGCCAGACAGACGTATCTCTTTGACAAGATCAGAGAGTTCTGTTCTGATGAGGGACGAGACGTCACATATCCCCCGCCAAACTCGACAGCAGTTTAGAACAAGACTGTCCGCTTGTAGATTCACTGCAGATCATCAGGACGGACAGCACTGCAGGAGAAAGGCCACAGCCTTTTCCTGTTTGTATACTGAAGCGTTGCTTGTTCTCTTGCACAGACTTGCCCACACTTGCACAGACTGTATTGTTAGAATATTGAGTACTGTTGTTATTACCTTGAGTATTGAGCTGGGGACTGTTATTACTTTGTTGTACACTTGATCACAATGAACACTATGCACCTTGTCTATAAAACAGACAACTGACTGTACACTTTAACACTTAGACTGTTGCCTTTTTTTGTACATTTTACTACTTATGCTTGTACTTTATATCATGTATGTGACAATAAAGAACGTTACATTTGAACTTAATCTTATATTGTGTTGTGAATGCAGTTAAGAACAAGATTAATACTGACTGAAAGAGTGTGGGGTCATCAGTGAGAGAGCACCCCACTTGGCAGCCACTCTCAGTTAATACCCTAAGTTGACAGCCACTCTGACAGATAATGACAGATCGTCCAGTGGGGGAGTGGCTGGGGGTGGGGTTACCAGGCTATTGTTCACGCCCATTAACTGGCAGTCAGAGGTGTGAAAATGTTGGAGAACTTTGGAGGAGGATTTCTCAGCTAAGTTGATTTGGCAGTACTAGCATTCAAATAAGCATATCTTCTTCAACTATGTTCAGATTTCAATGTATGAGACCTCATTTGAAAGCTTACAATCTGCACTTTCATAATCTGTAAAAAACTGAAAAATGATTTTGCCTAGTTGAGGACCAAATTACCAGCGGCGGTCACATATAGCAAATACTCCGACATACTATTGCAAACCTTTTTTCTGTTACTGCTGGCTTTGTGTTCGCCGCGAACATTTGCAGAAACATAAGCGAACGGTCTGAGCTGGTAGTTTGTGTTAGTTCACGTTACTCAAAAATGGCCGCTGGACTAAGGGAAATGTGAATTGTTTTTGTTTGACTGCTGAACTTGAGACATTCACATTGGGAGTTCGCTCGTGTCAGGCTTTCTAAGGCCATCGCGAATCTTAGGCTACTATTACATAGGTAACGGTGAAGGCGAAGCCAAGATAATGCGTTATATATTTTCCATTTGTCTGGAAAGTCGGAGAGACTGAGAACGATGCCAATACGAGGTAACCGCGGTACCATAGACAATAACGTTAGATCGAAACAAAGATGGAGGCAGCTTTGTTTGCCACATCTGTAGTATCGGTGTGTATTGTGTGAGTTCACGAGTCAAAAAAAACAGGCGTTCCTGTTAAAACTGCGAGAAGTAACACGTGATTCACGAGCCTTATACGTTTAATCTGTGCACTGCAGTGGCTAATGCCTAAACTAGCTTCATGTTTCCCCACACTGATGATTGACGCCATTTCCATCTGCGCATCTGCCTGAGCAGACGAGATCATCAAACATCAATGCTACTTGGCTGCCAACTCCCCCTAGTGACGTGTCACTAATTACTTATCGGCTGTAATTACTTGTTGAATTGTTCACTGTTTTACTCGTCTCTTCCCCTCTGCCTACTTTCCCATAGGGTCTTATGTGTTTATAACCTTAATATTTTTTGTTTAATGGGCAGAATGTATTGCAGCGTGGAGTTTCTGGAGGCGGGAACTGTCGGTTGTCCCAGTATCGTGGATCTCGAAAAAGGATGGGTTTAAGTTAGCTATCTGCTTTTTAGCCACCGACAGCTACCGTTAATATTATGGAAGCTGCTGTCGTGAGCTAACTTGCTATCACGGTCTTGTCGTGCAGCTTCACAGCCTGCTATTAGCAGACAGCACTACATTTGACAAAATCACACTTGCACATCATTAGAATTCCAACCATTTATATGGGATTTATCATTCAACTAAACATGGAACCTGAATACTAGGCTACCTGATATTTCAACCTGCTGCCATCAGTGATCGGCGCGTCTGCTTGTTTGCGTCATGATTATCCTACGCAATGACATTCCATGTAGTGTCCCAAAACTGTTAAATCATTCCCTATGTAGTTCACTATGAGTAGCACTACATAGGGAATAGGGAGTGAGTGAACCATTTCAAACACATCTCTGGTCAGCTCCGTTAGCCATCTTACTCATCCTGATGCCATGTTCCATATGAGAACACTCAGTTAGCCTACTGTATTGAACTTCTACTTGTCCCGACACATGAGTTAACAGATATAGACCCGGCGATAGTTACAGAGATAGATACTATAGATAGATAGGCTTTGTTCGTAATAATTAAATTACAACCAGACAGAGAACAAGGAGTTTGAGAACAAGGTAGGCTCATCTAATGTGCGAGATGAGTACAGTAATGGGTCAATGAGTAGCCTAGTATTACTGCGCCCTCTATGGGCATGCGAGCGGTGGTGCAGAATGCCGTAAAGCGCCTGCTGGAACACCGCGGGTCAAGTTACATTCTTATGTTCTCACATCTGTATTTGAGGTGGATGGCCAGAGTTATACCAGAGCAAAACAATACCCCATCCAGATTATGTTATTGTATCATGTGTATTTATAGTATGACACACATACAGTATGATCTACATTACTCCCATCTGTCTCTGTACAACAATCCAGCAAATCTAATAATCAGGCAGGAATGGCCTGGCTGTTATTGAACGTTTTCTCCTCTCCCCTTCCCAGAGCTCTGTCAGGACATTGATACCACCACAGTAGAATATGTACTAGACTAGTATAGCTGGAAATGCATGGTGGGACAAAGTGACACCCTTATTACCTGCTGGCAGAAGCAGGGGCAGCTCCTCCAAGCGTCCTTGGGTTGTGACTCTTTCCCTTTTAGCTCCCCTCAGATTTACTGGAATCAGTGGAGCTGCTGAGCAGGGCACTTTATAAATACATCTCCTCTCAATTACTGCCTCCGTCGGCCCTGGGCGGCCGCGTGGAGCAGGGATGGCTTCATCCCCCGAGACCCTGTACCATAGATCAGACTACCGAACGGCCCGTTATCAATCTCGGTTATCGCCCCCGCCCACATAAGGGACACACAAGATGCGCTCTCTGCCTAATCAGTGCAGTGTCGATCACTGGGAGGTAACAACACAGAGAAACAAAGGCCCCCTGCAGCCTGATGAGCAGAGAGGGAGGCGGCTTTGTGATTGATCTTTCTGTAGTAGTAGAATCACTGTGAAATCAGATTAACGTTCATGTTGTGTAGTTATACTATGTTTTGTAGTCTTTTAGTGTCATCCAGCTTTTGATAAAGGAATACCCAGAACATTTAGACAATGGTGAGCAGGCTAACAGCCATATCAATACATACAGCCTTTACAGCAGTTTACAACATCAAATGGTCATAGTGAGTCAAATGGTTCATAGAGATTACGTTGCTCCCAACCCTCATAAACCATGTGATCCATTGACTCAGAATAACCAAACTAGTCTCATGTACTCAAGCTACCAAATAATTATATACGTGTAAACACAATGTAATGACCTATAGAGGACGCACATTTACAACTGTTGTTTTTAATTATTATTGACCTATGTGCTCATATTATTTGTATTAAGTGTAAATAAGACAGATATTACATCTGAAAAGCAATTTAAAAGTCTCTAATAGCCTGTGAAGGGAAAATGCATGTTTAGCCCTGTTTTAAGGTTACTTATATACAATGGTTCAGATCAAAACATTGACAAAACTAGCATGTTTGAGAAAGTCTGATAATTGCTCTATCACCGTTTTGGTCATACAATGGATGTGGGTGGGCACCGTGAAAAATCATTAAAAAAACATGTTAAACTCTCAATTTCAAAGACAAGAAACTCACTGAGGTGTTAGTTGGCATTCTGACCTATAATTCGCCATAATGTAAGATTGTAGTTCATCTGGAAAGGCTTTTTTAAATATTTAGCACAGAACTATTTAGTCGCAGCACATACGTGTGTAAACTTCCGCAAACAAGGTTGCCTAGCAACATAAACAATAACAATAGCTACCGTAAGTAGTTCCGCTAGTGAGCTTCTTGTCTTTGAAATTGAGAGTTTAACATGTTTTTGAAAGATTTTTCAAGGTGCCCACCCACATCCATTGTATGACCAAAACGGTGGTCAGACTTTCTCAAAAGGGCTAGTTTTGTCAACGTTTTTATCTGAACCATTGTATATGATCATAAGGGACCTTTAAACAGGGCTAAACATGCATTTTCCCTTCACATGCTATTAAAGACTTTTAAATTGCTTTTCAGATGTAATATCTGTCTTATTTACACTTTATACAAATAATATGAGCACATAGGTCAATAATAATTAAAAACAACAGTTGTAAAGATGTAAACATGCCTTTTCACTTTACTCCTTTAAATTGAATATGGGAGATAGGGTGCAGTATGATAACATGATACTCTGTAGGAATGTTGGGGCTAACTTGTCCAGATGTTCAATCAAAATCATTAAGAAATAGTTTATGTGTAATGATGAGGAGAGTGATACATCCTCAGTCAAGAGTAAGCACGGTCTCAATTATCTGTGAGAATACATATACTGTAGGAGTACTTGGTCAATCATGATATCAACCATTCAAGCATCCTATCCCTTATATGGGCTATCCCTATTACCAGGGTAGATTGCAATTCTAAGAACTAGCTTGGCATTCTTTGTCTGAGGGACCTCCTGTGTGTGTGATAAGCAATACGACAAGGCCCAGTTCAGTCTGGGTCCATAACCCAAGTCTCTGATACTTAGACACAGAGATACAGTACAAAGAAGTACATGCTGATCATATTAGATATTACAAAAATTCAGATAAAATAGTATGTCACTGGTAACACAAAGCAAGCAAAACAGTGACAACTACTGATTAAAGTATGCCAAAAGGTTATACAGATTTATCCAGGATTTGGTCTCTACATCTGTCCTTAGTGCATGAACAGGTTCAGTCCTACGAACAAGTGGTCTGGGCACATTATGAGGGGATGATTACTGTTACTGTGAGCACAAACCTTCTGCCATTTGTTGGCTGATACATTGTTTTTACAGGTATACTAACTTTCAACTTAAGCCTCAAGTAACTCCAAAGCTATTTAGTACAGAAGAGGTACATTTTGTCCGCATGCTGTTTAGTCTTTTTCAGATACATATAAGTTCATTTTCTTCATGGTGGGATCCATGCAAGCTGTTATAATTTTGGCGACTCTAGATTTATGAAAATTGGTTTATTTCATTTTGCTGTGTTGTGGCTCCACGGTGATGTTATTGAGTATATGGGGCTTCCTGTTCTTTCATAGACCAGCCACTCATTTGAGTTACAATGTTTGCATTTCAAAAAGCTTCCAATCAAGTTAATTAACACACGGGAGAGCTTGTGCATAATCTCCGCTGAGTAACAGAAAAGGTTATGTGGCACCTATTCATCGTCGATTGCAGTGAACCAGTGAAGCAAGTGTTTGAATCATATTGTGTTAAATCATCAGGAGCAATTCATTGATTGCACAAAGCAAGTGACACGTTTGAATCAACTTGATCATATTTTAATCTTTCATCTTTTAATCTTTTTCTTGGGTGTTTTAGGGGCTCAGCAGTGGGCTTACCTAGAGGGTACATTACACAAACTGCACAAAAGTGTCCAAACTAATTATGCTTGCCTGGTTTAGGATTGGAATATGTTGCTGGCTTTTGATACAGTGACCATAAACAGGTGTTTTACTGGATGGCTGGATTGGCACATAATGTTGCCATGGTTTCCAGATGGTTCTGCAGGGCACATTGGAGAAAACATTGCCTGAATATATCAACACTGCCATTGTTAATTACATCCTGTATTCTTAAATAATCTCTTGAGGTCAGGTCATAGATCAAAGAAGAATTTCCGCAATTCTGGAACTATTCCTAAGATCTTGAGTCTGGCAGATTTTGAGACAGACACTTGGATTTCGAACTCATTATTAAGTGTTTTACAACAGGTTCTGACCTCGCAAAATGATTGGTTAAAGGTGCAGTGTGTCATTTTTGGCAGCCTCTAATGGTGAGATTGGCATCTGTGGAAGGACCCTATGTAGATATAAAGGGCTCCTTCTAAGGTAACAGAAACCTAATGATTCTTATTTTCATGGTGTTACAAAACATACTTATTTATATTCTATTTATGCACAAGTCTGCACAAAATTCTGCCGCAAAATTCTACACACTAGGGCTCGGAATTTGGGATAGTCGACCCTCATTTATTGGTTATTTCCGGTTAACCGATAAACTTAAATAGGCTATAAACAACGTAAGTTAAATTCAGCCGCATATTCAAAGATAAGCTACTCTGCCAAGCTAATCCAATAAAACCACTTGCCCTATTCATGAATCAGGCTGTCAACTTTTTTCTAAGCAAGGGACCCTCTTATGTAAAACCAAGTGTTGCATGTACAGTATCACAGACCTGACTGAACTTGTACACACCACTAACTACATTTTGTACAAGAATGACTATTTCTTACAAATTCAGGGTACAGCCATGATTAACACCATGGCTCGCAACTGTTCTTGCCATTTAAAAACAAAAATTTGTATTATTATTTTGTTTTGAATCCAGAGGTCAGCCCATATTTATGTAATATCTTGACATACCAATGATATATTGATTACCTTTTTATCATTTAGGCAGGGAATGCAGAGATCCATGAAAAGTACCATTGCTTTCTGTAATGGAATTTAACTGATCTAGTAAAAAGGATTTACCAAGATTCGCTCAAAAGGTTAAGTCTGGTTTATTGTGAAAACATACGAGCGCAAGGACTTTCTGGACAACGCAACAAGAGTGGTTTATCCAGACAAGCGCTGCCCCTGGGTCTTGCTCTGCCTTATATTCAAGCAAAACACAGGTACGGTGCTTCCAGGATGTGATTGGCTACTCCATTGTACGTCATAGTAAGGTGACGGATATCAAACAGTGGTCGAGGGATGAAAAGAAAAGCGCGGTACACTTTGAATATAGACAAAGGAACAAAAGGCCTGAGCCAGGACGGGAAGGTTGAAGTGTGAGGCCTTTCCTGTCCTGGTGAGGAAACAACAATCTTAAAAGAGAAGTGAGGAAGACAGAGGTTTAGGAGGTGTTTGGAGTTACATAAGAGAGAGAGGAACAAAGGTTTAAGGTGTTTGGATGTAAATTCTATAACATTTCTCAACTCGACTACTGACCATTTAGGTTTTACACTAGAATGTAACGAAGCCTTCTAGTGTAAAACAGATGTTATGGTTATCAAAGAGGACAACACGCTAGATACAGATCTAAGAAATCTGTCTGGCCATTTCAAACCGTCAAAACTACTTTCTAATCGTATACCTTTTTTTTGGGGGGGGGGGGGGGGGGTCAAGATTTTAATTACTTTTCCAAAAAAAACACACAAAAAACAACAAACAACAAAGGAAGGGGGTAGAGGTGCAACCCTATGTGACATCTCAGTCACATTGCAGAGACATATTACATAAACACCTTATCTTAGTTATCTCAGTCAAAAGAAGAATAGATCAGATGACAAAGACTTCCAGGCATCAACTCTACCAGGCTTCCCTTTGTTTAGTCTGGCCGTTGTGCATTCAAGGTTCACAATCCTCTGTAGAGAGCATATCCAAAATCTGTTAAAATATTAGGTGTTATCCAATGTTGAAAAGTCATCTTTTTTGCAGTGAAGCCAAGCAACATTTTCCATTGGGCAACCCTTACTGTAGATCAAGATCAGTCATCACTGAGCAAACATAGCTATTACTATATTTTTGAGGAAGATAAAAACATAATGAATAAAATAAAGAGATGTAAATATTTGTATTGCTCTAAAATGGCCACGAATCTGGGGCCTCATTTATCATTGAGGTATGCCATATTTTACATGGTCTTCGCGATTTCAGGCGTACGCCATTTTCCCCCCCCACATTGCGATTTATCAAGCCGAAAGGGCGAAAATTTTGTCGCCTTTCTACGCGCTTTTGTAGGACACCTCTCAACTTGTCCTACCGATTTACACGGTTTTCTACACCCTTTTTGAACACAGGGGGAACTGGCGACGCAGGTGGTGCGTCGGTGAATTACAATGTTTGATGGAGAGAAGAAGAGCGACAGTTTCTGAACGCACAATCATGTAGGCTAATAGCCCAATTCAGCACAAACATATATCGCAATGCAAGATTAGACGTGTCCTCTAACCGGCTCATTCATGGTCCGATATGGATTTGTTCCCCAAACTGAACCTATGCGCTGTCCCAAACCTTTCCGCGCTATACTGCCCTACAAAGGCAAAAGACCTTAACTCGCCAGAGTGCAGAACTGAGAAAAATGACTTTAAAGTTTTTTTGTTGTCCAGCCAAATCTATTGTAGGTAGGATATTGAAAATTTCGCAATTATTAGTTTTTCTATGAAGTAATTTATCTACATAAAAATATTTAGTTCAAACTTGACCTTTGACCCTTATTTGGAAGTTACTGTACTCTGCCTTTGCATTGCCTGTAAATAATACGGAGTCATGCCAAGGCAAAAGGCAGTAACTTCCATTTGATCAATCAATTGGTTTATGGTCACTATACAAAATCAGTATATGATAATAATGATACCATCTGCATACAATCTACTGATCATGGCACAATTAGGCTTGATGTAATATATAATATAATGTAAATGAGTATGAATTAATGTGTATTTGAAGGCATTACAAACTCGCACATCATTAGGCCCTATTTATTACATTATGATTATGACAGGGGTGCCCACACTGTCGTGGAGATCTACTCACTGGATGAATTATAATTATATATATAATTATTTAACCTATAGGTGGTTAAATACCTTGTGTAAACCATTCCAGATAATGGCTGTGACCACAGCATTATGAAGATCGAAAGAAAAAAAAACATCAATTCATAGCGAACGTGATTGGATGTTGTTGTTTTTTTACATCACAAACGTCAACATCCGTTCGGTCAACAAACACGTTCTTGCATGTGGAGGATAACTTTTTGCAAACAATGTTAGACAATGTTGAATGCAAGGGTTACAACCAACGCAAGGATAGTGGACTCAGACTCGCGTTTTGTACTGAATTGGATTATGTCAGTAGGATAACCTGTCAGCATGTCAAGAAAGAATAATGGATTTAACGTTTTGAATGCTGCGTACTCAAAACAGCTGTGGATATAATTTGTCGGCGTTTGCAATAGATTTGATCAGGTTAAAGAAAAGGTAGGCAATGTTTATCTTTATAGGCCTAATTGTGAATCATTAGTGCTGAACATATTGCGTGCGTGCTTGTGTATTAGGCTTGGAGTTGTTTCTCACTCGCACTCGCGCCTGTCCTAGAAAGTGTCTCACACTGTTGGGCTATCACAGTCCGCCAAGTTTGTTTCGCTGTCGAGCTGTCAAAAGCTGACAGGAAAAAATAATAATTAATTGCTTATGATTTACGATAACTTATAGCTGGCAAGCATTGCTTCTTTCCAATGCGTTGTTTGCATTGTTCTGATCGCATATGGGAGCAGTGTTGATTCTCAAGTTATAACTAAGGTGTGTGTCAGAAATGCTTCGGTGACAGATAGACTATTATACAAATATAGAACCGTAACTTGAGCGCAGTAAACAGTAGGCTAACTCCACGTTGATGCACAGCAAAACAAAGGCAGAGCCTACCGTATCTCAAATCGAATGTTGAAGAGTGCCGAGAAGCCATGGCAAAGAACCGTAACTGAAGTTACGTTCTTCTGCCTTGGCTTCTGTAGCGCTTTTGGAAGTTAAGGTAAAGTCAACCCACTATTTTCTCGAAAAAACAACACAATTGACTCAAGATACTTGTACACATGATAAAGTATATGCTTAATGTCCCAAAAATGACAAAAACTAATTTTCGACAAAAAATAAGTTACGGTCTTCTGGCTTTGTAGGGCAGTATATGTCACACACCTAATGCAGGCACTCCATCAAACGGCAATAATTGACCAATTAGATTGTCAGTAATATGTGATCATGTGGACCTGTTTGCTGTTTGGTAAGCATATAAATGACAGTCCTCCTGTGCGTAATGCGAGCCTAAATGAATCCGGCGCTACTCGGCCTACTGGCCGAGATAGAACTCAAAAGAGGTGACGGCGATGGCGACTGCACCCACATAAGGGCACCATCAGTGAATGAATATGTCTATGTGAATCGCTAAAATGTGCACACTATAAATACCCAAATCATATGTGACATGCTCATCACAAGTGTAGTGGCACGGTGGCCTGGCACCACGCATGACTCATTCATCCTGGCGCACAGCAGGGTAGGGGCTAGACTGGAGGCAGGCGCTGCGCGTGACGGCTGGCTTGTTGGTGTGTGCATAGCCAAGATACATATTCTTTGTCTTATTTACTTTAATCTTTATTAGCATTTTCCATCCATACAACGACAATACAATAAAACATAAAAACTTACAATAACAGCTTATGGGTACTTCCATCCATGCAGCTTTTTTTTCTTACTCAAATATGACAATTTTAATATTAGTGGTATCATCACACTTCCTTCTATAATCCATCCATTTTTCCCATCTCCCTTCAAACTTTCCTTCCTGCATCCTCAATGCATAAATAAATCTCATAAATCTCCTCCACAACACCCACCACTGCTCCTTGGTTGGGGGTTCCACCTTATACCAAGCCCTCATTATTGTCTTTTTACTAGCAACCAATAGTACTTTCACTAGGTATCTGTCCCCTCCTTGTACATCATTCTGTTATGTTTGCCAAGATGTATATTCAAAGCTGATAAGAATGAGAACCAGTCAAGACCCCACCACAAAATGAGGACCCAAGCCCTCAGCCCCCTCCCCGTCATGAGGTTTACCAGCGGGGCCAAAGGGCCCACACTGAGGTCATGTGCCAGCTATGAAGACACAAACAAGTAAGGTTCACATTTCTACCATTTTATTGTCTGTTGGTGGGTGACTGTGTGAGGTGTGTGAGTGCGTTTGTGAGTGAATGTGTGAGGTCTGTGAGTGTGGTAGTGAGTGACTGTGTGAGGTCCTTGAGTGTGGTAGTGAGTGACTGTGTGAGGTCCGTGAGTGTGGTAGTGAGTGACAGTGTGAGGTCCGTGACAGCATGTGTGAGGGAATGAAGTGCAGTGAGGATGTCCTGTTGGCTCTGGTGGTGTAGTGTGGTGACCTCCACCAACTGCTGAACAACTGCTGAACAACTGCCCCAATCCCTTCTGCCATTTCCCTCTGGGCCTCTAGGGTCATGAGCCTCCAGCACAGCGTCTGATAGGAAGCCCAGCCCTCAGGGACCCTTGAGGCAGGGACGCTGGCAGCCGGAGGTGGAGGCGTGGGCGGTGGAGACAGAGGCGCTGGAGATGGCACTGGAGGTGGAGGCCGGTGCGCTGGAGGTGGAGGCACTGGAGGTCGTGGCACTGGATGTAGAGGCTGCAACCGGCGGGGGCACGACCGTCAGGTCAAGGACCACTGCAGACTCCCCCTCCTCTGAGTCCCACCCCACGTCAGAGTCTGGAGAAACAATTTCAGTCATTTTCTTTGAGTTTGTCTGTTAACTTGATTATGCATTAAACATTATTGTGTAGCCATATTCAATTGATATGTTTTTCTGTTGGCAGCCAAATAAATGCTTAAGTGTGATTTACCGGGTGATTTAGATGAGAGTCTTAATTTCCCAGAGGGGAAAATGTTTAATGTGGTCTAACATTATGAAGTGGTCATCTGTGTTATCGTTCCCTGTTTTTGGTCCTGAATCAATCATAGCCTACCACAGAATGTGTGGAATGTTTGCTTTCCTCACAGCCACATAATACAGCATGTCCGTGTAGCCTACGCCACATACAGGATGCACGAAACGTACAGTAGGCTACCTAAACTGTAGGAGCAATCAGACAAATGTAGGCTCGTACAAATAGCTTACCTTCCGAAGATGATTTTCTTTCCTCGCGTGGACCTCACCAACAAGCACATGCACCTCAGTCTCCGAAAAGTTTCTCTTCTTTCCGCGTTTTTCCATAAACGTCTTTGTCTGTCCTATGCTCCACGCTATATTATGTCGGTTCCTTCCGGGGTATCCACGTTGTGCGCTGTCATAGTTTTGACCATATATGGTTGAATTTGGGCGTGGAGAGGGCGGAACACGGGGCGCATGCGCGTACGCTCTCTCCTCCGCCACCGTCGGATTTTTCGTGGAGGAAATGGCGTACGACATTTTTGATAGATCCGAAAAGCGTGTAAATATTCTCGGCGTTCGCTACATTTCGCATTTTCCGCGTTTTCGTCGTACGCCCTCTTTTACACCTGAATTTACACGCTCTTTGATAAATGAGGCCCCTGGTTGAGGCATTAAAGCAACATCATGAACAGACAAGCAGACATCTTTTACTGCCTAAATACTGTGTCCTGTCTGAGCTAAGAAACAACTGTGGAAAATAATTAATGCCACAGGGTACAATCCTCAGAATGTACGTAAGACCTTGATCATCACAAACTCCGACACACAAGTCAAACAAACGCACACACACACACACACACACACACACACACACACACACACACACACACAAACGAGTATAGTATACAGCCTGCAACATTTGAAAGTTGAACAATGCTGAACCCTGTTAGACTCATGCTACCTATTTAACCACTTGTTATTTTGATGGAGCAATTATGCTGTCACCTGCTGAGCTAATAATATGTTTAAACAGTGAGCTGCTGGTATAAGAAATAGGGCCTGCTGCTCACAGAACCTTTTTGGAATCCAAATGCTCTTATTCAGACAAGAATGGTGCTGCAATGATACCATGTTCAGTGATGAACTATTTTATAATAATGTATTTGCCTTAGGACATGGGCTGAGTGACATACACTTAAGCTGTGAATATGAAACTGTGACATCTAACTGCATCTAGCTGCAACTCTCTATTCCCGGCACCTGTTACTTGATTTTCTGTTTTTTCACGTACCAGTGCTGTGCCCGTTCTGCGTGTGTTCGTTCAAAACGTTTCGATCACTCATCCAAACAACTTCACACTCGACACTGTGCATGCCCGTTCACTGCACGTTTCTGTTTTGTGGGCGGAGCCGAAATGGTGTCAGGAAGTAACAGTTCTGTTTGCGGTGTCGGGTTATTGATAAAATAGGAATATGGATCACCCAGATGTCTTCCAATTATTTTAATGGTTTGCCAGCAGAAGACAGGTTGTCTTACACTTATAAGCTAACCCTTAGCAATGGGGTGAGATGGAAGTATAAAAACATAATTCTAATAAGGTAACCCTTAACAATGGGGTGAGTTAAATGGGGGGAATAAGTGATATCCAGTTGACACACAGAACACACACGGCTGCTGCTTGTAACTGAATCACTTTTATGAAAAAGACAAAATGTAAACAACACATTATACTGTACATCTTAATTTCAAGAGAGCTTCTTCTTCTGTAGATTTAGCTACTTCTGGTTGTAACGCAAAGCAAACGGAACACAATAGTTGAAATATTTGAACATATTGCCGCACCTCGCCATATACCCAGCACAACGCAGAGCAGTGCAACACACCAACGCAGTGGCCTCATAGAGATAAGGCGCAACGCGACCCAATAATGTGCAAGGACCGTAATGGCTTAGCTCCAGTGTGTCCGTCAGCGTCTGCGTCAACCATTAGACGCTAAGTAAATTAATCCATTGTAATTAATGCCTGCATCCAACGTTAGAGAATTGCTGAGGTTAATTTCTAGAAGCTGCTCTTTTCAGCGCAAACGACTCCTGCCGTTGCCATGGCAACAAATATGCCAGCCCTCACAGGATGGTTGGCTAGTTACAATATCTTAGCATAAGTGCAATTCACTATTTTGTATACTTATAATCAAATCCTGAATCTTTTCATGAAAGTAAAAACAATGTTACTATAATATCCATATCATGTTACCATATTACCCCACATTATGGTGCAAATTGTGATAATCACAGTACAGATGTGGTATAATTATGTAGAGTCGTACAGAGTACTTACATGTCCAGCCCTGTAATTTGTCAAAGATAAGTAATCAATACACTTGTCTGGTCCCCAAGCACCCCATGAACAAAAACGTTGGTACAGCATCATTCAATCTTTAGATTGCATACATACAGAGTAGATCTGAAATGTAGAACTAATGCTAACACCTAACTCTAACATCCCCTTTAACCCCCCCCCCCCCCCCCCCACACACACACACACACACACATACACACTTTGGCTACTGCATGCCCTATTTTATCTCTCGCCCTTCTTTTGTCTGTGTTTTTGTCTTCTAGCCAACTGTGTTCTATATTGGTCTGTCTTTGATTTAGTTTCTTGTTGTTTTTTATACTGCCATTTTGGTCAAGTGCTGCTCGAAAAAGAGTTCTTTGATCTCAAGCTTCTTTACCTAGTTAGATAAAGGTTAAAATTACAAAACCTTTAACGAAATAAAATAAAAAAGAACTCTGCAGAATGCAAGGATTCTGTTTGATGTGTCATACCATGGCTGTGGGACAAAATTGCATATCTGATTGATGAGTGGTCAGTGTGTGGGCTAAGGATATCATGTTGTACCAGAAATACCAGCTGTCTGGTGGGAGGAGGGAGAGAGGGAGGGAGAGAAGCACTGCCAAACTGGGTCCCGAACTACTGAGGTGATGGAGGAACATATAAACAGGCCGTATTCACACTAGACTTATTTTTTTTAACGGCCAGTGCCTTTTTTACATGCAACCCTATGGGGAAAGGCAAAAGGCGGACGCCTTTTTAAAACGCGGATGCCTTTTAAAGCACAGCTGCCCCCGCTTTTTGAGTTGAATTTTGTTTAATTTTTCTGAAAAGCACTGTGTGATGTCAAGCGCCTTTCTGACAGCTGACAAATTAGGACGAGGATAATTGGTACCGTCCCTAACTTAGTTATTAGTGCCCCCAAAAGACTTCAAGATGGATAAAGTAGCCTACCTGTTGAGCCACTGTGATTGCTGTTTCACACTACAGTACATGGAGTTATATGACATGAGTCACAAACGATACATTTATACGAGGTTGTGAAATGTCCCATACGGCTGTCGACCGCGGATGATATCATGTACCCACAACTGCGCCTTGGCTGGTCAGGTAGCCAACACCCTCCTCCTCCCCCTCAAACGCGAAAGCCAATGCTAGTAGGCCTACTAATTCATTTGCAATAATTTTAGCTTATGGCTATTAATTTATAGTAAGCAAGGCCCTATATAATATTACAAATTTAGTTGAAGTTAAGGATGATTCTGATAACGGTTGAGTCAATGTTGGCTAGAATGTAGGCTATGATTCCTGTTGTTACGGTTACAGAACACTCGCACAGAAAGCGCTGAAAAGGCGCAAAAGGCAGCGCTTTTTCAACAACAACAAAAGTCAAGTGTGAACACGGTCTAAGGCTCTCTGATAGCCAAAGCATACCAACCCAACGGTCTGCCAAAAACCAGCAGGGGACCAAGAGATTGGTCTCAGTCTTTTTGGTGTGCCAAGGCCTTCTAAGAGAACAACCACTGCCTGCCGGCAGATGTAGAATCTTCCATTGACAGTTCACTGTTTTTGATCAAGTGATCAATCAGAAAATGTCTAGCTCAGTTGCACTAGATACATTAGTATTTACAAAAGGCAAGCATCTTAAAATCTTAATTTGTGTGCAACAATATTGGTCTCCATGTGAGCTGGCTGTCCCCTATACCCTGGGAAGTTTTGAAGTTTGAAGATAGATTGCTAGTGTAAGGAAATAACACCCTACAAATAATGTTTATACTGGGTTATAAATGAAAATGTGAAGTATGTTAGTTTAAGTACTTTCATTTTGACCCTGAATATTATGTAAAATTGCTAATTGTTTAGTGATGCTCATTTCCATCAGGTTCTGTTCGCTGCATAGGTTAAGAATGAACTGAACTGATGAGCTGATGGCCACCATGGTTGCATTGCGAATATTGACAGATAAATCAGCTGTCTCTTTGGATTGCAGGCTCTTTGGTTTGGCCTTTAATGCTGACTTGGTGTCTCTCTTCTTTGGAGAAAATATAAATATTAAATAATATAAATACTTTTTATTTCATTGGGTGAAGGTACTGTAGTATAGCTCTTATGTACTGTGAATATATCTCATTGATGCTAGTATCGCTCAACATGCCAATACAGACTTGTTTGATCTAGCTAGAGTATTTTCCCCCTTTGTGATAAAGTGTATTTCTATACTGTATCTCTTCAAGTGTTTAAATCCCTGTATGGCTTGTGCTGGAGGATGTCGCTTTAAGCGAGATAATCTATCTTTGCTACCTGCACATTTTTCGTGGCCCAAGGGGATGAACGATGAACAGTTTTTAAAAGCCCTCCAGTGACAGGTGTGGGGATCTGTTGCATCATTTGTCTGTATGACACAAGCTCCAAAAACATCCCCATAGGTACCCGAGAGGACAGAGAGAGATAGATAGAGAGAGAGAGAGAGAGAGAGAGAGAGAGAGAGAGAGAGCCATATAACCCATAGAAATATCTGTTGGTCTCCATGTTTAGAGACTTGTATTAGTTATTGTATTATAATTGTCAATCACCAATCAAAGATAGATGGAAGGTGTCATTGACGTTAATTTGATCCAACTCACTTATGTATGATATTCATACCAAGCTCTCCAGACAGCCATGTGTGTAACAGCACATTCTGTTTCCCATTAAGCCCCAGAATTGTAGGAGGCTAGGTCATACATTGTCAATGATCAGGTAGACATTAGGGGGAAATGTAACCTCCTTTGAACAGGGCGTTTTCATTAAACTCATACCTTAGCTCCCTTTGAAAATAAAATACTATGGATTTTCTTCTTTTACTGCATTGATGTCGCCTCATATTGCGGTTCCATTCTTATTGCAGGAACACTGAGATTGACAGAGGCTCCAAGTGGCAGCAGAGCAGCCAAAAACAGGCGATGGAATAAATCTATGGCCAGGACGGCACATTTTATTATCCTAAAAAGAAAAAAGAGTGAAAAGGGAAGAACGGGAGGGTGAATCAAGTGATGGCTGTAAACAACCAAGCCTGTTAAAGCTTTGACAGCCAACCTGACGGGTGCTTGGGGCCCAGAACCCATTCAATAACCTGGACAGGAACACTTCCAGTTGTTTGTCTTTCACAGAGAATCCATTAAAAGTTGCCTCTCGCTGGTTTTACAATGTATTCCGCTTGTACCCAATAAATCATGCCCACACTAGGCTTTCTCCTACAGTGTTCTCCCATGCTTGTACACAAGCACATCCGGGGTTGTACTGGGAGGGAAATTCAACCCTGGACTTACAGGTATCGTCTGGGGCCGTCCCGAGGTGCTCCAGTCAGGTCGTGAGAGTTGATTAGACAACAGTTATGGTTGGCTATGTAAATACATTTAAAACAAATGAAAATATGTCCTAAAAAATACAATGACGATGTCCTAACATCAAAACATAACATTGACTACATATGAACTCATGTATTTTACTCAGGTAGTAAGGTATTTTCCATAGTATTTTCAAACAAGCCAAATAAGATAAGCAAATGTTTATCATCTTTCAAGCATGGACGTTGCGTTATTTTTCACGGCTCCCCCGTAGGGTCAAACCATGGAGCCCCTCCCACAGCCCTATCTAAACCAATAATAGAGTGATAGCATTGCATGCTATTTAAAAAGCATCACTTTATGCTATTTTTAGATTTAGCAACAGGCCTCACCAGTGGCTCTGTTTTTTTGTAACATTAAAGGAAAGGTTCGGAATTTAGCATTATTAGCCATGTTATAAGGTTATTAGGTATGATCATATACAATGGCCGATATCAAAGTTTCGTCAAACGGTACTCTCAAGATAAAGCCCATCGCTGCTAACACTCAATGGATCCATAGGTGCATAGACAAAATCCCTCAAAAACAGAAAGGTCTTGTAGAACATTTGTCTTAAAGTCTATCATTTTAAAAGTTCACACATCAGAATGGTTCACACCACATAACATTCTGTATAAAAGAAAATTACCAACAACAACAAAAAAATCCTGTAGGCTACATAGTAGTTGCAGTCAGGTGCTGCTTTCTACATGTGTTGTATTATTTTATATGAGTGTGTCTCCTGGCATTCTTCTGCGCAAAGTCCTGTAGCCTATAACACTGGGCGCGTGTTGGCTCTCAATAACCCAGACAATCTCTCATGTGACATTGTGCTCCTCAAATATGTCTTTATTAGTTTAGTTTTGAGAAAGATTTCTCAGCACTGGCTACAGTCACAGGTATTGCTAAAAACAATTGTAGTGCTGTGACTAGACCTTTTCGGAGGGACAGGATCTGGAGGAAACTCGGCTGACAAGTCTTTATACTGGGCTGCAGAACTTGCGGACTCTGACAGATCCATGTCTGATGCACACAAAAGTTCACGGAGAAGCAGAAAAGAAAATCACTGTGAAACTTCTCTTTCCTCATCTCACTCCTCATTCCAATAAATCTATATTTGAGTTGAGCAACTGATCAGCTGTCCCCAGTGTACACTGACATATTCAAAACCTCACTAGAGGCATGCCATATTCCAGCCTGCTTTACGACCTCCACCATCATCCCTGTCCCCAAGAAAGCAAGGATCACTAGCCTCAACGACTACAGACCCATCGCCCTGACCCCTGTAGCATTGGAGGACCTTGGAGGACAAGTCCAACTACAGGTTGGAGATCGACCAGCTGCTGTCCTGGGCCCTGTACTATGAAACAGGATTACGGGGTTAGCGCGATAAAGTTAGTTTCAAGCCTGGTTTATCCATATCACGAAGGTGGATCACTTTTCACCGTGCTGTATGTGCTACTGTGCTACAGTATATGGTAACTTATGTTGCCAAGCTAACCTGCTCCGGGGCAGTTAGGGTTAGGGTTAAGTTTCAGATTACGGATCAAAACGTATGAAGCACTTCACAGTGGTTATGCATTGTAACCCTAGTTCTTTGAGTGGAGTCTGCTTGCTGAAATTTTCAGTTAGGAGCAGTTCTACAGGTGAAGCCCGCTTATAGTGGTGCACCAGACCTGGTTGGACACAGGTGCGTGTATGTTTTTTTTTTCTTCAGTCAATTGTAGCTACTGTAGCTAGGTTTCCCTAGCCAATAGCAACTAGCCCTGTGGGGCTCTGCCCAGGGCTACAATGTGTAACTATCGTTATATGTGCATTAACCAGCTATCCCTTCACCTTACATTATTTATCCAGTTGGAAAGCTATCTGCCTAGCCAGGCAGACTGGCTATAATTGTAGCTAGAGATAGCGAACTTGGTGTGGTTTAGGAAGGTGACCCAAATACAGTAGTAACCTTACCACAATGGTGTAAGCTTAGTAGTTACATATCTTACATGGAACATTGTTAACATTCATATGGAGCATAATAAAGCATTACCTACCGTTATCTTGAGTGTTAGCCACTGTGCAAGGCATTCAGAGATGGCTGTCCAGTTATAATCTGTAAGATTTCAGGGGTAAATTGGCATATTTCAATAGACCAGTATTCTGTAATCTAAGTTGTATGGGACACACTGCTGTGTGCTAAACAAAAAATGCAAAATCTAGAACAGCAATGGTTTACTGTTCATAGCCAGCTCATACTGTAGCTTAGCTAAAGCTGCTAGCTTAGCTCATGAATCATGTACCCTGAAGCCTACAATATATGGGGTGTGGTTTGAACCTACACTTTTCATCTTTTATACTGTAGGTCAGAGTAGCAGACATTAACAACGAAATGGAAAGAGAGTTGTAACAGCCTTTTCCTAACCAAAAAAGCATGAGCAGAAGGAACGAGAGTTAGACAAAGGTGTAGAGCAGAGCAAGGGACAGGAGAACAGAGAGAAAAAGAGAGAAAATGGAGTGATAAGGAGAAGGGAAATTGTGCAATGAAGAGTTGAGTGAGGGGTGTGAAGAAGAAAACTCGAGAGATTGAGCCATTAAGCAAGAAGAAAGAGATTCAGAAAGAGGGGGGGAGCAATACAGTGATGGAGAGAGGATCAGTGATGGAGAGAGGATCACTAATGGACAGACTGGAGCAGGGGGCTCAAATATGTAATACAAGTCCAGCTGGACCTCTTGGTATGATAGTTCAATGTTAACAAATGTCAATAAAACAACATGGCTTTCATGTTCTCAGATATTGGCTAGTGTATGTTGGGTTCATACATGTGTTGTGCATGAATTAGGCACACAATGTTTAAGTTAATGCAAGAGCCATTTCACGAGGCTATTAGTGCTATGGGCAATTGGATTTGAGTAGGACAGTTTAAGTGTATAGTAAGTATTGATACTAGTAGTAGATTGTTCTAATTGCCCCTTTTCTTTCCTTTTGGATATATCAAGATTAATAACGTATGAACCGATGCAGCCACATCTGAAGGCCTTTCCAAAAACCTTACAAAGAGGGGCAAGAAGATGTTTCCACAGGGAGTGGTATAAAGAGCACTTACATACTGCTGTGCGTGCAGATGATCCTCCTTAGGGCCAAGATATGAGTTACTGTTCCCTTTCGAAAGCCATTCTGGTTCTCTCTCAAGTGTGGGTCAATGGCGCGATGCAGCCTGTTAAGTATGCGATTGTATATATTTACAATAATACAGGTTAGGCTGATGCCACAGTAGTTGTCCAGCTTTGAGAGATCCCCAGATTAAGGCAATGGGATGATGTTGGAGAGAGACCATATATCAGGGTTGTTATTTTTCAGTAGGACAAGGTTGCAGATGTCCAAGATGATGTCATCAAGGTCACAGTTCGTGATGACCTCTGGGCGAATGCAGTCTGGCAAAGTACTCTTTCCCTGCTTCAAAGTGGATTTCACCCTGGCGAGCTCCGAGCTGTAAAGGGGCCATCGTCAATATTGAGTTGTTCGAGGACAGTATCTCCTCTTCTGCTTCTTCCACTGTCGGGTGCGTGCCTAGGAGGTTCCTGAAGTGAGTGAACCAAGTGTTAACGCTCCCCACTGGGCTGTTGCCTGCCACTTGGTCTTCCTTTGGCCTTTTTTGTCCACTAATTTCATTAGTGACCTTCCAGGCCTCAATGTATCATTGCTCCCCTCGGGCTGCCTCCACTGTGCACACCTCTTCCAGCAGCTCCTCCTCTCTGATCTCATTGTAGGTATCGAAGCTTCTTTGTGTGGGTTTTGATGTTTCTCTCCCCCCCACGCTTGAGGCCAAGGGGCCATCCTTTTACCACCCCGAGCCTGGGTGAGGGTCACCTGGGCTATATATATGTATGTATATATATATATATATATATATATTCAAACTTATAAAAAAAAAATGTTACTTACAATTTTTTTTGACAGCCGTAATATATATATATATATATATATATATATATATATATATATATATATATATATATATAACGGTGAATGTGAGACAACAGGGAATGTGAGCTTTTCCCAGTTAATGTGCAATGTAGGAGAAACGTGCGTTTCTCACATCTCCCGGGTAATGTGCACATACCCCGACCTTGCGGGAGATGTGAGAAATTGGTTAGTATTTCTTACATCTCCCGCAAGGTCGAGGATTGTGCACATTAACCGGGAAATGCTTACAATTCCCGACCTTGTGGTAAATCTAGCAAAGTCCAACCGTATGCAAAACTTCTGAGGGGCGCTTGACATTTTGCCTATGGTTTTCGAATACATAGCATCAATTGCATTAATGGAAACATTAAATTGGGTTTAATTATACATGTGTTGAAAGTTAAAATAAGTATGAACCCCAAATAGACCGTTAGGCTTCAGAACACAAAACAATCTCACTGTTTCACTAGTCCCACTCCTCTGTTTCACTCGCCCCGCACGGCAGGGACGAGAGAAACAATGCACATCTTCTGTTCTCGGCCGTCTTGAATTGAACTGTTACACCACAGAACGAAACTTCCAACTAATACTAGTAAAGGACATGTACAAGTTGTTTGTCATCAAAAAATCTTTATTAATTTCTGTGTAAATCTGATCAAACCAAAAAGTGTTTGATTCGTCCTGGTCCTCCCCTACAGTTAATAATAACAGCCTGTGGTCTACTTTGAACAGTAATATAGCCTATACTGCACACAGTGTAAGTAGTATTAGGAGGATACACTGGTAATCAAGTTAACAAATGCAAAAGGAACATTGCAACAACAGGAAGGTGGTAACCTCCAAAGGAACCCTACACGTTAGCTAGCCGAAAGACAGCCGAAAAAGACGAAAAATCTCTCACAGGTGTGCGCCAGTAACGTTAGCCCATTGAGTAGACCAGTGAATCACTGCCGTACACAGTGTTTTTGCCCCGGCGCCCCAGCCTGATCGGACCAGTCGCCTTATCAACGCCACACGAGCTGTTAACATATTGCGCAGTGACTCGAGGTGTAGGTGGAACGTGAGTGACCTGTCCAATGTCACACCGAGGTAGGCTGGTTTGGCGCTGCATGGCAGGAGTGTTCCATCAATGTGCACTCGGGCTCATGTTTGGCTTCCTTGTTGTTAAGGTGGAAGGCCGCCGACACCGTCTTTGCCTCACTGAGCTTCAATCTCCATTTCCGGAGGTATGCCGCAAGTGTCTGCATGTCCTGGCTCAAGGTCTCCTCCACAGCCTGCCAGTCTCCAGCTGAGTACACCAATGCAAGGTCGTCTGCGTAGACATACTTCCTGAAGACTGTGATCGGCAGGTTGTAGGTGTAGATGTTATAAAGGAGGGGGGCCAGGACAGATGGGGGATGCCGTTCTTAAGGTGTTGCAACCTGCTTTGCTGTCCGCTTCCGGTGGTGAGGGTGAAGCTGCGGTTTCGGACAAGCTCCATGATCATGCTGACCATGTGCCTGTTATTTTATCTCATTCATTGCCAACAGGCTCCCCATAGTCTTCTCTTGGCAAAGACGTCGGTGAGCCTCAACTCTTTCCCATGCAGCTACAACCTCCGGATGCCTGGACCGTGGAGAAGCTCTGGTCCTCTCCACCACTGGCACACACTCCCTGGTTGCCTCGACATGTGCTGCTACAAACCGATCATACATTGCATTAGGACCTTCCTCCATGTCCAGCAGTTGGAAGTGATCTCTCACCTCCACTGTGTATCTAGCCTGGAGGCCGGGTCTTACTGAGAAAATTTTTCAGACATGCCAGGACTTCAGGTTTGGTTTGGGGACCCTCAAGTTCAGTTACTGTATGTGGCCACGAGGAGGCACTGCAGATGTCTTGGCGGTAGACAGGCTGTGTACCAGCAGGAGGAGACTTACGCACTCGGCTCCTCTTTTCACCCCCCACAAAGAAGTCTAGCTGGCGGCAGTAGCTGAAAGCAGAAAGTAGCATGCAACATGCACTAACTACAATAACTACTACTCAAGTATTACTGAACTAGACTTGAACTTGATTGAACATCTCTGGAAAGACCTCATTCGTTGTTAGCTCCATAGACGAGGTGTTGTTCAGTACAGTAATGACAGACACTGTGAGAAAGGTACAGCTCTCTCAATAATATTAGACAATACTTGAAACATTTTCTTAAAAACTATTAACCTCCGGGTACTGCCAAACCATTATGTAAAAATATTGCCAATGATATTGTATGGACAAAGGTCAGAGGATGGATCAGCTCTGAATTTAATTTGTTGGAATCTTCGAGGAGTGAGATAAGACCTATGAATAAATTTATAGTGTATAATTTGGTGGTTCTGGTATCTGGATGACAAAGAAATATTTGACCATATGGAGTGCCAGTCCAAATCTGATGTGCTGATATCTCTCATCCACAGTTTAAGTGGCAGAGGTTTATATGAGGCCACAGTTATAGAGGTCAGAGAAAACACCATTGTTTTTTTACCTTTGGTAAGTATCAAATGAAGAGGGTGAGTTCCCAAATCAATGCCTCATGGGACATCTTGAGAACGCATTGCTGCACTCAACTGTACAGTAAGTAAAAAAAGAAAGTGCCCAGGAGTTTATATGACCTTTGTAAATCTTGGAATTCACAGAGACCTGTTGTATAATGTCTTGGAATGTATCAACACCTTCCCACTGCGGGATGATAATTGGCTTCCTATCGATCAAAAGAGTAGTTATGGAAAATTGGAGATTGACAAAATAATTTGTTGCTTGATTTAATGTCACACAGTGAAAAGGTGTGACGGCACTCCGCTTCATGCCTATGCTGCAGCACAGCCATGCCAATAACCACGTAGACTCACAAGTCAGCTGTGCTCAACTAGAGACTGAAAACATGCATCCTGATTTCTAGCTTAAAAGTGGGTGGAAATAATTTGAGAGTTAAACTGCATTGCAGAACCAATCCAAGGTCTTTAGGGTGGTCTTTCCTAATGGGGGAGTAACATACAAAATTGTGTGCTTGTAAACCCACAGTCCTACTGTAAAACACGGCATCAATAGTATTATAGGTATTTTCACGCTTGCGTCAAACTACATTCATGTTAAAAAGACGATTTTTTATTAGGACAGTATTCATCCATATGGCCTGACATGTCATGTGTGACTGATTGAGGCTGGATGACGCTTGCACGGTCTTGTTTGTCAGATGCTGCATGATTGGGATTCCTGAGATAGATAGATAGATAGATAGATAGATAAGTTTTATTTATGTGTCATACGCCATATGGCGCCCAGCCCACATGGGCTTACAAGACAATCCATTCAGATTCATCAAAACAAACACATTGACAAATCAGCAACAAAATGTATATCAATACAATTACATAATACAATAAAATAAACAAAGTGTCACATCTCAGTTTCCAAGCTCTCCCAATAAAACTGGCCAAACTGAATACTTCCTTTCTAAATAACCATTCCAACTTAACAACATCGTGTAACCAAAATAATTCAGGATTCTTATTTTGCATTAACTGAAATAAGGACAATCTTGGCTTCTCATATAACGTACAGTGAAACACAAAATGAAGTTGATCTTCCACCACACCCAAATCACATACAGTACAAAGTATCTCTTCAGCAATGGAGGTGACCCTGCCCACTTCAATTGCCAGAGGGAGAGTTCCAGTCCTCAACTGGGCACATAAAGATTGTCGGGATCAACTTATAAACAGTACTTAAAATACCTCTATAAGATACCTCTATAGTTGAGTGGGACTCTAGGGTCATTTTAGATGATTTAGGAATTGGTTTAATGATTGGCATTGTTTAAATTATTTTTTAGAATTTGATCTTTGGGAATGAGTTGTACTCTTAAAGGAGTAGTAAAGGGAAAAATCATGTTTAGCCCTGTTTTAAGGTTACTTATGATCATATGGTTCAGATCAAAACGTTGACAAAACTAGCACTTTTGAGAAAGTTGATAATTGCTCTACCACCGTTAAGGGTCATACAATGGATGTGGGTGGGCACCTTGAAAAATCATTCAAAAACATGTTAAACTCTCGATTTCAAAGACAAGACAACAACTTTATCGTTTCCAAATAATGCTAATTTGAGGATATGGTGTTGTAGAAGTTTCGATCTTTAGTCAAAAATAAAGTATTTGCCCAGGTTCGCACAAAAAGGTTCAGTCAGATTTAAACAATACGATTGCAAAAGGACCTCAAGATAAAACACAGAGTGGTTCATCAGAACAGAAGTGAGCCTAAGCTCGTTTAGTATCGCCTTATATGTGCTCAAACAAGGATGTGATGCTAGCCGACATTTGGTTGGCTGACTCATCTATACGTCATAGTAAGGTGACGGATATCAAACAGTGGTCGAGGGATGAAAAGAAAAGCGCGGTACACTTTGAATATAGACAAAGGAACAAAAGGCCTGAGCCAGGACGGGAAGGTTGAAGTGTGAGGCCTTTCCTGTCCTGGTGAGGAATGCAACAATCTTAAAAGAGAAGTGAGGAAGACAGAGGTTCAGGAGGTGTTTGGAATTACAAAAGAGAGAGAGGAACAAAGGTTTAAGGTGTTTACAATAGCAAAAGGCAGGGGACTGGATCAATAGGTTTTAAAGAACAGAAATCTGAATAGTCTTGAGACTAGTTGTAAAATTCTATGACAATGGCCTGTTAGGTAGCGTGTATCTTTATAATGTTTGGGGGTTAAAAGTGTATTACGGATATAAATGTATGGATGTCACATAATTTCCTCCAACTAAACCAGGACAAAACAGAAGTACTGATCATTGGAGAAAAAGCTGAAAGAGAGAAACTATCTGCACACTTAAAAACTCTGGAAATTGACACCAATTGCCAGGCTAAAAACCTAGGTGTCATACTTGACTCAGATCTTAATTTCGAAAACCACATCAAGAATATTACAAAGACATCTTTTTACCACCTAAGGAACATTGCCAAGGTGCAACCCTTTCTCTCTCAGGCTGACACCGAAAGATTAATGCATGCTTTCATCACAAGCAGGCTGGACTACTGCAATGCTCTACTATCAGGCCTACCAAAGAAAGCAATCTCTTAGCTACAAATGATACAGAATGCTGCAGCAAGAGTCCTCACTAAGACTAGACGAAGGGCACACATCACACCAGCCTTAAAATCACTATACTGGTTACCTGTCAATTCTAGAATAGACTTTAAAATACTTTTACTAGTCTATAAATCTCTCCACAGTCACTCACCAGAATATATTTCAGACATGCTTGTTAGGTACATGCCCAACAGATAACTCAGATCCTCAGGTACTGAACTTTTAACAGTTCCAAAAGCCAGGACCAAGAAACACGGAGAGGCAGCTTTTAGTTTATATGCCCCCAACCTCTGGAACACCCTACCGGAGTGCCTAAGAAGGGCCGAAACAACGGAGGTCTTCAAGCGAGATCTCAAGATGTACCTTTTCGACCTAGCCTACAATCACTAGCCAGGACCTTGAGACACAGAAAGGCAGCCTCAAACCTACCTGTGAATCCTCTGGATACATTGGTATTTATCCTGCTATGCACTGTATGTATATCAAGTAGTGTACAGAAGCTGGTTACCCTGAAACAGGCTTGTTCTGTTCTGACAGCTGTGTTGCTTCAATGGCTCAGCCGTTTTCTGCCTCCCCTAGTGCCTCTCTCTCTCCCTCCCAACTTCTAACCAGGTCCAGTGGATGCCCTACTGTTGCCCGCAGACCACCCTGAGTCCGATAGATACCACCGTGTCAGCTGTGGATGTTGAAGTATTTAGTACACACACACACACGTACACACAGACACACATCAGTCCACATCCGGCTTAGGCCTGGACCTGATGCTCTTAGCCTTTCTTGCTCTGAAAATTTAATTTAATGTTATTTATTGCTCTATAAATGTTCTTAGCCATTAGACAAATATATTCCAGGAGCTTGCTCCAGGTTGCCTGTTTTAAATATCGGTGTGGTTTTTATGGCTCTATGTGCCACTAACCCTCTTCTGCCTTCCCTCTCCCTAGTGCCTCTCTCTCCCCCTCCTATCTTCTAACCAGGTCCAGTGGATGCCCCACTGTCACCAGCAGACCTCCCGGAGTCTGATAGATACCCCCGTGTCTGCTGTGGATGTCGTAGCATGTCCGTAGGATGTCCTCTCTCCTATGATGCTTTTTTTAGCCTCTCTTACTCTGAAATGTAATTTAATGTAATGTATTGCTTTATAAATGTTCTTAGCCGGTAGACAAACATATTCCGGGAGCTTGCTCGATCGCCTTGTTGAAAGGGGTCTGGGAAGAATCTTTACAGCTCACTTATCTGGCCCCCGGGTGATTACTGTTTTTTTGCTTCCCTCTGGAATATGTAGAGAGTGGGTCGTATGCCCACCTCCCTTGTTCTCTGTAAAGAGCATTGTGTTGCCTCTGGGTATGAAATGCGCTATACAAATAAAGCTTTGATTGATTGATTGAAAGGTAGTGTGATTATTATGTTCACATTTGGTCTGGGACCTGTGTGGGGGCTGCCTGAGGCCCCGGGGCGTCCTGCCATGCTGAGGGTATGGCTCGGATCGTGTCACCAGCTGGGTTGTGTGACGGGGCTGGCATCTTCTGGAGGCGGCTGGAGTGCCACCGAGTGTCATCATTCAGCAGGTAGGTGGCTGGACCCAGCTGACGGGTGACCTGGAGGGGAGAGGACCAGTATGAGGCCATTTTATTGTCCCGGTGGGGCCTGCGGACCCTGACCCAGTCTGACACATTGATGTCCGGTACCCTGGCTCGTTTGGCCTGACCAAAGCGTTGCTTCATCCTCCCTTGCTGCTGGGTGACCGAGGCTCTGACCCCAGGTGGGGGTGCCTGGTGTGTGGAGGGGCGGAGCCTGTCGAGGGGCAGGTTTAGCTCCCTGCCCAGCATGAGAGAGGCTGGGGAGACACCCGTGGTCGAGTGCTGCGTGGCCCTGTAGTGCAGCAGGGTGAGACGGATGGCCTGTGTGAAGGAGCACCCTTGGGCCATGTGTGCTCTGAGGCCGTTTTTCAGTGACTGGTGAAAGCGTTCGACGCCGCTATTGGCCTGGGGGTGATAATACGCAGTGTGTACATGATGAATGCCCTTGCTCTCAAGGTAAGCAGTGAACTCAGCAGAGACCAGTTGAGGGCCGTTGTCAGTGGTGATTGTCTTTGGTAGGCCCCAGCGAGAGAAGAGAGAGTCCAGGAAGTCAATAATGACCTGAGAAGTCACAGAGCCGGTAGTGGTGAGCTCAGGCCATTTCGAGTGTAAGTCGTAAGCAACCACCAAGTAGCATTGGTGGTGGGGAACCCCGTGGATCTCACCACAGATGTCCAACTGCAGGTGTTCGCAGGGCTGAGAGGGCCATGCAAGGAGTTGCAGAGGTGGGGGAGCCTGGTGGCCAGTCTTGCCACTCACGAGGCAGGCTGAGCAGTCCTTGACTAGGGCTTCAACGTCTCTGGCTATCCCTGGCATCCACACCGAGTCTCGGCAGCGCTGTTTCAGCTTCACAATGCCCAGGTGACCCTCATGCGCCATAGTCAAAACACGCGCACGGAGGGCACCCAGGACCACTGTGAAAAGCCCACATGCCACACAGACGTCATTCCAGCAGGAGAGCTCCTGTTTCACTCGGGAGAACGCAACCAGCTCCTCTGGGACCTTGTGAGGCCAGCCATTTTGGATGTAGGTGCGGAGCCGGGAGAGGACAGGGTCTGTTTCGGAGGCTTCCTTCAGCTCCTGCATAGAGACAGTGGCCTGGAGAGGTGTGTGTAGCATTTGGACAATGTCCTTTTCCACACAGTCAGTGCTCGTGTGTGGGGCTGGGGTGGAGACAGAGCGAGAGAGCAGGTCAGCCACAACATTTTCTCTGCCTGGTGTGAACTGCAGGTTAAAGTTGTACTGGTGGAGGCGGTCAGACCAGCGGTGCAGCCTCAGGGGTTTGTGGCCTGGATGTAGCCAGCAGCGTCGTCAAGGCCTGGTGGTCCATCCTGAGGGTGAAGGAGCGGCCATAGAGATAGAGGTGCCACCTTTCACAGGCCCAAATGCAGGCTAACGCCTCACGCTCACCCACAGAATACTGCTGCTTGTTCTGGTTGAGGGCACGGGAGGCAAAGGCGATGCGCTTCTCCACATCGTTCTGGGTCTGAGACAGCACAGCCCCTATCGCTGTAGCTGATGCATCACATGTCACAAGGGTGGGGCTGGAGATGTCAAGGTGAGCCAACACTGGTGGTGAAGTCAGTTGAGATTTGAGATCACGCACAGCGTCACTGCATGCCTGAGACCACACCCACGGCTCGTCCTTACGCAGAAGCTGGCATAGGGGGGCTGTGGTGGCAGAGTACTGGGGGAGGAACTTCAAGTAGTAGCCCGTCATGCCTCAGCGGCTGAGTTAGGCTCGGGGATGGCCTGAATGGCGTCGACGTTGGAATGGAGTTATGCCACTTGCTGACAGCCGGAACCCCACAAATTCAACAGCTGGCACAGAGCGGACACATTTTTCAGTATTGAGAGTTAGCTTGTGCTTGGACAGAGCTGCGAAAACCATGTTGAGTCACTCATCGTGTATCTCAGTGGTGGGCCTGTGTACAACGATATCATCCAGATATATGGCCATGCCTGGTATGCCAGCCAACACAGAGACCATGACTTTCTGGAAGCAGCTTGGGCCGGAGGTGAGACCAAATGGCATCCGGGTGTAGCGATAAACCCCTGCATGTGTCACAAAGGCAGTGAGGTTTCTGCTGCCGGGGTGGAGAGGCACTTGTAAGTATCCCTGTTTGAGGTCAAGCTTGGAGAACACCCCAGAGCCATAGAACTGAGCCTTGAGCTCCTCTGCAGTGGGTAGTGGATACTGGTCAGGGACCACGGCCACGCAGACACACAGGGCACCTGACTTCTTCTTAGCCACCACGAGGTTTGAGACCCAGGGTGACGCATCCACTGGCTCAATGATGCCGGCCTCTAGTAGTTGTTGCAGCTCAGCCGTGACCCCATCACGGAGAGCCAGCGGGAAGCGGCAAAGTGGCTGGATGACGGGTTTCACAGCAGGATCAAGGAGAGGTTGATGGGCGAAGGCAGAGAGACAGCCCAGACCCACAAACAATGACGGCCACTTTTGCTGCCATGGTGTGGCAACAGTCAGGATTGCCGTCCCCCCTGTGTCCAAAAGGGAGAACCCCAGGGCAGAGAACAGGTCCAGGCCCATCAGGTTGGCCCCACGGCGGGCAACATGAAAGACCACACCAGGCAGAAACTTGGTTCCATAGCGGACAGTCACTTAGAGAGAGCCGACCAGATCGATTTTGGAGTCACCATAGCCGCGGAGAGCAGCTGAGGGCGCAGACAGTGGCAGTGAACTGAAAAAATGCCTGTAAGCATCCACATTCAAATGGGACACACTGGCACCAGTGTCTAACAGCAGGGGAATGCACACATCATTGAGGTTGACTGTGCAAGATTTGAATGACACTGGCCCCAAATTCACATTGTGGATGATGGTGGGGGAAGACTGGGAGGTGTGGCCTGCCGACCCAGACGGGGTAGACCGACAGACATTAGCAAAATGGTTTTGCTTACCGCAGCTACGGTATGTTTGGCCACGGGCTGGACAGGTCTGGGCCCTTGAGCGCTGCCGTTGCAGTTGCAGGACATCAGAGGATTTGAGCTCCGCTTCGCTCTGACTGGGACGCGTCCCGGACGGCGGCGGTGAATAGAGAGCGGAGTCGGAGGCAGCTTGACTGGGGGTGGCCACTTGTCTCGTAGTTAGCATCGCTGCACATTCAGCTGCGCTCTCCACTTGCAATGCAATGGTAATTGCTCTAGACAGTGACTGATCATCCTTTTCCAGTAGGAGTGCACCTTCGCGTTGTTAGTGTATTCAATCAGCTGGTCGCGGATCATCTCGTCCTGCAGCGCGCCAAACTTGCATGAGATAGCCAGCCCTCGTAAATTAGCTACGTACTGCTGCACAGACTCACCAGGCAGCTGGTGTCGCTGGCGAAATATAAATCGCCGAAGAAGGGCACTTTGTGGAGCAGCGAAGTGGGTATTCAGAAGCCCCATGGCTGTGGCGTAGTCAGTAATTTCCCCTAAAGTCCCGAGCACACGCTGACCCTCTGCTCCCAAGTAGTGTTGCAGCAGAGCCTTCTTCCTAGCCCTGCTCACTTCGCCGAGCCCCGAAGCTATGAGGTAGGTTTCGAAGGACTGTAACCAATGAGCCCAGGGTATGGAAGGCTCGCCAGGTAATACCAGAAAGGGAGCAGGAGGTGGGAGAGAGATATTCGCCATTCTCGTCGCAAATATTATGTTCACATTTGAAGGACAACACAGTGACACCGTCGTAGCAGGAACACGTCTGTCTTTTACCTAAAGATAACTAGTATGTCATGTTCAACAACCATGTTATTCTTTTAAGACTGCTCTTCCCTGTTCGTAGATTCTGTTCTTAGTTCTCACATGTGAAAACATTGGTGAATGCCAGAATCTTCTTTGAAACGGTGTATGTGAAGTTTAAGAAGAAATGCTTCCTAAGAAATTCTTAACTGTGTTGGTGAAGGAGGCCCATTGTCCATTCCTACTGTATGTGAGCATGGTAGGCAAATTGCAGGGGGTGCAGATCAAATCAGGGATCTGAGGAGGTAAAGGACAAGTCTTTCCAGGGTCTTCATGATGTGGGATGTGAGCACCACTGGTCTGTTGTAATTTAGTCATATGTAATATATCAGACCACATGTCTCCAGCACTCAGAGATGCTGAATAATTATGTACTTTTGAATTAGGTCAGGTTGAAAAATATTGTCAAGTGTAGATGGAGCTTGCAAAGGAGCTGTGCTCCTCCATTTTCTCCTTTGCAACAGCTTGATGAACATTAGAGTGGGCGGTACTTTTACCATTTAGACTACTCTTAGTCCAGGAATATGGAAGGCGATTAATTACACCTCAAACCTACACTACCTCAGGGAGGTTTGAATGAGCTGCAGAGGATGTGCTCAATTTAAGCTCTTGCAGCACTTTACACATGATGCCGAGAGGAAGGTCAATGCACAGAAGCCAGAGGAGGAGAGAAGAGAGCAGGCAAATCAGGGAGTTAATGCTAGATGATGGATGAGCAGAGTGATTCCACAGCAGGCCCTGGAGGAGAGGAGGCCTCAGCCCAGAAGTCAATTAAAATGTGTAAACACACATGGTGAGTCAGCAAGACATTCATCAAGTCCTCAACTTCAAACTTCTCAGCTGCCTAAAATGAACCTTTTAGAATACAATGTAAATTCAAGCCACGTGAAAACCTTGTGGTAGAGGTGACAACCAAAATTAAAATGAGCTGTTAACAGTCTAATTACAAATACTTAATCATCACCACAACAAAGTACAACTGGGTGAATAACTTTTACGGATTAGATAATGTGACATTACATTTGGAGCTGCAGGGTACTGGGGTTCTAGCCTCTCTGAGCAGAGGCTAAAGTGGTTCACTCCAGATCTATTTGAGAGAGAAGCCCTGTTGGCTACAGGTGCTCTGAAAACACACATTTTATGTATCATGATAATAAATGATTTATTTGGATGCATAAGTAACCTACATGTTTCAAATAGCCCATGAAAAGATAAGATAGCGGAGCCTGCAGTGGCAAAGGAGTAGCATTGCACTACAAATTTATCATTGTTCTGACACAAGCGCCGTGAAGGCTAAACAACCAGTTTGTGATACTTTGGGTAGAAGGGTAATGTGAAAACAATATGTGGATTCATTATTTGATGCAAATGTGTATGACTTAAATGAATAAAGGTCATATCTCAATTCGGAGGCTGTAAAATGTTAATTTAAAGATGAATTGCTGCTGAATGTAGTATATACTGTACAGTATGGTGCAGTCACAGTGTTCTGACTAATGCAATGCACCTATGGATCCATTGAGTGTGTTAGTGGCGACAGGCTATATCTTGAGAGTGCACCGTTTGACGAAACTTTGATATCGTCCGTTGTATATGATCGTAAATAACCTTATAACACGGTTTATAATGCTAAATTCCGAACCTGTCCTTTAAGTCTCAAAGTTGCCAAATGAAGTGCCAGGCAGACAGAAAAGAAAATAGCTTGAAAATGCTTCACTCTGGTTATTGTTAGTTGTGCTGAATTATTTTTGAGTAGGAATTTAGCCTGTCTATTGCCTTGTGATTTCATCAGGATCCAATGTTTTTCAACTGATTGAATCTTTCCAGTGGTTTAATGTGCAATTCTCAGGGGAAATTGCATGGGTGAGTGACATTTATTAATAAATGTAGTTTTCTGTTCAGCTCTGGAGCAATGGGGTGAATAGATTTCTTCAGCATGGCATGGCATGCGTTCCTCCATCAAGCAGATAGAAGATGTGGTTAAGCCCACAAAGAAAAGTAGATGGAGTGTAGCAATTGACCACTGCATACCATCAGTAGATAATCCCTTCTTCAGAGAGAAATTATTGTACCCTTTCACTGGAATATTAACAATACCACATAAACCACAGCAATGTTACAAACTGTTTATCTTTTTGTGTGAAATGAATAAGAGCCAATAGCCAGTTATTACACAAGAGCAAAGATCATTAGTTGGATGATTGCTTCTTGTATATACTGGGCTTATCAGAGACAGAGGATATTTTGTAGTTCAAATTTCATTAAGATCTTATCTGTGATTAAGCCACTTGCTCTCTGGCAGACAGACAGAGAAACCACACACACACACACACTCACACACAAATAGATTTTTTATGCAGTCACTATTGAAAAAATAGTAGGGGGAAGCTAAGATTTATCATTCAAGTGGAGTAATTCACAGCCTTGAAGGCAGACGGGCTGAGTTTGTTTACCTCAAGAATATCCCCAGTAGCTGCTACTGTGCAAACAACTGGGGTAGAGGCCAACTTTCCCTGCTTCCTCATAGAGACAGGGGGAGGGTAGGGTAAAGTCATCCCGCTGGGTCCTCTTATTGTCATCCTGACTGGAGGTCCCTGGAGCAAGGCAGTGCCATGCTGGCTGCCCCAGAGTCAGGTGCTGGGATAACAGTAAGGGATGGGCCTGTAGGGCCAGGTGGTAGCAGGCCGGGTATACTGAGGAGAGAGGGATTCATTGATGGGTAGAGATGTGATGGTAGACGTAAGAATAGAATATGGTATGAACCTGAAGGTTCTTGTTTTTTCTTCCTTTCTCAGTTAGTGTATGTTTTGTACACAGAACACATTAACCTTATTACAAGAAAATGTTTTGTTTGCCCCTTTTATGCCTGTTTCTGTTCTTTTGTTTATTGTTGGAGGGGGTTGTTTTTCTCTACAGTTCGGGCTGCTAAATTACAATTGTAACATATCAAAAGTTAACATGGTGCAGTCTGTGGACATAGTGTAACGTGAGCTCCCTTTGAAGTCTATCTCTGGGTGTTCTGTATTATAGCCTCTCTAAACAGTCTTTTGGGAGGTGAAATTAAACATTACAGCTAACAATTTAAAACAAACAAACAAACTCACTATAAACAAACCAAACCGTTGCATATTCACAGCATACTTTACCCATCATACAATTCCAAATAACTGTTCAGAATGAATGATGATAGTAATCCCAGTTTCAATTTGCCCAGCTGGTTTGCTGTGCTGAACTTTTACAAAGCTGCTAAAAATTTAAAATAATTAGCTGACATACTCCGATGTGTATCAATAGTGACTCAGAAATATTCTTCAATTAATTCCCCCTCATGGTTGGATCCCTTAAAGAAAAGGCATACTGTTCACAAAGATGATTGAGCTGACCCTCTCAATTGACAATAACATATTTTTCAAGAATGTTTGACATTCCTCTCAAACACTGCAGATGTTCCTCAGATAGTGAGTATTTTCAGGGATTGCATTATTCAAGACCTCAGCCAGGTGGGATTTTCATAAAGGTTAAGCTAGTACAGAACAGCTTGTACACAAATGCCCTGAGGGAGCAGCATGTAAATGAATGCAGAAGGAACAACATTGTCTCGTTTACCAGAGGTGAAGTTTCTGAGCTCAGAGCAAAAAGCCTTTTTACTTAGTATGCAGGGCCATTTACATGAACTAATCTGACAGTCTATTTGACAAAACACGTCAACACTCAAGTCCAATAAAACATTTTTTTTCAGACAATATAGAGTCGTAAACCTATGGAGCTGTTGTTGTACAACCATGGCTCAATATAGTATGTCCTTGCTGTGAAGATCATACTTTTTTTCATGGCAACACATCAATATGCCACATAGAATATTTATTAAGAAATTTAGAAAATTCCAGTTTAAAGTGGTGGCCATGTGTACAAACACAGCGGAAGACAAAAGAGGTTAAAAAATAGCAGCAGCCATCCATATCCTCAGCAAACAGGCATGTATCTCCACAGCTCCTCTCAGTCTGTCTTCTCCTTCCCGTTCCCTGGGGGTGACCTGGGAATAATTTGTCAAGCTATTTTTCTGCGTCGCAGCCTCTGAGAGCTATAATTTGCCTCGACACACAAGCAGCGCCTCATGGGCCTGGTACATCCACGTGTTGGGATGGGTATGGACGATCAGGAGTGAAATGCTTGGTCATCCCGTGCATGGGGTATTAGGTCTTGAGAAATTGACTTGTAAATTCCTCTCCACGCTCCACCACTGGACCAAGGGGGCTCATATGGAAACACCTGTCGAACACCTCACATCTCACTCTCGATTTCTGTTGTTGACTACCACCCTCAGGCTCTGGATGTGGTCTAACCCCAGACAAGGCAACTAGCTGCTACATCTCCCATAGTTATACTAACTTTTTACTGTGCATTTACTGCATTATGTCTTTCACTGTTTACATTCAACCTGAATAGATTTATTCATGCTCAGGTTTAGGAATGAAAACAGGGCTTTTCAGGTAAAGGCTTGTTATGGTTAGAAAAGGGGAAGGAACATTTTTAAAAAGGGGAACAAAAAGTTGAGCAACATTACTTTCAGTAGGAAGCAATACTCAGGTCTTTGTGTGGGGTTTGTATGGCCATCCTTCTTCCCCAACCACCTACCACTTTTTTTACTGCCACATTTCTATACTCCACTAAACAAATGCATGGAGCATGTAGAGGGTCAACTATGGTCCTACGGTATTTGTCTATTTTCCCAGATGCAATCACCCTGCACATTCTATGAGAACATTTCACTCAAAAAGTCATAATACATTGTGACAGTAATGTAATCATTCAGGACAAGGTAAACAAAAATCATTGATTATCTGTCTGAAGACTAAGAACAGTCCCAAACTGAGGGCAAATACATTTGAGACAGTATGTTCTTTGAAGTTGTGCTGCTTATTTTATCTTGCAGCAGAATGACAATGCTTGCCATCCTCCTGAGATATTCTGCAATTCATTTTCGATGCTGCTTTCAAAGAAATATGGATTCAATGGTGTCTTTATCTTAATTTTTCAGACACACTCAAACAAAACCATACATCACATTTACTTTAAGTACTGTAGTAAGATACACTTGAGATTCTAGGATGTAGACAGTTACATACACAAACTTGAAAAAAAAAGAGTAAAACATTTTTAATAAAAAAATAGATAACCAGGCAACATCTTGTGTGCATGTTTCCTTTTAATCCAATGCAAATCAGCATTTATAAGAGACAAACATAGTTTCAGAAATCAAAGTTTCTGAGTGGAAAAAGACAATTTGCCAAAAGCTGATTCCTCAGTAAATGAAACTCTTAGTCCCAGGATCTCCTTTGAGGGATTATGAGCTTTACCTTATCAGTAGATTAGAACACCTGGAGCAGCAGAATTATAATGATGCCCTGTGTGTATATGAGTGTGTGCATGTGTTTATGAGTGGGGAGGGAGAGAGAAAGAGAGAGAGACAGAGAGAGAGAGAGAGAGAGAGGTGTACTGTAGCTGACGGCCCCCCAATATCGGATATATCTGTCAGGCTTAGATACACTGAATGCTCGCAGGCATGCTAAACACTCGCAGGCATGCTTAGCCCAAGTTATTTTCAAGGTAATGACTATCTGGGACTTCCCTTATCTATCTCTCTCTCTCTCTCTCTCTCTCTCTCTCTCTCTCTCTCTCTCTCTCTCTATATATATATATATATATATATATATATATATTGCACGATGTCTCAAAGATGGCTGGGTTCCATAACATTCAGCACATTGACATACGAGGTGAGGTCCTGACTTTGCTCTTTCCCCTCCATTCCTGTTTAACATTTCAAAAGGAGCAGCCCCAGGTCACTGGGCAGAGGGCGGGCCTGCCAACAGAGTTCAGGACCCTGAGCTGGGCTTGAGGAATGATTGACACCTGGAGATCACCGATGCCCTGTGCCCACGCAGCCCCAAGCTGATCGATCATGCCTCTCGCTGCAATGCTGGCGTGCCACTTTTACAAATGCCCATGGAGGGAGATGGATACTTCCACCACGTTCACTATTTCAGTGAAAAATTGATCCCTGGCAGCATTTTCTCTGCATTCTTCATTTTGACACTTTTTATTTATATTCAGCTGGCCACACCTTTGACTGGGTTGTGTTCGAAGGTGAAAGTTCAATCCGTGGCTGCTCTACAAATGGTAGAGATTGATGTGACAAAAATGTGTTCTCTTACAGGGTGGCTGCTTTTTTAGAACATATTTTCTAGGTTATAGAGCTGCGGTCTGGGGGACAGACACGAGAGACTTCAGAAGGATTTAAAGCTTGCAGAGAACTACTGAAATGAGTCATAAAGATAATCTGGCACAGATGAAAATAGTATTTACACTTAAACCACAATGTGACTCTGTCTTGAGATTGCTGTTTACTCTAAAATAGCTTCATTCGCAATACACTAAATCACCAACTTTAGTCATAATTCCCAAGCTATACTGTATAATTTAAAAGAACAAAGCACCATACTGTAGTACTCTAAGTGTGAAGACGCAATACCAGTAAAACAGTCAAGTTTAGCTGTTTTCCTCAGTCCCATTTCAGAGAGGTATTAGAGTATACTGTACATTCATTACATCACCTGTACAATCTTCAACTGGATGAAATTCTGCTTTTGACAGATATGGATTGTTACCCATCAATTCACTATGATCTCTTCTATAAGAGTCCAAAGTTGATAGACGTGTGAGAAATTGAAAGACTCCAAAAAGATCTCGGTGCATATCAATCATGGAAATTATTTCTCACTCCGTCCCCCTGGACTCTCCTTCAAAAGTGTGTCCTTTATCCTGATGGTATCATTGTGCAGTCTGTGCACATACCCGGCACCATTCTATACCTCTTCTGGCAACCTCACACTTCAGAGCATTAATACACGGCAGTAAAGAAGATGGCTATTGGCTGTCACTTTTTAGTTACTTTTAGAATGGCGCAGTCAATGAAGAATGAGAGATACCATCGCCTGTAGCCATTTGAAACCCAAATGATCCTACTGTGTTGGAAGAGAGCTATAATGCATGGTGAGCGCACAGGAGTAATACAACATGACCCCTGATGATATGCTCTATGCCTGAGGGCAGACAACCTCCCTGCTGACCATGCTCATCCATTCTTTGATTTATGGGTGAAGCACTGCAACACACATTAAGACAGATCATAGGCACGCAGCAGACACCAATGCACACCCGTTGCTTACAGGGTCAAATGTCAGAAGCATCCAACGGCGTTGGATCAATATCCTAGTTCTCAGGAGCTGAAGCTTGCCCCTTACACAGTTAATTTTACTGTCCCAGAAACATGATGAGCAATCATGATCACGCTGTTTCAACGGAGTCTATCCTATACCGCACTGTTACTGTTCATATGGTTGTACTTTTTCTTACAGTGCCATATGAAAATACTAGTTGAGAAATGAGAATAAATTGTTATTTTTGTTAAGTAAATGTTTTCATTCTTTAAATACTGGGATATACATAAATGGCCTTGGCTTTTACTTCAACCAATATGTTTTGAGTTTGCAGGCAGCATCACTATTTCTGACTTACTCAATGAGCAGGTTTGGGCATGTTGGGGATTTTCAAAGGTCAGTCTATTGTGGCAAGTACTGATGTTAAATGTCTGGCAACTACACCCTACTACCAGCACAGCCAAACCACTTTCCAAACATTCACCAAAGTAAAACAACAACAACAACAACAAAATTATTGGGCAGCAAGCATCCATATGACTAATAAATTATGCACTATTCATAAATAATTAAACTTAAGCTGAATTGAAGTTGAGGGCAAAACAAAAATAAATAAATAATAATAATCATCATAATCATAATAATAACGAATAATATAATAAGAGAATGAAATATTCACAGTATTGGCCTGCAATGCTAAAGATAACCTGAATTATCCTTTATAGACACAAATTATCTCCTGCCTCAGCAAGCCAACTGGATTGCTTGAATCAGATTGGGTTCAAAGTTATTTATATGTTTGCACACCAGAGAGGGACACTTAACTGGGAAGATAAGTACACATTTCTAGTGCCGATATTAAACACAATGCCATTCTCAATTAAATTATCCACAGTGCTAATGAAAACACTAGCCCTAATAATTAACTTTTTGTTTCATGTTATGTGTCCAACCTTTTCATGAGTAATGCTGATTGTTCTGTCTTACTCTGTTTGACTGCATTTGTGAGTCTGGAGTTTGAAAAGTTTGGTCTGACTAACTTTGGTCTGACAGGGGATGCGCTGGGCAGCTGACTGAGATCCTAACTGACATCTTCAACCTGTCACTGGCCCAAGTACTGTAGCTGTCCCCACATGCTTGAAATCCACCTCCATCACGCTGGTGCCAAAACAGTCATCTGCAGCAAGCCTAAATGACTGCCCTGTTGCACTCAACCCCACCATCATGAGGTGCTTCAAGAGGCTCAAATCCTGCTTACTACCCACACTGTCTGGACCCCCTCCAATTTGCCTACTGCCAGCCAAACTTTTTTTTAGTAAAGATAAAACACTTAGTCACTTTGTTGTAGAGTACTGTTTGATATACCAGCAAATGAAACTGCCATCTTATCAATCATCAATTATAGCACAGCTTTTCACTGAGTGAGATACTGTAGGTAGAATTGATGAGATGGGATATAGAGGGGAGACAAGAGAAGGTTTTCAGAGAGAGAACAAAGTGTGAAAATGGCTCTTGATTGAGCTTTTCTAATAGAGATAGAGTACATTTACTAGCCTATTTTATAATGGGCCCATTTTCAGAGTCCATCTTGATCAGATACATTGATGCAGAGCGAATGAATCTCCTCAGACAAATAGGCACGATAATTACAGGTTGTCACCATCCAGGCAATCCATTCAAGTGACTGGTGTAATAGGCTGGGGAGCATCCAGGAGGAAACTTCTCAGCTTGAGGGGTAGAGAACATCTGTTCTTTTCTGCTACAGGTAAAGACAGATTTCAAGAGTACCTGTACATTTCCAAAATGTGCTTGTATTCTCCTCTGCATGAGATTGAGGAGAGGCAGGGAGGAAGGGAGGGAGTAAAAACAACATCTTTACACTGACTGACATGTTCTTAGTAATCTGACAAGACAGATATGTAAGGGATAATACACTCCGAGGTGTGCTGTTATTGAAAAATAATGCACAACGCGGGGGCTAATTATCTCCAGGAAGTGCATTATTTTTTGATAACAGCACACCTCGGAGTGTATTATCCTGCTTATACCATGGCCACTTGCCAAAGACAAAAATGATGTGCCATTTACTCATTTGTTCTACATTAAAATATAAAGAAATGTTATTTATGCTTTGCTCACTGGTGACTTTCATTATAGTCCCTCTGCGCTAAATCACGTTGCTATATCATATTCCCTCAAGGAACAGTGATGACATCCAATGGTTAACATGGGTTTGGAACCGTAAGTGAAATGGAAAGTGTCTGTTACCTTTTCTTTCAACAATGTCTCCCACCCCTAGATACGACCTAGCAACCCAAACAATGAGCCAAGGAACCATAACAAGGTATTAGAATCCAGCAATTGCCTCTTCACATACCTATCTGCATTTCTATCTGTCTTGGAAAGAGAATAATCGACAAAAGAATACTATTGCGTGCGTAATCGCAGGAGAATATATGCTTCAGTCAAGTGCAAAACATGGTGTTTGATGCACACTCGGCTGAAGTGGACCAGACAGACTCTGCCAGACAGGGAACTCCCAAAACGTTGTGGCGTATAAGTAGAAACTGACCACATACTGGGAATCTACATGGTTACTTTTTCACCTAAAAATATTAAAAGATACTAAAGGGACATATTTACAGTCATAGAGCCAAGATCAACAGTCTGGAGTCTATCCTAGACAACCCCTCCCTTCCCCTCCATGACGAGCTATCAGCCACAGGCTCATCCCACCCAGGTGCAATACGGAGCAGTTGAGATGTTCATTTGTGCCAGCGGCCATCAAACTCTATAACAGTGCCTGAGAATTCCACAAGTCATGGAGGTGTGCTGTATGTATGTTTACATGTGTATCATTAGATATACCTAGACAGCCAAGATGTATGCATGTATATATGTATTCTCCTTGACTTGTATAGTTTAAATGTTTAAATATATATATATATATATTTAAACAGACTGAGTGTGTGCAGGGATATACACAGGTATATTGTACATACATATCGTGTGGTCCTACACTCATATACTTGTATAGTTATTTATATTTATACTATATTATTATAGTTATTATATTTATACTAGACTGAATATCTGCAGGTACATATACTCAGGCCCGTGCAAAGTAATGACTGGGCCCCAGAAAAAGTCTAGTGAATTTGCTGAATGATCTCTCTCTTCCTGCTACACTTACAGGTAGTGTGCAAAATATCCGCAGCGCAATGCAGATGTCACCATAAATGCTCTCCGTTAGCTAGCTCTTCTACTTCTTGGCAGTTAACGTTACCCTGGCTGCGCTGATACAAAAAAGTTTGTAAGAACATTTTGTTTATTCAGGTCCAGTGCCCTCGATTGCTGCCTGTGTTTTTTTCTCCTTCCTTTTCTGCGATCCGAATTTATGTGTAGGTCCTAACAAAGCTAATTCCTAACAATACAACTAAGTTACCTGGCTAGTTATAGTGGATATTGACCAGTAGTTTTTTTTCTCCCGCGTATGGTGAGTTTTGAACAACGCACTTCACACATGACGTTGCACACAATTGGACTTAGGCTATACCATTTTGGGGGAGGGGGGGGGGGTTAATTTGGTAATATGCTACATTTTATTAAAGCAACGAACCACATTTGGGTAAAATATAGTTTTGTTCTAGTAAGTGATGGGAATTTAAAAAAAAACTTTTGGGCCCCCTAAGGGCTGGGCCCCCCAAAGCGTTACCCTTTATCCCCCCTTATGCACGGGCCTGCATATATTGTATATCTTAGTCTATCCTATACCGCAGTCTATACCCTGTTATCCCTCTTTTTTATGCTGCCCCCCCCCCTTTTATCTAGTCATCTATTTTTGTTACTCTGTATCCAGTGTTTCTCTCTTTCCTACCTTCCTGTAACTGTTCAACTGCTGATACGCCCAATTTCCCCCTTGGGGGATCAATAAAGTCTCCTCTTATATCTTATTAAAAGGCTGTTTCATTGTAATGCTGAGATGTGAAACAAGTGCATTCATTTGTGATTTGTGAAAACTGATGAGGCTCTAGCCGTGCATTTGTCGAAACATAATGCATACCTCTCCAGCCAATCCGAATCAAGTGTTCACCCGTGCCATGGTATAAATCATTTTATTCATCAGAAATTCTACCTTATAGGTCAATAGTCAGCAGGGAGATGCATTTCAATACTAGAAATGGTGCTCAGGGAGCACAGACCTCCGCCCATGAATACATGTTGTGGCTCTGTGCGCACGCACATGCATGCGAGAAGGACATGTTTGGCATTGCTGCATACGTTAGGTCGAGAGCTCTATGCAAGTCCATGATATGGCCTTTTCAATCCACCTATTGACAATGAATGGAGGGGAAAAATGGATGAAGGTGAATGGGCGCTCATTTTTGGGCAGTTCAGTCCACTCCGGACTCTCCCCCGCATCCCCCAGTCCAAACACTGTGTCTCTCCCCCACATGGGGTGCTGGTTTCACTCAAAGTTCTGTTTTAATTTCTGGATCCACCCCGTGATTCAGATCCGCTCCCAAATTGAATGGGTTCCTTGGCCCATGCTACACCCCTCCCTGCCCTATATGTCCACCTCTTTTCCCACTGCTCATCTCTGAATGAACCTTGGTTCGAGGTGATTCTGTCAAGTGGGAATGCAATGTTTACTCTAGTGTGAGGCACACTTCAGGTTGTCCTAAGAGTTGTACCCGTTCTCTCCTTTATTTCTTTCATCTCTCTCTCTCTCCCTCTCTTCCCTTTGCCTCTCAGACAGGCGTGCCTATCAGGATGTCTCCTGCAGATGGTGTCCCTTCAGAGATTGACTAGCCACTAGCCACTTTGGTTATCCCTACCGTATGTGTGTGATGAGCTGCAATGGTCTGAATCAGGAGACTTGAAAATGCCACTATGAGCAGTGTTGGAGGCTGAGGTCTTGGGAAGCCAATTAACATTTTGGCAAAGGGAGAGACAATGCATAAGGAGGAAGAATCTGTTAGGTTGAGAGACCTATTGATTTACTGTATTTGATTTATTTTTAAGCTGAAGACGACATATGGGTCATTATACGAAAACATGCCATTTTATGTCACTTGAACAAAACTGCTCTGTAAATCTGAATAAACAATGAATAAACAGTAAAACATTTTATAATTCAGTTTCCATGATATGTCTCATAACATAAAAATAAATGTATGCTATTTTTGTTTTGTTTTAAAAGTTTTAAACATGTTTTTGTGCGAAGCATCTTGACAAAATTGCAAAAATGACCTGTCACTCAGTATGGTTTTTCTACTTTCACTAGCTATAGAGGCCAAAAAAGTCAAACTATAATAAAAAAAAAAACTAAACTTTACTTAAGTCTTAAGTGTCCATTCATTACTCATGAATGGGTTTTATTATTAATATGTGTAAAAAAACAAAACACAATTTAGTTGTGTCGCCATGTTGTCGTCAACCCTGTTACTTTTAATGAAACCACCCCTTCAGATATAATGGACTGTTCCAAAAGTTGCATAATTTCCAGAAAGTTGCATCATCTGCCTTTTCTGAAGTTGATGGTGGAAAAACAAGCAAGTGTCCTCTTCTTTTAAGTAGTTTGCTTTGAGTTATATAATGTCTGACACAGGGGGACAAGCTCATTGCGTCAGCCCTGTGACCACAAAAGCATGTTATTAGTAATTTGTTTGAAATTGTAAATGTACATATTTATCACCATTTAAGCCTCTCATGAATGCACACCATGTGGTGTCATGACCTTGACCACAGAGCTAGCAATGGCTGCCAATATCATTTTTCGTCAACCCTGTTACCGTCAACCCTGTTACAATTCTAGGGTAACAGGGTTGACGAAGATTTTGTGTATACATGAAAATACACTTTTGTTACCAATAGTATTAATATAATATACAGGTTTTTGCACGTTTCATCCCTAAATATGTTTTTCTTTTTATTCTGATTTATTTGTATTTTATATGCTTTTGTTAGGATAGGATGCCACTTTCTGCAGCTGAGAAACAGCGCCTCTACAGACAACGTAGAGATGCTGATCCCGAGAGACGAGAAGCTTATTTAAAAAAAGAGAGGGCAAAATGGAGAAAAGACAAAGACACAGGGTTAAAGCTGTGAGAGACACTCCACACTCTACCGAGCACTACTAACAACTGGCACCAATGTGAAGCTCTTTTATGTGGAAACCGAGAACATTGTGGATGCATATCGTAACATGCCAGCAAACATCCCATCGGTCCCAGGGACGATGCGGATACACCAGCTGGTCACCAACAGAAAAGGCCACTTGATCTCCAGGGATGTCAGCTGTCTGTGTGCCACATTGAAGAACCTGTCCTGCACATGTTTCAGCACACACCACTTCATCTTTCCTCCACTGTCAGAGGGCCCTTAAATGATCCAGGATGAGGAACTTCAAGCAACAAAGTCAGGCCTCAAGCACCCACAAGCAACCCAGACAGGCCTCAATCACCCACAAGCAGCCCAGACAGGCCTCAATCACCCAGAAGCAACAGTCAGGCCTCAAGCACCCACAAGCAACCCAGTCAGGCCTCAATCACCCACAAGCAACCCAGACAGGCCTCAAGCACCCACAAGCAACCCAGACAGGCCTCAATCACCCAGAAGCAACAGTCAGGCCTCAAGCACCCACAAGCATCACAGTCAGGCTTCAACCAACCCATTCAGATGAGCACCTGACAGAACAACTTCAGGGACCCCAAGAGATCGACTGGAGTAATGATGAGATCATTCGAAAATGGTGTGTCTTGACCTATGACGAAGAGCTCTATCCAGGAATCATTGTGGCAACAGATGAAGGACATGTCCAAGTTAAGTGCATGCACCGTGTTGGCCTGAATAGATATTTCTGGCCACCCCGCGATGACAGTATCTGGTACATGTTCGATGACATTTTAGGACTGATTCCTGCTCCTGTTAGAGTGACAGCACGGCACGTAGAAATACGGAAAGACATCTGGTCAAAACTGTCTGGGTAGGCAGGGGGGGGGATTTCTGAGTTTTTGGGTGGGAAAACTATTGTCAAACTATTTTGTTCCACTCCACAATATTGGCTTTTGTTTATTCTGTTAAGGCAAAGCATGTTCAATAGATCTAATGTTTAATAGATTCTCGTCATTTGAATATTCTTAATGTTTTGAATAAAACCATTGGTCCCATCTGTGGTATCATCATTTTTCATCACCGTCTGTTAATAAATCTGTGTCCAGAATATTCTGATTAGTGGTTTTGAGTTAAAGGTTTATGAACGTACCATTCATTAGACCTATAATTGTAACTTAAACAAGCAGTTTGACTACCAACTGGTGTCCTGGTGTCAACCCTGTTACTGAGGTGTCAGCCCTGTTACTTGTATAATATTGTAATATAATTTAAACAATGAAAATACTAAAGTAAAATCCACTCATTTTATATGTAAAGTAAAATAGAGTAATCCACACAAATAAATCAGGGTATTATTATGTTATGACCATAACTTTTTCTTAAAACAGAAGATGCTGTTTAAGTGTCAATTGTAAATGAGCATATTAATCCATGGGAAAAAAGTAAACTCCTCATTATTCTCACTTTACAAACACACTTATTGTAACAAGGGGGACTTTATCTTTCATAGACTATCAGATTTAGTTCTAAATATGGATTTAAAACATTTTCAAACAATTATTATGTCGGTAACAGGGTTGACGAAACAGACTTACACATGTTGTTTATATGTTTAAAAAAAAAAAAAAAATAAGATAGCCTGAGATGGCACAGTATGGCACGGTATATTTTTCTAAGAGGTAAGGACCTACTTCATCCAAAAAGGGGCTTAAAGACTTTTAAAACAATACTTTGAAAATCAAACATAAAAAATGGAAAATGGCACGTTTTCGTATAATGACCCATATATACTTTAAAACCGAGAAATAGTGCAACTGATTGAACTGAATTGTTTATTTTGTTTGTTTACAAACCAATTACATAATTTTAGTGAGCATGATATGGGCTGTTGGAAGACATTGGTCACGTTTCCCAAAACCCTTCTCAGCGCCAAGAGGCTCTTTGAGTCTTCTTAAGGCTCCCGAAAGAAGCATAAACGTTTCCCGAAAGGCTTCTTTGCCAAAGACCTTCTTTCGTTAAGAAGGGTTTGTAAGAAGGGTCTGGGGCGTTCCTAACACTCCTCTTAGCGACCAAACGCTCGCAGATACAGCCGCGTCAGGCAAAATGAGATATTTATCTACAGTAATGCACACTGTCCATCTTATTGTGTTTTCCCCTTTTTCCTTTCTTTCGTGCAAATCATTCAAATCATTCCACCTCCGATTGCAGTCTTCCGCGTTTACACACACCAATGGCACTAACTGATTGGGAAATTAAACCCCAAATATTTTTTTTTTTCTGCAGCCGTGATATTTTAAGCGGAAAACTGTGAGACATTTTTTTGAACCTCGTCCATGAGGACTTAAAATTCGCTGTCTGAAAATCGTATCTTTCTTTTTCTGTCTGCCATCGTCCAATGATATGCATACGAGTTGTATGTGCTGTATGCGCAGTATTTATAGTCATTTCCTATATCAGCAGCAAATTGCACTCAGCCGCAAACACCGAATGGGCGTGTTTGCGCGCAATGTCTTTAGTGAATAGGTTTTTACAACGGAGCACATAGTTGGAACAACTGACGTGCAATGTAATGGTGCAATTAAAGGCCGCAATTCCGCTTTAGTGAATTCGCCCCATAGTGTTTTCTCCGGTTTTCTCTGAACTGCGCCCCCACAGGCTCTGCGAGTAAGTGCACTGTCGTAATGTCTTAACATTATCAGATTGTTCCTCATTCCTGAACATTTTCTTAAGTGTCTTCTTAAATGTCTTCTTACGAACTTCGTAAGACCAACCCTAAGAAAGATCCCCGCCGGATTCATGAATGGGTGGAAATGTGTTCCTAAACCGCCAAAGTGTTCTCAGCTGTGCTCCCCTTCTTAAGTTGAATGCGCGTTCTCATACACCTGAATTTGCATACATAAACGCCCCGCCCTGCAGTAAGGATTACTACAGGGTCGTGCACACAAAATTCCCAGACAGCGCGGAAAAAGTTTAGACAAAAGTTTAGACGTTCCCAATTGACATGCTTGATGTTCAAGGTCACGTGCAAATTCGGTTTTATTCGTCACATGCAACATACCAGTAAAATGAGCAGTGAGATGTTTCTCCGCTGGCTCTTATAACGTGCACACTAAGCTTAAGCAAGGTGAAACCAATACAAAATAACAAAAGAAAATTAAGATGGTATATATGGACTTTTAATACAATATTCAAAATATATAGCCTACATGAAAGGGATGGGATGTGCTGAGAGCAGATTGAATTGTAGCCTACAGTTTAGTTAAATGCATGAGTAGGCTACTTATGGATCTTGATAGGCCCTATATCTATATTATGTAGGACCATGATGTATTTTAGTTATGGATATTCACGTTTACAGTATTTACAGAATGTAGATGTGTCCATTCTGACGTCTATGGAATATAAGGTGCTGTTGTGCTGAGTCCGAGTATAGCGACTGAGTTTAGTGCTTATTTATTCATTCACTGTGCATTGCAGTGTTTCTGTAGTGCTTTTATTTATTTTAGGACACTGCGATGCCTTGTAGAATCATGAATGTGAAACGTAATTGGAAACAGGATAACATTGGTACAAATATCCTCGTATTTATGATCATGATTATTATTCAAGCCTAGGATGTCTGTAGAATTGATGTGAACGCAATCACCTCGGATTTCTCATATAAATTCAGCCATTGCGAACGGCATTTCCGTGTTCTTACATCCTGTTCTTAGATAAGAACAAATCTGAGATAAGAAACCATTCAGGAATGCCAGAATTGTCCCGGGAACTTCGTAAGTGGAGTTAAGAATAAATTTCTTCTTAACTTCTTCTTAACTGCGTTCAGGAATGAGGTTCAATGGGCCTCATTCACCAATATCTTCTTAAGTTCTGTTCTTAAATTTCTTCCTAAGAACATTTCTAAGGAAAGCTCCCGTCTGATTCACGACGTGTTCGTAAACCGCTGGAAGAGTTCGCACCTGCCTGCGAATCTCATGGTTTCTCAAGTTCAAAGCTCGTGGCCGCTCACATGAATTAGCATAGGTAAACTCCCCGCCAGCCCCATATAAGGATATGCAACTCCAGGGTCGTGCGCATATGTCACTTCTCTGAATGAATACCAGTCATTCGCGCACACGACTCGCCAACTTTTCGATAGCATAATGGTTTAGGTGGGGTTGTGTCAGGTGCGTTAGCAAGTCAGAGGAATGCATTTCGAATCCAGCATAGGCAATCAAAATCTGATTTTAATTCAGCCAAGTAGGCCTCCTACTACGAGGAATTTGCCTTTGTGCATAAACATAGCGAGGCAGAACAGTGCAAAATGTCAACGTGATAGAATACAATATACAAGCCTACAGTCTACAAAAATGTAGGCTATATAGCCTACACAGCTGTCAACGCTAGCAGCTGACAAAAGAGGTACCCTACGTATCTGATCTTATCTACATACACTAGGCTTCTGTAGAAATGGTCCTTATTGTGTCATTTGTAAATTGAGTATTGGAGTTTATCTGTAATGATCATAACCTTGGAGCCGGCAGCAACACTTCACTGTGACTGGACATTAGGCTGCATGTGACAAATAAAGGAATCGTGAATGTTTAATCTTGAGGAGAGATATGCAGGCTACTGGAGGGGGGCCGGCGTGCCCACCGTTGTCCGGGTTCGACCAGCGCGTTGGTGCCAATAGGGACAACAGCACTGTTGGGTGTGTGCGCCGCTGGCGATATGGATACAGACACCAGGGACACCCTCTCCGCAGCAGACTCTCCGTCTAGCGCACTAACACACATCCAACTGTAGAATTGAGGTGACCGCAATCACCAATTGATGAAATGGTCATGGATTTGTTGGTATTATATACAGTAGAGCGAAATCTCACAGTGCTTTTGCAGGTCAAATAATTAAAACAAAACACAACACTCATTAATTTACACCAAAATCACAAATTATTATTAACACACAATCTAAATATTTTATCGACATCTTCAAGACTGATCAACACGAATAACAAGCAATTCGGAGCGAAATGATTTAAACGATGACATATCAGATATTCTGACGCACACGTTTACAATGTAAATTATGGTTATGATTAGAACACGTTATTGGGAATTATGCAGATGTAATTGTATTTCAATCATATATCATCCAACTGTAGAATTGAGGTGACCGCAATCACCAATTTTGCATAGTCTACATTTCCGCACTCAAATGGCCTACTTGCGACTGCTATTCGGTGTTCGTATATTCTGTTCTTAGCTGAGAACAAATCCCAGATGAGAAAACATTGGTGAATGCCCGAATTTTCTTAGAAACGGCATAAGTACAGTTTAAGAAGAAATGCTTCTTAAGAACTTCTTAACTTCGTTGGTGAATGAGGCCCAATGTCTTTTTCTTTTTCCGGCTTCCTCCGTGATGTTTCCCTTCGGTTTTCTCACCCCCGCCATGATATCATTGAGCTAAAAAACGCATGATATCCATAGACGCAGGAATAGTTTTAAAGTTTTAAAAGGTAAGAAATGTCAATGTATTATCTTTCTGAGTAGACTGTTTGGATGATTCAGCTTACTTTTAGTAAATCTAATTGGAGAATTAGCACCAGACATGTTTGTAAAGGTCCAAATATCGCAATGTATTGCTTTAAGCATGGCGCTAAGAAGGGCATTAAGAAGGATTCTAAGAAGACGTTCGGGAAATAATCTCTTCTTAAGGCTCCATTTTAGCTGACCTCTTCTTTAGACCCTTCTTAACTCCTTAAGAAGGTTTTTCTTCAGGAAACACGGCCATTATCATTTTATATTCAAGTCTACAGGGACCTATTGATTCCAGGCAGACACATTTATCATTGGTATTCATGCCCAAGCTATTGATGAAGTTTTCCCTCCACTCCTGAGGTGATTTGCATTTAAAATCTAATTTTTATGAAGGTCAGGAACATTTATTTCCAGATGGATAGACACTATTTTATGTATATGCTTAAGATAATATGAATCACTTAATAGATGTGTCAGTGACATTTCTAAGACTTGTTGTCATGGTAATGGTGTAATTTGGATTTGATAAATAGCCCTGGGTTTAAATGGACTAAAAATAAGGTCAGAAACAACTTGTGCATCATTAACTGTTCTCACTGTTTAATTGTCACACATGGTTCGCACTAGATAATTTATGGAGTGTCACTATAATATACTCATGGGTGTATTACCGAAGAGGCCTACCAGGCCCGGGGGCCCAAGACCTCAGTGGGACCCTAAGCCAGAGCCTCTGCATGAAGTTGCTGTTAACTTTGCAGAAGTTAGAGAGAATAGCCTAACCATTCACATTGAAGATGTCACAAGAAAGAAACCACCATGATACCTTTTAAGTGAGTGTTTATCACCTCATTATACAACGGTTAGTTCTGGTTCTTGATTCTGATTGGCTGGAAGCCGTGTTAAAATACTTTGTAACATACACCTGGGACCGCATATCATTCCATTTTCAGTATTAATGCGCCTCCCATTTGATCCAATGCATTGTAGTTGATGTACAGTATTGTTTTTGTGATTGTTCTATGATTTTGAAATACTGTATGAATGCTAAAAAAATAACCTAAATACCCACCCCCTCAAAAAAAAAAAAAAAGAATAAAAGTTCTATAAAAAAAGAAAGACATTATGCTTCCGTGCCCAATGGCCCATTGTCTTACTAGAAAGGGTGCTCAGAGAGCACAGGCATGAATGCATTTTGCTGGTGTAACTAGAGGTCGACAGATTAATCGGTTTGGCAGATTAATCGGCGCAGATATGACATTTTGAAACTAGTTACTATCGGCACATAGTATCGTCCGTTTTTGCGCCCCCAATGGTCACCCACACAACATACAAAGAGTCACGTGCCTGGAGACCTGTCAAGGTATATATATATATATATATATTTTCATATATTAAATGAAAGTTGACTTTGTATAAGACAGCTTACATTACAGTCATTTTTTTTTTTACATACAGCTGTATTCATAAATTATATTATGGAATTATGACTGCATAGACGCACGGTACTGCTGCCTAGCACTGAGCTTTTAGAGAGAACGCTCTGTTGCAAGAACTTTCAGCCAACGTTAGCTAGCTAACTTTTGCCACTCTTCATACAAAGCTAGCTATGAGGATAACGTTAATAAAAAATCTGACACCATGTGACTGTAACACAACAAAGGCTTTCTCGCGCCATCTAAATCCTTGGATGCTGGTTGGATGTTAATTCATTGCTTTCACGTCAACACTGCTTAAGTCGGGTAAACCGTAACGGTAGCATGAGCCACGTTAGCTAGGTGCTGCAATGTGGACAGCGGAGAACACGTTGGCTACAACGGAGAACGCTCACTTTAATATGTCAAACCTAATCCCAAATAGCTTGAGGCAGCCGCCTTTATTGTGTTACATTCACATGCTGTCTGATGTTTAGAGCTAGCGCTCCAAGTCAGTAGGGTATACTAAACGTAGGCCTCTCCGGGGTAAACGTTGTGTAACATTAGCCTATTTCACATCAACACCGCTTGATTTGGGCAAACCATGCATTAGCCACGTTAGGTGCTGCTGTGTGGACAGCAGAAAAACAGTAACGTTGGCTACACCGGAGAGCTCATTTTAACATGTCAAAGCTAATCCAAATGACTCGAGGCAGCCGTCTTTACTGTGTTACTGTCACATGCTGTCTGATGCTTAGAGCTAGCGCTCCTAGTCAGAAGGCTAGACTCGTGGGCTTCTCCGGGGTAAACGTTGCCTTGGAACGGCTGAGTGGCTCTGACCCGTTAATATAAACTGCTCTTTTGAGATGGCCTTCTAACGACCGGAAGTGGATATCACTCTGGCTGAACATAGATTTGTTTGAACAATCATTTTCTACATCATGACATGTAAACAGAATGTAAGGTAAAGTAATCGCATTGCAATCAAACCGTATAGCTGAGTCAGAGAAACATGCTGGGGGGTTAGACCAATCACATCATGGCTCATTTGTAAAGAGCCTCTCAGAGCCAATCGAGGACTCTCCTTACCATTGATCCCACCTACATTAGTAAAGCCTTACCGTAGTAGCCTACCTTGATGGAAATTATTATTGGGTGGAAAAACATATATGTGTGTGTGTGTGTGTTTTAATTTTAGGGAATAGTAGACAACTACTAAATTGCAGTATACATATTCTAATTCTAATATTCATGGAAAAAATAACAAAACTGTATCTCAAAAACTGAAGACTTATTTTGAAGTCTTTACTCATTTTGTACTCTCAAACTACTCAGCTCATACAGGAAAAAATACACTACCCACAATCGTACAGTGCAACAGCAATGTCTCCACCAATCAGAGACGTTTGCAGTGGAGATTGCTCCTATAAGCCAGGGTAAGCCTGGCTTACCCATACAAATCCAATTTTTGCGCCTTCTTTCAGTGAAAGCAGGCTTGAAAATCGACTTTTGGACTTAAAGGACACAGCAAATGCAAAACTCCCTTTTTCAGTGTTTTTGCATATACATTTGAGTCTCTGATGGCGCTACTAACACACAAACGATCAGGTAAGACAACCCATTAATTTTGCTGTGGGTGGCGAAATGCAGAAAACTCAACTCAATGTCAGAAGCATAGACTCATTATAATAATCCCTCCCTCGTTTGAATATCTCCGCCTACCTGCCTCACCTGGCATAAAGGTTCGCAGTGTTGCTGGCCTCGCAAGCTAGCATAATGTCTGCATACCTTAAATGCTCTGTTCTCTGGGTGTAATAACCAGCATAAATCGCTACATCGTGTCCCAACCGCAGTGGACAGAAGAGCTGAGTGGATTAAGTTTCTTTTTGATGGCAAGGTACCCGCTCAAGTTCCTAAAAGGCTGTTGGTCTGCTCACCATTTTCTGCCAGATTGCTTTGTCAACCTGGGTCAGTACAATGCAGGATTTTAAAGTCATCTCAACCTGGATGATAAAGCTATACCTACTGTTTGCGGAAATCATGCAGGAAGTGTAAGTAATTGTGCTGTTTCTCTTTGTCTAGGCTATAGCCTAGTACTAACGCTAGCTAGCTAACAACTATATGTTAGCCTCACCCCAGATACATGTAACATTAGTGAAGGACATTGGTAGGCTTATCGTTGATCTAGCGGTTAGTAAAATTGATCAAATGTTTAGATGTGGACATCATCGGATTCCCCTCGGCCAACATAATCTAGCTTTCATTGTTTGGAGTCGAATGGTGTAATGTTAGCCTGGTATAGAGCTAGCTAGGCTAACCCTGTGCAGATCATGGAAGCACAAGATCGTGTCAAGTCGGGGAGAGAACAATGGAATTTGAGTGGAGATTGTCAAGACTAGCCAGCTAACGTTATGTTTTTGTTAGATATTAATCATTTTAGTAGCATAACGTCGTCAACAGTCCTCGTTCTTTAGCCTGTCGACTGCAGTTGCCTGAGGTCCGATGGCTAGCTGCAATCATTGGACTGCTGTTAGACAGCAAATGTGAAAGTAAATGTAAGGATTCGATGTTGAATGATATTGTGTTTGTGTAACCCTAGTGTAACATTTGCCATGCTCTGGTGTGGTATGATTGCACCGCAAAACTGTTTCAGTATCGTAGCTACACTCTCTCACGCTTTCGTTCGCAATAGAATGACATCACGGAGTGGTAGTGGATGAGGGGCAGCTCATTTGCATAGGAAAAAAAAACCTCAATCCTGGCGGTTTGGAGCACAGCTCAAAATAGGCATATTGGGCTTGGTATTACACTCAATCCGACTGGTATTTTCTGGTAAAATACTCAAAGAAATGTATTGGGGACCCCAAAGACTTATTTTAAATTGTTGAAAATTTGCATTTGATGTGTCCTTTAAATGCGTCTTGTATTCTGCCATATCGCTTCATTTTCATCCGTTTTTAGCGTTTTAGTAGTGCTCCGTCGCCCCCTACAGTCCTCATGGAAATACAGTCCACGTTACGGTCCGTTGACACTGGTCTGACTAGCTTGTCATTCACTTAACTTGTAGGCCAAGTAAAAGGATTCTGGCTTACGGAAATCAAGACCAAATGAAAAATCAACCAATCAAATCAGCCCACACATACAAAATTGCAAAAAATGTCATCATCAGTCGAAATGTAACCTAATCTGTGATTTGCCAAAATGCTTAAAAGTGGGCGTAGGGTAAGCCAGCTCTCGAAGTGCTTACATTGGCATTCCCATTAACATGTTAACATTGAGACGGTTTATCAAATCAAAACTTGTCATAACTGTCCCGTCATTCATCTGGCTGTCGATCATCCGAGGAGAGCCTGGTGACGGAGGCCAGTCAATCACAGTCACGTTAGCTATCTAGCTAGCTACTGGCAGCAATCAACATGGAAAACAGAGATCTAGAACATTGTTGAAAAATGATTTCACAAAACTAGCACCAGCTCAGATGATTGATTGCTGGGATGGTGGATTGGACTAATAAATCAGAGATGAGGCATTAGATTGTGAGGGCAACCAATGTTTGAGTCCATGGCTGTGGAGCTACACTTTCACTACTCGTGACTTGGACAACATGTGATTTGGATTCAACTTGCAAAACGGCAAGAGAAGGACTCATACATTAAGTGGATTCAACGGGATTAGGTTACAAGATAAGGAGGTAGGCTTTTGTGATTAATTATGAGTTGTTAATACAGTCATGAAATGATGGAACGGATCCTCCGGGAGGGCCGCTAACTTACAGTATATCTCAACGAGCTATCTAGCTGTCTAATGGTTGTACTGTATGTAGGCTACAGTCAGAGCCGGCCTTAACCATCTGGGGGCCTGTTTCAAGAGCAATTATAAGAAGAAAAATAAAATAAAAGACCCATATTCAATGACCATTGACCCATATCACAACAGTGTGATTTCTTTTAATTAAGGCATGCTTTGTCATTACTCATTTAGTTCAAACTAATTATTTGAACTGTAATTCAGATCACACAATATGTTTATATTGTTTGAAATGTGTTTATTCAACTTCGCAGGTCGCCAGGCCATTGACTGCACGCTAGGGATGTCACGGTGGGGATTTTTCCCACCGACTTATAAACCCATGACAACACCGGTATTACCGGTAGCACCGTCTACAATAAGAGAGCGCTTGCTTTGATCTTTAACATTAGACCTTTGCCTTACATTGTATTTAAATTTGGTGTTGTAGCCTATGCCTCCACTGCTTGCCTGCAAATGCGCGATCACAGTGAGATATAAACGTTACACTCAGTCTTGTGCTTCTTTATGATCAGAATCCGTATTTTGCCATGTGGTTTTTCAACATAGCTTCTAGGAATATGCACCATGCCCGAAGCAAATTCCTAGTAGGCCTATGTTGAAAAACTACATGCCAATAAACAAATTCTGATTATAAAGAAGCACAGGACCAAGTGTAACTTGATCTTATTGTTACCTTACTCGGGTCACGCATTTGCAGACTAGCCGTGGAGACATACAACGCCAAATTTCCACAGGACTTTATGTTAGTTATGAGCGAAACGCTGCTAGACTACTAGAATAGGCGAGAGAATAGGCTGCTAGAATAAGCTTGCCAGCGAGCTTATAGCAACAGCCACTCCTCGGTGGCTAGGTTAGCTGTTAACGTTAGCTAGGCTAGCTAGCCACGAGATGCTGTAGCCATATCCCCTTCCTCTAGACTCTGCTCTGTGCTGCGTGTGCATGCGGAGGGGAAGATCAGACACTTGTTTGAGTTTGATGAGCAGGCGCTGATATGCAGAAATTAACTAAATAGGTAAATTGGTGGTGTTAAAATTATGACTGTGAATAGACGGTGTATGCCCAAACCTTATAGACTAAATTGTGCTCAATTTAGACTTTTCTTTGTTTATAGACTAGTCCGACTATTTCCGAAATTCCGACAATTTACTAGTTCATATTTTTGACACCGTCAGTCATGTTCTTAGTGAGAGGAAAGGGGTGACTATCGAATTATAGTCGGGGGCCCTAGCGAGGGCGGGGCCCGTTTCAGTTGAAACGGGTGAAACATTGCAAAGGCCGTCTACAGTAGGCCTACACTTGGAAAAGTAAAAGTCATTTATCTCTTGCACTGCCAAACACCCACTTGCTTAGCTGTAATCCTTATCAAGAGGCGAAACGGGGGCATTTTGAATTACATAAACATGGAACATCAACTTATAGCTCAGAGTTTGATTTTAGGATTGTCTAGCGCTCTCTTCCGACCGAGTTCCACAGGCCTATGTGACTGTCAATTTGCGCTGTCCCCTCTTGATTTAATCAGGTTCGAGAGCGTGCACTTGAGAAAGCAAGCGGCAGTGCCAAGTGGCAGTCCTGTTTGTTGTGTAGTGGTGCTGACTGCCCTGTCATTTGTTCTGGTTGTGTCAGTTGAAATATTGTATTCTTAATTTAGGTTTGTGCCTCTCACAGTATTGCTCTCCTTCTCTTCGTGCGACAACTGTTCCTTCGTGACTCCTGTTATTATTTCCAAGTTCATCATCATCATCATCCGCTTATCCAGGGTCGGGTCGCGGAGGCAGCAGCTCCAGCAGGGGGCCCCAGACATCCCTTTCCCTAGCAGCATCAACCAGCTCTGCCTGGGGAATCTTTAGCCGCTCACAGGCCAGTGCGGAGATGTAGTCCCGCCACCTAGTCCTGGGTCTACCCCGCGGCCTCCTCCCAGCCGGACACGCCTGGAACACCTCCCTAGGGAGGCGCCCAGGAGGCATCCTCACTAGATGCCCGAACCACCTCAACTGGCTCCTTTCGACACAAAGGAGCAGCGGCTCTACTCCGAGTCTCTCCCGGATGACTGAACTTCTCACCCGATCTCTCAGGGAGACCCCAGCCACCCTCCGGAGAAAACTCATTTCGGCCGCTTGTATCCGTGATCTCGTTCTTTCGGTCATGACCCATCCTTCATGACCATAGGTGAGGGTGGGGACGAAGATAGACCGGTAGATCGAGAGCTTTGCCTTTTGGCTCAGCTCTCTTTTCGTCACAACAGTGCGGTAAAGCGACTGCAGAACCGCACCAGCTGCTCCGATTCTCCGGCCAAACTCCCTCTCCATGGTTCCCTCACTCGTGAACAAGACCCCCAGATACTTGAACTCCTTCACTTGGGGTAAGGACTCATTTCCTACTCGGAGCGGACAGGCCACCGGTTTCCTGCTGAGAACCATGGCCTCAGATTTAGAAGTGCTTATTCTCATCCCAGCCGCTTCACACTCAGTTGCGAACCTATCCAGAGAGTGCTGGAGGTCGCAGGCAGCTGATGCCATCAGGACCACATCATCTGCAAAAAGCAGTGACGTGATCCCCAGCTCACCGAACTGCAAACCCACCCCCCCCCGGCTACGCCTCGATATCCTGTCCATGAAAATCACAAACAGGATTGGTGACAAAGCGCAGCCCTGGTGGAGGCCAACACCCACCGGAAAGGAAGACGACTTACTGCCGAGGACCCGGACACAGCTCTCGCTCTGGGTGTACAGGGATTGGATGGCCCTAAGTAGGGACCCCCTCACCCCATACTCCCGCATAACCCTCCACAAGACCTCTCGAGGGACCCGGTCGTAAGCCTTCTCCAAGTCCACAAAACACATGTAGACAGGTTGGGCAAACTCCCAAGCCCCCTCCAAGATCCTTGCGAGAGTGAAGAGCTGGTAGGTAGTTCCACGACCAGGACGAAATCCGCATTGTTCCTCTTCGATCTGAGGTTCGACTATCGGCCGGACCCTCCTTTCCAGCACCTTGGAGTAAACTTTCCCTGGGAGGCTGAGTAATGTGATGCCTCTATAATTCGCACACACCCTCTGGTCCCCTTTTTTGAATATTGGGACCACCATCCCAGTCTGCCACTCCTTTGGCACTGACCCAGACTTCCACGCAATGTTACAGAGGCGTGTCAACCAAGACAGCCCCTCTACACCCAGCGCCTTCAGCATTTCTGGACGGATCTCATCAGTCCCTGGGGCTCTGCCACTGTGGAGTTGTTTGACTACCTCAGTGACCTCCTCCAAGGACATTGACGACCCCCCATCATCTTCCCGCTCTGCCTCGATCGTAGAGGGTGGATTAGTCGGGTTCAGGAGTTCCTCAAAGTGCTCCTTCCAACGCTCAACAACCTCCTCAGTTGAGGTCAGCAGTGTCCCCTCCTTGCTGTATACAGCTTGGATGGTCCCCCGCTTTCCCTTCCTGAGGTGTCTGATGGTCTTCCAGAAACACTTTGGTGCCGACCGAAAGTCCTTCTCCATGGTTTCTCCGAACTCCTCCCACACCCGCTGCTTTGCCTTGGTCACAGCCGAAGCCGCAGCCCTCCGGGCCAGTCGATACCCTGCAACTGTTTCTGGGGTCTCCCGGGCTAACATAACCCGGAAGGCCTCCTTCTTCAGTCGGACGGCTTCCCTCACCACCGCTGTCCACCACGGTGTCCGAGGGTTACCGCCCCTTGAGGTACCTATGGCCCTCAGGCCACAGCCGCAGCTTCAGCAATGGAGGCTTTGAACACCGACCACTCATGCTCGATGTCCCCAACCTCCACAGGGATGCCTGAGAAGCTCCGCCGGAGGTGGCAATTGAAATCTCTCCGGACAGGCTCTTCCTCCAGACGTTCCCAGTTCACCCTCACTACACGCTTGGGTTTTCCAGGTCTGTCCAGAAGTTTCCCCCGCCATCGAAACCAGCTCACCACCAGATGGTGATCAGTGGACAGCTCTGCCCCTCTCTTTACCCGAGTGTCCAAAACGCATGGCCTCAGATCAGATGATACGATAACGAAATCGATCATCGACCTTCGGCCTAAGGTGTTCTGATGCCAGGTGTACTTGTGGGCATCCTTGTGTTCGAACATGGTGTTTGTTATGAACAAACTGTGACTAGCACAGAAGTCCAACAACAAAACACCACTCGGGTTCAGATCGTGGTGGCCATGCCTCCCAATCACGCCCCTCCAAGTTTCTCCATCATTGCCTACGTGTGCATTGAAGTCCCCCAGTAGGACACTGGAGTCCCCTGCAGGAGCCCCCAAAAGGACTCCACTCAGGGTCTGCAGGAAGGCTGAGTACTCTGAACTGCTTTTCGGTGCATAAGCACAAACCACAGTCAGAGTCCCCCCCCCACAGTCCTAAGGCGCAGGGAGGCGACCCTCTCGTCCACTGGGGTGAACTCCAGCACAGAGGCGCTCAGCATGGGGCTAGCTAGTATAGCCACACCTGCCTTACGCCTCATACCGTGAGCAACTCCGGAGAAGAACAGGGTCCAACCCCTATCCAGGAGTTTGGTTCCGGCGCCGGTGCTGTGCGTGAAGGTTAGCCCCACCAGGTGTAATTGGTATCGCTCCACCTCCCTCACAAGCTCCGGCTCCTTCCCCCCCAGCGAGGTCACGTTCCATGTCCCCAGAGCCAGCCTTTGCCGCCCGGTTCCGGTCCGTCGGTGCCCCCCGCCTTCACCGCCACCTAATTGGCAGCGCACCCGACCCCGACAATTCCTCCCGCGGGTGGTGGGTCCACGGGACGATGGAGGAGGAGATGGTGCTTCCACGTTGCTTATTCGGGCTAAGGCCCGGCCGGGCTCCGTGGTAAGCCCGGCCACCAGGCGCTCGCATGCGGGCCCTCCGTCTGGGCCTGGCTCCAGACGAGGGCCCCGGGCTTCCTCCGGGCCGGGTCTCTCTTCCTTTTTGGTGTTCTGTCATCAGGGTTTTTTCCTGTAACCCCAGGTAGGGGGGCTAGGGGGTACTACCACTTGCCCAAGGTGGACCCCCAGACTAGTGGAGGGAAGGAGGCGTCTTACTTCTCCATTCTAGTTTTGCAACTAGCCACTGCCGCGTAGTCACCCTTTCTCCCTCCTCCCTTCTCTTCTAGTTCACTGACCAGATGAAAGAGCTGGTCACTGCCAGGACCAAACTTACCCCCCGCCATACTCCCATTTTCTCTCCCCACAACTCCCATCGGCGTCGCCAGGCCCCTCCCCACCTTGACCCACACAATTGTCACAGTCACTGTATCCTTGATGTGTGGAGAGAAGACTTTGACCACCTCAATCTTCAATACAATCAGCACCAAGAAGCATATGCAGCAGTGAAGAGAGACCTGCAAGATGCCATGGACGAGAACCGCAGACTCAAGAAAGAGTCAAAGTTTGGGTTTGAGTCCATCAAGGGAAGTGACACGAAAGTCAACTTCTTTACTCGGCTGCCGACCTTACAGGTTTTTCTTTGGTTGTTTGAGATAGTCAAACAAAACACACTTGTACTCAGGGGTGGGTTGAGCTGGGGCGACCACCTCCTGTTTGTGCCAATGAAGCTGCGATTGGGACTCACAAATAGGGACATTGCTTTAAGATTTAATTTGCTGTGGTATCAAATGTAATTTGTGAATGGCTACCTGTGTTGTCTTCCATAATGCACCCTTTGATTATCTGGCCAACTAGATATGTCATTTGAGCTAACCAAGGTCTTTCTAGCCTAAATTTAAGAAATGTCATCCACGGTACAGGAATCTTTATAGAACGTCCTCACAACCTCAAAGTCCGTGCTGAAACCTGGTCAAACTACAAAAGTCAAAATACCATGAAATATCTGATAGGAATCACCCCAGTGGGAGCAAAATCTTATCTGTCACAAGGTTGGGGGGGTCGAGCTTTATAAATAAATGATTGAATGTTACTACTGTGTGTTTTTAGTGAATATAAATAAATGATTGAATGTTACTACTGTGTGTTTTTAGTGAATATATATATATATATATATATATATATATATATATATATATATATATGTAGTAACCGTTGTAGAAAAGCAATTGACCACTTGAGGCAGTGGGCTAGAGACACAGGGTCTGCACTGGTGGGGGCAGGTGAGTGGCACGGAGAGAGGTACACTGTCCACGACCAGCTCTGACCCGAGGGGGCGGAGTCTTGCCATCACGCCACTATCCACACCAAGGATCCCACAACTCAGCCCCTGAGTGGGCTAGAGACCTACGGTCTTCGCCAGTGGGTACAAGGAGATTGCCCAGAGGTCACTGTACTGCGCTCAATCAGCTCTGACCCAAGCGGGTGGAGTCTCACCACCACACCACTATCCATGCCATGAACTCCACAACTCGGCCCCTGAGCAGGCTAGAGACGCATTGTTTTCACCAGTGGGTGTATGGAGATTGCCCGGAAGTAACTGCACTACACCCGAACCGCTCTGACGCGAGGGGGCGGCCCTCCGCCACTCCGAAATACCTGCATTCCGAAGGTCCGCATTCCGTAAATTACCTGATGTGAGGAAATAAGTATATCTGGGAAAGTAGCCTTACATAGAAGATAAGTATTGTGGTGAATTATGCCATATAACATCTATGGACCACACTGTTTCGATGCCATTGTTTTGCAGACTGGACCGGAAAATCACTGACTATAGCCTACTGTCAGGTCTCTGGGACATAGGCGACTCAGTTTTCGGAGTGGCAGACCTATTTTAATTTTTGGAATAGTGGACCCTTTCCAATAAAGAGAAAGGACCGCGATTCCGATGAATTGAGGTCTTATTTTCGGAGTAGCGGACCCTTTCCAAAAAAGAGAATGGAGGTCAATCATCGGAATGGGGAACCTTCGGAAAGGCGTTCGGTTCCCTGGTCACCTAGCAGGAGTATAATCTACCAGAGTGATTTTCATGAAACTTAGTGGAGGGGTATACTGTAGTATGGGCCAAGTAAGAACACATTCAATTTAGGTGAGGATCAGAATCATTGGTTGGATACACAAATTAAAAGAAAACATTTGCCATACTTGGACCGGCTTCCTTCAATTTATACCTACTTCTTCTGCATACTTACTATACCGCCGGTGGTAACGTACAGTACCTCTGCATCAGTCTAGAAATGCGAAGGCCCGGGTTCGATTCTACCCGGGTACATCTACAGTAAGTAGGCTGAGGTTTTTTCCCCTTGAGCAGGGGTGTCAAGCTCTAGCCCACGGGCCAAATTTATATTATATTTGGCCCGCGAGGCAATACCAAATGACTACTAGAGCTGGCCCGCCAGTATTATACAGCGCATTCACCGCTAATACTACAAATCCCATAATGCTCTGCTGTTGTTTTGGCGCGTCAATCAAGACAGGACCCAGAAATGCCCTCTCTTCTGTGACAGTAGTCATAGCAATCTCATACTACAACTGTAACCGTGTTACCCCTTCTTAAAAATGGCGAAAAGAAAGGCAGAAAACAGAAGCTTTACGTTATGTAACGTCTCACTGTGATAGAGACACCTGTGTTGACCTAGCCGGCCGCTGTGTTTGCTCTGTTCCTGTTCATTCAATCCTGTCTGCCTTCTTGCCGGCCTGTCTGTCTGCCTGGCTGTCTGTCTGCATGCCGGCTGTCTGTCTGTAGGACAGTCAGGGTTTTACAAGCTTCTCTACTGAGCATATGGAGCACCAACACTTGTGTCTGAGGGCGTATTCACATATGTTAGTGCACACCATTGATGCGCACCAAAAGCGAAAGTGATAAGTGCATATTCAATGTTAAAGCAAAACTTGTTTGGGTCCATATTAAAATTTTCATTTCTTCAATGTTGGCCCGCGACTTTGTTCAAGTTTAAAATTTTGGCCCACTGTGTATTTGAGTTTGACACCCCTGCCCTTGAGTGTCAGGTTTCACTAACTACAGTATGTGTTCTTTTTAATTGGAGTGTTGATGCAAACGGGGAAAAAAACTATTATCCGTCACATAGCAGGATTATACAAAAACTACCAGAGCGATTGGAACATCCCACAAACTATTTTCTACTAAATGCACTCTGATATCATATGACAGGGACAGTCAAACCGTGCTGCTTTCTTATCTATTCATTTTTATCAACTTACACATTCATGTGCGTAAACCTGTGCTCTGACCACCCTTTATAGTCTTTACTTTTAGGCTTATGCATTGCCTGGTGGACGAGTGGTTAAGGCGTTTCATGATTTTCGTCGCGGTGAAAGATGAAGATGTAGATTTTTTTCTTTAGAAAACGTTGGCTCTTACAATGAGGAATCAAGTCAGCTTTATATATCATCTTAGATATCAAGTTTATTTATTTGCTGTTTAAGCAACCAATATTATCTTATGTTTCTATACATGTAAAACTAAATAATATCCGAGGATTGCTCTACCCCTCCCAGAGGCATGGACACTGGGCTAGTGCCCTTCTACCCCTCCCAGAGGCATGGACACTGGGCTAGCATACTCTTCAATGGTGCAAGTGTGCTATATACTGAGGAGTGAGTTTAACCATTTCAACTCGATTACACCAACAAAATGCATTAATGGGTGGAGCCCTGTGCTCTCTGAGAACCCTTTCTAGTTTTTACATGGTTTACATTCAGTGCTTTCTTTTTCCAATTGACCTTCGCCAAAATTGATTGAGCCATGTCCCATCCTGTTGCCAGCAGCAGCAGCAATATTGCTCGGCAATATTTCAGCAATATTGCCAATAACATTGCCCTGTGTATCACCACCCTTATAGATATAGCTCTAATATAACATAACTCTCATAACTGTCCTGCACAATATGATATTGCATGGCAGAAACAAGGGACCATATCCTTCATCAGCATATAGCATAAATACTATAATACTTCAATAGAGAAAAATTCAAGCCACAAATACCTTCCTGAATGAAGAGTCCCTGGTATTTTGGAGACTACTCAGGTTTCTCTGGGCTAAGAACAGCATCAACACATGAATCACAGCACAGTGATTGGTTGTCACCTACAGCCCTGTGCAGCTGTGGCCCAATGACATGAAGGATGTAATCGCCCCACTTTGGCAATCAGTCTAATAATCCATTTACAAACTCAAGTACCCCCCTCCTAATCCTTTACTCCCCTCCCAATCCAGTCATTTAAACAGGGCCCATCACAGCTTTTAATTATGTTTGATATTGAAATACTAACCCTCCCTGCAGGCATTCGTCCCACATTCATTTTCAGAATTGGTTGTAGAAGTATTGGCATGAAGGTTATTTTCTGAAAACTGTAGTTCTTATTTTTGTTTCATAGTCAATGTTGATGTAATGTGATGAATAATGTATGGCCTATATATATATTGCATCTGCACTGTCTAGGAGGTTATTTAAGCAATTGACCACGAGAGGCAGTGGGTTACACGGGATTTTACCACAGCTACGTAGCGTTGTTTGGAGGGCCTAAAACCCCCGTAGCTGTGGTAAAATCCTGTGTAACCCACTGCCTCTCGTGGTCAATTGCTTTTCTACAACGGTTACTATATATTCACAAAAAACACTCTGTAGTAACATTCATACATTTATTTACCGATCATTCTTATTATTTTAGTATTTACAAAATCTTCCGCGATAGGCTATGGTTCTGAATTAAATGGTTGCCAGGCAACATAGGCTATCTCGCCTATTTGGGTTGACCTTGTTCACATAAGGCATAATTCGGGTGGTTCACGTTTATTTGAATATATCCAGCTATGGTGCAGTTATTAAAACAGTTCTCCAGAGCACTCGTTTTTGCTGGTAGGGGTGTAGAAGTGTTGGAGTTGATGATGAGTGATTGATGACTCATGAGTGCGTTTTTGTAATAGGATACGAAAAAGGCGAGGTTGCTGCGAGTGGTTGCTATGCAAAGCATAGCCTACCGCTTGATCTTATCAATGGCCTCGTCAATGAGATTGACGGTGCATTAATACTTATTGTTATGCAGTCGCAGCCGTGAGTTACAGAGTATTTTACCACGGTTGCTAGCCAATCAGAATCAAGTATCCAAACTCTCCGTTGTAGAAATGGATTATATACATACTCTATATACCCCATACGCTTGGTGTTGTTGTAGAGAGGTTTCCTAAATAATCGTGGAACACGAAATGAGCTGCAATAATCTCCACAGGCAAAAACAGACTTTAGTGGGGGAGGTTTAATAAGTGGCAATGAGAATGACATCAGTGTGTGTTTGTAGACAGGGGAGAAACACCATTAATTGTTAGCAGATCCTCAACAGGGTCGTAGGTTCATGGAGTTGGAAAGGGCCCCCGGTGGGCTGATGGGTAATCTAACATGACAAAATGTTATCAAGAGGTTACAGTTGGCATTTTCCCCTGCTGCCTCAGCTCCACTCAGCCATTGCAAGATACAATACACAGATTGTTCTTTCATTGTGCATGTCTCGTTCTTCTTAGCATCAATGTAACACAATACAGAGACAGGGAGGGAGGGAGAGAGAGAGATCAATGTACAGTAAAGACAGGGAGCAGTCAAAAGGAGAGGGCAGAAAGGTGGAAGAAAATGACTGATTCAGTAGGCCTACAGCTCCACTGCACTGCTTTTGTATTGCCTTAGCATGCAACATATCTTATTTATTAAACCATCTACTAGGAAATTACTGACATTTAATCACAATAACATTTTATGCATTGCTTCTCCCTGGCTTGTTTTTGGATGTATCAATTGTGGCTATATACAGTATCAGCAGATTTAAAATATCTGTGTGATGTTGATGGAAAATTATAATTTAGTTGATGAATTAATTATGCTTGTCTCCTGTCAGAGGTCTATTAATTACTTATTGATTTTTTATTTTTTTTTTATAAAATGAGTGTGCATAGTTTTTAATTTTTGCTCACCATGCAGCAGGGGGAAATGTAGAACCTGACCAAGATTAAAAATACTTCAATTCTGACTGGAGGACCAGAGCCCTGAGTCATTGAATCCACATTTTTGTAAGAGATTGTTGGACCTGTTCCAATACCAACAGTCAATTGATATACAGTCATGACCTGCTATTGCAGTTTGAGTTACTTTTTGACTGCTGTTAAATGGAAGAGGACTGAATAATAAGTAGGACCTTAAAGGAGAATGCTTGTTTTTGACAACCTGGACCTTATCTCCTAGGTTCACTTGCTGTTGTGTTGTGTGAGAGTTGTTTGTGTGAATTTTTTCCCCCCACACTGTGCTTGAGTGCTAGACTGTCCTTGTGTACTGTCCTCCCTTTTTGTGCAATCTTTCCTCTCCCTTTCTTTCTGCCCTCGGGCTGCGCTCCGGGCCAGTGTAACAACTGGATGGGGAGCGCATTACAAATGCAGTATCTATACCTATACCTATTTAGGGCATATTATAAGACGCTTGACTTACCGAGATAACTTTGGTGTAATTCGGAGGCCTGTAGAAGAAATTTTAAATCCAGCGCAAGCCAAGTATATTGGCGGCGGATGGGGCACTGAGAATGCAGCTTCTAAAAAATATATTTTCTGCCGCGAAACGGTTGTTTTCATCAATCTGTCTTTATGAATCGCTAGTTGTGCTTGCATAGAGTGAGGGCTTGTTGTGGTTTTTCACATGCCTCTGTAATATGATCTTTAGAAACGTCTTTAGAAACGAAATAGCTACCCCACTTGCTCCAGCACGCATGCGCACATAGCGTAGAGAATGTGAGCTGCGAGTGTAGCCTACAGACAGAATAGCCAGTATGCACGCTGTGCGCATGCGTTCTCAGTGCCCCGTCCACCGCCATTACATGGATATACTAATATATCCTAATAGTAATTAGATAATAATGTAGATTTTTTTTTTCTTGAGTTATTCTTCACTGCATTGATTACAATTGCTGAGAAATAGTCTCTACTACCTTAGTGAGAGTTGTATTTTTCATGAGCAGGCTGAGTAGCTGATATGATTTCAGATCAAAATAGGAAACTTTGTTAAGCGTATGGAGATGCAGTGACTGGAGGAAGAAAAAAGAAAATACTTACAAAGACATAGGTTGGAGGTGGTGGAATGTATAAAAGCATTGTGCTTGAAAGGAAAGGGTCGTGGATTTGATCCCAGCAAAGTACAACCAATTTTGTGCTACAGTACTGCATTTTGTTGTAGTACATCTAACCTAGTCCTAACCCTTAACCTAACCACACACACAAATGGAATACTAAGCTTAATTGACACTTAATCAACACTGAAAACCTGTATGCCATGTTGGTAAATGTATAGCCTATATATATGTCCTGTCAAAAGAGCCTTAGCACCCTCCAAGCTGACTCAGGTCCTCAGTCTTCATCCAGACAGGAAATGAATTGTGACTGGTGCCAGTGCGATGTGCCATTATACTTATTGAGCAGCCTGAAGGCGGCTTGTAAGAAGGACCTGCAGAAGCACTCCATCGAGCACTGTGGCAGAATCAGGCTGTGACTGAAGGTGCTCCTCTGCCTGACCAGAGTGTCAAGTAAAGGATGGGAGACAATGTCCATGATGGCTAGCAATTTGTCCAGCATACATCTCTCCCTGCAACCACTTTCACCAGTCCAGGCAGACCCCCAGGACAGAGTAGGGATGTAACGGTATGAAAATGTCATTTCACGATTATAGTGACCAAAATGACCACTGTAATATGGAAGGGCTCCAGTGAGGTCTTTGGCATTTTTGGATGTGGGTGCGTGAGCTGCCTGTTTTTTAAACACTTGCTCGTGTGTCTGTGTCACTGTCGATGAGGAAAGACCACCAGTAGCTTCGCTGTATCTTAGATCTATCTTGTATCACTGGGTTTGCCTGCCTTGGTTTAAGTGGACACTCCTGTCACTCCGTGTGTGCGTGTGTTTCGGCATTGACACCACATCACCGTGTGCTGTGTGCAACCACTGTGTGATAATAAAAGTTGTTTGTTGTTTTTGCCTGATGACGCCCACTCTGTAAACAAGGGAAAAACAAATGTCTTGTTTATTTTTAGGGGCCAAGCACCGAACACTGCAATTATAATTGTTAGTGTTATTATTATTATTATTCATCTGCAATGGGAGTCTATGGCAGGCCCTACAGCCGATTGGTCGCTTTTTATGAAACTTTGCAGGATGGTAGAGGCTTGTGCCCCGAAGCCATGGAACAAGTCTCCCAACGATTGGCCAAAAGGGGGCGCTATAGCAGCCATTTGAAATGGCAAACTTTGAACAGGCATATCTCAAGGCCCCGTTTGACCTACAGACATGAAACTTTGCACACATGTTTCTCCTCATGATGAACAAATTTGCCTCAAGGACCCATAACTTCCGGTTACATAGATTTGCCACCTTTTGGAATTTTTGGAAAAACGCTTAAAGCTCAATGATATAACTTTTTTATAGTTCAATATTCACCTTTACTTGCTATTAGTTTATGAATTGGCCTTAGCAAGACCCCCAAAATCATTTTCGTGACATGAGACTGCATGAGACCCTGTGAATTTATTATTTTAGAATTTCGATGTACTGGCTAGTACACTGGCGGAAAATCTTGTGGTGGAAAAGGCATTGACATGTTTTTCACAATATAAGGAAGACAACAAACATTTCGTCCGGCGAAACGAAATCTACATGCACATAAAAGAAAGAAGACCTGCGGGTAGGTTCACCCCGCCACCTCTACTTCTCAGGTTGCTCCTCTGGTCTGGGACGCCCCGGCAACGGCTCTCATGGACCCACAAAGTTCTCTCAGCTACTCTGGCAGCCGTCTGCGTGGTGAGTTGAATCTGGTACGGCCCCAGGTCGTGGATCAGGACCCAATCCCCAGGCTTGATGTGATGCAGGAACCCCTCTTTCTTCAGGAATGGTTATCAGCAGTCTGTTGAAGATATTATCAGAAACATCGTTAAGTGCAAGTCACATTCTATCATCTCCTCTTCCTGGCAGGAGACTGATCCTGCTTTGGGGAAACGGTGTTAGTCACAGTCAGGAATACTCAAACAGGGTGCATTGGTCAGTCTCTGTTTAATCGTTGTTAGAGCCAGTCGGGCTCGTCAGTCCATGTAGTTTGTCAGTGGGGACCTAGCTTTTGTCCATTTATCAAATCGGACAGTAGCAGGGATCTAGGCTCTGCAGTAGCCTACAGTCCCAAGCAGTGACATCAGGGGCAGTGTAAGAATTACTTTAACACGCCCAGTCCCCAGTCGTGATCAAGGTAATTGACCTGTTCACGCACCAATTGGATTTTGCTCTTAGAATTTCTGTGGCCGTTTCATGAAATAAAAAAAACAACCCTTCTCGTCTCATCAATAAAACAACGCCCTCTAAGGGTGAAAACGAAAATTCCCTGAAGTCAGGGTGAACAGCGATGGGGGGGAAAATGCATTACTTAAATAAAACACTAAAATGAAATTGCTTAATTTACAATTAACAAAATATCAATTATCTAAAACTTCCCTCTTCTGCGTTTGAGGACAGAGAGTATTGGGCACGCTTCGGACGAAATGGTCACTTGGGTCTGACAATCTTCCCTATGTCATACTTATCTGTTGCCCACGGTGAGTCGGGCGACATGGCGTTGGCCCTGCATCCCACGAACCACAGGTGTCACCCATCTGTAGGGAAGCAGGCCGGTAATCTCCACCTCCAGTCCCGTGCCTGTCTCCTGGTTCTGACAGGTTTGGCATTCATCCGTCACTCCCGGAACGACAGTTGTCTGTAAAAACAACATAAACATTTTAAAAAAAAAAAAACAATTGGGTTGTTAGGCGGTGCTGTATGAAGATTAAGACACTGGCAAATATTATCGATTCTCCCACCATCATGCACAAACCTTACCGCTCAGCTACATCTGTCTTGTCCTTTTTATTCATCTTAAAAAATGGGTCTTTCTTGGCTAGTTAAAATCTCCCTTGTGGGTTGTTCAAGGAACTCCAGCAGGTGATATATCAAACACAACTATGCTTGAACTTTTCCATTTGCCAGCTTGTGCTTCTCATTATTATCTTTGGGGGAGTTGCTTGTGCACTGGAGGGATTCTTTATTGGGAATTAGCCGCTGGATTGTATTCAGACATAATGTAGGCTGGTAGCCTACTGTCAAGGATCACAGCCGACTGATGCACTTTCCCTTCCCGCAACGGAGGGTTATCAGCCGGACTGGTGTTCCGTCTCTTATCGCTAACCATCATGATGCAGTTAGCCAGCTAACGTTACGATAATTGCGGTAGCACTAGCTGTTTTGCTGCGAGTTTGAGTTTGTCTCATTAAAATGGATCCTGGTCAAGGTTGGAGTCCAGATGAGTCTACTCTCAATTTGGTCGGACGAAAATATTCAAGCACAAACAGGACATGACGTTCGATTGGCAGCTGGACAGTCGATCGGATCTCAAATGGATCGGGTTGAAGATACTCGAAACGCATATTAATGCCAGGTGTAAATCTAATCAGGCTAAATCAGTATCTAGATACAACCTCGATACGAGACGCATTTTAATGCAAGGTATAAATGCTGAACCATATTCTGGATTTTCAAGGTACTGTTTTTGGATCAAGCCGAATTCAACACACCCATCCAATGGCATCCTTTTCATCGTATTGGATTGTCCACCATATTGGATTTCATGAAAAAGTAAAAAAAAAAACGTCCTGGATGTATTGGGCCTAAAATTATTTGAATACAGTAATACGATTACAACGTGGATAGCGTCAGCAAAATTGGCACATTCATAATGCAGTCACTGATTAGACCAGGGTTTCCCAACCTGGAGTCTGGGCCAATGATGTCACGAGGTGCGCCAAGCCTCAGACAATTTGAGACCTTAATATCATATTTAGCTAGACAAATATTTGTTAAAGAATCATGACATGGACATATCCCACAGCAATTTTAATGAAATACATGATTATGTCTGATAGGACCAAAAAGTCTTGTCTCTACTGCACTACCATAATACCATATACTTAACCCTAACTTACACCTGAATTTGCACCCCCCCACTAATGTTAGAAATAATCACTCCTCATAACTTAAAGCAGCTAATTACACAGATGTAGCCTAATGTTATGCAAGTCAAGTCACCGTTTACACTGCACATATTACGATTTGAGGGTGGTGACATGCACTGGTTATGCGACCAGCCACAGGTTTGGTAAAGCCAATGTGATGTACTGTAAAATGAAGACTTTCTGCAAACTGGCCAAATCACTGTTTAGGCTGTGCTCACTAACGTACATACATCTGCCCCTAAGTGTCTAAATTAGGCCAATGTTACCAAGAATAGAAACAGAAAAAAGAGGGTGTTGTTTTCAAGGCGATACAAAGGTTTATTGGCCCACATAACAATCTTGGTATGTCATCTGTAGTTGATTATGCAATTTGCGTATGGATATAAATTTATTTATTTGAGTACTTTGAGTAAATATTGATAAAACAGTACATCAATAGACATCAATAGTCTTTTGCTTCTTTTTGTTCTCTTACATGACTCAAATGCATACATTTTGCTTTGCCTTCATGGGAACTGTTATTCAAGTACAATGAGACAAAACAAAACACGTTTCTCATATTAGATACCCCGGTTGTTAAGGAAGCAAGGAGAACATATTGGTCCTCCAACCAAAAACACACTTGGCAATAAGGTTATTGATGTTTTGCAATAATGCAATGCTGTAAGAACAGTAGGTGTTGGATGAGCATGAGGGACCTTAATGCCATTTTCACACATTTAATTGCATACAGTTATATCAGAGCTTGCTATGGTCCTGTATGATCAAGTTAATGGTCTTGGGGGAAGTGTGAGGAGAGGATGTGTTGGAGCAGATGAGCACAGTGGTACCATGCTCTTATGACAATGTAGAGCTGCCTGAAACGTAGACATTCAAATAGCCCCCTCAGATACAACAATGACCTCCAGGCCTAATGGTCAATGAGCTTAAGGAGTGGAACGCCAGTGGTTGAACGAACCAATGTATAAAAAAAGTAGTGCATCATAATTGCAATTTATGAGCAACTAGTTTTGACACAGCTGGGGTCAGCTGAATGGGTAATCTTTGGCTATGTTCTCTGATCTAGCTAGCTAGATAGGACAGAACCGACAACAGTAATCTAACCAGGTCCATCCCTGAGGACCAGTCTACAGAGGCATGGCTGGCGGCAGCCTGGAAGCAGGAGTGGGAGTCGGCCGGGCCTACACGCATCCACCGTTACATCCAGGACCCGGGAGGCGGTATTCAAGGAGAGGAACTGCCGCGCCGGAAATGGACCCTGCTGAACCGCCTGCGAACTGGGGTCGGACGCTACAGAGCAACAATGAGGAAGTGGGGCCTGGCAGACGGAGCAACGTGTGAGTGTGGGGAGCCGGAGCAGACAGCTGAGCACATAATCACCGCCTGTCCCCTGTATAAACCACCCTCGGAGGCTGGCCTCTTCGATGTGGGACCTGAGACGAGGGCGTGGCTATACGCTACTGAGCTGGACATCTGATGATGACACACGAAAGAAGAAGAGAAGTAATCTAACCCAGATAAAACACAGATCTCGCTGACATCGGCCTAAGATCAAACGTCACATTCTACTCTATAAAGTCAGACAAGCATCGGCCCATAGTCAGATTTTTTTTCATCATTTCTGTGCTCTATTTCAAACGTAGCAGGTCAGCCCACTGTCTGTTTCAGTCAGCAAGCATTAAGCTATACTGTACTATTGCAATAGGCTAATTATTCGGCTGAGTGAAATTGACAGTGTTGGGCAAGTTACTTAATAAAAGTAATCGAGTAAAGTTACTGATTACTTTCCCCAAACTGTATTTGATTACTTTACTAATTACTCTTGGTGAAAAGTAATCACTTTTGAGTTACTTTCTAAAACCAGGGCCGCGTTTCCCAGTTACGATGTACCTTAGTGATCTACGAAGGTTCTTAATGTTTACCTTAGCGAAGGGGCTAAGAGTGTGAGAATGAGTGCTTCCCAGACTATTCCTTATGGCCTGTACAGACTACACACATTCAGCCCGATTTTGTGTCGATTTTTTATCGCCGACAAAGTGTCCAGCGTTGGGCCCGATTATGAACGTCCGGAGTGACAAAAAGCCTTGTAGTGTGACATAATCGAAGATCAGCGATTTGGCGTCTGGGACGACACCCCGATGAAAAGTCTAGCATGTCAGAATTGTTTGTATTTTCCTGCATAGTCTGACATTTCCTGCGACTATGCATACGACGTACCTTGACGTTGACCAATAGGATGACAGTGTTGTTTACATCCGTTACCTCCTGTCCTCATTGTGACACCCAGGAATGGTTCCTCAATCGTTTTTCCTTTATTTTATTGTTCTTCTTTGACTCAACAGAGACACAACACAACAGCAGAATCCCACTCCCCTTCGCATTTAGTTCAATCTGCGCTCTTCTTCTGACAAGTGTTTATAGTTTCTTTATAAACATCTGATATACTCTATGTTTAGATTCTGCCTATTGACACTGGCTACATGCCTAGTACCAGCTGGGCACTCTCTGGAAGTGAGTATATCACGTGGACCTACAAGACTTGCACCTGTATGGTGCTGCTGCAATTTTTTTAAAATTATTATTATTTCTTTTTTATTGCTGTGTGTCTTCCTGTATAAGCCCTAGCCCATTGTAGCTACATACAATGTTTTATTCATTCAGCAGTTGAATAGCCCTGCCTACTCTGGTCTGGTTAAATAATACAACCCAATACAAGGCGCGCTACATACCGCACAAGCAGGCTAGTCCCGTGAAAAAAGCACACAGCTCTCGCTAAATAATAATTCTCATAGAACTACTATACACTCTGTAGCATTCAAAACCGATTGGCATTGTATAGAAATCTTCAATTTGTTATGCTAGGGAGCCTATCATCATGTACTGATGGGCTGCAAATCATTCACCCAGTTACTATGTTTTGTTTTTTACTGCTCAGGATCATGACCAATTTCTGGGCTGGGTGGCTTGGAACAGATGTTTTGCCTGAGAGGGTTGACTAATTATTATTAGTTAACAGTTATTAAGCTTTTGTACAGCATGGTCTGGTGTGTATGCACTGAATGTGTGATTGTACAGAATATGTCCATGGACACTTATTAGGAGGTAATGTTCCAGACTGTCCTGGACACATTTCTTTTTTTTTTTGCAGATGTCAGACCCTGCATATTATTACTTGCATGACATTATGCCAAGTCAGGTACTATATTTCCAGCGCCAGGTGTTGCAGCCTACTGTACCTCAGCATGCTTTTGGCTCACATTTGGTTTTGTGTCTGCAGTATATGGCTACAGCAAAAGCTGTATTTATATAAAGTGAAAATGCGTTTGTAGATCATGTGTTGATTCAAGGCAGTAATAATCTATCGATCTACACAGTGTAGAAGGGAAGAACTCTGAGCTGAGAGTTAGTTACCACTGAGGTACTACCCGTTCCTCTACTCACACTATGGTATCCTTCCGCCTACCATCTCTTGTTATTTAGTATGTTCCTAGGCTGCTTTGAAGTGTGGCTGGGGGCTGCTTTATCAGCAACAGTATTCCCCTCCCAACAGCTGAGCTGCTAGAGAGGGCAAAGAGAGAGGCAGAGAAAGAGAGAGAGAGGAGGAGGATGGAGAGGCTCTCTGGGACAATGGCTACTGTCAGGTCCTCACCCAAAGAGGGATATTAGACCACTTTCAGGATGAGGTGGAGAGGAAAGACATTAATCCACCCTGGGAATCCAACGGCCAGCTTGATAGAAATGTCAAAGTTGTCCTTCTACTTAAGAAAAAAACTTTTTTTCCTCTTGCAGAGAACAATGGGCCTCATTCACCAACGAAGTAAAGACGTTCTTAAGAAGCATTTCTTCTTAAACTGTACTTACGCCGTTTCTAAGAAAATTCTGGCATTCACCAATGGTTTCTCATCTGGGATTTATTCTCAGCTAAGAACAGAATATACGAACACTGAATAGCAGTCGCAAGTAGGCCATTTGAGTGCGGAAATGTAGACTGAAAAATTGGTGATTGCGGTCACCTCAATTCTACAGTTGGATGATATATGATTGAAATACAATTATATTTGCATAATTCCCAATAACGTGTCCTATTCATAACCATATTTTTTTCCATTGTAAACGTGTGCGTCAGAATATCTGATATGTCATCGTTTAAATCATTTCGCTCCGAATTGCTTGTTATTCGTGTTGTTGTTATTGTTGATCAGTCTTGAAGATGTCGATAAAATATTTAGATTGTGTGTTAATAATAATTTGTGATTTCGGTGTAAATTAATGAGTGTTGTGTTTTGTTTTAATTCTTTGACCGTTCTGCAAAAGCACTGTGAGATTTCACTGTATAGGCCTACATATAATAGCCTACCAACAAATCCATGACCATTTCATCATTTGGTGATTGCGGTCACCTCAATTCTACAGTTGGATCTGTGTTAGTGCGCTAGATGGAGAGTGCTGCGGAGAGGGGGTTGTAGTCCGTGTCCCTGGTGTCTGTATCCATATCGCCAGCGGCGCGCACACCCAACAGTGCTGTTGTCACTATTATGGCACCAACGCGCTGGTCGAACTCGGACAACGGTGGGCATGCCGGCCCCCCTCCAGTAGCCTGCATCATCTCCTCAAGATTAAACATTCACGACTCCTTTATTTGTCACATGCAGCCTAATGTCCAGTCACAGTGAAATGTTGCTGCCGGTTCCAAGGTTATGGTCATTAGGCTACAGATGAAACTCTAATACTCAATTTACAAATGACACAATAAGGACCATTTCTATACAGTATCTAGATAAGATCAGATAAGTAGGGTACCTCTTTTGTCAACTGCTAGCGTTGACAGCTGTGTAGGCTATATAGCCTACATTTTTGTAGACTGTAGGCTTAAATATTGTATTCTATCACGTTGACATTTTGCACTGTTCTGCCTCGCTATGTTTATGCACCAAGGCAAATTTGTCATAGTAGGAGGCCTACTTGGCTGAATTAAAATCAGATTTTGATTGCCTATGCTGGATTCGAAACGCACCTGACACAACCCCACCTAAACCATTATGCTATCGAAAAGCTGGCGAGTCGTGTGCGCGAATGGCTGGTATGCATTCAGAGAAGTGACATCCTTATATGGGGCTGGCGGGGAGTTTACCTATGCTAATTCATGTGAGCGGCCACAAGCTTTGAACTTGAGAAACCACGAGATTCGCAGGCAGGTGCGAACTCTTCCAGCGGTTTACGAACACGTCGTGAATTAGACGGGAGCTTTCCTTAGAACCTTTCTTAGGAAGAAATTTAAGAACAGAACTTAAATATTGGTGAATGAGGCCCAATCTCTTTCATAATGATACAGTATAATGCCCTGCTGTGTAAAGCACACTTCTTACACCACTGTGTCTTATGGTAACATAACAGGTTTTGGAGCATATGAGCACATCTAAATGCATGAACAATGGTGCACTTTTATGACTGTAAATTAGTGTTTGGCTGCGAGTGCGTGTGTGTGTGTGTGTGTGTGTGTGGGTCAACCCAGCTGTGTGTGTGTTTGCAACTCAGTTGTGTGTGTGTTTGTTTGTTTGTATGCGGTGTGAGTCACTAGACAGTTTCATAGTTCATGAGGTTCTCTTTAGCACAGTCAGCAGTATGCTGATGCTTTCCACCCTGCCCCGATAACTGCACGTTGAGATCACATTCCACGGCTAACTCTGAATTGCTATAGAAAGCCAGTGGTGTTGTCATGCCAAATAGTGTCCGGACACTATTTGGAATGACAGTGTCATATTGTAGGCACTAACGGATGCTAACTCTCCTCCAGTTTGTTGCAGAGAATCGCGTTCATTCATGGTAATTTTCCAAAATAGCGTTACGTATAGCTGCTGCGCAGCAATGAGTTGGAGCTGGGCATTTTGCAGAGGAAGAGGGAGGAAGAAGAGGAGGAGACAAATCACAAATACATGAGGGTCTCTGCTGGGATCCTCATTATTTAGAACTTCTCAAATTAAAAATATCTGCCTGAAATCCACACAGTACAATGCCTGAGTAGGCATTTATTATGCATCACCCAGGGCTTGAACCCACAATCCCAAGGGAAAGTAATGTTCTTGTTGACCTACCTGCCTAGTGAGAAGCTGGCAATTTGTAGTAATGGGCGAAAATGAATGAACAAATATTTTTGAACGACTCTTATTAGTGTCCAATACGCACTGTACAATCTGTCGAACGTCCGAGTACTACTGCCCAACCCACTCCCTGCTTGCTGCTCTGCTCTAAGCTTGTGACTCCTCTCTGCTGGCTTTAGTAGCCTAGAATCTGCCTGGCTGGCATCTCTGAACGAGAACCAAACAAACAAAAAAGTAGCTAGATTTGTCGCTAGTCGCTTTTCATGAAATAAGTCGCCAGGGGGGTCTGGGAAGTCGCTAAGTTGGCATCACTGGGTGGGGCAGTTAGATGTTAGGTTGAGGACCTCGTTAGGGGAGAGGGGAGAAAAGTGGGATAAGGTGGAACGAGGAGAGGGGGGGGGGGGCGGAGAGGGTGGGGAGGTGAGGTTGGTGCACAAAGCGTTGACCGGGGGATGGGGGAAAGAGGATCTGATATTGTTAATGTAACTTTCTTGTCAAGGAAGTTGACAAAATCGTCTGGGAAAAGGGAGGAGTTGAGAGTAGGAGGTGGGGGCTGGACAAGCCCCCAGGATTCGAAATCTAAAGTGAAGGCCTATTGAACCGCGCCATCTTGGCTAGATTTGTAGTCATTCTGCTATTTCCGGTGACTTTTGTACTTGCGCAGTTGTGCTTTTCTGTCCTACGCGCGTCCACGCACGTTCCCGGCTCTCCCCGCTTTGATTTAGCAATGAAAACCGGCTTGCATATTAAACTGTTTTTGTCAAATATATCCATTGGAGAAATTATTTTTTCATCCAGGCATCTTAGTTTTAACAGGTTAAATATAACTGAACATGTTTTGTTTGCTAGTAGATGGTATTCATTCCGTTCGCGATAACGTTATTGCAGCCAGGCTAAATTCCTCCAGGGAGCCAGTGACCGGCGAGTTGAAGAGCTTCACTCCCCGCCAGCAGGAGCTTTGGCCGCTGCTACCGCATCTCGGATAACACGCTGAGTTCGTGGCTGCTATTTCACATTCGCCCTTGATCAATCCCAATACCGATCCATGGTAATAATGAATCAATCGTTCAGATCGGCAGTGCTGCATGCATGTTACAACATCATTGTTAGCTTTATTAACATAACCATAGACTGAAACCATAAACATTTATCTCTCTAACGTTAGGCTATCCATCTTACACCAGTCGGCCATTCGATAGCTAGAAGCGGTGCCAACGTTGACCGTGGACGTGGACGCGCGTAGGACAGAAGTACAACTGCGCAAGTACAAAAGTCACCGGAAGGCCAGAAAAGCACAACTGCGCAAGTACAAAAGTCACCGGAAATGGTCAAATGACTACAAATTTGCCAAGATGGCGCGGTTCAATAGGGCTTCATTGTTGATAGCGGTCAGTGAATGGAGTGGCTGTATCCAGTTCTATTAAAACATCCATGGGGCTGGAGTAGTGAAGAGAAGGTTTCAAATTGTTTTTAGGACTGGAAGCAGATGTTAGAATTTTATAGAGAAAGAAATCAGCTTTAGTAGCAGATAGGTAGGAGGAGAATGTGGAAAGAATAGATTGGAAATTGAGAAGGTCCTCTGAGAGTCTGCCTTTTCTCCATTCACGCTCAGCTATTCTCAGGCTCCGTCTATCAGTACGCACTGAGTCCGACAGCCATGGGGCAGGTGGAGTTGGGCGTGCTGGCCTGGAGGTGAGAGGACAGAGATTGTCCAGAGAAGAGGAAAGAGTAGAGAGGAGAAGATCAGTGACAGTATCAGAGGGTAGGAGAGAAAATGATTCAGGCAGGGAGGGCAGAGGTAATGGCAGAGGAAAGGTCAGTAGGGGAAAGCGAGCGGAGGTGGCTAGGAGTAGTAACCATGTGGGTAGGAGGAGGAATTACGGGGGAAGAGGAGAGGGAGTAGGACATGAAATAGTGGTCAGAGAGATGGAGGGGAGTGACAGAGAGGTTAGTGGTGGAACAGTGTCTAGTGAAGATGAGATCCAGCTGGTTGCCAGCTTTGTGAGTTGGAGGAGAAGAAGAGGTGAAGATCGAGGAAGGAGAGGAAAGAGAGAAGAGGTTCCAATTTATCACTCTGGCGCCAAGAAGGATCAGTGCGGATCCATCATCAGGGAAGTGCGAAACTAGTGTATCAAGCTCCTCCAGGAACTCACCAAGGGGGCCTGGTGGGCGATACACAACAGCACTGGTGAACTTGATTGGATACGTGACAGAGACAGCATGGAATTCAAAAGAGGGCGCCGAGAAGGATGAGTGCGTCGCCGAGAAGGATCAGTGCGGACCCATCATCAGGGAAGTGCAAAACTAGTGTATCAAGCTCCTCCAGGAACTCACCAAGGGGGTCGGGGAAAACTGTGGAATAGGATGCATAGCCTGAGACAGCCGACCGGCAATTCCAGACTCCCCCTGTCACCACATGCTCACTATGAGTTGAGACAGTAGGATAGATGAGGTTAGAGGGGTAACGGAGTCTGGGGGTGACCCAATGTCTGCGTGACCCCCGGAGAGGGGACACAACAGGAATTGGATGCAAACACATAGTGATAACAAAACAGGTACAGAAGTAAATGTAGACATACTACTTTCTTGACAGTCTTTCTTGACAAAGTCACTCTTGAATAAGTTGCCCAGTGCCTTTGGTCGCCCTAGCATTTGGTCACTGTTCAGGAATTTACATCCAAACACCCAGGAATTTACATCCAAACACCTTAAACCTTTGTCCTCTCACTCCTTTTGTAATTCATCACCTCCCCCAAATATTCACATAGCTGTGCTAACATACAAAATGGCTTCCAGAAGGCCATCTGTCTACAATAGAATAACCATCCTTTGTCCCCAATTGCCGCCCTTTTTCTCATGTCACATGTCTGTACTCTTGGCCACGCCTGCCATTTCATATGATGTACAATGCAGTAGCCAATCACATCCTGGAAAGACCTTACCTGTGTTTTGACTGCATATAAGCCACAGCAGAAGACCAAACGGGCACTTCGCTGACTAACCACTCGTTGTTCAGGAAGTCCTTGCGCTCGTATGTTTTTCACAATAAACCAGACTTAACCTTTTGAGCGAATCTTGGTAAATCCTTTTTGACTAGATCAGTTATATTACTATCACATCACCCTAGCCTTTGGTTGCTCTAGCCTTCTGTCGCACGCCAGAGGGGGCTGTCGCCGTCTAGGGCAGCAGTGTGTAAGGTATGTTGCCGCTGATTGCTAATCGTCTGTCAGGAGAGTAGGCCACTCCTTCAGGGCAGTCACCGGGGGCAATTAATCTATCATAGAGAGAAACTAACTCTCACAATAGAATTGACTATCAAAGCAGGTTCACAACGGCATTGACGACTAGCACTACCTAAGAAAATTATAAGTAGTACATTTTAGTTCAGTCTGTAGATGTTTTTCTTACTGATTGCAGATCGAGTGCAGGGGTGCTCAATCAGAGACAATGCTGGTCAATCCTCCATCCAATCAAATCTCATGGAATGAGATGTCACTGTTGCACTATAGGAGTGTGGGTAGTGTATTTCTGCTCAATTTGACAGTAATAGTTTAAGGGGACAGAATGAGTACAGAATTCAAAATACTGTCAAAAATTCAGATTTTGAGAAACAATTCAGAAAATGTGCACACTATCTACAGTACCATGTAATGAAAATGTTCTTTTTTCATGAGCATTGGAGATTTATTGAGCAAGAATTTGCAGTAGCTGGATACAGTACTGTTTACAGTAAAACATTTTGATGCAGTGTGGGCTCATTTTTTAATATTTCAAAAATCCAGAATGGAGAGTTTGTGGAGTACGAAGATGCTGTGTAGCAAATGTGGTGTCAATTGACCAACACATGTTGGAGGAGATAGGTTTAAGAAAAAATTAGGGATGGACTTCATAATTCCTGCCAGTTAAAAGCATATGGTAGTTTTTGCTAATTTGGGTCTGTACACCACACTTGATTTGTTATGAATTTTCAAAGTTTTAACCTTTAGATGGTAGCTACCATCAGGACTTTTGGCCCACAATGTCAGTTCAGGACTTGTGCCATATAGGACTGGACCTGTCTGATCCCATTCTTGATAGATTTACAGTAGCTACTTTTCTTGTTAGATTTAAAGCTTTCTTTTTATCTCGTGAAACAAGACATCAAGGTTTCGGAAGCCTGTTTTTCTTTCAGAGGGTAAGTTTAAAGATTAAAAATAATTCTCTATGGGAATAATAACTGAAGGAACTGGACATTAGTTTGACCGTGTGTCATGACAAGATGAAACTTCACACTGAGATATGCACAGTTCACCTATTGATGCTTAGGCCTGCATAGTGTACATGTGTACTAGGTCTGGAGTTTGTTGTGTGGCCTTGAAGAAAAGCATTACATTTGTAGTAGTAAGTAACACAGCAAGTGTTGCTTTCATACCCGCAAAGCACCGCTTTAATTAAATCTAATTGTATCTTTGTGTGGTTTCATTATAACAACTCCACCACCCTCAAATAGTTGCCTGACAATATCTCAACTCCAGCAACATCAAATTGCTGTCTGTCGCCTCCTGTCCATATGTCGAAGTGACCTTGGGTAAAACACTGAACCCCAAATTGCTCCCAATGAGCAGGCTAGCGCCTTGCATGGCAGCTGCCGCCATTGATGTGTGAATGTGTGTGTGAATGGGTGAATGAGAGGCCATTGTAAAGTGCTTTGGATAAAAGCGCTGTATAAGTGCAGTCCATTTACCATTTACAATTTAGAACTACCGCATATGCATACTTAACGCTCATGCATTGCTGTGCCCTGTAAACCAGTGTTGATATCAGATTCTTGAAGAGAATAAAATAAAGGATTAATAAGTACTTTCAAACAGAATGGCTTGTTAGTTGCATGAGTCTCAAGCAACTTCACATGCAGAGGTTTTGGGAATCATTGCAATCGTTTCTCCCTTCATAAACAAACATACAAGCAAACATTCATTTGCTTATCCACAACCCCGTTTGTTGCTCTGTACTGTGCTGGTCAAAGTAAATAGAGTGATATATCACTGCACATTTTCATCTTCCTATAAGCATGGAGGACTGTCATTTAATTTGGTATGCATATATTTTACATGCCATGGGGTGGAATCTAATACTATATCCTCCTGTTCAACACTGTGCTGTAGGAGCTCTTTCAAAAATAACTGTTTTTTTTATTTTTCAGTCATAAGTGTTTTTTATGCAAATGTTTTTACGGTAACTAGGGCTGTCGAAGCCAACAGGTGTGGTGGACTGGGATGTATGAATCATTTAAAGAAATAGCACTCAATTACATGTTTCACTCATGTTTGGGTCAGACGTACAGTTTGTCAGAGAGACATTTAGCCAGCTGGCCTGAATTGTTATTGGTTGAGATATACTAGATAGTTCTATGCTTTATTGAATCCCAGGGAGTAATTGTTGTATTAGATTAATGAAAACCTTATGCAGATAGGCTAGTGGTGGGTTTTTGTCCCTATGACATTGACAACCTAATGTCCTGCGTCTTAGAAATGTCAAAAGCACCTTTCTTTTTTTTATGAACACACATTGTTCCTCCCTAATACGGTATGATATGACATGGAAAATGAAGCACATTTGATAAACCAATGGGATTTCCTCCCCATGAATCTCCATTTATTCCAGTAGCCAAGTGGAACATCCGATCTGTGCTTGTGTGAGATGAAATAACCACAAGGTGGTAGTAGTCCATTTCATTAAGGGGGAAACGGAAGTGCTTTGTGTATGGCTGCATTACAATGCATCTGTGTATTGAACCAAATGAACCAACAGTGACACTGTCCACATAGCCATTTGGTTCATTTTAATAATTTCATCAAGACCAACTTCAGTTCTTTGATGTCCTCTCGGACAGTGCCATCCACTCCAAATACAGGCATTCTGAAAAGTTGGCCTCCTCAGAATGACCTACCACCCATTATATTGTGTTTAATTCATAGGTACAGTATAGCACATCCTGTCAGGGAGAAAATGTCAAAATGTCTATCAGCATTTCCTACCTGACGTGCTAACCATGAATTATGGTAAATGGACTGCACTTACTGTATATAGCGCTTTTCCACCTTAGCGGCACTCAAAGCACTTTACAATGGCCTCTCATTCACCCATTCGCACACACATTCACACATCAATGACGGTAGCTGCCATGCAAGACGCTAACCTGCTCATTGGGAGCAATTTGGGGTTAGGTGAATTGCTCAAGGACACTTCGACATGTGGACAGTCCGAGCTGGGATTCGAACCACTGACCCTTCGATCATTGAACGACCCGCTGTACCAACTGAGCTACAGCCGGCCCTAGAATTAAGCGCAATAAAAAAAAAAAAACATTCACATTTAATGGGTTTTAGGACATTCTGATAGACATTTCCTGCTTGACAGGATGTGCTGAATTGAACATAACATAATCATCATTATGTCATCCTGAGGAGGTAGGCCAACTTTTCAGAATACCGGCTGAGAACAAAATCAGTCACCCATTTAGCTATCATCATCATCATCCTTAGCTATCATCATTAGCAATTTTTTTCCTGGCCTTTCAAGAAGTCCCAGACTAGGCTTATATGTCCCGATTAATGCTCTGTATTTTATATTTTGTAGGCTATAATGTATGAATTGGAATTATCACAAGGTTTCGCCTTGACTCTTATATAGATTAGCAGATGAACTTTGGTAGGCATAGCTTCCTATTTGTTAATATTAGATTGGGGTAAAATGATTATGACGTTTGTTATATTAAAACATAATTTATTTTACTTTACAAATTAGCAATTGATGCGCGCAACATCAATTAAAGGACATGTTCGGAATTAACATTATAAGCCATGTACAGGTATAATGTATAAGTAAGGGATAATACACAACAAGGTATGCTGTTATAGAAAAATAATGCCTGATGCGTAAGCTAATAACCCCATGAGGCAAACCTGATCGGAAGCATCCTTTGTGGCGATTTTTTTTCCAGAACATTAATGGATACCAGTGACCACTCTGTGAGTTTCCTGTCTTTGAAAGCAAGAGTTTATGGTGTTTTTGAGGGACTTTGTCTATGTGCCTCAATGGATCCATTGAGTGTGTTAGCGGCGTTAGTGCACCACATTGTGCTATATTCTGAACCTGTCCCTTGTAACCGATACTCTACAAAGGTATTGTTTCATTGTTTTCAGAATGAAAAGGCAATACTTCCACTCTCTATGTTGTGATTTGGGCCGGGTCCGCCCCGGCTCGGCCCCTGCTCCCGGTCTGGACCCGCGTTCCTGCCCTGGACCCCCGATTTGCCCCGGACCCCTGGTTCGCCCCGGACCCCTGGTCCACTCTGCTCGCTCCTGGTCCAGACCCTCGCCCCTGCCCGGGCCCCTGGTTCACCCTGCTCACCCCCTGATCCTGGCCCTGAGCTCCTGTGCCCCCTGGACCTTCCTGGACCCTGAGCACCTCTCCCGGTGACTGCCCCTGCACTGCCCCCAGAGACTATTGTACACTTTGTCACTTGGTTTTGTTCTACCTCCTTGTGTGTTTGGTCTTGTGTTCGTTGTCTTGTCTTCTATGTTGGTTTGTGTCTTCCCAGCCCCAGCTCTAGACACCTGTCCCCTCACTAGTCTCACGTCACTCAAGTCCCTCCTCTCCTGGCCCTTTAGTTCCCCCCTCTGCTTCTGCCCGGTCCCTTTCCCTGTCCCAGCCTCGTTCCCCGTTCCCTTCCATTGTGTCCTTGTTCCTGTGTCCTTGTGTTGGTGTCTTGTTGGAATCCCTCCATGTCCTTGTCTGGGTGATTGTCTGCACCTGTGTCTCGTTATGTCTTGTTGCACACCTGTACATTGTTCCTTGATTGTTCTCCCAGTATATATGCCCTCCTGTTTCCTTTGTTCTCTGTCGGTTCATTGTTAGTGCGTGTTTCCCCTGTGTTTCCTCCCGGTATTATTTGGAAATTAAAACCCATATTTTGAACCTGAGCTGCTTGCCTTCGGTCTGCTTTTGGGTCCCGCCTCAAACCCTAACACTCTAGCCCTAAACCTGTTTTGTATTTCAATGAAAATTACAATATGCATTCTGCTGCATTCTGATTAGCAAGATTCTGATCTATGGCAAGAGTATACTACTCTAAATCACTGATTTCTTAAAGCATGAGGGGAAATATTGAACAAATTTGTTGAGACAGAACACCCAAGTCTGTATAGAAAGACCCTGAAACCAGCATAAATTACTGTATGTAAAAAACCCTCATTTCTCCTCCAATGTGGCCTAATTCTTTGTACCTGTGGGAGCTGCTGAATCTGAAACAGATCCTCCATCTCCCATTCTTCCATGCATGCACAGGCGAGGGTTATGAATACAGCGACAGAACATAAATTTGAGCTTGTACAAGTGTGACCCTTGACACAGCAAGTAGGAACAAGGGTGGCTTAAGACTGTTAGACTTTTAGAGAGATTTAGAGGGTTATGTAAAGCATTTTTCAGTGGCACTTACTGAAATCTAAACACTGAAATCTCAATACAATCTCACAGGTTTTTGGACCACTGTAAAATCAACCCTTAAACCTCATAATATGACATTTCAGAAACTAACTCCTCACCCCTATGTGCTAATAGCCATTCTACGATAGCTGTAAATGCAAATGCAGCTGGTTATTAGAATCATTTTCCTTTCATCATCATCATCATCAGAGATGCAATCAGAATGTTTACTGCTCATCAAACCCCCATATGGTTGCCCACTCATTATTGTCTTTATGAAGACTAATGGGATGTTTCTTCTACAATACCTCAGCATGGTACATTGCTCTGCTATTACTGTAAGAAGCATTAGGGCTGTGATACAGAGATTGCCCCTTCCTTTTCCATGCTTCTGTACACATCAACTGAATAGTGGGATTTCACATTCAGGTACAGTACAGTGATGTCATGTATGGATGCATTGTCTGTAATGTGATAATCCCAGTCTGTATATGTGCATTAGAGTATGGATCCATAATAGTAATATGCCCTAAAGACACTTTCTATTCAATGGGCATTTCCACATAATCCCTTTAACATTTTTGTTCTGGATGTACTGTATCAATACTGTATATAAAAAAATATCGCCATATCCTTCCATATTGTTATTAGGTCAGTGAAACATGCCTGTGTCTTAATTGATGTGGCATTTTTGTTTTGTTTGAATTGAGCCCTCACTTCTGAGAGCAGTTCTCATTTACTATGTGTGCATAAGAAAAACATCAAACCAGGCTGCAGGGTGTATGGACTCAGAGCTTGATACAGTATGCAAAGAGGCACAGCGAGGCAACAGTAAGCCATAAACATGCAAATTTAGGAGAGTGTAAGAGCTACTTATCTCTACCCCCCCCCCCCAAAAAAGTGTGACATCAAAAAGGGCTTTGCGTTGTGTAAAGCCAGGGAACAGAGGCAGGAGTTAGCAGGAATGGTGGATGGTGGGGAATGTGAAGTGAATGTGTTGTGGCTTTTCCCTTCCGTCCACATCTAATCAAATATTAAAGGGGTATTTTGATTGGAATAACATAATCATCACTACTGCCATTAACATATAAAGTGTACACTTTCAATAGAATAATGCCTGTGCCCAGGGCCAGAATACTGTTTATGGATGCTCCCTAGACCTTCAAACTCTTATAAGCTTGAGTGTTTGTGTGTGTGGTGTGAAATACTACTACTAACTGTCCCTTTTATATTTTAGTGATGGGACCAACCCTGTCCACCATTTAAATGCAAAATATGAGAGATTATCCGGTGCGGTTACTATAAGGTAAGGGTGTCCACAATATGGTAGCAGGTTCTGACAACACTATGATTTGTGAACGTCCTTGAGCTTCACATTAGGCCTCATATATCAAACATCAACACAAACCAGAAAGGAGATGTATCCACTGCAGGGGAAAAACAACAATCTGCCACATCATTTGACTTGCACATAGCGTGCCTGCATGAAACTAACCGATCACATGGCAATGAATCACCATCGCAGACGGAAGCTTCCGGACCAAACTAGCATTAATATTGCATGTTCCACCTTTACAGCAGGCCATTCATCATGTGTCAAGGAATTGCCCACATGATGCCACATTTACAATGTGTTTCTAACGCGGCCAAGGCAGGCAGGCATGGACAAAGCCAGACAGTCCTGCCCCTGGAAACTACAATATTATAGCCTGCAGTTAGCCATGACAGGATCACACCCTCTCAACCATGTCCCGATGAGTCTTACATGGTCAGGATGACGGTATTGTGTTGGTGATGGTGGACATTCCGCAGCAACCCACCAAGAGCCCTGCAGTGTTTTGTTAGTCTAGACTTTATGCACTTTGCTCATCTGTTTACTTCAGTTACTCTAGATACCTCTCTTGTGGCCTCTCTCTCACCTTGACCACAGGGGTGCACAGGAACATCATTGGATCTGTGCTAGGGTCATAAACCTGAGACAATCATAATAAAACAGCTATGTGTACATGTAGAGAAAGGGCCCACCATTAGATTAGAACCCGTATTGCAAAAGGTCTAAAACTTGAAATGGATATTGAGTTTACCCCCTGGAGATTTTTGATGAAAGTATCTTAGCTGGAAATCAAAGTGCTTAGTTGTTGTTGCTGGCAGCTGCTACGGAAATTAGTTTAGAGGCAACCTCACAGATTCCCTCTGCTCCACACCTGCCTGAGAGAGATATGGATCAAGATAGAGAGTGGGGATGGAGAGAATGATAGGTGCTTGTATGAGAGAGAGAGAGAGAGAGAGAACAAGGAGTGGAAACTGGCTGTGCGGTGGGTACTCCTGGGTATTCTGAAGAACCCTGTGAAGTTGGGGAGGTTGAGGTCACTAAAACCTCTCTCACTTCCTTTTGCTGCAAGCTCACTGACCAGCTGTATACTCTAGAATGTGATGGGAGTTCAAACAGATTTCCTTTCACGTTTATAGAGCCCCCTGCCCTCCCTTATTCCATTATTCGTCTAGACTCCCAACTGTCTATGAGCACCATACTAAAAAAACTAAAACAAAGAGTGAGACAGAACTTTTTTTTTCTAGACATCACATAGCTGGTTCTAGCTTTATAAGGAATTTGATTTGTTGTATATAAAATACCAAGCTTTCAACTGAAGGGTGCATAACTATGTCTGAGAGATGGAGAGGGGTCAGAGTGATATATATATAAATATACCTTTATTTGCCCTTTGATTACAGGCTGAGACTGCCCACAGAGGCTCTCTAAAGCAACATGTTCACCCCATTAGCTAGCAAATGGTGGTACTCAACCACTTGGGGAGTTGGCAGGGCAGACTAAATTGCAGCACAATGCATTCATGTATTTGTCCTCCTTTCTGCATCTTCATCTTGCTTATGCATTCATTTTTATCATTGGTAAAATTGTTAAAAACTGTAAATGTCTTTAAAATAGTGGTATTTTCCTGAGCAATGCATACAGTACCTTATAATGGATGGAGATCCAATTAAGACTTGTAAGTGCATTGTGATGTTATGCTGACATTAGGCTCGACACTAGAATCAGACAGAACAGCCAATCTTTACGAGATAACATCTGCTAAACAATGGATTGTCAGTATTCATCCCTGTAAGGCCATGTCTTTTTAACCTTCACAGATTCATGATCTGAAAATATGGTTCCATCTTTAAAATGTGGAATGAGTTGAAGCAACATATCTGTTTGCTATCTGTCTGTTAGCTACAGTATGTCAAAATACTGTACTACTGTAGGTAGTTATATCTGGCCCACACTGACTTGACACTGATGATTTTAAAGCTGTTTTGTAGTGATCAATTTTATGGAAAATCAAATTAATATTTAATCTAGTCCTGTGGAATGTAGGGTCATTTATTCTTCAGCTTCAGTATGGTGCATCTCTTGTTGGTACTCTAGTTGATATTCAACATTGGGTTGGTCCTTAGTCAGTATCTCACTGACGAACAGACAGTCTACGTGCCTGCCTGGATTCAGCAAGCAACAAAAAAAAATACTTGGCATGTTAAGCTCAGGAATGTGTATGAATAAGTTATGAACGAACAAACAGATCCACATCATAGACATCTTCCTCTTCCACAGGGCTGAGGCGTGCTGGGTGCTCTCACATTCATCCTCCACTCATACATCTTCAAAAAACCTTCTCCTCTGTTCTCTATTTCTGCTCTGTTTCTCTATTGGCTCCACAGAGAGAGAACACTTGTTTTGGTGTTTGCTCTCTAGCCTGATCTCCAGGTAGATACCTCATACTGTATCATCAAGATCAATCTGCTCTGGTCTGTGTGAGAGCTATAGTCAAGCAGCCTGCTTCATCTGGGGATTCCACGGCCAAGGTTCATGGAATACTGTAAGGTCCATATTGAACATTTCACAACTTCAATGCTTAAAGTCCTTTAAATATGGCCTCTATGCAAAATGAAGTAGCTCTCTCTCCAAGGTACACTCTTGGAAGTAAAGAGCTCCTCAGTCCTAGCAAATTATTAAACTCGCAAACATTGCATTTTCTTTTTAAATTCTCTAAACACCAACAAGTCAAGTTGCCTCATTCGTATATTTCTAGAAATGTTACCGGTTTCAGGAATCAAGTCTTCAGTTTATGTCCCTTGTAACTAATTAATTAAGATAAAGCTAACTGCCCTGCACCATTTCCTAATTGATCTGTTTTGCCCCTGTGTCGTCACCTCAGAGTTAATCATGAACTTCTGGTTTCACTGGTCTGGCTGAGACCCATCAATTCACTGTCTCTGCTATGGACGGTCCTCTTACAGTCTGCAGTGAGCAACATATTACAGGAAATACTCCTGAAGGAATCAATAGCTCCATATCTTCCCCCCGGCCATGAGATGATAGTGAGCAATCCTCTGTGGGAGGAGAGCTGGCTCCCAGAAGTCAGGTCGAGCGAGAAACTCGCCAAGGCTCCCCTCTGGGTTGATGGGCTCTTCTTTACTAGGGTCAGCCAGGGCAGGTTATTGATATCCTGTGTGTTCTTTACTGTGATTACAGTGTAACTGAACTGTCGATAATGAACCGAACATGGGAGGCTGGGCTGTCTTATATACAAGGTAATCTGAGAGAGGTCACTGCCTCATCAAGTCTTTTAAAGAGGTCTCGGACCACCGTGCTGTTTAGATTAACATGAGGGTTTGATAAAGAACATCCTGTTCTAAGTGTAATAAATTGGAATAGTTGGCAACCAATGACCCACGTTTTTCTTCCCAGACACTATTCTGTAAAACTGTTCATGGGTTAGAAAGTTAATGTAGCCTATTGCTGCGGTTGCTTCATAGATTTCATGCTTTACATTTAGCTCTCGCCTTGTATTTAATTCATGTTGGATCCTAGTTGAACTAGCAAGGGAAATCAGACATACTGTGTGTATGTTGATCGACTCATACTGGGATACTCATACAACAATCCCACTCAACATGGGATACCAATTATTCAGTCTTTGTAGGAGAACAGGTCATTTGCTAGTCTGTTTACACAGGTGTGAGTTACAGTGGGGTATTAATTCATATAAAAACTCATATTCTAGTTCATCATGATGATCCATCCAGTATTGCTTTGAGCACTAGATGACTCTTTTGCTGAACAGCTGGAAAGGAATGGGCCTCTCTCTCCAGTAAATACTGCTGTAAGTAAAGATGCTAAGGTGTATCATCATCAAACAAAAGCGAGCAGCTCCCATTCAGGACTATGCAATATATCTTTTATAAAACGGTGTTTTCCTTTTGCATCTGTTTCGATAGAACCACCCTCCTCTGTAGGGGTTGGAGCGTTAATTCCCACAGTGACACGCTTGCGTGAGCAAAGACTTTCATATCAGCCCCCTCTACCCAGGACATGGAGATTCTCCCCATGTGATAGCCGACTGGGGACCCACGCAGCACAGAGCCTAGCCATTTACATATCATCTATCTTGTGTTTACACTGACCCCATTTATCACTGAAGACAACTCTATAGATGGGTTTTTCTTCAGTGTTGGTCATATTAATCAAGAGCAAATCAAATAAGAAAAAAAGGACATCAAAAACATGTAAATACGGGGGGTATAAGCTTCTCATCTGAGTGGAGAGAGGCCACGTCTAGAGTAAATATTGCATGCAGATAAAGTGTAAAGGTAAGCAGAAAAGGCAAGGGTAGCAAGGCCTGTTGGCAGAAAGAGGGTTCCACACACACAGCGTTTTGGACCAGTGTGTTGTACTAGATTATACAGGGAGGGGGGTGACAAGAAATGTAAAAGGCTATCTTCTGGTACGGACATTGTTGTCCAAAGTAAGAGGAAAAAACAAGTCCTGGTGAGGACATGGGTGCCCGGAGTGAGAGAAAAACAAGTCAGACAATAACTGTAGGTGTGCAGTAGTAGTAATAGCAGGTGTGCAGTACTGTAGGTCCCCCACCCAATTTACACTGTCCAGTACCACAGTTTCTGCACTGAGCGCTGTTGCTGCTGTATTGATACGGCAATGAAGAGTACCCTCTATTTTGATTTTATTTTATTAAGGATACCCCATTAGCTAGTGTTAATTAAAACATACAATGATCAATACAAAAACAAAGACACCACTTAGAATAATAAGTTAACCTGAAATATAAAGTAGTAAAACCCAAGTAAACATAACCTGCAAGCGATATTACAGTCTCAGGTGAAGTTTGAGTTTACTTTTAAAAACCCTTTTACTATCGTTGCTACGGATATTATGAGGCAGGCTGTTCCATAGAGACAGATCTATAAATAAATGATCTCAACAATGCATTCCTCTTGGACGAGGGAGCACAATCTGACCATCCCTTGAGCCCCTCGTGTTGTGATCATGCACAGTACTACTTTACAAAATTGCTCAAACAAAAAGACAGGAGTTCCACCACTTGTTACTCAAGTGTTAGAACAAGTGTTAACAAGTTACCTTGTTAGGGTTATGATCACTAGGGATCATAACCCTAACTCCCTAACCCTAACCCACAGTTCAAACTTATTTTTTCTTGACAGACAACTGTTCAGATAGACCTGCTGTGATCTTGAGGATAAATAACTCTTTATCCACATTAGATCAGAGTGATTAAAACCATAACTTAAGTTTCCCAATTAAGAGAGAGTGGTCAATAACATCAAATGCTGTGCTGAAATCTAACATCACAGCTCCTACGAGCAGTTATCTATTGCTTTCAGCCAGTCATCCATTATGTATATAAGAGCAGTGTACGTAGTGGCCAGCTCTATATGCATGCTGATATTCTGTTGTTGTTTTATAAATTTCAAAATAATCCTGAATTTGAGTATAAACACATTTCTCCATTATTTTACTTAAAACAGGTAGGCTGCTTATTGGTCTAGAGTTTACCTCATTAAAGGCATATTTAATATCCTTATGGGTGATTAAATGGACTGAGATGAAATGTGAAAGGAGCTGTGCCTCTTGCTGGGGAGGTTGGCTCAACTGAACGGATGACCTTAGGGCTATAGTGTGGAGGTTGTGATGACCCAAGGGGCAGGGAAAGTAGAGTCCCTCTGGAGACTGTGTTTAAGAACAATACCTCCCACGGTTACTGTCGCAAATCATATTTTCATTTTTTATTTATCCATCCCCTCCAGATGTTTTGAAAATCTTTAAACTTATAATCAAAGACAATCACACGCGCACACACACACACAAACACACACACACACACACACACACACACACACACACACACACACAGCACAGTCCCCTTGGCACCCACTAGTGTGATGTTGAAGTGTTCTCCCAGGAGTGTGAAAACAGTGGGAGAGGAGAAAAAAGACATTACAAGGGTTATGCTGTGCTGTAGAATATGATGCTGCATTATTTCCTTTAGGGCTACCTTCTGGTTTAAAGTCAGGTGTTAATTTATCAACGACATTGAGTAAATGAGTTTCAGTAACTCAAACCATTAGCTACACCTGCCAATCTGGCTTGTATAGTTGGCTACTTGAGAAGGTGGCATAAATATCCACCTGATCTTACCTGGCATTGACCTCTTTTGATTAAGAACATAGCAAATTGCATACTGTCTACATATTAGTGACTACACTCCATGCGCACACACATACACACACACGAGCGTGCATGCATGTACACACGCACGCACATACTGTACACACATACTCTTTTTTCCAAAAACAAGAAAAGAAAAAGAAACCATTAGTTTTATGAGTACATTATAAAATAACTTCTATTAACGATGATGATATTTAAAAAAAGTGTACCTAATGTTCTAATAATTTTTTAGGGCCTCTGTCAGTCACAGGCCCTTAGAATCATCATCCTAACTTTTCTCCCCCATGTGGCGCCACTGCAGCGTCAATACTCCTTTTGGGAATACAGTGGAAATTCACTGAATCCTTCTCAATATTCATACAGTATGTTCTTAGCAAAGCCACACAGAACAATGAGTAGGCATCCTACTGCTGTTCACCAATTAATCTTACACTGTTGATAACCTCCCATCAAGAGGGTAGTCTAGTAGAATTTCAATGTCCCCACTTTGGCAGTAGGCTGGTGTGTGACGTGAGTCTTCCTTCAAGGTGTCAGTGTGGGGAGGCTTGCGTTCACTCAGACACACAACAGAGACAGCCAGGGACAACTCTCCTGGGTGGAAACAGTTAGAAACAATGAGTAACACTGCAGACAACACCATGCCAGACTCACTCAAAGGAAACAGACGGAAACTCTCAGAGCTCTAGGATAAAATGCATGTGTGGGCAGAGACTGAGAGGGTGCAGAGAGAGAGGGGTGTGGGGGGGGGGGTTCCAGACGGCTCCCTTAGAATTCAAAGAACTAAGTCAGTCAAACTCATAAGGAACTCTGGTTCTTTTGATCACTCAGTCCAACAGCTCAGGAAATGGGGACAATAGGACTTAAGAGAGGTGACGGTCCAAATGGCCACACATGGCGTGTAATTACTTTGTGTACTTTGGCAAACCAGTTTCACTCTATGAACCTGAGTAGCATCTTATTCAAAACCGGCCCTTGAGGTCCAGAACACATTTGAGATGGAAATACCGAATACCCATTTGGTTCTACAGCATACATTTCCCTTTCTCTCTCTCTGCTTTGAATGGTAAAAAAAAAAATGCAGGTAGACATAAGGCAAGGTAAAGCTATCATGAGAGGCCTATATTGACAAACAACCCTCATAGTTCTTGAACTCAAGTGAACATCATTACTATGCCGAAGCTGTATTTTGCAATTGTTCAGTGCAATGTACATTTGAACACATCTTTGTTACACAAGTAACACACATTGAGTAGCAAATCAATGGTTGATATTGCTATTATATAACCTTTTATCTCGTATTTACTGAGAGACCTAAACCCTGTGTTTAGCAGACTGTTTAGATAAGATCCATATCAAGCCATCCCACATCCCTGGTATGCCTAATCAATAAAACATTTAGTTTACAAAGCACTGGAGTCATAAAAGCAAAAAGCTCTGTGTGTGTGCATGTTTGTGTGTGTGTGAGTATGTGTGTTGATTTGTGTACATGTGTGTCCTTTACAATTGATTGCTCTCACATTTTTTTCATTTAATATTATGTGGAGCATAATATGGACCATATGGAGGAATAACTAGCAAATGTGCAATTAACGGTGGTAAAGATGCAGAACAAAACTATTAATCTGCATTTGTTTGTCTGTTCACTTCGTGCATGCCCCCCTGAGGTTTCGGGTTGCTGTGGATACGGATGTGGGTGGTACATGTGAATGTGGAGCTCTTACCTGTGGAGACAAAATACCCTGATGGTTGGCATGGTTCGTGCAGCCCAAGTTGTATGAATATTAAGTTGTGTTCTTGTCCTTGCCATGAATGATATATGAACAGCTGATGACCAGAGAATTATTCCTGTCTGTGACGGGTCCATGTGGGATGTTCTGTTTCTGAATACTGAGCTGGTTGAGCCTCATCTCAAATACAGAACGCAGTAAGAGAGAAAGGAATATGTCTGCAATGTGTCTGCAATAGGAATTAATCTGCATAATGTGGGATATGGAACAATTCAAGCTGCTGAACTTCTTTTGACTTTTTACTGCCAATTATCATGAACTGAGCATAATGTGCTGATGTCATGCCTTTGTAATTGAGAAATATGTGAACTATATGAATGGATGATTTGTGATATGAATGGATCGTTTAATGTGTTTCATATGAACAGATTTGTATACATTCTCTGAGGAGGCACATTGTGTGAAAAAAAAAAACGCAAAAAAATACAAAACACTGAACAAGGTGGCTGACTGGGGATAGCCGAGAGTATAAGAGCACCTGCCCTGTAATCCAAGCATCCCAGGTTTGAAACTACTGTAGTCTCCGGAGGCAGTTGTTTTCCACCCATAATGCTTTGCTGAACCGCCAGCGGACTAACAGGCTTCCTGTTGATATAAACAGAAAGGGACCGAAGCTAAAATCTGTCTGTCAGCTGTATCCGTCTGTGTCCGGTTGTGCCCAGTAATCAACATAAGAGCTCTATCATCAACATAACATTCCATTTTAAGTTCCACGTAGGCAAACTCATGATTTGTTGGGAAAGTTATCTGTCTTTGGAGAACCAGTTCCGGAGCATGCAATACGAATACAATGATAACAGAGTGTTATCAATATATATTATTTGAACATCAGATAACTGTAGATTGACAGTTTTTTAAACTTTATGTAGTTTAGGTGCTTTTATCCTGGAGTTTGATTTGTTTAGAAAAGTCTTCCAAGAAAAAATAAAATGTCTCAGAAGTTTACCCCATTCATACCATTTGTGTTAAAACAACTGTATCGCCAACGTTTCTACAGCATAGCGAGGAAACAGAAACAGTCTTCACTTGCTTAATGGAATCTGTTTAGAAGGTCATGTGGCTGAAACATCGGCTGTATCCCAAATGGTAGGCTGCTGCCTTGCTGTCTAGCGAGGCAGTATCCTTTGGAGGCAGTGTTTTTGTCTGAAGTTGCCTGGAAAGGAGTCTGGATTGAGACAGACTTCCAAGGAAACAATGCGTAAGAACGTCATGATGTCATGTCGCTAAATACCTGTCGGTCAATCATCACTTAAGTATCATTCTGGAAAAAGTATTTTCTGTGTAACAGAACATCAGTTGTCAAAATGAAAAGCCAACAAACTGGTTGTTATGCTGGCCAGCTAACGTGTTCACAAATAAATGCTTGTCTAATATGTTAGCCTAGTATTTGACTAGCTGTAGCCATCATGAATGGTCCTAGCTTCAGATGAAAGAACAAGTTTGTTTTTTTGTAAAGACAACAATATAGTAAGCTAATTACTTTAACTACGTAGCTAGCTAAAGATATTGGTCCCCAAATCATTTTACAACTTGTTTACCTATTTGTTCCAACATTTCTGTCAAACCCCACAGGTATCTAGGTAACTGACATAGCCTAGCTAACTAATGTAGCCTAGCTAACGTTAGCCTTCAGAAGAGGAAAACAAATGTCAGATCAGATATATAAACTGGCTATTTTGATAAACTGGACATATTTTGGGAATCTACATGGTTACTTTCTCGCCTGAAAACATATTCAAACTTCATAAAGTGAAATATTCACAGTCATGGAGACAAAATTCAGTGTTTCCCATACCTTAATTCATCCATGCCGCGCGGTCTGCTATGGATGCATCTGTCCCGCCATAGCTGCAAAATTTTGGTTATCAACAGTGGCGATTGCTCCTATAAGCCAGGATAAGCCTGGCTTACCCATACAAATCCAAATAACACTTGATTTTTGCGCTTACTTTCAGTGAAAGAAGGCATGGAATGAAGGCACGGAAATCGACTTTAAAGCAATACATAGCGTTTTCTCTGGTTTTCTCGGAACTGCGTCCCCACAGGCTCTGCGAGTAAGTGCACTGTCGTACTGTCGTAACGTTATCAGATTGTCTTTTTTCTTTTTCTGGCGTCCTCTGTGATGTTTCACTTCGGTTTTCTCACCTCCACCATGATATCATTTCTTGTCTTTGAAATTGAGAGTTTAACATGTTTTTTGAATGATTTTCAAGATGCCCATCCATTGTATGACCAAAACGGTGGTAGAGCAATTATCAACTTTCTCGAAAATGCTAGCTTTGTCAACGTTTTGATCTGAATCATTGTACAGTAGGACCCCACTCATCCGAACTTCAGAGATCCGAACCTCCCGGTCTACCGGACAGGCTTAAATTTTTGTTTTTTTTTGCCTGCTATCTGGTTACTGGTGGGATTTTCATTACAGTACTGTATCCTACTGTGAATAAAAACAGAACTGTATGTAGACCTACATGTTGCCTGTAGGCTGTAGCCTACTGTCACGTTTCATTTCTTTGTTACTCTAATGTCGAGCATAAAACGCAAACGAGTCTGCTGCGCGAGAGCTGCATTCCTTGGTAGCCAGAAAGCGCGTCAGCAACCTGAAGCAGCATCGAGTCATTTTTCGTTCCCAGTTAATGGACTTCAGGAACACAGACGTGTTGTGAGCATGTAGATTAGCCTATACAATACTAGACCTACTGTATTTGTTAAATAATAGCCTACAGCCTAGGCCACGTTAGCCTACATCGGTTGTTTTAGAGACTTTCTTTTAGGCTACAATAGCCTAAGACACGACAACTTGTCTGTCATTTCATTTATTTATTTATTGATTATAATTTGCTCTAATTGTTCTAATGTTGGGTTGTTTTTAGGCTATACATTTTGTTCTACAAATACAGTAGTCTATCGATGCAGCGTACGCCTCATTTGAGAATAAAGTACTGTATTTGATCAAAGCACGCACTCAATTGGAAATTCGGTTATTTTATTATAGGCTACTGTAGGTCTATTATAGGCTAGGCTGTATGAGTTTAGTTGGCTATTTGATTGCAATTTTGATGCATTTTCACAAGTAATTAAGGTTATTTATCGGTCTATTATGAGTCTATATGGAACAAGTATACCACTTATTGAATTTGGTGCATTTTAACATAAGTTTCAGTCATCCGGACATTTCAGAGATACGAACGACCTTCGGTCCCGTTGGGTTCGGATAAGTGGAGTCCAACTGTATATGATCAGAAGTAACCCTAAAACAGGGCTAAACATGCATTTTCCTTTTACTATTCCTTTAAAGTCCCGTCTCGTTTACCATGATTTGTGTATGACTATTTCTTTGCCATCCCCTTTCATAACCAAATGTGGTCCGATGACTAAATTGCTATGGCTTCTTGATTTTGCTCTCAAAGTGCGCCAAATTGATGCATTTAAATTAACAATGTTAAAAATGTTCTCCCGGGGGCGCATTTTGCACATTTTCTGCACTCGCTGTCTATTGCCTGAATGGACGTATACACTTTGATTGATTACTTTATTGATCCTCCAAGGAGGAAATTTAAATAGTCATCATCGCATAAAATACAAAAAATACAACAAAAAAACACTTACGAAGTGCAACATACACACACACACACACAACAGACATTTACATTCCCAAGTCGCATTCCTCCGGGGCATCAAGAAAATGCTAAAACACAATCACTAAGAACCCAATGTACAGTCACTAAAACAACAATCTGCAATATAGAAAATAAAAAACCCTCTCAAGTGGCCTATACATACCGCCCATGTGTACTGTTAAGTAGCCTAATGGCCAACGGCACAAAGGATTTCCTAAAGCGCTCAGTAGAGCACTTTGGTAATAGCAGCACTAAACAAGCTGCTCAGACCACTGAGCACACCATGCAGAGGATGGTCCTCATGGTCAAGTACAAGTACTCAACTTTGGTGCGACTGTTGTTTTTACACCAACGGTATGAATGGGGTAAACTTTCTGTGAGACATTTTTGTGTATGTACAGTACTCCGCCTACGCACCTGTCACTGAGACTTGATTCAGGTGTGCCAGAGACTTTACTTTCTTTTAAAACACATACAGATGTGGGAACATAAGAATGTAACTTGACCCGCGGTATTCTAACAGGCGCTTTACGGCATTCCGCACCACCGCTCGCCTGCCCATAGGGGCGCAGTAATACCACTCATTGACCCATTGCTGTAGCTCATCGCGCACATTAGATGAGCCTACCGTTCTCAAACTCTCTGTTCTCTGTCTGGTTGTAATTTAATTATTACGAACAAAGCCTATCTATTTATAGTTTATATCTCTGTAACTGTCGCCGGGTCTATATCTGTTAACTGTCGGGACAAGTAGAAGTTTAATACATTAGGCTAACTGAGTGTTCTCATATGGAACATGGCATCAGGACGAGTAAGATGGCTAACGGAGATGACCAGAGATGTGTTTGAAATGGTTCACTCACTCCCTATTCCCTATTACCATGGATGTATTGAGTGCGACTCATAGTGAACTACATGGGGAATGATTTAACAGTTTTGGGACACTACATGGAATGTAACTGCGTAAGACATTCATGACTCAAACAAGCAGACGCGCCGATCACTGGTGGCAGCAGGTTGAAATATCAGGTAGTATTCAGGTTCCATGTTTAGTTGAATGATAAATCCCATATAAATGGTTGGAATTCTAATGATGTGCAAGTGTGATTTTGTCAACTTTAGTGCTGTCTGCTAATAGCAGGCTGTGAAGCTGCACGATAAGACCGTGATAGCAAGTTAGCTCACGACAGCAGCTTCCATAATATTAACGGTAGCTGTCTCTGGCTAAAAAGCAGATAGCTAACTTTACAACGATGATTCCTGTAGCTATTTTGATTTTGATGCTATTAGTTCAACTTCTGTTTCTCGGGCAGGAACGGAGACGAACTCGCATTAGCAGCAAAGCAGCTAGAGGAATGATCTTTACATTAGCTAACTGCTTTAGCTACTGATAGCTACCGTCTTCTTCACTTCTCCTTCGGTAAAACATGACACCGTTGTGTTGTGGTATTGTGGAGGGCTTAGGCAGAAGCAGGAAGAGAAACCACTTTTGCCCTATATAAGTAAAATAATGGTCTCATAAGCATTTTTCGATTGTAAAATTGTGTTCACTTGTTTTAGTTTGCAAACATATGCAATTTTCTTAGCATATCTACTGGCTACATGATAACATAGCTTTCAAGTTTCGTGCGAGCAAGTCGTGCAAGACAAATTATTTTGCCTCTTAACTTTTGTCAAACCCCCTGGTTCCAGTCAAGTGGATTATAGGCTATAGGCTACTTTCGTTTACAATGACGTTACCTTATGAACACAAATAGCTTAACCTATAGGCCTACATAAAAACAATAGCCTAAAACCATGTTTATTTACAATGTATTTTCTTTCATTGATAGCATGCCAATAGTTAGGGTGAGGAAAACGACGCGCAGTCTCTTTAGCCCTGAGACCATCAGGCATATTGCGCTCCTTTCGCGCCCTCTTATATCCTAGCACGAACATTACAGTTGATAATAGTGAAGGACGTGCAAGTTGTTTGTCATAAAATGTGGAATCTCTATCTCTATTAATTTCGGAGTAAATGGAATCAAACCAAAAAGTGCAACTTTTGACCCGGTTCTCCCCTACACACCAGTTAGCTAGCAACTACGTGGACACAGGCTGATCTACTATACGGAATTGGACCGAGGAGTGTTCTCATATGGAACTAGGCCAACTGGAGGATGTCGCGTCTGGGGAGGCTCTGCGTCTCTCCACCAGTCCCCAGCGAGTCCAAGCTCCCCCAATGAATAATACTTATTTATAATAGCCTACGTAGCGCGAAACTGTGCATATAATAGGCTGTAGCCAGCGCGAAACTGCGCATTCCCTATAGCCGTTCATGGAACGGCTGGCGGCCGGTATAAATAAATAAAAACATACACGATATTTTCTTATTTGAATGATCTTGAATATATATATATATTCAAGATCATTCAAATAACAAAATATTGTGTATATTGTGCATGTGCACGCACTCACTGTCAAACCTGCCGCTATCTATGCACAAGATAGTTAATGTCCGGATATGATTGGCAATGAGTGATCTTTACTCATGGCGACTATGTCAATTTTGTATGGATCCACAAGTCGATCAAGCTTATTTTTTACTGCGCTCAGACTTGGCTACATTAGCTTGTGCCCCGTCTTCAAATTTACTTCCGGGGTTTACGAGTAGCCTACCAGTTGAATGCGTTTCAGAAACAAAACGCAAAACCCCCACGTTCACCACATCTTTACTAACAAATATATTTACAATACTGTTATTTTGCGCATTTGACCTAACAGCCACCACGTCTTGACCCGACGTCAGTTACCGAGATAGATAGGCTACTGTAGGCCTAGATATAGGTGTTCGTTATAATTAAATTACATCCAGATGGAGAAAACATGTGTTTGAGAACAAGGTAATAATAACAATTAAACGTTATTTGTATAGCACCTTTCATACAGATAAGTTCAGCTCAAAGTGCTTTACAACAGAGCATTTAAATTAAAGAATGTGAAACTTAATGATGCTTCATTCGTAGACTATAGGAGAAAAACACTGAGCCCAGCCTGCTAAATCTACTCAAAGACGCCACCTGGCGGTGGTGCATCACTAAAACGAAATAACACCCGTCTGAAATCCCACGAGATTTCCAACGGGATTTCCTTGCCAAATACCGCGAAGGTGAAATGCTGCAGCATGTGACATTTCTAACTTCCCACATCTGTACCTTTTGCTACGTTCAGGCCTTGGGTCCACACTAGACCCTAGTGCTATCAACCTCCTCAATATAGCTAGGTAAACAGTTGTATGAAGTATATACTGTAGCTGTAATGTATGCTTATCTACTGTAAAATATGTACTGTATTATTGTGGAATGTGAGTGAGTATGCTGTTTATTTATTTATTGTACCAATTGTGTTGAGGACCAAAGACAAATTTCCAACCTTGGCTGAACAATAAAATTGAATCTTATCTTATTTAAAATCTTCCTATCAATAATAAGTAGTGGATTTCTACAGCTCCATCCACAAGCAAATGCATTAATTACCCTGAAGCCTCTATCGTCCTGCTGCTGTTTTCCAAATCAATAAAGGAAAAAAAGAAGCTGATTTTCGGAGGCTTACCCTCCTCAAAGACGCCCCTTAAATTGGAACGGAAAAATGTCAAGTGTGGTTCCTTGCAAAAAAGGGATGGGAAATTGAAAATCCTCTCTTTCCCTATAGCCAACAGAGCTCCTCATTGCCAGACACATCCTCAGCCAAGACGATTGCTAAACCACTGAATTATTTGCATATTCCCCATGGGTACATAAACATCATTGTTTCATGCCTGGCTGGGCAAAAATGTGCGGAAACATTCCATGACAGCTATCATATTACAGTATGTGTGGATGGCTGCAGTGGTTACAGTATGTGTGGATGGCTGCAGACAGTGCATGCGGAGGAAATGGCAGGTCAGGACTAGGCTGAGGGCAGTATCCACCAGGGATGTATATATATATATATAGATCCACCTCCTGGGGTCAATATAACTATCATTCCAGCGTTGGTGCGCACTGTTTTGTGATTTTGCACTGTTCCGTCTAGTCCTTGCACCCTGTCTAATGTTGTCTACCCATCAGTGTTATGCACCAACTGACAGAACAAATTACTAGTACAGTATGTGTAAAAACTACCTGGCAATAAAACTGATTCTGATTGTCAACCTACTCTATAAACATGTGTTCTCTCAATGGTGTGGGTTTGTAAAAGCCATTGTTCTCTGTCAATACCAGTTTAAACAGTCTCTGCCGTTCACTGAGATGTGACGGTATTTGGTTGTCTAACAAAACAAGCTGCTTGTTTCCATTATCCACAAAGTCCTTCGTCTGAAACATGTGGTCATGAAGGACAAGGCTTTTGGCCTGAAGGAGCTTTTCATTCTCTCACAAAAACTAGTAGGACTCAACCACATTTTTGGGGTTGCTCATTGGTCTTGTACCCAGGATTCTATCCAGGTCGTCAAACCATGTGAATTTGTGTTTTTTGTCCCCCGAGCCAAGCCTACCACTTTTCGGTGGAACATCACACACATTTATGTCTGTGCACTCAATTGCCCTTTTTCCAGCTTATCACTGAATAATTTGAAGACCTCTTTATTCTTGTGTTACATTACATTACAGTGATTTAGCAGACACTTTTATCCAAAGTGACTCACAATAATTGCATTTAATGTAGGTAGTTAGTGTACTACTTGCCAGAACACAAGTGCTTCTCCCTTCTAAACCGGTGACTAAAAGCATAATCTAGTGCTAAAGCCAAAGTGCAAGAGTAGCAATGTGTTTCCACAAGCAGCTGTGAAATATTATCGTCAGCCCATGTGATCACATTTTTTTATTTTATTTGTTGCATTGGACACTGGAAACTCAGGAGGTATTCCATCCATTCCTGGCGATTTCCCTTTCTGCATGCTGGATACTGCATCTTTTAGTTCACGCAGAGAGATGATCTCTGCTAAGATATTAGCGTCTCCCTCCGATAACTTAGGAAGGTTTAAACTAGACAGGAAGGCATCACACTTGTCCTTGTTAAGAGCTGCATCTGATTGATAGAAAATGTTCTAAAGGTTTCATTGATTTGTAAAGGGTCTGTGGTAATATCCCCGTCATTTGACCTAATTGTCATGGCTAGTAGGTGACTTGGTCTAGAACTTTGAAAATAATAAAGTTGTCTCGTTCTGTGAATAAGAAATTCTGATCTTTGTTTCAAGATAGCATTTATCTCCCTTTTGACCAATTCGTATTTCATAGCCAAGTGTTCTGAGAAGCCTGCAGGCAGAGCCAGATGTTCAAATTCGTCCTCCAATTTCTGTAGCCTTGTAGATTGTGCCTTGTGAAGGTTAGAGGCAAATACTGTAGAATTGCTCCTTATGAGACCCTTCACAGCATCCCATAATATTCTATTATCGTCCACAGAGCCCACGTTAAACTCTAAAAACTCAGATAGTTTTTTTATGAACTGAGACCTAAATTCCTCATTTTCTAGAAGAGTGGTGTTGAAGCGCCATCTGGCTGCATCGTTTTGGTATCGGTATCAAACTCAAGGTATCGAAAAATATATTGTATCGAAAAACTTTGAACGATACCCAGCCCTAGTCAGCAAGTGTGTCTCCTTTAGAAGAGCAATGTCAGTATTCTTTCTTAGCAGTAGATTCAAATGTTGAGTGGCTGTGTAATACTGTCCCATCAGGTCCCATTCCCCTTCCCACCCTAAAAAAAAACCCTCCCCTTCCTTGCCCAGCACCCACCCCGTGCAAGGGTGCGTGGGCCTAAACTCCCTCCCCCCTCCCCATAACTATAACCCGTGATCATGGATGGCTTGGGGCGAGCTGCAGAGCCTCTGCTCATACTTCCCAATAATATACAAATGTATAACACTGTTTATCCCTTCACATAGTCTACCAAAGACAGAAGAGATAATAAAAAAAAGAGAAAAAGAAAGAAAAAAAACAAGAAAGTCAAACCAAGTTACTTACTCTGCCCAATAGCAGAAATAACAGGTTGAAGCCTGATAGTCTACTGTATACTCGGTTCAGGCAGAACATATCAGGCTCAATTGTTCAGTCTCAATAGTTCTTGTACCTGGTCAGGTTAGCTGATTGAGAAAGTCCTCAGCTACTCTTGGGTCTTCAAAGTCGTGGTTATCCGATCCATTCTTCACCCTCAGTTTAGCTGGATAGAGAAGGGCCCAGTGCCCGAGAGAAGGCCCGGCGACGTTGAAGTGTGTGGGCGCTATAGTCAGGGTAGAATCTTAGTTGTTTGCTGTCTACAGAGGGGGGTTTCTTCCTGGCAGCCGGGAGAAAAGCGTCTCTCGTTGTGTAGCGCAGGGAGCTGAAAATCAGGGTGCGAGGTCTGTCCCTTGTGTCCCGACCATTGTAAATCCTGTGAGCTTGCATGACTTCCAGCTCGCTCTCAAGAGATGGGAACCACCCCAATAGGGTTCTATTGAGATACTGGACCACGTTCGAGCCCTGCACACCTTCCTTCAGCCCTACAAGGCGAATGTTACAGCGCCTGTTTCTGTCCTCCAAGTCCGCTAGTTTGGTCTCCAGTCTCTGCAACCGTTCTTCGTGTTTCTCAATGCTCTTTGCATTTCCAGCTGTCGTTTTTCAGTGCCTTAATTGCAGCATTGTTTTCAGCAGTGGAATTTGTAAACAATGTTAACTGCACCTGTAAAGCATCTAGCTTAGATTCTAACTTATTGTCTGAACTTTTCATCTGACCTTATATCTCCTTCAGACGCGGTTCTAGTAATTGAATCACCAGTTCGGCAGTAGTCACAGCTGTGTTCATTGCTGCGGAGGTTGATCGAGTGTCCTTTTTGCCTTTAACGTCAGTACTCATAGTTTGTGGTAGCGCGTCAACAAACTAGAATTAATTCAGATCACTTTGAAGGGATAAAATACGAATAAGTAGGAAAGTTTGGCAGAGTGCGAGGTTCTACGCCGCCATCTTGTCCAACCGATCACATGGGTCTATCCGTCAGCCCATATTTCTAGAAGAACCATCACCTCATCGTTCCCCCACATTTGTCTATGACTCATTTTCCTGTTAGTTACTGACAGGCTGACTCTGACAATAAGATAAAATCTGATTAATTTAAATAATCCCTGGGGGGATTTGGGCGTTACTGCAGCTACTATACAGAATAGATCAGAGAACAGATTATACATCAGAATAAAGAATAGACATAGAAGAGTACAAAAAAACATCTATATCATATAAAATATAGAATATTTACATACATACAATCTGTACAGATATGTCTAATATATACATATTCTGTACATGGTGACGTTGGAGCAAGGTTATAATAGTTTTGCATTTTTCATTAGTTTTTATTTTCGTTTAGTTTTGACTTTTTTTTTCCATTCCAGTTTAGTTTTAGTTAGTTTTCAAAGCTGGTTTTCTAGTTTAGTTTAGTTTCTATTTTTTGAAAATGCTTAGTTTTAGTTTAGTTTTTATTAGTTTCAGTATTAGTTTTAGTTTTGTAAAGGGGTGAGATTCACGAAGGTCAGAAAAAGTATTTTACGCAACAAATTCTAAATTTTTTAAATCAGTATTGTAAAGAACTGTACATCCAGAAATACTGACATAAAAAACAAAGGTTTTAAACAACCTTTAAACATATTTCCTTTGTATACGTGACGTGTGTGTTAATGATTGTCTGTTATGGTCTGTAATTGACCCCAATCACACAACTCAGAGGCAGCAGTCACAGAAAGCCAAAACGGCACATTTATTAAGGTGAAATAAGCTCAATCTCAATGGTAAGCCCGGAGCAAGAACCAAAAGAATACACTCACTCAGTGTTCATAACGTAGTTAAAGTGGGGTGTCCACCGTTATCAACAGAACAACTCCTATATGGAGCAAACAATATGAACTCGCACTGAACAAAGTCTCTTAAACACTCACTTACAACCTATGAGTATGCATGTCTGTCTGCGTGTTGTGTGTGTGTGTGTGTGTGTGTGTGTGTGTGTTTGTGTGTGTGTGGCGGAGTAGAAAGAGAGATAGGTGTCCTTCAGTCAAGCAACAACTTCTTGTTGATCTTCAGGAACACACGCTGCTCGAGAGATGTTGTCGTTCTGTTTCTCAGCCCAGATGAGAGCAGTCCACACACACTGAAGATTCGCTCCACAAAGGCTTGAGAGGCAGGGGCACTAACCAGATCCTGTGCCACAGGGGCAAGCTTTGGATAGACAGCTTCTCTTGATCTCCAGAACTGCAATGGTGTCTCATTAAACACACCCTGTTTGACATCGTTGACATACTTTTTCATTTCAGTCAACACACTATTGTTCACAGGCTCATTTGTGGATGATGTGTTGACCTCTATACGGGATGCAAGGAAGCGGTATTTCTGAAGGACAGAAGGAGAGGCTCCTGTTGAAGATTGAGTGGCCTGGCCACTTCCAGTGGCAGCATCATGCTGAGAGGCAGTTGCTGGGTTATACTGAGCTGCCAGGCTCAGCACATGGGATTGTGCTGCCCTCCTCAGTAGCACTGTGTCTGGTGACTGAAGGATAAGCGAAACACCTGGATCCATTAGGCAGGCAGCTGCTGGTGTAGCATCAAACTGTGTGGAATCAGGGTTAAGCATGCAAGCGAAACGTTCCCGCAAGGATTTCAGCAGCACTTGAGCTAACTGTTTCCCAACACCAGTCGTCATCAGGTGTGCCTCAAGGTTGAGGAGGCATGGCACTACTTGTGAGAGTGACTGGCTGTCACTCTGAAGCTGGTCTGTGTGGATGGCAAAGGGCTCAAGCAGGTTGTTAAGGTTCTCCAGCTTAGCCCAATCGCTTGTGAGAAGTGTGTCGATGCCCAAGTCCTCAAGTACTTGGTTTAGTTCAGCTTTGGTCTCCAGCAGTCTTTTCAACATATCAAAGGTGCTGTTCCAGCGTGTGCTACAATCCCGGATCAGAGTTTTGCCACACTTCTTCATCATTTCTTCATTTGCCACTGATGATTTCCTCACAGCGTGTACCAGCCTCCTTGCTCTCGTGATGACTGCATCAGCACTTGGGTGCTTCATGGCATCTTTCAGTACAAGCTGAAGGGTGTGGGCCAGGCATGGCATCCTCTGGAACTTGTTGTTCTCCCCATGGTCTGGCAGTTCAAGCTCTGAGCAAAACAAAAATAGAAAAAAGACAAACAAAATGTAACAATAAAATTTTAAATGCACAAAAATACCTAAACAGTTACAATCCAACTTGAGCCATGCATTTGACTGAATCAAAAACATTTATGAACTAGAAATTAACTAAATTTCTAGTTTGTGTGTCCCTCTTGGCTTTGGTATACTATATGTAAAGCGCTTTGAGAACCTTGAAAAGCGCTGTATAAATCAAATGCATTATTATTATTATTATTATTATTGAATGGCAACAAAGTCAATCTCCCATCTTCTTGACTGCCTGTCATAAAAAGAACAACCAAAAGGTGGCGCAGTTGATTATAACCCATAGGCTACTACAAGACGCCCAGTAACAAAAGCTCTAATTTACTTCACTTTGTTTTGACACAGCTGTGTCATTCATAGTTCATGTGGAATGGAATGACACATTTTTTACTTTTCAACTGTGCACATGCACTAATTAAAGCAGAGACTGATGGGCACGTAGCGAGTGACGTTATGTGTGTCGACAGTGTTCACCTGGGCAAATGTGACCCACCCTCTGCGCTTAATAATAATAATAATAATAATGCATTTGATTTATATAGCGCTTTTAAGGTACAGTAGCCTACTCAAAGTGCTTTACATAGACAAAACAGCTATACAATATTTACAATAAAATGAGTATGAAAATTATAAATGGGATTCTTATGATCTTATCTAGTGTTAAAGCAGAGACTAATGGGCACGTAGCGCGTGACGTTATGTGTGTTGACAATGACAATGCGACATTTTATAGGCTATCCAAAATAAAATCGTACATTATTAAGACAAAAAACATATTTCACTAATACTATAGGCCTACTCACCGAGACCTCCATTCTCCTCGCCCTCCGAATCTTCCTCCGACTCGGAGTCTGACTCCATCAATCCATCCTCGCCATCTTCAGCGACTGTTGGTTGATCCTGGCTGAGCGCTTGCTCTCGCCTTCTGTCCCTAAGAAGGTGCATGGCCTTGACTATGTTGGAGCCGTTATCTGTCACAATGAGCAGCACCTTGTCTTCTTCTATACCCCATGCATCTAATGTCTGATCAATGCAGCGTGCAATGGAATCTCCGGTGTGTGGGTGCTCCAGTCGGTGCACGTTGAGCAGAGCATGGTGAACTTGGCCTCCGGGAGGATGGTAAAAACAAGCTGACACACCCATGAAAGACGCTGTTAATCCTCTCTTGCTCCAACCATCTACACATAGTGTCAGCTTCCTCGCATCTCTTACGATCTCTTTCAGTTTCTGTTTTGCTGTATCCATCTTGCCCCCGATAAGGTTGTTGACTCTTGCAGCTCCAGGTGTTTTGAACTTTGGTTCAAGTGAAGTGCTGAACTTTCTGAAGGCAGTCGACTCGCACAGTCGCGTAGACATCCCAGTCTCGATAAACATGTGCACCAATGCTTCCTCCCGCTTCCTGTGTTCCTGCGTATTTACTGACCAGTAGCTATTGCCTCGCCGTTGTTGGAAGCACTGCTGGAGTGTTTTCTGGATGGTTCCGTCGTGCTCCATGCTCGCGTCTGACTCTGGCCTTGGGTTAGCTTCTGCTGTGCGGGAGGGGGACGGCCCGCTCTCCCTGGCCTTTTCGAGGTAAGCCTCGTTAGCCTTACTGTGATAGCTTTTCAAATGTACTTTCAGGTTTGTGGGATTTTTACCTTTGATGAACGACCCACACACTTTGTCACCTTCTACTATACACAGGCATTTGCTTCGGTTTGTCACGCTGTCATGCTCAAAATAATCCCAAATTGGGCTATGGCGCTTCCTCCCTAATCTCGCCGCCATGGTCTCCGTCGCCTAGGCTTCCATGCTATGCGGAACAATCGATCAGATAAAAAAAAATTAAATAAATGTATAGGCCTGCCGTAACCTAAAGACGAAAACGAAAGACATTTTGTCGATTATTTTATTTTATTTTCGTTCGTTTTGTAAACACACAATACAGTTTTAGTTAGTTTTAGTTTTTTGTTTAAGACTCGTTTTTATTTTTATTTCAGTTTACGAAAATGTTTTTTCACATCTAGTTTCGTTTTTCGCTTTGTTTTCGTTTACGATAATAACCCTGCGTTGGAGGGGGGTGGGGGGGTGCGCTCAGACACTGTTATAGAGTCTGATGGCTGGCACAAAGGGATGCCTGAACCGCTCTGTTTTGCACCTGGGAGGGAGGACCCTGTGGCTGAAGGTACTCCTCATGTGCCCCATGTGTCATCATAGAGGGGATGGAAGCAGTTGTCCAGGATGAACTTCAGTTTGTCCCTCATCCTCCTCTCCACCACAGCCCCCAGACTGTTTAGTTGTTGCCCCTTGACAGAGATGGCCTTCCTCACCAGCGTGTTCAGTTTGTGTGCCTCCCAGACCTGATGCTGCCTTCCCAGCAAACCACAGCAAAGAACAGACATAGCCGCCTGCTACACACATCAAAGGACCTGAGCCTCCTAAGGAAGAACAGTCTGCTCTGCTCTTTCCTATAGAAGGGCCCTTGAGCAGTTGCCCCAACCAAAACGAAACTCGAACCAGAAGGCCTTGGGATATGACTGGAGACACGTTTTGGCGCTAGAAATTTGGAGCTGAATTCTAGTGTAATGGGCAGATCCAGAGGCTTTTGAAAAAAACTATAGGAATAGACCTACACTGTAATGCTGGGTCCACTTCACAATACAAAAATCAAACGGATGATTTACGAGTTTCAGCTATATAGTAGGTCTATCTAGTTGGATACTATAGCCTAGTAAAAATCAACTTCGAAATAATAATAACAGGAGTCACGAAGGAACAGTTGATGCATGGAGAGAAGGAGAGCAATACTGTCAGAGGCACAAACCCAAATTAAGAATACAATATTTAAGCTGACACCACCAGTACAAATGACAGCAGTTCAGCACCACTACAGTATAAGCCACAACACACTGGACTCAATTGCCGCTTAGCACACTGTTTCCTAGCGCCTGCTGTTGATTTCTCAAGTTCACGCTCTCGAACCTGATTAAATCAAGAGCAGACAGCGCAAATTGACAGTCACATGAATGGCGGAACAATCATAATCATAATTGTTTTGATTGGATAAACTGTCCCAATGTTAAAATGTCATACTGTATCTTTGTGATCGCTTTTAGATATTGGTGGTTTCCATGTACTTATTTTAATGTAGTAATTATTTTATCAATCAGACGCTGGATTTCTTGAGTATGCTAGTTTTGAGTCTCAGTTGGGAATGGACACTGATAGCTAGTGCTAGCGCGTTGGCTACGGAGACGCTGCTAACAACACCGGCTACGGTGACGCTGTCGGCCTAGTCTGGGAAACATCAGAAACAGAATGTTTTCACTGTGTGCCATCTGTGCCTTAAACGTGCTTAACGGAGGTTATTCCACCGCAGCAAGCCTACTCGTTGGGCCGTTGCTGGTCAGTCTCTTTCCCAGACCCCTACACAGTAGGGGTGCACTGATCTTGAATTTTCATGGCTGATCCGATTTCCGATTGTTCAAATGGCCGATTCCGATACCGATAGCCAAATTTATTATTATTATTTTTGGGGTTTCTTTTTCTAAAAAGCAGGCAACAAACAAACACTAAGTAACAGTTTATTACATTTTTAAAAGCCAAATTTGCCTCAAAACAGCTTGCTTGCTCTGATTACTTGCTTCAGTTCAAACAAATCTGAAGCCTTAATAAAATAAAATAACAAATATGAATCATATTTTCTTTTAAAAATAAAGTATTTTCTTTTAAATTAAAATGTTAATTATGTCATGACAAAAATGGCATGAGGAACTTATGGACCATTGGCAATGGCCATTAGGCCTACTGTAATCTTGAACTATACAGTATTAGTGTAACTATAACTATAACATGACTTGTCAGTCACACACACACACAGTCAGTCAGATTTGATTTGGTCTTGACTTCCGTAAGCCAGAATCCTTTTACCTGGCCTACAATGTTAAATGAATGACGAGCTAGTAAGACCGTTGTCAACGGACCGTAACGTGGACTGTATTTTCATGAGGACTGTAGGGGGCGACGGAGCACTACCAAAATGCTAAACACGGATGAAAATTAAGCGATATGGCAGAATATAAGATGCAAAGTCAAAAACAGTCTGAAAGTCGAATTCTGTGCTTTCTTTCACTGAAAGAAGGGACACAAATCAAGTTTTATTTGGATTTGTATGGGTAAGCCAGGCTTACCCTGGCTTATTCAAGATTCAAGATTCAAACAACTTTATTGATCCCAGAGGGCAATTCATTTGAGGCTTGTACCATCCACAGATAAAACACAGCAAGAAACTATATCATTCGTATCAAAAACATAAGAGGAAATACGATGTACGAGGTCAGAAAATTCCTGGGAATTAAAATTGGCTAAATCCGGGAAAATCGGAAACACTAGTTCTGACAGAGCGTTTGGCAGGTAGGTAAAGAGAATAAAGAATAAAATAAAATGTGTCCGTTTAGAAATATTTTCAGGTAGATGACTCATTCCATAGAGGAGTTCCAAACTGGCCTTCATAACTGGGGAAAAGGAGGTGACACACGCCATCATGACCAAATACCCAGTGTGCAGGCCTCATTGATCAAGGATGTCTCCTCCCTTGTCAATGTGATGGAAGACCTTGGCAACCCCTTTGAGGAAGAACGCCTGGATCTGATTGTCCTAGACTCCAAGAAAATTGCAGGGCTTGAGGCTGTTGAAACAATCCATCAGGTGAAGCAGATTGGTCAAGAACAGTTTTAGGCATTCACTCGGGACTGCCTAGTGGAGAGAACCAAGCCAATCTACTGTACCATGTCCTCAGAAGAAACAAGTTGATGGTGTTTGGCTCTTCCACCCCAAGAAAGTTGATCAAAGGGAAGCAGCAGATAGTTTCTCTGAAGAATGACATGCAACTCTTCTCACGGCTATACATAGGTTGTCAGACAAGGGATGGAAACCTTGATGTGTTCTTTCAACATGAAAACCAGGCATGCCCTCCTGCATTGTCTGCTGGACGAAATCTCCGCCTTGGTGTGAAGAGTGATCTCCTTTCATGCTTAGAAGACATTGCCAATGCCAGCTGTGAAGTTCTTAAAGCCAGCTGCATCATTCTTGATGGAGCAGCCATCGTCCAGATGTTAAAACCAGCTGCATCCAAGAATTTTGAGGAGTATGCCACATATGTCTTCATACCGTTCATCTCCACAAAGCTTCAAGTTGCATCCCGTCTGAACCTGGTATGGGGCCGCTACATTCCTGACTCTAAATGCCCCTACACAAACAAAGTGTAGAAAAGGGGTGCGGCAACGTGTGGTGGCAGCTTTCCCAAGAAACTGTCAGAATTTCCTCCGTGTTGAAGATAGAGCTGTTCATATACCTGTCAGAAGCTCTGCTTAATTGCTTTGACCAGGGGGACAAGCAGCTCGTAATCACTGATGGAGAGGGAGTCCGCAGCAAACCCACACTACTAGACCTGTCATCAATTACACCATGCACCCATGAGGAAGCGGACACTCGCATGCTTCTACATGCATCCCATGCCGTCCAACATGGCCACTCCAGGATTCTGATCAGAACTGTTGACACCGATGTTGTGGTATTGACTGTGTCACTCGCCCAAAAACTGCAACTGGAAAATCAACTGTGGCTGGCTTTTTGAACCGGCAAGAGCTTCCGCTACCTAGCCGCCCATGAACTGGCTGTGGGATTAGGACCTGAAAAATTGCATGCCCTTCCAATGTTTCATGCTCTCACTGGGTGTGACACTGTCAACCGAATACTGCTGCCAGGGACTCAGCGATGTACTTCTCCATGGCCAAGCACTCAGGGGCAGTGAGGGAGAAGAGACGTCCACGGGGTGGCATAGTACCAGGGAGAAGGTCTACGGCACAGTCGTACGCATGATGCGGAGGGAGGGAGGAGGCGCGGTGCTTGCTGAAAACCTCCAGATAGACTGAGGGGACAGTAGACGGGTCAGGGGATTCATCGAGGCAGGAGGAACAATGGGAGGGGAGACGAGAGCTGACCTCAAGCAATGCTGGTGGCAGAATGAACTCCAACACGTCATGGCACCGGTGGCCCAGTTGATAGTCGGATTGTGTTTTTACAACCAGGGCAGACCCAGCACTATTGCTGTAACCAGGGAGTCCAACAGACAGAACTGGATAGTCTCATGATGGTTCCTGGAGACACAGACCCCGTTTACACCTTGCATTAAAATGCGTTTTTGGTGATCAGATTGCAAACTGATCGTTCTAAACCACATGAAAGTACAGGTGTAAATGCACCCAAAACGTTTTGAGGACGGATTGCGATCCAATCGGCCAAACCACCTCCGGAGGTGGTCAGGGACGCATTTCGACCACATTTAATAAAAGTGTAAATTGGAATGTGTTTTTAATCCACATATCAACAACGTGGGCGGAAATACGTAGCCATTGGCACGTGCCGGTTCCAGACCAGAAAGGAGAAGGCTTCCATGGCAGCTAGCAAGAAAGCTTTAAATTGGATCCTGGTCAAGGTTGTCCAGACGAGACAAAAAGTGTCTACTCTCAATTTGGTCGGGCGAAAATATTCAAGCACAAACAGGATGTGACGTTCGATTGTCAGCTGGATAGAGTCGATCGGATCTCAAACGGATCGGGTTGAAGATACTCGAAACACATATGTGACAGCGGCTGGTGATTTGGTCCGCAACTCGGCAAACCCTGAAATGCGCTAGGGGGCAAAATGAATCAAAAAACGTTTTTTTTCGTTTTTTGTTTTTTTGTGTATTACCAAAGTTGAAGTTGTGAAGAACCTACTTACTATAACAGACAACAGTTTTAGGTTCACGAAATACGTTTAATTAGTCTGCAAACTAAGCTAGTTTTTAGCTGATTTCGAGCCGGGCTTGGGGGCGGGCAGATCGATTAGCATGATTTGGTTTCATTGGCTATTGCTTCCGGGTTCTCCGCCCCCCACCCTTCCCAAACAACACGCCGGCTTTGTTTACATTCAGTCCCAACTAACCATGGATGCTACAGCTTTTGCTAAAGAGAAGACGGGGATGGCATCCAGGGCATGGAAAGAGTTTTAAGAGCAGCTAAAACTCCAGCAGAGCAGGACTCGTTCGTACACGGAGTTTTATTCTTGATGACCTGTGATACAGAGATGACTGTATCAGCAAAGCAAGTTGCTACCAAGCGCAGAGTTGCGTCGAACGAGGTACCAGATTCACACCACCGCCAAGCATTCTGCTTTGCTTTGGGGTAAGCTGATCTTTATACTATCTGTGCTGTTTACATTACATTAACGTTAGTCGTTTAGCAGAAGCTCCTTTCTAAACAAGTGACTAAGTCTAGCTAGCATAAAGGCACTAGCACTAACTAACAAAGGCTAGCTAGCTAACGTTAGCTAACATGCTAGTTAGCTGAGCTAGCCCTTTGTTCCTAAACTAGCCAGCTAGTCTATTTAATCAACACATTCTGGTACTATTTTATCTATATGGAGTGCCAGTACTGTGGGCAATAGTTTAATGTACTTTCTTCCTTCTATTCTATTGCAGTTTTGATGCTGAGAGACCTGGCATGGTTGTGGCCAGAGAACACCGTGATGCACCGGCAGTCGAGTTTCAGCTGCTGCGCAAGCCTGATGTCCAGCCCCCCAGAGAAGGTCTTCTTGTGCAAGCCCCACCCGGACTGGACATGGCCAGACAGACGTATCTCTTTGACAAGATCAGAGAGTTCTGCTCTGATGAGGGACGAGACGTCACATGTCCCCCGCCAAACTCCACAGCAGCTCAGAACAAGACTGTCCGCTTGTAGATTCACTGCAGATCATCAGGACGGACAGCACTGCAGGAGAAAGGCCACAGCCTTTCCTGTTTTCCTGTTTGTATACTGAAGCGTTGCTTGTTCTCTTGCACAGACTTGCCCACACTTGCACAGACTGCATTGTTAGAATATTGAATACTGAGCTGAGTACTGTTGTTATTACCTTGAGTACTGAGCTGGGGACTGTTATTACTTTGTTGTACACTTGATCACAATGAACACTATGCACCTTATCTATAAAACAGACAACTGACTGTACACTTTAACACTTAGACTGTTGCCATTTTTTGTACACTTAAATACTTATGCTTGTACTTTATATCATGTATGTGACAATAAAGAACGTTAAATTTGAACTTCATCTTATATTGTTCTTAACTGCATTCACAACACAAGATTAATACTGACTCAAAGAGTGTGGGGTCATCAGTGAGAGAGCACCTCACTTGGCAGCCACTCTCAGGTAATACCCCAAGTTGACAGCCACTCTGACAGATAATGACAGATCGTCCAGTGGGGGAGTGGCTGGGGGTGGGGTTACCAGGCTATTGTTCACGCCCATTACCTGGCAGTCAGAGGTGTGAAAATGTTGGAGAACTTTGGAGGGAGATTTCTCAGCTAAGTTGATTTGGCAGTACTAGCATTCAAATAAGCATATCTTCTTCAAATATGTTCAGATTTCAATGTATGAGACCTCATTTGAAAGCTTACAATCTGCACTTACACAATCTGTAAAAAACTGAAAAATGAAAATGCCTAGTTGAGGACCAAATTACCAGCGGCGGTCACATATTAATGCCAGGTGTAAATGTAATCAGGCTAAATCATTATCTAGATACAATCTCGATACGAGACGCATTTTAATGCAAGGTGTAAACGGGGTCACAGATGCTTAATGGGACAGTGTGGTGAGTGACAGAACCTAAAACCCTCCCGTCCAGGGCACAGACCTCTAGCGGAGACTCAGTGGGCACAGTGGTAATGTCGACTAGGGCAGAGTCAATGAAACATTTGTTGGCTCCTGAATCTACAAAAGCATGCAGGGACTGGACCTGGGTCTTCCAAGTGAGGGTGGCAGGGAGATAGGAACGGGGGCGAAGGGGTACAGTCTAGGATCGGCTCAGCAGTATTCCCCCAACTACTGATGAGCCTGCTCTTTTACTGGATTGGAATATGCAATGTGACCGGGATGACCACAGTAGAAACATAATTTCATCCTAAAATGGCATTCTTTCTCCTCATTGGAAAGCCTGGTGCGTCCCAGTTGCATGGGCTCAACTGGAGAGGCAGGTGAGTTGGCTTATTGCTAGGCCAACCGGTGTAGGTGGGCTTGGATTCTCTCTGACAAATTTGTGGAAAAACGGAAGTCGAGTACACCTAGTAGTAGAGCGAGCTCCCCTCGCCCGCTCACGAGATAATTCCTGAAGCCGGTTATCAATGCGGATAGCCAAGTCAATAAAAGCATTGAGAGTGTCAGGAATGCCTCTCGTTGCCAGCTCATCCTTCAGATTGTCAGCGAGACCTCCCTGGAAGAGCGTGAGGAGAGGACCCACGCCCCAGCCAACTTCAGTAACTAGGGTGCGAAAGTCAATGGCATAATCCGCAACACTGCGATAACCTTGACGGATGGTCGTAAGTCTCCTAGCCGCCTCATGACCGGGTGGTCAAAAACCTTCTTCATCTCAGCCGTAAACATAGTGATATCGAAACACAAATCCATCTCCTGATCCCAAGCCGCAGAGGCCCAGGAGAGCGCTAGCCCTGTAAGGAGTGAAATAATGAACGCTACCTTGGAGCGGTCTGTGGGAAAACAGGAGGACTGCAGTTCCAAAGCCAGTGTGCACTGGGTGAGGAATCCCTGACACTTTCTCGGATTACCATCATAGCGCTCTGGAGGATGCAGACGGATCTCTCTCCGGACTGGTGGAAGAGGGTGACTTGTAGCAGAGGGAGATGCCAGCACCTCAGGAGAGGCTGTAGGTGCCAGAGGTAAGCGCTGCTGGACCGTCATGTTTAGAGTTTGCATTTGCTGACCAAGCGCCTGAATGGCTGCAGCGATATTGTGTAGGTCCTGCGTGTTCTGTCTCACCAGGGCTCCTTGGTTAGTCAGTGCAAGACGAAGCTGCGTAATCTCTGCTAGAGCGGAGTGGAGCTGGTCCATCTCTGCTGGATCCATAACTGGTTCGGTTGTACTGTAATGATCACAAAAATATGATCCAGTGGTGCAGAGAACAGGCGTGAGACAAGGTCTGATGCAACCACAAAAAAATTGATTTTAATCCAAAATACCGGTAACCAAACACTCAGACAGACTGACAACTGAACACTGAACGATAAGACACCACAGGTTAAATACACAGGGGGACAATGAGATGATAGAAGACAGCTGGAGACACCCAGGGACACCCAGTGATGACAGGAGTGAAGACAGCTGGTAGCAGTGAAGGAACAGAAGGTGAGGGAAACAGGAGGACCTCTGCTGGACCTGGGGAGAAACACAAGAGGGGGACACATGAGGGATGAGACAGGGAAAAAAACAGAATGGGAGGCACAACCATGACACAACCGTGTCTAGTGGTAGGCCTATAAACACATGTCTCTCTTCCAAGAACCTACAGATCCAACCACAGACCTAACGGAGTATCTGTCACAAATTACTAGCTGCTTCTACTTAGACTATTTGAACCATGACTGACTTCTATCCAATAGTGGCACAACCTTGAATCACCAAAACAAACACACAGGACAGTTATCTTACAAAACTATAATTTTTTATTGCAAAATCATTAAGATATTTACACATTATAAAAACACTATTAAAATTACCCATGGATAGAGACCGCTGGCATAATGCTACCCCGTGCATACAGGCCCCATCCCTCACTAATCGTTTCCCCCACGCACATCTAGCGTAAGCTACCGCTCGTAATTACATGTGACACTACAATACACCCCATTGCAATGGGCACACACTCGGGTTAAGTCCACTTAAACCACGGCACACACACACACGCACTCACATCAGGAGAAAAGGGGGAGACCTCAACTGTGCTGGCCAGCTTTAATGCTGGAGGGGACTATGGTAATTTGAATTTTTCTGTACTCAGTTTTTACATCACTTAGACATTTTTGCCATTTTTACTCAATAATTCTCTCGAAATGAATTAAAACCACAACTTTTTAGGGCGGGTTGTCAGAAAAGAATGTATGCAAGTAATCTTTAAGTTTATTTTAAATTTTTTACCTAAAACATATAAACTTAACCAAAGGGACACAAAAAAAACAAGCGTCACGTGACCCATATACAGTGCATTCGTAACTAATTCAATAAATAACTGATGGTTGATTAATAGAAAATGATTGGGCTACAAATAGATAAAATGGTTAAGTAGTATATGTCAGTTCAGCAGTATATCAGCTATCTAACTGAAGAAGCCACGACGGACACAGGCCCATTGCTAGGAACAGGGGGCGCTGCCAGCAGGCGAGACAAAAAACTGGCGGAGGGTGTCCCGGACACGATTGGCTTCAAGATATCCACGGTTCCCCTGAAGAGGCCTGACCCTGTGCAGAATGGGCTGAGCTGACTCCTCATCAACATCACCACCGTCTTCAACATCATCTCCATCATCACCTTCGCCGGCAACACCTTCACCTTCTCCATCACTTGGCCGCAGGAAATTGCACATGACACAGGTGGCCTTGATGACAAGGTCGACCGTGCTTGGCATCAGCTGAATCCTATGTTGGTAGACCCTCCAACGCTGAACGAGGATCCCAAACGCATTTTCGGAAATGCGCCGTGCTCGGGATAGGCGGAGGTTGTAGACCCGCTTATCCTCAGGTAGGCGCTTCCCCGAATATGGCTTCATGATGTAGGACTTGAGCGGGAAGGCATCATCTGCCACAATGGTGAAAGGGAGGTCTCCCAGCTCTGGTGCTGACTCCAGTGGGGCAGGGGATGGCACATTCAAGGAACCAGCTGCAAAGGCCCTCCCGAGAGCAGAGTTGGCAAATATTCCCCCGTCACTGTTGCTGCCATAGGCTCCAACATCCACGGCCAGGAACCTGTAATTAATAGCCTATCGTTAACATTTGACATTTTAACATGTTAAAACACCATTTTTGAGACTGCTATGATATGCTCAACTTTGGTTGATTTTTTAGTTTTGAGGAATTTGAGTCCGACTACGATAATGGACCTGGTTATTGAGACCCATCCCTACCTGTAATCTGCATCAACCAGGGCAAGAAGCACAATCAATCAATCAATCAATCAATCAAAGCTTTATTTGTATAGCGCATTTCATACCCAGAGGCAACACAATGAGCTTTACAGAGAACAAGGGAGGTGGGCAGACGTCCAGAGGGAAGCAAAAAAACAGTAATCACCCGGGGGCCAGATAAGTGAGCTGTAAAAATTCTTCCCTGACCCCTCTCAACAAGGTGATCGAGCAAGCTCCTGGAGTATGTTTGTCTACCGGCTAAGAACATTTATAAAGCAATAAATAACATTAAATTACATTTTCAGAGTAAGAGAGGCTAATAACATCATAGGAGAGACATGGCAAACACTGGTGTATGTCTGTGTGTGCGTGAATGTGCCTAGGGCCCAGATAGAGGCAGGGGTCAGGGGTAGGATTGGGGTAGGAAAAGGATACGGACCCGGGTTAGGGTGAGGGGAAGGGGATCTGAGCCCAGGAAATGGGAAATTTCTAAAAAAAAAAAAGCATGGGAAATTTCTAACTTCCCACATCTGTACTTCTTTTCACTGCTCCCATGGAGGACTATGTCCAAGTCATGCCAAACACCTACAAATATTTGGATTGCCATACATTTCACAGGAGAGCATACTGAGACTGAGAAGATTACACCCTGTACTTCCCGTCTCGGAAAAGCACGTTATCATAATTTTTCCAATGCATTCACAGGTGCCCCATTGAGTTCCAGTGTAGACCAGTGAGAGCCTGCAAAAACTGCATCTAGCTCATTACTGAACGATCAGTGAAATTACAGTCTCTATGTTTCAGGTTCATGGTAGACAGACCACAAATAGGGCTAAATGTCCAAAATACAGTAGCACACTACGCCTTTAATGGCCTCCCCAGGTGGGGGTTAAGAAGTTAACTTACACCTCTTAAAAAGAAAACAATCCACTCTCTGCTATAAACTGTATTTTCACTCCTTACACTCTCTTTCCTAGTGTCCTGTGTATCATTTATATCCAGCATTAGATGCATTGTTATACTGTAGCTGCTGGTACCGGAAAATGTGCTGTGTGTGCACTCACAGACACAGAAACACTCATACATGTACATGCAGGCGCAGGTCTGTGAGATTAATGGTGCCACTTAGTTCCACACAATCCAAGCCCAGGTAATCCCTTCATTTGCTGCAAAATGGAGCTTTAAAGCCATTACCTCTGAATGGTGTCTATATGTTCCCCATACAGTTGTGTTTCCACCTCCAGACATTTTTGAATGAGAAGGGTGTTCAGTGACTGACAATGAGAGCAGTAAGGATTTGAAGAGCACATATTTATATAAACACTGTTTAAGAACCAAAACATTGAATTGCACTAATTGAAGCATAACCAGTTCCTCTGAATGAAAACCAAAAACAGCTTTCCCCTGCTCCCTTTGGAGCTGACATTTAAATACACACATACACACACACACACACAAACACACACACACAAACTTACACATGCACGCACACACACACATACACACACACACACAGCACACACTATCTGTCACACACACACACACATTTTGAAATCACTTGCTCAACTGGGAGTCTTTGGGTTATGATGAGCACTTTCCCTTTGAGAGCAGTGGTCTTGACATTAATGTCAAGTCCAAAGGCCTTTCCCTCTGTTCTCTAGACTTCACCAAGCTATGATGTATCAAATCATAAACATTTTGTGGAGTAAGAGTTACAGACAACCATGACATAATTTGTTCTCCTCTGACCTTCACAGCGTGTCGATTCTGGTGCTTAGTTTGGCAGGGATGGCCAAGGTTCACAGTCTTGGTCTCAATGTTTTAGTAGAACAGTGAGTCACATGAGTATGCACTGTCTCAGTCACAGACATTACAGCTACCCTGTGGTACACGGAAAAATACAAAATCAATGGCTAATGTCTTAGTGACTCAAGTCCAGTTCAAGATATTTGTGGTAGGCTACAGATTGCAGCTTTTTACAGACAATTGTCTAGACTAAAGTTAGAAGGGCACATTAGCAATTGTATAGTATGGTGATTATTGTTAGTACACAACATCTCTATTTCCAAGCTTGCAGGCTACATTACTTTGAATGTCTTAATTGGAAGACAAATACAATAGAGATGTGAGAAAAATAAATAAAGTGAATAAATCCACTAGGGCTCTTCATCAGTTTTGACAGTTCAGAGTGCTAGCCTGTTGTATGCCCCAGGAGATAAGTGGCCTCTGCTGTTATCGGTTGCTAACTTACTCCAAATAAAAAGTGCCTGCATGCAGATTTAAATGCAAATTAAATCAAACACACTTTTATTCACTGAAGAGAATGTCAAAAACAATGATCTTTCTAATATTTGGCTCATTCATTCACAGTCTTTACAATGTACAATAGAGGCCTTTGGCTTGTTTAGGCCTGAATTGATCACCTTGTCTGAAGATGGCGGATCCTGTTCTCTCGCACCTCATTGATGATCATCAGGGTTGGGGAGGAGGACGAGGGGGAGGATATGTTCATAACTCACCCAGTCGTGCTGTAAATCTTGCTGTCTCATGCGGGTGCATGGTATATTGATCTTTGTGCTATAAGAAATATTGTCCTCCCAACCCATTCCCCTTTGTTGAAATATGGCCTTGTGATGTAGAAAATGAGTCGCAGAGGCCTTCGGAAAGATGCAAGGCCACTGTAGCCAGGTCCCACCGCAAAGGCCTGGTTCCTCCCACTTTATGAACCTCTGCATTGTCATCATAGGAACAGAAAAAAGCAATGACCAAATAACCAAAGAAACATGTAAACAAACCTCACAGAAGAATAGGCATGAAAGAAGAAAGAAATCCAATTAATTAAATTGACACCCCACTAGGCTTCCTTTTACATAGCGTCTTTTCTGTTTGAGTTAACTGGAGCCTGAGTCTCTCTGACATGCTCCTTGGTCGATAGCAGCTTCATACGTTTGTGTAACGCTTGGGGAAATTTTCTTCAAGCATTGACACATTGTATTGAGTTTCTATCACGAAAATAAAAACAAAAATGGATGTACAGCATGTAACCACAATTGTGTGAATTGTGTAATTGTTTTCAACACAAACTGAAATGTTTGGATAGTCTTTGTGTACACTAAATTATTATGTATTGTATTCACACCTACTGCTTCTCTCACTGGATGTAATATTAGTGGTTTGATTATCTTTGGTGGAGTGAAATCCTGAAACTCGCTTCATGATTTTCCAGTAAGAGGGTTGTTTTGTCAGAACCAAAAGTCAAAGAATGTACTGAATAATACCACTTAATATCTATTATTTTAATATTTTAGGTTAGTGACCTTAGATTAAATATCACAATACCACATATTAAAAATACAGTATATGCAACAACATGATCAGTTGGTTTGTAGTTCTGTGTAACATCAGATGCCAATAAGCAAAATATGCACCGATGAGAAAATAAATAGGGTCATATATTTCTAGATAACTCATTTGAATATAATGAGATATGCCTCTATTTATAATGAGATGGTGAGCACAGACACTCCATACACACTGCCGGTCATGCCTAAAATGATTTTACCACTGTATTATGCATTCAGTCAGACTGACAAAAAGCTTCAGAGCGGAACGTCACCTAACCATAGTTGACTTAGTCAGCAAACTCAGCCAGATATAATTTCCAACCCCAGTTTAAATTGAAAATACAGGTTTTTGGGTCTGGTGATGCTGGCCAAGTGTTTCAAGAGGCTCATTCCCTTGGCTGCACTGCATACACAGTGGAAACAGATGGGCAGGGGCGAGCAGTGGCAGATCGCCCCTATTATGGTTACACGGTGGTGAGGTACGGAAAATGTTCCTCCCAGGAACACATAGGAGTCCACATAGTTCACTTAGACGATTCCTACATCTGAAATCAAGGCTTCTTCCAATGTCCATATCCTTACATTTAGAGCATGAAACGCTAGAAGAGGACTATGGAGTGAAAGTGATATTTTCTTGCATTTCAGCTATACAGTATAACACCTTCATCACAGGCATTTAGTTTATCTCCAGTGACAGAAAATGTAATATTTACTTTCATCACAGTCAAAATCATTATCTATACCATAGCTCACCGTATACGTTATATTTATGATGCAATGACGAGAGAATAAGCAAAATAAAAAGGAAGTACAGTATATGGACACAAGCTGATGCCAGCGGTATCAGTCTACTGGAACTACGAGTGGAGAGAACAGAGGAATGGGTGTGCCAGCCCCAGGAACAGAACACTGCACTGTGAGTCCCAATGCGCAGGGAATGGGTGGGTACTATACAATATTCTCTTTGGAATTAATTCAGTGTCTCTGCTGCAAGAGTATCTAATTTGGTCCTGCATGCCTCCCTTCCACTTTCTATCTGTCCTTCGGCTCTCCCCCCCCTCCTTCCATATTCTCTCGCTACCTCTCTTTCCTTCTCCCCTATTTCTCCCTCTGCCTAAGGCCTTTGTTAGACTGTTGAGTGGTGAATGTGGCAGAGGGAGGGAGGGATGACTTAAACATAATTCAAGAGGCCTGATTGGGAAGACGAGCACAACGACCTGTAGACTTGGGAGATGACACAGAATGAGTGGATTTGAAAAACCTTTTTGGAAATGGAGAGAGAGAGAGAGAGAGAGAGAGAGCATGCACAATGTCTCTGTCTCTGAATGGCAGCACCAAGCAGGACCGGAAGGCCTGCAGAGAGTGGTACGGTTAGCTGAACATATCACCTATCTCTGTACTTAACTCAGTAGCTATACTCAGCAAAACAGCACCTTATATTTATACTCGTTAGAATATACATATCTATATACTGTAAATAAACATGTGAATATACTTATAATATATTCTACTGTATACATAATATACATACATCTCTCTAGATTCATACATATACTTATCTATTTAACTCAACTGCACAATCTCATCTGCTCTCTCAGTACATCCCATTCCTTTTATGTATATATTTAGCTTTTGGTATATATATCGTATTTTTATGTACTTACTTTTTTGTCATGCCCCCGCCTCGCCAGCCCTGCCTTCATCAGGCTACCACGGCCTCTGACTCTCACACTGACTCGGATTCTCCTGGTACATCCCAGAGGGCGCAGCGGGAACTTTGCTCTCACCAGTCTCAGCCACGAGCCGGGTGCGCTCCCACTCCAAACCTGCCTGACTTCACCAATCAGCCTCAGCCACGAGCCGGGCATGTTCCCACTTCACAACTGCCTGGCATCTCCAATCAACCCATCTTAGCCAGGTTAAGAAGCCGGGCTACTCAGCAGTCGGTGCCAGATCGTTGACCAACCTAGTGGGTATCACGTCTCTATCTATAACTTAACCTGCCTTTATCCAAGCCCTACCTCACACTTTTTGTTTTTCTTCATCCTAGTCTGACCTCCCTGCCACTGCCTGAACCTTGCCTGACTGGAGAACCACGTAACACGTTGCCTGAACCCCACACCTGTCTGACTGCCACGTTCCTGCCTGACCCTTGCCTGTTCGACTACCACGTCCCTGCCTGACCCTCGCCTGGCCCTTGCCTGTTCGACTACCACGTCCCTGCCTGACCCTCGCCTGGCCCTTGCCTGTACGACTATCACGTCCCTGCCTGACCCTCGCCTGTCTAACTGCACCGTTCCTGCCTGACCCTTGCCTGTCCAATAAACGTGCCCCAACGTGGGCTTGTCCCCCTACGCCTATCCGGTCTGCTCTTGGGTCCTCCTCCACTAGCCCTAACACTTTTTTATACCTGGCTTATTGTACACGTTTTAGGAGCTAGAGGAAAAACATTTCACTGCATTGTACTCATATGATACCATGGCTCCAACCTGTCTGGAAAGGCCAGTGAGCGATATCTCTGATTGGAATTCCAACCAGGCCAATCAGTGTCCTTTGAATGCCATTTCAAATGCTGTGATTGGTCAGATGAACTAATCGCTGTTCGGCAATGTCCATTTCGGAAAATGGCTGCAATGGGAGCTTGTTCAGACTGAATAATGAAGTGAAACGAAATGCAATTCAGTCTGAGTGTCAGGCTACTGGTATGATGTGGCATGTGACAAATTGTTCTTGAACTTTCAGAGAGAGAGAGAGAGAACAGCGGTCTATCTACCCTCATCCTTAATTCATATAGAAGTTAACCTTACAGCTTTTGGCAGTGCTGAGAGAATGCTCAGGGCATGTCAAAGCATATTGCCGTTAGCCAATAACTTCTGAAATCACACAATCTCAACTCCATTTAATATACTGGTCTCCAAATCCTCCTTCTCTTTTTGCAGTGTATGCCCGCTCAGAAAGGAATGTGCTCAGTATGGATACTCTTTTCCATTCTTAGTGATAGAGTAACGACACAAACCCATGCAGTTCACAGTCAAAATGCATGAAGGTTTCTATTCTTATTGTGGATATAATAAAAACTGCAATGCTGGGGAGAAACTGGGTAAGGTCACTCTGTTTTCCAGTTGGTTGCTCATCTTAAATTGGTCCCAGTTTGTCCTAATGAGGATGGATGGAGCAGAGGTAGGACTCAGTGGTCTGAGCCCAGCCTCTCACCTGGTCCAAAGGAGACAAGGTCAGGGAAGAGAGAGAACCAACCATGTTTACACTTTATTCTATCTTTCACCTATACAGTACAACCGGAAAAAATGTGTTTGTGAACACCGTACTGTTGCGAACGTCAGAGATAGTGAGAACAATTCAGAGGGGGAAAAAGTGTATTTTGAGTTAACTGAATTATTCTAGTGGTATTCTATTCTAATGGTTTACTAGACAATAGCAGGGTGTGTGTGTGTGTGTGTGGATGTGGCTAGAATAAGTAACTGCATGGTCTCCAGTTACCAGCCCAACCTTGCCCATCTGTGTCCAAATGACACAGTTTGACACCATGCAATACATATGCCAAAATCCTTTTTAGCATGCAATGTATAAACCCAAATCAGAGTTTGTAGTTGGTAGTTCACCTGGAAACTGATTCACGATTCAAGAGGGGGAATATATTTGCCAGCGCTTTCGGGGGGGTGTTGGGTGGGTCAAACAACTTTGAGAAGACAACACTGAGTGCAAAACTAGCTAGTGAAACTAGCTAACAACACCGTTTTACTAGTAACTAGCTAACAACAACACTAGCTAGCGAACTACCTACCATTCTTACTGCGTAGCTACTGTTCTTATTAGCTAGTGTTAGCACTTAGCCAAGGGCTCCCTACTGTACAAACTGTTCTTATTAGCTAGTGTTAACTAGCTACAGTCACAGCTAGAATACCTAGCTAGCTATAGCTATTCACAGTGTACACAAGAACCATCCACGTCAACACAGGGGTTACACATGGCCACAGAGATCAGACTTATCGCATATCACAATACCCTAACAGTGCAGGGGAATTCACCATTCGCTAAGCCACACCCCCGGAATGCAGACTGGCCAGTCACAGCACAGTACTGAACAGGCTACGACAGAGGTCTGACACTTTTGTGGCGACGCTCCGTTGACTCCAATGTAAAAGTTTAACATTTTCTTAATTTTCAAGCTGGTTTTGTGGACCTTTACCTCGCTATAAAAACACTGTGCATGGGGCACTTGTAATAGTGATACCTGACCCTGAAAGGTTGGAAGGAAGTATATGTTTTTTTCCCATTTCCAAAACCAATCAAACCCTGAAAAGTGTAAGCTGTGGATAAAGCTATGTGAACGTCCTCATCCAGTTGAACCCCTCAAAGATCAACAGGCACAGCCTTTTCTGCTCCAAGGTCATTAATTACTTTTAACGGTAAAATAATGTTATGCTGTTTTTAGCAGATGTTAGCCTGTTAACCTAAATTACCTTAAGGTACGCTACTACATAGGCCCTATGGCTAGCTAGCTATCTGTGGCACTAGCAAACTTAGCCAGCTAACAGCTCATTTACTACTGAATGTAATGTTATATAGGCCTACTGCTTTTGCTTCTTAATGATTGTAATATTGAATGGAGACCTACCCAGCTTTACAGGAACAGTGATGCTCCTTAATGTCGTTGGCCTCTGAGTCGCCAGCTGGTGCAGTGGTCCACTTTCACTTTGTGGCTCAGTGGTAGAGTGGGTCGTCCAATGATCATAGGGTCGGCGGTTCGAATCCTGCTTCCTCCTGTCCACATGTCGTTCTTGGGCAAGACACTGAACCCCAAATTGTTCCCAATGAGCAGGCTAGTACCTTGCAGGGCAGCTGCCGCCATTGGTGGGTGAATGAGAGACCATTGTAAAGCGCTTTGGATAAAAGCGCTATATGACACTATTGGTCCATTTACCATTCTATCTTTATTTCATTACCGTGATTTTGTTGCTGAGTCAGTTTGACATCCTGAATATATCCTTCAAATGCATATGGTAGACCCTTTTGTCTGAAATTGCTTTTTTGTTTTTCCAAAAATGAAGACACTATTTCTCCAGGGAGTGCAGTTAACGACAGTGGGAGCGCCATGCTGGCTCCAAAAGCTTGTCGGACAACAGTAACTAAGGGGGGTGGGCCTTAGCAAAGGGTGAATTGCTCAATGCTTGCTGCCCACACTCCTTCCACACGTGCGTGCTATGTGGACCACCGGCTGCAACCAGGTTTAACTAGATGGGGTAGGCTACAGCTACAGCTTTGTAGAAGGTAGTTCCCATAACTGCAGAGACCCTAACCCTAAACCTAAGCCTAACCTTAACCCAACCCTATAGCCTAACCTTAACCCTAAACCTAACCCTAACCTTTACCCTAACCTTAACTTTACCCTAAACGTAACCCTAACCTTAAAGTCGCACTGAAATGAAAAAAGCGTTCTGTCCCATTTTGGTTCACATAATTGGTCATAGTGTTCACCTATTCAACGATGTATGCCAAAGAATTTAAAAAATTCTACTTTTGTTGTAATCTTATATAAATGTACATAATTTCTTACTTCCTGGAAAACGGTAGGTCACGTGCAATGACGACAACAGGTACCTTAGATTTTAGGCCAATAATCTCACGACATCCACCTGTCAATCAACGCTATCCTTCTATCGAATCTGTCCAAAGTTCTTAAAATGCGTCCACTTGTCAATGTTCCAATCAAATTCCTCTAAACGCATGTCCCACCCTCATAGCTTGTTTGCGTCGGAAATACGTCAAACTACGGAAGTTAGATGATCTCAAACGTCTGTTTCAGTGCGACTTTAACCCTAAACGGCCTCTGCATCTATGGGAACTATCCTTTACTGCCTTTCTACACCAGGCCATAGCTGTACCCGATCTAGCCATGAACCTGCAACCCAATCTTGGCATTTGGATTGCACGCAGAATTCGACGTCGGCATACTGTATGTATTGCATGGTGGTAAAGCATGCGATTTGGACGCAGATGAGCTGGTTATACAGAGGTAAGGCAAGCCGACAGTTGGCACTGTAGGAGTCTGGATGATTTATTGTTTGTCTTGACCAAGTCTTTATCTACTTTACTCACTGGATCTTTCTCATGATTAGGCTACATCTCAGTTCTAAGCATCTCAAGGTCAAATTGATAACACTGTCAATGATGGCAACGGCTTCCATAGTGTGATACGTGTTCTGTTCTTTTTTTCTGAGTGGTTATTGTAGACATGGGGAGAGTGTTCTTTTGGATAAACTATAGAGCAGGGGTCTCAAGCTCAAATTGGCTTGGGGACACTGCTGTTATTGCCATCTCATAAGGAGGGACACTTAAACGTTCAAGTACTACTACTGTAACCATAAGAAAGTACAATATTTCTGAAAATGACATTTTTTATTTCCATAACTAGACTCACGAGTCAGTCTCTAAATGTTGCAAGACTATTCCATAACTAACATTTTCATCATACAAATTCAAACAGCAGTTTCTATATCGTACATTTTTACATAGGCTATTTTAACAGTTAGTGCAAATATTTTTTTCCTTACTTTTATTTTATCTTGAATAGCCTACATTTGTACTTTATTCTATTTGATGTGCATCACTACTGTAAGCCTGCCCTGGACCTGTACTTATTAAAGATCAAGTTTGCTTCAATTTCTTGCCAGACACTACTTGAATAGCCTACTGTCCATTTGTACAGTAGCATAATTTGCATAGGGTGCATGGGTTCTGTGAACCCACGGGCCCCCTAGAGGATATATTGCAGCGGGAAAAAAGGCGGGTGGGTTGAGTTCAACGATTGAAGCACATGAAAGCAGGGCTATTAATTAGGTAAATATGAACATAGCCTACATGTAAAATCAATAACATCAATGAATAAATACACTGAACCATTCTATGTTAGGCTATGTCCCTATCCACATTTTGCACATTCAACCAATTATTATAGCCTTGGATTATTAGGCTTATAGCCTTTACCATGACATGTTGCCTCTGAGCGAATTGAGTGAAAATACCGCATAGCCCATTGAGCCTAGTGATTTGTCTTTACATTAGTATGGCTATACTATTTGTTGTGGAGTTCTAGCACCTACTACTGGTGACTACGTACGTAGCCTAACTGCAGTTGATGCCTGGAAGTGCTGTGTCATGTTTAGTCTGGTCTCGTCCTTATGATAAAGAACACGTCTTTTGTTATCCCCGGTCCTCGTTCTTATGTAGAAATATGTTTATATAGCTCCAGTATATCACAGCTATATGTTGGTACAAATTAAGATAAATTCAATAGGCTATTTTAATGGATATATTATTAGAAACATATTTTGATTGACAGACAGGCTAGTGGCCCCTTTGAGGTGAAAAAAACAACATGGGAATAAAAGTTACCTACGCCCCTGCATTTGTAGGCTACTATTCTATTTCTTGTCAGACACTTATCTTGAAAGACTGCTGAGGCGTTAGCCCTCTCAGCTGCATGGCTCGTTTTGTCCTCTCGTCTCCCTACGACTCATACTGTTCTCCATGGTTAGTAATGAATGATGCTTGACATTATATTCCTTTAGAATGTCTTTTTCTTGCATGTCAGGCCGGTAGCATTTACATTGAACTCCACAAAAAATGCTGCAATGTCCATCTTTCTTGAAACTGTCTGATCGAGCTAGCTAACTACCTTTAGCTGAATTGGCTCAGTTGCTGGTTAGCGATGAGAGGCGGAGTCCCAGCCCAGTTGATAACCCTCCCTTGCAGTTTTGGGGGATGCAACGGTCGGCTGGGATCCTGCCTCTCGTAGCTAACCAGCAACTGGTCAGTGGACTGTACCAGGCAGACTATGTTATGTCTGAATCAAATAAATAACGTTATCAAACAAGCTTGGGAACTAACTGGCTAGCATAATTGAAGCATAACAATCCAACGCCTAACTCCCCCAAAAGAACCCCTCCACTGCACAAGCTTCTCACCATGCCCAATAATAATAAGCACAAGCTACTGAGTGCAACGTTAGCCCTGCTAACGGAGAGAATGAATTTGGAGGAGAGGGTTGCAGCTGGTGCTATTATTATCAAAGCCATTCCAGTTTGTATTATACAGAAAGGTGAGGATCGAGCCTGCTGGATGACCAACTCCAATGCCTGGCTAGCTCAATATTGTTGTAAATTTAACATGAACCTTATGCGAGCCGGAGCCCGTCACTTTCACTGGATGACTCGAGTAGCATGCTACATTTATCTCGCATACTAAACATGTTTTTTGTGGAGTAGTATGTACTAAATAGCATGTAGTATGCGAGTTGCAGTACAGTATGTACTACATAGTATGTAGCATTTAGTATGGACATTCGGACACAGCCTATATTTTTGACATCGTGTCGTGGGCCGGATGGAAGGGTGAGGCGAGCCAGAAATGGCCCGCGGGCTGGGAGTTTGAGACCCCTGAGACATGCTGTATTGTAGACTATGGCAGTTTGTTCGACTGTAGGCCTACTGTATGTATGTGGGAGGGAAGGGTGACCTGAGACTGAGGCCCACCGAGAAAATGCATGCAATGCAAAACACATACATTTGAAGACAAATGGAAGATGGACAAATTACCCATGGGATAAATCATATCAATAAAGATATATAAATTCAGTTATAGTGATTTATTCAGATTTAGTTAGGCCTATAATCAATATGAATCATGAGGTGTCTACTTCAAGGTCATAAACCCAAGGGCGTAGGTTTGCGTATGGACGGTCGGGACATGTCCCTACCAACATTTTGGGAGGCCCAAATTGTCCCTACCAACTTTTAAGCAACCTTGTTCGCATTATGGGCAACAAGCCCATTTAATGCTCATTTCATCTTCACTGTTATGAAGCACTTTGGGCTGCAATTCTTGTGATGAAAGTTGCTATAGCCTACAGTTTATTAAAACAAGCCCATAAAAGCTGCACAAGCTGGCCATATGAACCTGTATTTGTCCTCTTGTCATTTTCGGCAAATAATGTCTGAGATTCTAAATTTTGGGGAAGAGTAGTATATAGAAAGAGCACTTACTGAAAAACATCTATAAATAGTAAACCATACATAGTAAACCAGAATTTTGCTGTGATCTCATCCTTTCCAGAGCTGTGTTCACCTGTGGTCTGAAGTATAGGCTAGTTTAGATTGCAGACCATACCACTGATATGACAACCAGAGATTGCACATATTTTGTCTCCAGATTCTGTATAAAGGATACACAGGGATTGCCACAATTCTTATTTAGTGATTTTTTTTTTTTATTGAAAACTGAAAATTGGGCATCACCGATCACAACTGAAAATTATTAACCCCCATCAATGGACCCCCGTATTTTTTGGCAGGGGAGGGGGGGTTCAAGTGAGGACACCCTGGATGTGTTTGGGAGGGACGGTGGATCGGACGTGGATGTGCCTGCGAGGGATGGTTGATCAGACGTGGATGTGCCTGGGAGGGACAGTGGATTGGACCTGGATGTGCCCGGGAGGGAAGATAGATCTGGACTGGCCTTGATGGTGGGGTTTCGACGTGCATGATGCAATGAGGACAGGTGGAGTCAAATATGGTTTTGACCCCAGTGCCTCATGCATGCCATCATAGAAGCTCCAAGTAGCAGGGGTTTCCTCTCCCTGGTCAGTCCCAGAGCCAGTTGGTGGAGCTCTCAGCTCCTAAAACAAACGGTGGCATTAGATATCTGCAGCATCTAGAAGGCTATATTCATGTGAAACAAATTTACTGTGTACTTCTTAAAATTCTCCCATTTCTTTGAGGCCTGATTTGGACTTGCCTGACCCTCCAGGTTCATTTTTTTTATGATGAAGTTGTTAAGAAATATGTCCGGGACGATAGTTAAAATGTTTTGGTCAGAATGAGTGCTGTGTGGCCCCTCCAATCACTCCACATCTTACCAAGTAGGCCTACACATCATTTGGCAAGTCCTGGGATACAATCACCCAATTAATCTTCTTACAAGGAATCTTAAACATTAAGGTGTTTTTGGTTGTAGGCCTAATCAGTGAAATGGAACAAGTGAAACTTTGCTTATTGTTTTGGAATAAGATGCATTTCTCTAAAAACAAGTCACTTGGCCTATATCTCACTGAAATGTTGCTTGTTGGTTGAGTGTCTACATTACGTCTAAAAAAGATGTGTTTTGTGGTGAGTGGCAGGCCATTCATGGACTAAACCAATGAAAATAAATAATGCTTCTTTAGTGCTGTTTCTTTTTTGTTTGTGGAAGACTTTTCATTTTCCATTCTTAGTTTGATCAGCTGTTTAGTCTGAACAACAGTCCCAGTAAATATCCACCACTTTACATTACAATCAAATAAACATAATCTACCGTTTTCTGAACTGGAGAACGGAATTTGGTGCGAAATACAATGCAAATGCCGTATAATTAGTGAGGAACTTACATTTGTACGGCGTGTCTTCCATTTCGGACAATAAACACAGCTGCACATGTGAATCGAGCCTGCATCAGTGCAGACTCGCTACCGAGGGTGTTATAAGCCACTTCCACTCGGCACTAATTGGTTTCGGATGGTACTTAATATGGCACGGCCAACGCGTGGACGCACCAACCGAGGGGGAGTGCATAGGGCGAGGGAAGAGGAGCTGGATTCGGAAACCACCCTCGTTCCATTGTCCTTGCAAGATTTACCGCCCTTTCTCGTCTCACGTGTCTCAACTCTTGACCATTGTTGATGATGTCTGTCATTTAATATGACGTGTACAGATGGGTTAGCCAATCACATCCCTGGAAGCGTCATACCTGTGTATTGCTTGAATATAAGGCCACGCAAGACCAGACTGCGGCACTTCTGTTGGATACCACTCACGTGCATTATCCTGAAGTCCTTGCGCTCGTATGTTTTCTCAATAAATCAGACTTAACCTCTTTGAGCGAACCTTGGCAAATCTTTTTACTTTCGATCAGATTTAATTCCACTACAGTTGGCGACGAGTTGTGAAGAGGGACGACTGCTGTGTTGGTTCGACTGGAGTGGCGACAACGAGGTAGCAGACGTGCAGTCTTTTCGAAAGCTATGGAAATTCTTCCCTCTTTGCATCTATTCGCATCGGTTTGGGGAAGTCCGCCTCGTTGCTCCACTCGGCTGAGCTCACGGTACGTTGAGAACGAATCCTCTGTTTGAGGGTGGTATTTGCCTTGTTTTCGTTTCGGATTGTGTTGGTCTGGCATGTTGTTTTGAAAACAAACCTTATTAAACTTATCAAGCTGTTTCTCAAAAGATTTACTCCTGTTTATGTTTATGTACCACTGGCACAAAAACCTGGGGTTTAACTGAAAAGAAACTGGAATGTGTTTATGTTGTATTTAAACTCTGACCATGCAGCTCTGTCTGTGCGTCTGATAGACACACAGAGACAGCTGTATGATGGAACACAAGGTGTTCCATTACTTCACTTGCGACTTCTGAGTTTGTTAACAGAGGAGACAGGCATGGGACCGGAGGTGGAGATGGAGGCTACCCGGCCTGCTTCCCTACAGATGGGTGACACCTGTGGTTCGTGGGATGCATGGCCAACTGTGACCCCACGTCGCCCGGCTCACTGTGGGCGAGAGACTGCTGATAACCATTCCTGACGCAAAAAGAGAGGTTCCTGCATCACACCAAGCCTGGGATTGGGTCCTGATCTGCGACCTGGGGCCGTACCAGATTCAACTCCAATCACATCCCTGGAAGCGTCATACCTGTGTATTGCTTGAATATAAGGCTGCGCAAGACCAGACTGCAGCACTTCTGTTGGATACCACTCACATGCGTTATCATGAAGTCCTTGTGCTCGTATGTTTTCTGAATAAATCAGACTTAACCTCTTTGAGCGAACCTTGGCAAATCTTTTTACTTTCGATCAGATTTAATTCCACTACGTTATAGCGTTCCACTCTTACGACAGAGCCGTGTTCTAGTATTGCATGTTATGTTTGACGTGCTGCTGCTGACGTCACGTTGTGCGTCAACCTGGTCTCACCCGGCAGACTTCAGAATTCAACGTTTGTCCATCGCCTCCAAACGTCATTTCTAGACGGCATCATACAACTCCAAACGTCATTTCTAGGCGGCATCATACAAATGATGCAAATAACGTATATGCGTGGAGGCGCTCGGGCAGCGAGCATTGAGCAGGGGTATTGCGATATGCGGAGCGCGCCCACTAAGCGCCGTCCAAGTAGTTCCACTCCTGGGTCCAGTTTCGTAAATTTGCCTGATCCCTGTGTCCACGTTAGAACACGAGCTATAAGAACAGTAGCTAATGCTAGCTAATAATAATGACATTAAGGGACCAACTCACATTCCACACAAGCAGTGACAAGATCAGGTTAAGACTGCTGTTGGAAAACGATGGGCTGACATTAGCAGGAGCTCTTAACCTAGCAGTCCAGGTTGAATCTGCGTTGGAATGTGCGGCTAGTTTGTCAACCTCTCCCAACCCTAACACACCAGCACAGGCTCCGAGCACGCTCAGTCCACAGGTGCCTCTCCTCCACGTGAGTGCAGTCAACAGCTGGGATAGTGTACTACTAGCCTCTCGGTCACATGACTGCTCACCCCAGCCGTGCGGGAATGGTGGCTCTTCTACACACAATTCAAGAGCTCAGACCTGCCCTGCCCGTGGTTAAACATGCTCCAACTGCGGAAAGCTAAACCACTTCCACAAACTCTGTAGACTTGCCCCAGCTAAAGTCTCCCAGCCACCAACCATAATCATCCACAATGTAAGCTCAGTGCCCCTCCTTCTAGACACTGGAGCCACAGTATCCCTACTGAACTTGGCGACATACTCACAGTTCTTCTCTCACAAGCCACTAGGGCCACCAACCTCCACCCTGCGTGGCTATGCCAACTGAGATTGACATTGTGTGCTCCCTCCAGCTGCCTGTGAAGTATGGGGAGAAGACACTGCCAGTCTTCAGGTTCAATATTGCATGACACAGGGCCAACCTCCTCAGCCTTGGCCTCTTCAATGGACTTGGCTTCTGCCTGTTGGACACCGCAGGCATGGAGGTGTCCAACATTCACACCGTTGCCATCCCCTGGCAGCAACAGTAGTCCGTGCTGTTCAGTGGCCTCCGGGTTTTCGCTCACCAGCCCCTGCTAGACCCGAAGGTGACACCTGTCATTCAGCCCCTGCGCTGCTCCCCCCTGGCTCTCCGCGATGACATATCCACTGAGCTACAGAACATGCTCAATGGCGACATCATTGAGCAGGTGCAGCGCATCGCCCCGGATCTCCAACTTGGTGGTGGCGAAAAAGAAGTCAGGGGGGCTGTGACTCTGCATGGACCTGAGAGCTGTAAACAAGGCCATCATTCCGGACAAATACCCCCTGCCAATGACAGAGGAGCTCACCGCGCAGTTCCATGGGTCCACTGTCTTCTCAAAACTGGATCTTCGCCAGGGCTACCTCCAAGTGCCCCTACACCCAGAGAGTCGCAACATCACCCCGTTCATCACCCACAAAGGTCTTCAGCTAACAACTTATGGCTTTTGGCCTAAGCTCCACTCCCAGTTGCTCCAAGTGTCCTTTGGGCGCATATCAATCACTGAAAAACGGCATCAGGGCTCACCTGGCACAAGGGTGCACACTCACCACCGGTCTCCGACAGACGCTGCTGCATTACCCGGCCACTCACCATGCCACCACAGGAGTCTCTCCAGCCTCCCTCATGCTGGTGCGGGAGCTTCAGCTGCCTCTGGACATACCGACTCAGGCTCCAGTCCACCCGGTTCAAGCCACAGTCTCCATACACCCGCGTCCGATGAAGAACCGAGTATCACTCCTAGGTTGAGTGGGGAGGGGGGAGGTTGAGTGTAGGGGTGGGGGGGTGCTACACCTGGCACTGTAGTGGCAGTGCTATGTTCTATGTTCCATTTTCACGACAGCCATGTTCTAGTATTGCATGTGACGTTTGACGTGTTGCTTCTGACGGTTGTGCGTCCACTTGTTTTTGTGAATGTGAGATTCATTAAATGGAGTAAGCTCCAACTATAGCCTACGCTGCAGTAGCGGTTATTTTACATAATATTATGAAGAGCAGGAAGGTCAAGTTCACCCTACTTCTTTTATCCGGGAGTGATATGCATGTAAGCTGAAATCCAAGTCGACTGAGGATTTCCAGAGAAAGAGGGTGCTTTGGAAGAGCTAAACTTGGGGAACGGTTTTCATCAGTGAGCAGATCAGGGCCAGTGGAAGATAAAAGTGAGCGAGGATGAGGGGAAGGGTTGATCATCATTTAGCTTAGGTCCCACCCCGCCGGTCCCGCGTTGCTCTTAGTAACACGTGCAGAGAGGAGCAGGGGTTTGTCTATCAGTGAGACAGCGCCCCAGCCGGAATGCTGTGACCGACCGTGTAGCGTTCTCCTCCCTCGCCACTGTTTGTACACACGCACACACACACACACACACTCTATCTCACTCTCTCTCTCTCTCTCTCTCTCTATTTTTCCCACCCCCTCTCTCTGACACACGCGCACACTCGTTGAGACCGTCTGCCTGGGACCAGCACGCACGCACATTCTCTCTCCGCTCTCGCATCGCGCGCCACTGCGGTAAGGGGAAGCAGCGCTGGCACTGGCACTTAATTCAACACGACATCACAGGTAGTGCCGGACTGCTCACTACTTTCTCCCGGGAAAATAAGAGGACTTTAGTGACGGGTTTAAGGAGGTGATAAGAGCAGCTCTGAAATAGCCTAATTGTCTGTGGCTTATAGTGCGAGAAGAACGGGAGAACTTGCGTCTTTTGCTCGGCGATTTCACACATTCCATAACCTTGGAAGTGAGACCCGCTATTTGAGAGGATGGGACCGTTACTCTATTCCATCTTCCTCTGTGTGAGCGCCGCTGTCCCGCAGTATGTGAGAGGTAAGTGGAAGAGCGGTTTTTAGGCTACTGTTGACGTGGAATGTCGAGAGCAGTTATCCTTTGTAGCTTGAGTGATTTGTGTTATCACAGGGTTTTATCTAAAATTGGCATTAATTAATGTTTCAGGAGGTGGCCAACGCTAAGCCTACTGTCATATACTAATCAGGTAATAAGCTACTGTTAGGTACACTAAACATACGGTGTGATCTGACCATCTTAGCATGGCGATAATGAAGCCGATATGTTAGGAATAAGCAGTCTCCAGTTGGAGCTATGATCCATGTGCTTTTTTCTCTTTTTCGATCTAATCTGGGTAAAAGTAGCCGTAACATAATTTTAACCTACATTAGTGGACAGTCATCTAGCCTAGGCTATTATACGATTTTAGGCTATAGCGCGGGTAAATTATTTCAGGTAGATTAATGTCAAGTAGCTGACGGACAGCGCCACATGCGAATGTTATTGATAACCAATAATCTTGGAAGATCGTCCCACATGGTTGTCTATCTTACATATGTTAGCCTATTAATTGGTTGCCTCATGTGAGTTGACAAAACACCTTTTTGTAGTCACTATCTGCCCAAGACGTCATTTTAAAGTAGACAGCAGTCTAAGACATTTGACATTTTTCATTATGATTGGAAGAATTGTGTGTTAGGCCTACACCAGCACCACTGTGGATGAAAGACTAAGGAGATGAGAGCAACAACACATTCCTTATCAGAATGTGATCAGATTGAGATTAGGCTACTTCTCTACCGATGCCTGGGCCAATCGTTATTTTCACTGCATCATGAGTCTGGTTACACTATAGGGGCAATTCGGGATGACATCATAGGCCAGAGCTCTTTAAGGGCTCGATGGTACTGTTGGATGTGAAACAACCCCCTTCCGAGTTTGATGTTAATTGGTTGCAGAGAAGATTTGGTTGAGGGTAAGTCGTGAGTCATCAACAAGCAAGAAAACATTTCTCATCACATTGTTGTCAGTGCATTGTTGATCATCTTACAATATCACTACGGATCTTCAAGCCAAGCTATACATTTAAGTGTGAGTATAATAACTGACTGAAGTAGGTTACTCTAAATCTAACCACATGCTGATTATAGGCATTGATGTCGGGTGTTTGTATGGCTTGTTCTGTGTTAAATGTTTTCATTATAGGCTTGTATGTGAATAAGATGGTGGATACTGGGAAAAACAGCTGTAGATGTGGGTCATGTAGACTATTCCTTCCTGTCTCTAGTCACCCACGGTAGCCCTAGGTATCAGCGGTGTCAGGCAGACAGGCTCCAGTCCCTCTTGTGAAGCTGTGCCTGGAGAGGAGATTGCTGGCCCTCCCTGTCAGCTTCCAGCGTCTGCGCTTACAAGACATAATACTCCCTCCTAGGTCGGCATAATCAACGCAGAGCCGAGCTACCTTGGGTCTACTTGTTTTAAGGCTTAGTGAGTTAAAAATACACCCAGAATGAGTTCTTCAATTAATCATATCCCACTTAGATTTCTGGAAGAATACAGTGGGGTTTTGCCCATCTGGTTACTGTCTTTGCTCTTCCGCTGTCTGAAAGGGAATGGAGTTGGGGTAGTTGATGTTGTCTCATATTGGTCTCTCCTCTATATGCCCTCAGCAGGGTTAGTAAAATAATCACATGTTCAGTCAGGTGGACTGGAATCATGAGCAATTCATCAAATGTAACAGTTTCTGCATATACTGTACTGTAGGAGCATTTGAGAATGATTAATTCATCTTCTTACAGGAGCAGAACCACTCAAAAGCACTCAAAGGTCGCAAGGCCTTCTAGAGAAACTGTGCCACAGCACAGCCCACTAATCAGTGCAATATCCCAGGTGTCATTGGCCATGATTTCCAGCTCCAAGTTTGGAAGTTAGATCTGGTTTTAATCTTGAGAGACAAGCTGTGGAACCACACATCAGTTTGGGTGTGAATGAAAACTAAGACAGGCACTCAGTAATCTCAGATCCTTTCATGATTTTTTCGCCGATTGTCCACTTATCCCTCTGTCCCCCAAGATAGTAGGTGTCTTTGAAAATAATTATTACAAACACTCCATTGCGAATGTCACAGGGCAGGTCTGTCCACTGAAACTAATCGATAGGCCTGAAACATATGCCTTCAGGTAAAACTGTCTGCATTGTTCTGTGTCAGTGTGCAATACATCACTTCCTCTGTTTGCTTCCCGGGGCTGATCCCCACCCATTGTCTGCGTACCAGCCTGCCACACAGGACCGGCTCCATGACTGAGAGTTGCACCCGCAGAGTTGACACCTTTTTCTATGGAGACACGTTTGTGTTTGGGCGCGTGTGTGTGTGTGCGCGACGCGTGCGTGCCTGCGTGTATGTGTGCGTGCTTGGCTTGCATGTGTGTGGATGCATGTATAACTATATTGTGACAAGTTATATTAAACTCATGGGTCTATTTATTGTTGGGTTTACAACATTTCCAATTAAACAAATAAAGAGCCACTTCCAGAAAACACAGCCATCTGGACTGGACATGTGATAACCAAATTTTAGTGAATCATCATGGAGCGTGTTTACAGCGGATGTTATTATAGTGACTTAAGGTGTTGATCTCGGCAAATGATGAACAGAAGATGAACAGGCCTCCTGGTTTAAAATGGCAGTTATTATCAACAGGTTACTAAAGTATTTAAACAGGTTATATGTGGTGTTGGTCTTCATATGGGCATGGAGGTGGTAGCTATAACCAGCCCAGATATTGCAGTCTAGAGTGACCTGTTATCACTGTGAAGATCAAGGAGACTACATGATGGGTAGATCATGTATTTCACCGCCCAATTCACCGCCATCCAGGATTACGCAAAAACTATAAGACCGAAACTTGGTGGAGGGATGTAGCATGGGCCACCTTAGAAACTATTAATTTTTGGAACAGATCTGAATCACAGGGAAGATCCACAAGCCGTTTCCTGGTTTGTATGTAAGCAGGATTATGCAAAAACTACCAGACTGATTTTCATGAAACTCGTTGGAGGAGTGTAGCATAGACCAACATAGAACCCTTACATTTTGGAGCGGATCTGAATTACAGGGCCGGTCCACAAGCCACCCAAACACGTCCGGCCATTCACCCCCATTCATTTTTTGGACCAGGATTATGCAAAAACTACCAGACCGATTTTCATGAAGCTCAGTGGAAGGATGTAGTGTGGGCCAACTTAGAGCTCATAAAATTTTGGAGCGGATCCAAATCACGGGGCGGGTCCACAAACTGCCCAAACGTGGCTGGCTATCCACCTCCATTTATTTTTTAGACCAAGTTTACACTAAAACTTCTAGACTTATTTTCATGAAACTCAGTGGAGGGGTGTAGCATTGGTCACTTAACAGCACATTAAATTCTTGAATGGTTCTGAATGACAGGGTGAGTCCACGAGCGGCCCAAACACGGCCGGGTTGGCCATTCACCGCCATTCATTTTTTGGACTAGGATTACACAAAAACTACCTGATCACTTTTCATGAAACTCGGTGGAGGGGCGTAGAACGGGTGGAGGGGTTTGGCACGGGCCAATTTAGAATCCATTAAATTTTAGCGCGCACAGAACCACAAAATGAATTTGGTGCATTCGGTGCAATGTGCTCTCTGAGCACCATTTCTAGTTATCCATGGTTATCCATGCATAGTAAGACACATGAGGCTTAAATGTATGCAGATCATAGTCATCCATCCAAAAGCCCTTTAGATTTTCCAGTATTTCTCTGAAGGTCATGGCTGATGTACAGGTCGCTTTTAATAAACTAATCTTGCAGTCTACCCCTCTGCCCTTCACTCTCGCTTCAAATGGCATGGTCTTCAATCAGCACCGGGGGGTCAGACCTCTCTGAGATCATCAGCCACGATAACCACACAAACCTTGGGCTGCGACTGTGCGACGCCCCACACATATGGAGATGCAACATGGACCTATTCACAAAACAGGAAGGAATATTTGATCAAGTGAGTTTGGCTGTGCTCATTGGTGGGGTTTGATTTGATTGCACCCTTCATTGTCAGCGCACATGCTATTTTATCCTATTAATATTTGGAGGGGAGCTCATTAGTCTCCCATGCTGTCAGGCTTATGGCTGTGGAGGTATTCATCTTTGCTGTGAACTTGTCCCTCTTGTCTTCCCTACCTCTCCTGGCTGACGTATTGGAATGGTACCAGAGGGTGAGTGAAATATTACATGTGCGTATGTAAAGGTCAAGGACACTAAGGGTGAATTGCTGTTGTGAAATGGGCATCAAATTAGAAACAGATGACCTCAATGCAGGGAGTGCATATGAACAACACTGTATGAACAGCCTTTACTGTATAGTCATAGAACTCTAGGCATAGAAAGCTGTTTATAATGGCACTCTACCTGCATCTCCCAACATGAGGAAGCACAATTGAGTTTTAAAAAATACAGGATACAAAATGCCCACCCTCTGCCCTGTGGGAGAAGCATTTTTAGACCTGTCCAGCTTGAAAATAAATCAATGCCTGCTATTTGAAGATCCTACAGTAGCAACATCGAATTAAGTGTTCAGGATATCAAGTGGTACAGCAATGGGTCCATCACCAGAAGCAATGTGTCTATTCATGCTTGGTTGTGGCAGTAACCCCACTCTAATAATGGCAATGGCTTGACTCACGCTATGACTCTGTAAAGCTGGACAGAAATGGTGAACCATTAGGATACAGCCCCTTTGTTAAGTATTTTTTAACTTTGCAGGTGCTCACAGCACAGATCATGAGAAATGTGGCTGGGATTAAGCAAGATGAATGACAACCACTGGGTCCAGGTCAGCCAGCCGTGGCCTCTAATCTCTGAACTATAATCTATAATTATAATTATGCATTAGCCCTTAGGGAACACATTCTTTATCTCTTAGGACACACTGAGACACACTTTGTTATATAACAACATTGCTGGTGTTACTATTATGAATAGCACTGTAATTAATATATAATCATTCTATAGAAAACCACATAACAATGCTACTAACTGTATGTGAAGAAAATTGTTAGAAAAAAAGAGTGAGACTAGAAAGGGTGCTCAGAGAGCACAGGGCTTCACACATTGATGCATTTTGTTGGGGTAACTCAGTTGAAATGATTAAAATCACGCTGTTTATATGTAATAGCTTACTGCAAGATCCAGGCTAAGAAAATGTTTTTTTTTCTAATAGTGAATGAGAATCAATATTATTTTGTTTTACATGCATAGAAAGATGTCTGCTTAAACAGCAAATAAATAAAGTTGATAACTATCTATCTAAAGGTGATTTGGCTCCTCATTGTAACAAAGAGAAAATATCAGGAATTATATGATTTGTATGTAATACCACAGGATCCAGGCTAAAGAAAAAAATTCCAAATACAGTGTTTATCTGATTTGTTTTTCATGAATCAGATTGGTTGTTTAAACAGCAAATAAAGTTGATATCTACAGTAAGTTGATATCTTAAGCTGACTTGACTCGTCATAGTTCTCTAAAAAAAAACAAAAAAAACAACATCTCCATCAGCATGCAAACCCGGGACGAAAAATCATTGCTGCAAAGCCCTCGACCACCAGGCAGTTCGTGTGACCTGGCAGAAGATGTACAGTAAGGATGAAGTGAGGGGAATAGTACAAGTATGGACACATTTTGTTTTTGTCACTCGCGTATCCACCCAGTGATTCAGGTATCATATGATTTATATGTAAAACCACAGGATCCAGACTAAAAAAAACATTAATTTTCCTAATACAGTGTCTGTTTTGTTTCTCATGAATCAGATTTTATTTTGTTTTACATGCATAGAAAAAATAATAATTGTCTGCTTAAACAGCAAATAAAGTTGATATCTAAAGCTGATTAGACTCCTCATTGTAATGAAGAGCCAACGTTCTCTAAAAAAAAAAAAATTCTCGATCAGGACACAAACCCGTGATAAAAAATAATTCCTGCAAAGCCTTAACCACTCGGCCACCAGGTAGTACAGTAGATGGTTTTCTTTTAATTCATATATCCGCCCAGTGATTCTGATCCGCTCAAAAATGTATTGAGTTCTAAGGCAGCCCAAGCTACACCCCTCCACCAAGTTTCGTGAAAATCGCTGCTGTAGTTTTTGTGTAATCCTGCTAAGTAACGAACTAACAAACACATGTGACTGAAAATATATAGCTCCGCCTGACGGTCGCCACGCAGAGCTAATAAGGGACCACAACACAGACACAAATTGTTCAAAGCCATTTGAGGTTTCTGGTCAGTGCTATCTGTTAAGGCCTTGGTTGTGTTTGGGAGATTAAAGTTGCACTTTCATTCTCAGGAGATTAGAGTTTTGCTTGTGATTTAACTTTCATATGTTCTTAAGAAGCTAGCGCTCGGCATTGGAAAGCCAAGTTAGGATAAAATTATTACGCTAAAAAAGGCAAGAGAGAACAACTTGAAGGTCCATGTCTGGGTCTTAACGTGATTATTTTTGTAAGATAAAACTGAAATGTCCACGATCTCTGAACTAGATCAAGACATACCCCCAGTGATAAACAGGAACATGCCTGAGTGAAGAGTACACCAAGATTAATTTTTTTAAATTTTTTATTATGGATGAAATGAGTCCAGGTTCTTTAAGATCTTACCACTGACTTGTCCCAGGAGATAAAAAAAAAAAAAAGAAGATGGATTCAATCTTTATCAGGCTCTCCCAACAGCCTACAGTATATGGGGTCATTTTCTCTTCAGGACCATTGTAAACAGACAAACAGTAACCATCGTTACTGTCCTTCCCTACACTCTCTCTAACCCTTGTATCTTCCCCTTCTCTCACTAGCCCCCCCCCCCCCCCCCCCCCTTAAGTTGCTTTCTCTCAGCCAGCGCTCCCAGCGTGATGTTGTTAGGACGTTAAGTGCATTATGCACAGGCAATATCCCAGGATTGTCTCTGCATCTCATTCCCAGACTCACGAGCTCCTGGTTCACAGCATTTTCCATGCACTGTTAACTTGGTGTGATTGGGGCTGTGACTGTATAGTATGTGAATGCACATGCTATTGGATATCAACCCACATACAAATATAACACATAAACAGATATGCACGCACGCGCACACACACACACACACACACACGCACACACACACACAGTATTATAGAGAGATGTGTGTGTGTGCGTCTCTGCGTGTGTGTTATGTTGGTATGTTTCATGCAGCCGTTTTCAACTTTAATGCTTTGAGAGGTAACCCAGAAATGTCATCTTACAAATAAGAAGTTAGTCTAGGCAGTATTCCTCTTGTGTTTTGCACATTAAGACGTCACTGTAAATCCAAAATGCCTCACTCATTCCGCTATACACATTCAAAAATTTTATTAATTCCCTTGAGATGCATCATCTCGTTTTCGAGGGGGTCCTCTAACACTAACAGAGTAGAAACATTTCAATAAAACACATTTGGATCAAACAAACAATATACAACACAAGACAATTAATATTGACAAAGACATACACATACAGGCTCTCACTTCATCCCAAACCCCTCCCATAGCATCCATTCCAAAGATTATCTGCGGTATATATCTTCCTTAAAATAAATTGTGAAATAAAAGTAATAAAATTAATATATAAATATAGTAAGGAAAAAGATACAGTACATGCAATCAAAAGCAAGAACAAGTAGATTTAAGGTAAGTTAGCAACAATATCTGATGTAGGGACAACAAAAAAGCGGTTTTGAGTGTGTCTGAGTAGGACGATGTAAATGGAACCTAAAGTTGTTTCAGGTTTAAAGGATAGTTAAAGTAAATACATTTGAAGACAAAAAGCAACCAATGAAAATGTCTTCTAGAGTGAAGTGGTAAGTGGTATTGCAATATGCGGAGTGCGTCCACTTAGCGCTGCCCGAGTAGGTCCACTCCAGGGTCCAGTTTCGTAAATTAGCCTGATCCCTGTGTCTACGTCTAGCCCCTGTGTGGATAATGCTTGTGTACATTGTGAATAGCTAGCTAGCTTGCTCGTATTCTAATGCTAGCTAACACTAGGATGCTAGCTAACGCTAAGATACTAGCTAGCTAGCTAACGCTAAGACGCTAGCTAATGTTTAACACTAGGACGCTAGCTAGCTAATGCAAACAGTAGCTTTAAGAATAGTAGCTAACGCTAGCTAATAAATAACAGTAAGAATGAGAGCTAGTTCACTAGCTAGTGATGTTGTTTGCTACTGTAGTTTTTTTTTTTTGCCCAGGTTCTATCTCTAAGTTTGAAAAGATAAATCAAATCAGGATTAATCCATGGTAAATGTCTAACTTTAACTTTCATTGTCTTCAACGGGGCATGTTTATCAATAACAGTAATGAATTCACTCAAAATAAAATTACATGCATCTTCAATATAAGGTATCAACTGAAATCTATCCCAGTCTATTGCAATAACATCTAGACACATGGAATCATCCCTTACATTTCTCATTCCATCACTTTCTAACTTTTTCATGTACACAATGCTAAGTATGTCTATGAGAAGAATATTGATTGGAGAGACTGGAGTGTGTGTGTGTGTGTGTGTGTGTGTGTGTGTGTGTGTGTGTGTGTGTGTGTGTTTGGGTGTGGGTGAATGTGCACATGTTCTTTGAAGAAACTGGAGCCATGATGCATGTTGTCAGCATGTACAGTGTTGAATGTGTAAGTGGAGTGGGCTTTTCTAGTTTAGATTGATCTATGGTGGTATGGTTTGTTTGGTCTAAAATGTAAGCAGTTATTCAAAAGTAGGCCTAAGTGCCAGTAGTAAATTAAAATATTTTGGGTTAAAATACGTAATGTAATAGAATCTCATGCGATTTCAACTTTCTGTCGGACAAAAAATATGAAATGAAAACAACAATGTTTGTAAAAAATGTTTGGGAAAAAAAGGAAAAGGGAAGAAAGGCCTGCAACAGGATGGTATGATGACATAACCTATATTTAAAATGTGTCCATAACACAGTTTGTTTCTCTTCAGGAGTATGTTCTTGAAACACAGTCACTGCCTCCCTCTGCTGTCTGTATAGAGTTAGTGGATCTGCTCAATGCATTTTACACAGTCTAAAACAAGCCCCAAAAGAGCTACTAAACACCTCAAGCTCTGAACCCTAATTTAGAAAGTAGACAGGCTCCTGAATAGAACAGACAATACTTTTACTGAGACACCAAGCATAGTTTTTGTATACAAAGAAAAATATACTTGGTGTATACACGGTGGTGGGCTCTGGTACATATGGGATAGACAAAAGAATGCATGCACGCCAAACACTGGTCAAGTTAATAACAAAAAATATTACACTGAAGACAGGTGTGATTTGCTATCTTAAGTCCAGCGGTGTTAGATTACCCAAGGGAGAATTGCCAGAGAACAAGTTAGGCAGGGGCTGTGTGTGTGGAAACTCCCTGGATGTGTGTGGAGCAATGGTTGGATATCTCTCACCTTCATACCAAAAACAGAAACATCCGAAGTAGATGGAAAATGAGAATTTTCAAATAAATATTTTATTTGTTATGCCTGGCTATTGAAGAAATGCCGATCAGTGGGAAATGTTAGGATTCTGAAGGGAGTTAACAAAGCTTGGGGATAATAAGTCTTTATATTTTCAGGTTCCTTTGAAACATTTCCATTTGAAAGGCACCTACTCTTCTCTGGGGCGGCGTCACTCTCACTTGATTTGAATGGTAATTTTATTTTCAGTTTTGTTGAAAAGCCTTGCACTATGTATTGTAACTTGGTCTTCATTTTCTTTTAAACTGTTGCACAACAGTGTGTGGTGTGTTCTGTCTGGACATCACACATCCCCAGGCAGAGGTGCATACACAGCACAGGAACTCTGTCCTCACAGCAGAGAGGATAAAGCCTTCAGATATTTTTGCATCTTTTGGTCTTCTGCTAGTCCTTCTACACCCCAGGTCTCTCTCTCAATCTCTCTCTCTCTCTCTCTCTCTACTCTTCCCATTCTCTCTCAGATCATCCCTTGTTCCTGAGAATGTTTCTCAGTCCAGGAATCCATCATCACAAAATGAATATGATTCATTTGTAAATGGAGGTGTCACTGTTATGATTAAAATCAAATCGGGAGGGCTATGTATGGAAAGGTGGAAATTGTATTTCTCAATTGCACATTCCTCTGATAAATGTAATAAACAGCCTGATGTACAAATATAGCAATTCACTTCCCTAAACCAAATCCCAGTCCTCTGTGTTATAAAATGAAGTTTTCTGAAAATACTATATAGAAGTGAGGAGAGAAATGAGTGTGGGCTGGTGTTTGCACCACAGAGGATGGCCTTGCATATCCACTGTCTTCTGTAATAAACAAGTGCATGTTAAACATGTTGTCCCCCAGCCACAATGCATTAAAGTGGAAACATGCTATTTTCATGAATATGAAATGTTTTAAGTGTTATTAATTTCATGTGCATAGTATTTTACTCCCAGAGCTGTAAAATCTGTGTGAAAAGTAGAAGGCTCCCGAGCACTTTCTTTCAATTCTGGAAATCCAGAAAACTGCACAAATGACTCTCCTCAATTGGATATGATAATATTAGCATTTAGGACAAGCAACTCACGCTCTGAACTCTGCATAAAGCAAGATGTACTTGGCAATGGGAAAAATGAACTGTGGTGAGTACTCCATAGTGTTGGACACAAACCCGTTAGGCTCTACAATCATCATACATCAATTGTGTTGTTGTGCCCTATTTTTGCCAGACCTTCGGAAACACAAGACACATTTCTTTATCAAATGTAATTGAAAACATCAATTCGGTGTGTTGGGAATTAGACATCTCAGAAATAAAACTGTTTGTGAGGAGTCATTTCTGATTCATTGAAAATGAATGCATGATATTTAGTCAACCATTTAATGCTATACCATGAATACAAAAGAAACTGCATAAAGCAAGATGTACTTGGCAATGGGCAAAATTAACTGTGGTGAGTACTCCCAAGTGGGGGTCTCTGGTACATGTGTGACAGACAGATGCACTGACTAACTAACTGACTGACTAACTAACTAACTAACTAACTAACTAACTTACTAACTAACTAACTAACTAACTAAATATCATGCAAGGGTTGATCTAAAGTCTTCCATCTGATTTAATAGGAGTCATTTCTGATTAATTGAAAATGAATGCATGATATTTAGTCAACCATTTCATGCTATACCATAAATACAAAATAAACTGCATAAAGCAATATGTACTTGGCAATGGGCAACATTAATTGTGGTGAGTACTCCCAAGTGGGGGTCTCTGGTACATGTGTGAGAGACAGATGCAATGACTAACTAACTAACTAACTGACTGACTAACTAACTATCTAACTAACTAACTAACTAACTAACTAACTAACTAACTAACTAACTAACTAACATGCAAGGGTTGATCTAAAGTCTTCCATCTGATTTAATCGGGTGAGGGACAAGTACCTCTTGAGGCATTGCACTGCATTCTCTCAGTCTTCATAGACTACCTAGAAGATCCTTAAGGTAACACTTCTGTATTAATTATTTTGTTCATTCCTCTTTTGGAAAAGTACTATATTTGCCAAGCCAGGTGGCTCTACAGACTTCTCACTGTATTATTCACTAGCCTAGTGTTTGAGGAGTATGAAATATTCACCAGCATGTTCTGTTGAATCTCGTTCCAGCTGCAGTAGGTAGGCCCGCATTACCTAAGTATTCTCTTCACACACTCACAGGCCTCAGAGGCTAAGACTGATCACATGTGTTCTCAGAGCGCTCTAATTATATCACATCACTTCTTAATGTATTGCTTGGCAAGGTGCAGCAGCTTGCATCGTGATGTAGTTTGATGGCAGGAACAAAATGCTGTAAGTAAGACACTTTGTTTTTGTGTACATGTTTGTTTTGAGCATACACATGTTTTGGCTTGCCTTCTGCGTTTTCGTACAGGTATGTCTGCGTGTAACATACTGTAAGTCCATCCAGGGATGCATGTGTTTTTGTGTGACTAGCACAAGCTTGATAGAATAAAATAAATCAAAGTTAATCTACAGTAGCCTATTAGTTCCTAATACTAGATCCGGTAACACTATTCAAGCGCATTCTAGCTCCAAAAATGGTAATCTGTTAAAGGAACTATATATAGTTCACATGTGAAGCTACAGTGGCAAACTACAGGGAGAGAATGGCGTGTCAGGTGGTGTGACGGGACACTGGCAGGAGTACAGTAGATGCCACATCTGTGACATTGATATGGAAGTATTGTATAATCGCTAGTAACATTTGTTGGAGGGACAACTAAGACAATGTTTCAAAACCTGTTCCTTGAGGAGTCGGATGGTGGGTTTTTCTAGCCAAAACCACACAATTGCAAGTACTTGATTTTTAAAATCATTTTACAGCAGTGGAGAAATGTGATGGCTTATTTGGATAGCGGAGAATGTATTGTAAAATGGATACACATATTTTTTCAGTCTTCATGGTTTACCACGTGTTACTGTTACTGTTTCTGTGTCTTCGATATGCTGTCATATTCATCTACAAGAGGTGGGGTGGGTCATCTATCTCATGTTCCTAAATATGTATTTTACCCTTTACAATTACATTGTTGGACACAAACCAGTTAGACTCTACAATCATCATACTTCAATTGTGTTGTTGTGCCTTATTTTTGCCAGACCTTCGGAAACACAATTTCTTCATCAAATTTAATTGAAAACATCAATTTGGTGTGTTGTGAATCAGACTTATCAGAAATTAAACTGTTTGTGAGGAGTCATTTCTGATTCATTCAAAATGAATGTGTGATATTTAGTCAACCATTTAATGCTATACCATGAATACTAATCAATCTTAGATTTTCTGCTGCAGTATGCAATGCATCTCCCCACAGCTCCTCCCCCCAGCCCCCGGTCCCTCATCAGTGTGTATTCAAATCAGATGTGAGATTCATCTCATCACAACTGGGGCACAAGGAGGAATCTGGGAAATCTTGTCTTGGAGAGATAGAGGTACAATAGGTGTGAGGCGTCCATGTTTTTGATAAGTTTAGCTGGCTCCCCTGGCTCAGACCTAAAGTAGAGCATCTGAAATGAGAGAGAGATGAGGAGTGTGCTGCAGAGGGATGAGAACAGTGGCAGAGTGCCATGTTTGATATGGTCAGGTCCAGGATCTGAGATCAGCAGGGGAGTGACTTAAAGGACGGGGTTGAATAGGATGTTATACTGTACATTTGATGGATGCATGACAGCAGGTATAGGGAAAATGATGCTCCTGCCATTTTACAGTGGGAACAACATGGTTTAAAGATATGTATTATCAAGTGAGAGGATAACACTCCCTTGATGTCCCAGGCGTTAAAAGGAGTATACGTTAAAGGGGGTACATTTAACTTACATTACAGTCATTATCAACACTCACCATCTGACTCATCCTTTTTTTTTGTGATCAGTGTTTTAATGAATTTCATTGACAAATAAAAACATGAGTGTAATGTTGTTGTTTTTTGTTGTTGTTTTGTTTGGGTGTATATGTGTAGATGTTTTATGTATTTATGTTTTTTATTCTTACTCATCCTAAGCTTTCTCGTGAAGATATAAATTAGTCCTAGATAAATTGGCAGAGAGTGATACTGTCACACATTCGCCGTCCCTCGTTGCTGTATGCCCAGTTGGCAGTGGAAAAATGCAGGGACACTTCATTGTGAACTTGAGGTGTTGGTTGACAGCCACTGACAACAAACCTTTGGACTCGCTTGAAATGTTTCTTTACCTGTGTGAAGGGTATAATGCTTTCTTTCAATTTATATCATTTGGAGTTTATTTTGAACTAAGTAGATAATCAGAGAGATAAGAGGGATAATGTATTGTATACTGTTCTTCTTCAGATCTACTATACTCCATCCCCATATTCAAATTCCATGAGTTTCATGAAAAATGTGTCCTGATTAATAACTATGTAACATAAAAAGATAAACTGCATATTTTCATTGCTTATTTTACACTATGATTGCAAGCTCAACATATATATAAACCTCAGGAAAATAGTCTTGTCTCCAACAAATTGCTATTTATAATGCATAGTATAGGTTTGCATCAGGCCCTGTCGGGCTCGGGCCGGGTAGGGCTACTTTTTAAAATAAATAATTTGGGCTTGTGCCGGATTGTGCACGGTTCGGATGGAAAAGTGAGCAAGAAGAGCAGTGACAGCGTCGGCGATTGAAGAATTGAAGCAGAAAATAGCAAAGGCTTCTAAAAATACCGAATGAGACTGGGAGGTCTAGCTTGTGGAAGGAACCTAATTGTGAGTAATTCTGATGTATTATTATAAGTTAGGCTATTTGCTGGTTTTTGAGTCTGTCACAAAATGCTGCGCTGTGCACTCTCCGTCAATGTGTGACTGTGACTAGTGATTTATTGTGTTATTACTGTTTTTTGATAATTGCTGTTATGAAGGTATTTACTGGTGTGGGGCCGCCGCTGCCCTGTTCTGCTGTGTTTTAAGGCCTATATGGCTTGTGTGAGTAAAGTTGTGACTGGGGGTATTTGTATCGTGTGTGTCAGTTGGAAGGAAGTTTCAAGATAGCCTTCGATACGTGTTAAATTTTTTATTGGCCTAGTTAATTAATTTACTCCCCATATTCGCAAAACTGTGACGCAAAGCTTTATGGAATTGCAGCATATCCCGCACTGCGTGTGTGTGTAACATTAGCCTGTGTTTGTATTATAAATCAAAAATAAAAGAATCATGTTAAGCCCATGCTGCCACTGTGTCTTTCAGCACTATTTCTAGTATATCTAACAGTCAGGAATGTATTTTGGGTTTTGACTCAGGCTCGGGCTTCAAATGTTTCATTATAGGCAGGCTTATTGCCAGGCTGGGCCTGGGCTTAATTTACAGGCCCATGCAGACCCCTAATGCATAGGACTCACTGGAGTCATGGACCCTAATAAAAATACAGTAGAGCCTGCTACCTCTGATAATCGAGAGAAATGTATTGTCTATTTGTGCAGTATCTATAATATACCAGGCCACATTAGGTTCAATACCAAGAAGCATGTATTCATCCATGTTCTAGGTTACACAGTAAGCCCCTGAACCCGGCAAACCCTGAGTGCATTATCGCTTCCCCTGGCCTGTGATGAGGTGAAGTATTGATCTCTTCCACAGACCAAAGCCCTCTATGTACCTCTGAAGGGCTTAGAGCGAGCCCTGGAGAAGACCAGGCGCTGCACCGTAATGAGGGCTATAGAGGTTACCACAGGCAGGCACCAGCTAAGTCTTAACAAGAAATGAAACCTTTACTCTCAGAGGAAAAGTGGATGGCTGGACAACCTTCATTCCGTATCCCTTCCTTCCACTCTTTGCTTGAACTCTGGGCCTAACCACACAGATTTTGTCCATTTTGGGTCTTCTAGACTTTTAGGTTTTCCCACTTGGAAAGTAATTTTGATTCAATCTTGGCTTTAAGGAAGGAAAGTAGTGAAGGTCCTCCCAAGTGGATGGAAGCACTTATCAGACAAAGTGCTCACTGGCTAAGCTAACTCTGACCAGGAGGATGGGGGGTCTCTGGCTGAGAACAGACCCCCCAATCCCTTTGAATGGTTTGGATGTAGACTTGAAGATTTTTGTGGCCACTGAATTGGTCTAATGACGTGGAACCCAAGGAGAAGGAAGTGTGTGCACAAGTTTGAAGTTCAAGTGATAATTTGGCTCAAGAGAGAAGCCACCTATCTCACAGAGACCGAAGAACAACCACACCACAGTGATTATGGGCTTTCGTTAAGTCCCAAACCTCACTGTGCCTCAACCATGACTACAGCGGTTTTGGTTTGAGAATGTTAGGAGGTGAGGTCATGATGACTACAGGAGAGGAAACAGTAGCATAGTTGTAACCATCATCTTCTGTCTGGTCCAGTTTCGGATGACGAAGAGCATCCATTTAAAAAGGATGAATATCACACAGCATTGTGACCTGAAGGCTCTTGCCACATGAGTCATATCAGTGTATTTTTTCTCGGTTTGAAATGTATCAGTCATCAAAGTCTGAACTCTCAGTGTTAATCCATACGGCAGTTTGGAGTTGTTAGTCGTGGATCAGATGTAGATGCTGCACAGATGTGTTTAACCCAGAGTAGGGGGGCGAGTTTAAAGGATGGCCCCCGGTGATTCACTGTCCTCCCAGCAAAACCAAAGGCACTTCTTATCTTCAAATCCTAGCAAGTGTACACAGCAGATCGATCTCTCTCTGGACTGTGGCTCTCTCAGAAGCAACAGAGCTGTTCTGAGCTGAACGACCGGCCTGCTGCCACTCATTGATACCTGCTACGGCTGTCGCATGTTTGACATGTCTTTTACTGTATTCTTCCTCTTTTGTCTTTTCTCTTGTCTTTTCAATTTCCCTTCCTCTTTGCATTGTTTTCTGGTGCCTTTGTGCACATACTGCCTTGTTCGGACCACAGTGTCTGTCTTTCATATTGGCCTGCGGTTCCAAGGCTTTTTCAGTATTTTCTAAATATTTTGCAACTCTCTTCTTTCTGTCACTCTCTCTCTCTTTCTCTCTCTCTCTCTCTCTCTCTCTCTCTCTCTCTCTCTCTCTTTCTCTCGTATTCTCTCTCCCTTGCCTGTGGCCAAGCCAAGCTCATTCCCTGCAGCCATTACATCCAATTAGCAGGAGAAGTAGTCTTCCCCCCCCTTCCTTCCACCATGTGGAATACAATGGGATGAGTCAGACTTTTCTGTTCTTTGATGAGAACAATGCTCTATTCACAAGGCCTCATTCTGTTCTATCATGGTTGTCACTTTGTGAATTATAGAGACATATGAAATTATGGAGTAACACAGATATAAAATGTGGTGTGAGAGATTCTACTGATATTTTCCCTAGTGAACTATTCAGCCTAGAGAAAGTGGTTTGAGGGTTGTGGTTACTATTTCAGAATGGCTTGGTTGAGGTACAGCACTGGGGTTCTGCAGCCATTGAAAAGAGAGTGTTTGTGACCAAAACAGTCATATTAGTTTTATTTAACCCCTTGGCTATCTTCCTGTGTTTTTGTCTTCCTGTTTTCTACAGGGGAAGTGTGTGAGCCAAACCCTAGTGAGAAGGAAGCTGCCTGTCTCAGTGCTCAGGCTGATGTGGCCTTCTCATTTGAGTGATTTCTTAGGGCCCAAGTGTGCTGGTAGTGTAGAGGTTGGTAAGTGAGTGAGATCAACCCCCCTGGAATAACACAGGTGTGATCTTTGATTGCGTGTGCATCAATTAAGTCACTCAACCCCATAGCAGACTCTAGCAGGCCGTGTCGCTGTTTGTGGAATGAGTCTGGCAGGACACGGGCATCTGTCAGTGTGGTATCAGTGGTGTCATATGTAACTGTTTGCAGGTGGTGAGGTATGTTCCCTTTTTGCATTGTTTAGATGGTATCCCATCTGGCGTGTGACAGCTTGGCTCTTCTGCTCATTCCAGGCCTCCCGCTCTTCCTCCGCCCCTCTGCTAGGTTGGCACACTGGCATCCCTACTCACATGCTTCTGTTAGCTCTTTCTGTCTATCCCTCCAGCTCCTTTTTTCTTTATCTGTCTCTCACTCACTCACTCACTCACTCACTCACTCACTCACTCACTCACTCACTCACTCACTCACTCACTCACTCACTCACTCAATCACTCACTCATGCAGGCATGCAATCACTGACTGACTTAATTTGTCTCTCACTCACACTCACGCACACACACATACACACACACACACACACACACACACACACACACACACACACACACACACACACATATGCACCCCTCTTCCCTCTACACCTCCATGTGCTGCACTGTTTTATTTACACATGCTGTACTGTACAGCTTTAAAAGTCATGAAAAAGTAATATGAGAGAAGCTGTTTTGACCCGACCACATGTTCACCAGAATGGCAACTGTGACTTTTAAAGAAGAGAGCAGCAGCTGACTGACATTTGCATAAGGGCTTTTTACAAGTTTTTATGCAATGAAAGCAATATGGCCCCTGCTCTGTTCTCTCTTAATGTGGGTTTCTTTTGCACAACGTGCATTTGGAAACATACTATTGCAGAAAGTAATTTAAGAATACTGCTGAACAGCACAAAAGCTACTGTGTAACATTTGTCCCGTATATCAGGGGATGTGCAGAGCTTTCTGACAGATTCACAGCTCTGCTCCAGATGAATGTGAGCTTTTAGACCTTGACATGCCATTTACATATGTGAGGTTGAGAAGAGAATGTGCCCACTGTACTGTAACAGAATATGAGCCAAGTAATCAGATGTTAAACCCGGATGGTAAAAGCTGGAGAGGATGTCAGGTCTTAAAATCTGATGCCCCAACAGGATGTTTACATCCCACCAACATTGCTAATGAACACTTCCACACTGACTGACGCTATTGGCTTTACACTGACACACTTTGGAATTGTATTTAGAAAATACATAATTGACTGGAAATGCAGGACAACGATCACACAAGACTGGGAAAAGCTTCTGTGTCAAACCATTTCCTTAGTCTATATGAGATATCTGATATGTTTGGAATTGCAATTTACGTAATAGTTACATAAGTTGCAATTGCAAACATGAGAGGCTATCTCATAAAGACTTGGACAATGTACATATTGACAAAGTTATGTTTTATTTCACCCTACTGAAGATTAATGAGTCCCAAAATGGTTGGTGTAAAAAGCTATTTTACATTTCAAACCATTTTTCCCTCCATTTGACCCTGGCATGCTTTACAATTGGAAAATAACCCCAAGCCAATTAAAATGTTTTTTTTAACATCCTTACTTTCAAAGCATTATTGTCTGTTCACAAGTTTTAAAGACATGTAATGAATGTCTAATTGAAGCCAGATGTGTAACGAGAGAGACTCCCAGCTCATTCTTTAAAGAACAGCTTTTTTCTCCAAGCCACATGTCAACATAGAAGCCAGTAATTTGTGGAGTGTTTTACCCATCACTGCTGTAGGGCTGACAAAATGAGAAAGTGGGGAATGGATGAAGACTTAACTAGACGGAGCAGCATAGTGTCATATTCCCTGCAATACTAAGAGGAAGTCATCTGTATCTGAGGGGAGGGGTATGAGCAAAGGGGTTCTTTTGATGGCACACTATGATCATTGGTCACGTCATGTTGTCATGGGCAGGGGTGTTATCTGAAGTGCCTTAGATACAGTACTTCCCCTTGACTGTGTGACCATCTCCAGCTTACCATCACACAGTTACAATAGTGTATATAGCCGACAGTACATGTAGCTCCCCTCTTCTTTGTTCATTATTTGCTGTAGCTGTGCATGGTCCCTGGTGTTGTCCTGTGCCAACTTGTAAGTCTGTAAGGTTGTAATCTTTGCTTTTTGTTGAGTGTATACCTTGGTTTTATTGTTGGCTCTGCCCAGCGACCGCTGGAGGAGGGTATATTTTCAGTCATGTTATTTCGTTCGTTCGTTCGGTCATCACTGGGCGAATACACAAATTAAAAGAAAACAACATTAGCCATATTTGGACCGGCTTCCTTCCCTTTATATCTACTTTCTGCTTGTTTACAATACTGCCAGTGGCCAAACGGTAATGTATCAGTCTAGCAATGTGTCGATGCGGGTTTGGTTCCGGGTTCGTCTTTTGATATCAACTTTTTTTTTGTTGTTGCTATTGTTGCTTTTTTGTTTACAGCCAATATTGTCTTATGTTTCTATGCATGTAAAACAAAATAATATCTGATTCCTGAAAAACAAATCAGATAAACACTGTATTAGTTAAAGTGACATGTTCTTAGCCTGGATCCTGTGGTATTAGCCTACATATAAATCATAAGCTACCTGCACATCTGGGCTGAGGTTTTGCCCCTTGAGTGTCAGGTTTCACTAATTATGTGTTCTTTTTAATTTGAGTGTTGAAGCTAACAAAGGCCAGGTCCAGCCTGGGTTCTGTGCGTGGCTGGCTTGTTTCTGTGCAGAACTGGTAGGACGGAAGCTAGCCATGCCACTGAAATAGCTGTGAATTGAAATGACATGAAATAATGTCTGATAAATAAAGATGGGTCTTTTCACCTGGACACATCAGTTCCAACGCTTCCAATTCTAATCCAGCACAATAAGGGATAGCCATTTAGCTCATGAGCTCACAACAACTACCAGCAGCTTCCATAATATCAATGGTTGCGGTCAATCAATCAATCAATCAATCAATCAATCAATCAATCAATCAATCAATCAATCAATCAATCAATCAATGCTTTATTTGTATAGTGCATTTCATACCAAGAGCAGAGAACAAGGGAGGTGGGCATACGTCCCACCCTTATATTCCAGAGGGAAGCAGAAAACCAGTGGCTAAAGCAGTTACATTGATGATTCTTGTAACGTTAGCTATTTGCTGCTGTTGGTTCAACTTCTTTTTCTGGACAAAGGTAAGGGATAAACCCAGATAACACAAGGCCAGCAGACCTACATTGGGTCCCCAATGGACAAGCTGGCGGACGTCCGGCCGAATCCACTGGCGGGTTCCTGGCCATTTGCACATCGAATGGCAAGCGGACCTCCGGCAGATTATAAGCGTCAGGGACAGCGGTCCGCTAGTAATCCGCAATGCTCCCGCTATTGCTCCACCACCATTCCACCAGTAGTTTATTGTCTATATCCTAGGCCCATTGGCCCTAGGCTTATGGATTTCTATTGCTAAATTAACTTACTCTGAACATTTTTTGGTAACCATTCCTTTCATAGTTTCCCAATTACTAAACATTTACCTGGTAAATACACGCAAAGTTTAACCTAATATATAATGGTTAATTACTTAGACACCTATACTGTAGGAGTATTTCAAATGTTCAATTACTGCACATTAATTCAATAACTAACATAGCACCACTAGGTAACACATTTTTACACAACTTTTATAACATCCAGTGACAAAAAACTGTCGGAGCCGGACAGGAGCCCTTTCAAGATTGCGCGCACATATTTGGGCTGACGTAGGCTGTAAAAGGGTCTAAACAAATATGACCCACGCTCGTTTATTTATGGGCGATGGCTCTACCACATGAATTCAATAACTGACATACTGTAGCACCACCAGGTCAATAGAATCGATGCATTTGACTGATGGACCTGGTGGCATCCGTAGTTCATTCTTTTCTTGCCACACTGTCTATAACATAATCTGTGCAACGTCATCATCCTGTTTCGACATTGCGCATGCATCGCTATAATGACACCGGTCAATAGATTTTTTGATTGATCTGGACCTGGTGGCATCCGTAGTTCATTCTTTTGTTACCAAAATGTGCACACTTAATTGTTTACCAACAGTAAAAGGGTTTATATATAATGGTAATTAGTGAGACACATATTGTCGGTATAATTTCAAAACAGGAGTATTTCAAATGTTCAATTACTGCACATACATTCAATAATTGACAAACAACCAACAGGTAACACATTTTTACATAGCTTCTATAACATCCAGTGACAAAAACTGTCCACAACACCAGTTTTGAACCCACAAGTTTTATGGGTCTTGAACTTGCAGTTTCAGCATGGCAGACTAGCTCCTTAACCACTAGGCCACCGGAGCTCGTGAAAACCAATGGTGTCAGTCTTTCGTTTTGATGTTCTGGTTAGCGACAGAACTGCAGGTCAACACCAGGACATACTTACAACCCCGCCAGGACATACCTACAACCCGACATTGGCTCTTCTAGGTTTGCTGGCTTACAGCCAACGCACAAAAACAGTATAATCCGTCACATAGCCCTCCCAGAGGCATGGACACATGGCTAGTGCCCTTCTACCCCTCCCAGAGACATGGACACTGGGCTAGTGCCCGTCCTTTTTACCCCCCACAGGAATGAACACTGGACTTAATTTCTGTACAGTATATAGTTTTGTAACTTATGTCTTTTGTTATTTTCTGTAGTGGCTGAAAATTACACAAGTATACAAGTATGTGTCCATACATGACCACCTCTAATGAAAACCACCAAAAAGCTTACTCTTCAATGGTGTAAGTGTGCTATATTTATACTGAGAAGTGAATTTAACCATTTCAACTCGATTACACCAACAAAATGCATTAATGAGCGGAGTCCTGTGCTCTCTGAGCACCCTTTCTAGTTTAGTCTTTGGTTTTGCCCCTCGTGGTGCCTTTATTTTAACAAACATTTTGTGGAAACTGCTGAAACCTCCATGTTGCATGCACCTGCAGGGGCGCCGCCAGGGATTTTGGGTCTCATGAAAAGATATGACATTGAGCCCCACCAGTGGTATCGATTTTAACATAATTTATTCAGATTGTTTTTCACTGCCATAGTTTTCGCGTTTGGAAATACATGGAAGTGAATGAGCCATAGTTATGACTATTAGCCATAATAGTCATCAGCTGTATTCACTTCCATGTATTTTCAAACGCGCAAACAACGGCAGTGAAAAACAATTGGAGTCTGGTAATGACGAATAGTATATTCAGCCTGTTATTTTGACTATTTGGGTTCTTGAAGTGTTTTTTTTAGAGTGAACTTTTGACATTGGAGTCAACGGGCACTTCTGCATTCGTCCCACCAATTACGTCAGACTTGACCAATATGGCAGCTGCGTGAATAAAGTGTATTTCAATGTTTAAGTTATAGTGTGAAACCATCTATGGCTCCTCACATGGCAGGTAGCTCAACAAGAGTTCAAGCCCAGGGGGATGCAGAATAAAAATGCTAATGCATAGGTACTCAATCAATCAATCAGGTACTGCGCTGCCCATCCAATTGTTACACTGGCCCTGAACACCATTCACACACCAATGGCGGCAGCTGCCATGCAAGGCGCTTGCCTGCTCATTGGGAGCAATTTGGGGTTCAGTGTCTTGCCCAAGGATACTTCAACAGGTAGTCAGGAGAAGCCAGGATTCGAACCACCGATCCTACGATCACTGAAAGACCTGCTCTACCTCCTGAGCTATACCACCACCCCCTGACCACCGAGTAATGCATACTCCATTGTGCTGTGTGACATGATTTTTTTTAACACTATTTTTAATTGTTACTGTTGTCTGCTTCTCAATCAGTCCCACCTGTGTTCAATCCAATCAGTCAATCAGTGCGTCCCACAACTGATTCACATCACAGTATGTAGGCCTACTAATACGTATGTTCATGCAGAATTCCTGTGTAAAGCAGTGATGTATATTTTTTTAGGTCAAACTGCCAGCTTCTCATTTGGCTCAACAAGAACATGATCTTCCCGGCCTGATCCAGGGCTGCGCAGCAGCTATACTTATCCTTGTTCTGTACGGCTTCCAGCTTTTGATTGTGTCTGAGCCAATTTAATGCATTGCCAGCCTTCTCACTCAAAGCTACCTGTTGTGGAGTAAGTAATGGAGTAGTGATGCTGTAGTGTACAGTATGTTAGATCACCAGTGTTGTTATATCCATGTGATCAGGTTGAAAGATTACCATTATCACCAATACCAAAGCAATGCTTGCTTCTCCAATGAGCCTTTCATGTGAATAAAGCCTCTTTAAAAGTCTGTATGTAAAGCTAATTGCATTATTGATGAAGCTCATATAAAAGTCAAATAAAAATAATCGGTTCAAGCAACTAATAAGCAGATGTTTCATTAATATCATTTGAAATCCCTTTGGCTGACAAGCCTCCGGAAGAATCCTTTTACAGTATACAGTCTCAGTAGCCTGCATTTGATGATCTGTTAATGAAAGAAACTTAACACTTAGCATAGAAACTTAACACACCATACTGTATAAACATCCTGTACTTAATTGCAATGTAATGCAAGTCATATGTTTTTGTCATTGTGTCATAGTCAAACATATGGTATCATATCAAGGGCGTAGGTTTGGTTTCAACATTGGTAGGGACCATATAACAGTGTAGCCTGCATACACATTTTTTGCTGGGGAAGAGAGGTTAAACCTCTTAAATATGCATATATTTATGAAATTGAATAATACTAATACAGTGTATCACATCCTGCCTGCTGCTGCGTCCCTCCACTCTCTCTCTCAACTGCTGCTGTGTTTCATATATAAAAATGATTTGATAAAAATTGAGATTTTCATTGGATTTTTAGACTGACATTCAACTCATAAATTCTTATGATATGAGATATATCTGTCCATTAGGGGAGTCACAAAATACCAGAAATTTAGTTGGCAATACCAATTGAGAAATTCCACAATCCTGGATACCCAATTGGATACCATAGTTGGAAAAAAATTACTTCAACACTACTTTATCTTACTTTATTCACTTAACACCCTCCGGCCAATATAGTGAGAGGAAAATTATGAGATTCCAGTTAGCAAGTATAGCCTAAGTTAGCTAATAACTGTAGGCCTAAGAAAACAGGCTACACAGGGTAAAGAAAAACAGACCTGAGTCCAAGTAACTTTAACGGCTCTCACGGGCTGGCTAATCTCTAGATAACATTACCTTATGAGTATTCCGTTTCCCCTATAATTGTAACAAGAACCCCTGTCAGGCTAAAACAATGTATTTATTTTTACATCAAAACTTACGACTTTAATATCACTGACGTTTTTTAGCATAAGTTAATGGGAATTTAATATGGCGAAAATTAGCATCACGTCTAGCACAGACTGGGTTTGACAAAGCTATAGCTAGCTAATAGCCCGGCTAGTATGCTGACACTAAAGGTTGTTAGTTGTGAGGACGCCGTGATGTCCCACTCAATTAAATCTCTGGTCGGCAGCTAATGTATAATAATGTAATGGCTGCTGCTATCCTAATGTTACAGGATGATAGAAACCGTCTTAACAGTTTGCTAGCTAGCCAGCTATAGGCTATCACCAGTTGATAATTTGCCACAATGTAAAGACAAGTGATGTTAGTTTAGGTAACGTTAGCTAGCACCAACCTAGCTGGTTTTCATGTGGCTAATGCCTAACGTTAGCTACTTAGTTTACCAGTAGCTAGCTAACCTAGCTAACGCTAACGTTACTTACAGTTGCGGAGAAAAAGCTCCTGATATCCCTCATCCTCTTCGGAGGGGGAGGCGATCGCCTGGCGGAGGCATAAAACAATACTGGGATGGCACATTCACGGTGGAGGAAAGGGGTAGGCGGTCTAATGTCACTCCGAACATAATGCAAAGTAATTAGTTAACTCACTCAAAATGGTACCAATTATGTCCTTCCAAACTATGGGAAGGCCAACTTAATGATCTAATATAACTGCACTCCAAAGATAATGCGAACAAGATTGCTTAAAAGTTGGTAGGGACAATTTGGGCCTCCCAAAATGTTGGTAGGGACATGTCCCGACCGTCCATACGCAAACCTACGCCCTTGTATCATATTCATGTATATTTGTACCTATTCTTGTCACTGATCTAAAACGTCATCCAGCGACCACAAAACAAACCTTTTTTTCACAATTGAGAGACCCTAAATTATTGAACATGCATTCTTGAACTCCATTTCAACACACACAACCATCTGAGGAGTAAACAAGGTATTTGAAAGTTTCAGTGCTTCAGATTGATCACCAGGCCACTTTACAGACACAAACAGGATTTGTTAACCTCAGAGAGGGGTGTCTCGGTTGCCAGCATTAACGGTGACAGCACTGTCACTCCTGAAGCCACACTGCTAAATGGAGATAAGATCCATTATCCAGATTGCTTTTGACCTTGTCTTGGGCCATGGGCGCGGAGGAGGAATGATATGCATTTCTCTGCTATTCCCCATAAGACAATGCTTTTCAGCACTCTTCAGAACTTCAGACAATTCAACAAGCACATTATCTATTCATTGAGGCCATCACTGCCACAGATATTCTTTGAATATCACTCCATTGAGCTGAATTTGCGGTGAAGCATTACAGATATATCAGGCTGGATTTAATGACATGTTGACCATATTTTTGAATCATGAGGGTTTTTAATCCAAGACCATCAATAAGGTGTTTTTCCTACTATCAGGAAACTGCTAAGGAGTGATTTTCTATTTTAAAAAATTGTCACGGAAGGCATGTGATGTTATGGTGCTATAATAGATTATAGTGGACTTTGCAAAGATCGTAGTAACTATACAGTAGCTACATTTACAGTTGGGAGTCAATGTTGTAAAATGTACAGTACATTTGCAAGCACAGTAGAGCATCTCATTTTCTGCACCAGTCCGTCTGGCCTGAATGTACCATATAATTTTCATATGATATTTTTCTTCTCAAATTTTTACATTTAAAGGTGATGACAGCTTTAAAGCACAATACTGCAATCAGACATGCCTTAATATCTTGTATTAAATATATTACATGGCAGTATGTCCATAGGTCCCTTGCTCAAACTCATTTGATTGTGGCCTAGTTTGTACAGTAGGTGTGCATTGCTTATTACTCTGCCTTGTTCAAGTAGAGATGACTCTATGTGACTGTAGGCTGTGGTATGTGTGCTACACATGGTTCCCTCTATCTCCTCTCAACACCTTAGAACCATATCAGCCTCCCGCTGGATGGCCTGCCCGGTTCCTGCTTAGATTATGGATGCTTATTACCTTCTCCTGCTTGTCACTCAGATTAAACCCATATGTCCCAGGGCTCTTATCATGCTGTGGACAAGACCATCTCCGAAAAGAGTAGTGGACAATTTGAATAAGTCATCACTAGCATACCCACCCATATTTCACTGACTGTTTGGCTTGGTCATGCTGTGGAATACATCACAGCTAGCTTGGACGGTCATTGGACTATCTTCACTTAAACATTTAAAAACCATAGCTACTTAAAAGCTATGAAACATGTATTTTTGTATTTTTCTGTGAGCATTATTTTCTGGTAGTGTAATATTTAATTTAACAGATCATTAGACTGTTGTCCCTCCATTTATTAATCTGGCATTGGAAATGTTTACACCTATAATTGCTTCATAATTGTGTGATAACAGTTCACTCTTTTTTTATTGATGTCTTGGGCAGATCTCCACATCACATCCTAAAGTACATCTGGATCTCACCACAGCTAAATTCAGGCCTAGGAACAGCAGAAACATAATTATATCAATGGGTTAATGAATCACAAATAACATTAGATTAGCTTGGCTTGAGTGAAAGGCACTCAAACCTTTGGAGACCTATTTGTGTCTTGTCTGCAAAGTTAGTTTATTTTCTAGGTCTTAAAACACCTCAGTGAACATTTGCTAGCAGAGTGTATTGCATGCATGCTTCCTTCCCTGGTTGCAACTGGAAAGGCAGGCCTTGGCCTCTGGCTCATGTGCTAAACAGCATCTGAAGGCTTTGCTGTAGCCAGCATTGTCAACGTCTCATGGCTGACTCTGAACATTTTACTCTTTCTATGTTATGCTTATTTAAAATTAGCAAGATATGCAGTGTTATCATAAATGTACACTAAATGTAATCATACTGTAATAAGCATTTCCTCTCCTCTCCTATTTGCCCGAGAGTACAACCACTACCAGCCCGCCCTCACCATTACCAGCCCGCCCTCACCATCCTTGGCATCTGCCATCACTCAGAGCTAAGGGAAGACCTGTGTCGGAGTTACGCTCAACACGTCCAAACTCCCACTTGAGAGAACTCCCCCCCCCCCCCTAACATGTCTGTTTCTGGGCGTTGCACCAGGCAGGCCAGTCGGCTCCAGACCAGCATAACAAGAACTGAGCACTACAGGAACTCTCCTCGGGGAGAAGAGCCTGGTATCTATTTACTTCACTGCCTTAAGCCCGCCCCATCATCCGGCTCGAGCCTGTAGAGCCCGCCTCCAACATCTGCTTGCTTTATTTTTCCTTAACCGGTAGTTCTCCTCGCATCTTCTTTTACTATTTTTGTCTGTGTTATGCCTGGTGATGCCCTCGCGAATGTTATCTACTCAAAACTTCAACATGTGCAGCCTTCAGTAAAAACATTACAACAACTGTTCATCTTCCGGTCCAGATGATTATGCGATGCGTCATCGCGCTTCCGCTCTAGACCGGCGAAACAACACCGAACGAGAAAGGCCCCAGACTAATGAAAATGTATAACTTGATACTGTACCCCTCCTTTTAAATTATGTTTAGCTTAATTGTTGATTGATTGTACTGTATTTTCTACTGTTTATTTTGTATTGTATTTTAAAATTGTAATAGGACACATACTGTAATGCATCCTGTGTGAACATGATGCAAGTTGTCCCAATAAAACTCAAACAAACTCACACTCATTGTAAACTGACAACACCAGAGCAATTCTCATATGTCATATCATATTTTTGGACCTTTAAGCGATGCAAACTGTAACACGAGGTGAGAAGCACATTTAGCACCTGTCCTCCAAACGATTCCACAGACACATAATAAGAAGCACCGCCTGTAGCCCTCACCCGTTTCCTTTGTCTCTTGTTGGTGCTCTGACAAGACCACATATCGGAGCCCTGCTGGATGGTGGTATGCAATGGGAGGATAGAGATCGGTGGTAATGACAGCATTGTAGCCAGCCAGCCAGTCCGGACCTTGGCCATGAGACTTGGGGGTGGGATGCAGGCATAAAGCATGCCTCGTGGGGTAATCCCACACTGGTTCAGAATGATGAACACATACTGTATTAGTCAGAGGCCGCTGACCAGGGCTCAGAGGCAGATACAATATGCCATTGAAAGATTTGGGCAAGCTCTAGCTATGGACGGAATATTCTAAGGTGGTCTGTGGTCAACAACCGTCACCTGTTCACCTGTTTCCTTGGAAATATATGTACTGTGTGACATTGATAAGTGATTAGATGGTATTGCTGTATACAGTAGAATGTTGTTTCAGCATTGTTGCATTACTGTACCTCAATCAAAGTGACAAGAAGCCTGCTTAGTAGTAATTCTCCATTATCCTCTCTTTCTCTCTCTTTCTCTAACAGCAGCAGATGGTGAGGACCCAACATCAGCAGGTGGGATATATCTAGATTTGCTAACATTTGTTTGTGTGTGTGCATCTGCACTTTTGTGTAGGTGTATGTGTGTAATTATTGTCATCATTATTTCCATCTGGCCCCAGTCTACACCCCCCCATACATACACACACACACACACACACACACACACACCTACTGTACCCTCTCACAAACACAGAAAGGAGAGTGAGATAGAGAGCATTAGAGAGGGAGAGAGACTTTTTTGTTTTACTCCTTCTCCATTTACTGATGTAGTTCATTAATTGATTGATTGATTGATTGATTGTTCATGCTTGGTCAGCACTCACTTGGTTTGACTGATCGCCAAGAGTGTCTCTGCAGACTCCCAATTCTTTGAAGATCTCCTCATACTTTTTACAGTACCACCTCTTACTTTGCATCATTACTTAATATTCCTCCTATTCTCTCTATCCCTTCCTCTCTCTATCTTCCTCTATCCCTTTCACTCTCCCTCTTCCACCTTACATGACCTCTAGTCTATGAATCTTAATTACTTCAGATAGTTTATTCTCACAAATGTTTCTCTAACACCACTGATGTGTGACAGAGCTCTGTGATCCCATAACCTCTTTGGATAATGACACTGCTGCAAACCAATGGAATATTCTGATATGACATAAAACATTGTATTTCTAAATTTTATTATTATTATTTAACAGTTTGATCAGTAGATGGGATTTTATTTTAGCTTTCTTATTTATCTGACTTGTATGTGACTGTCTCTCATACAGTACTTCTTGTACAGTCATGTATATGTGTACTTAAATACATATCCTTACTATTATTGCTCATTGATTTTTTAAGTGCAATCTCTATAAGAGCCATAAGTCAACATGTTCCAGTACTTCCTAATGAATGAGTTATTTTGAAGCACTTGGAGTACTATGCAAATCAATCTATTCAGGCAATGAGCATATAGGCTATAGATGACAGGCACTGGTTCCAAATGTGTATTGTGATTGGCCAGGAGGCATTCGGAGCCGTGGCAATAACCACAGTATACCAACGGGTAAATAACCAGTAAAAGTATCACTCTGCTCTGATACATTGTATTGTGGTGTGATAGGGATTGTGAGCAATAAACATACAGAAACTGGAAAGGTTATTTTCCTTCATTTGAAAGGTGAAAGGTAACACCTTGGGACACATACTTTCATAAAGTTTAGATCAGCCACTAGCTAGCTTGCTCTGTTTATGTTAGGGACCAGTCCAGCTGGTGTTAAGTTGCCTATAGCAACGGTAAACAATTTCGGATTGCCGAGGGGTGAAAATATTTAAGCAAAATTTAAAAGTACTAACCCATCTTTAATTTTTTTTTAAATAACGACAGTGCAGTGCTGTTGTATAAAAGCAATAACCCAGCCCATTTCACGTCATGCCTATGCCACAGCACAGCTATGCCAATAACCGCACTAAAACACTCGTTCTGGTTTGGTACCATTATAGTTGTCCCTGAGCCCTAAACCCATTATTGTCTAGTTGACCTTCATCAGTGCTGTCTGACATGCATCATGAGATGGAAATACCTCAACCTGCATGAAACATAATTTTCCTCCTCAGTTGCAAAAGCCTTGAGGGATTCTGTATTGAACTATACTCAAAGGACCAAATACTGTAGCTGACCCTTAAGAGCAAGCCTGGTGATTATTCTTAATCGGTTGTTCTTTGCCTGAGATTGTAACGGGTGAAATAACTAGAATCAAAATTGAGAGGAAATTAGTTTCTGTTTTTATCTGGAATGTTTGATCTTTTTTTCAGGGATTTCAGGTCAGAAAGAGAACTTTCTGTCATGCCCTCGGAGCATGCGTTTGGAAATGTAATTTACAATTAGTATGACCATTATTGTGTTGCTATAGTATCATACCGGAAAAGGTATACTGTAGTACTGGCAAAAATCCTTCTTTTTTTTCTGACCCAGAATAAAAACTAGGGGAAATGTCTACAGTACTTCGAAGCTTCCCTACTCTATGAAGATGCCGCCATTGTAAAAGTTCATTGAGAAGGATTGATTAAGAGAATGACATGTAAACAGACAGTAAAAAACAGTCTCTACAGTAATCAGTTACATTTTTCAGTAGGCAGTTCTATTGCTCCTCTAAGCTATGAAACACAACTTTTAATTACAGCACAACCCCTTTGCTCAGTTTAGGTTTTAATTAATGATGTATTTGATATGTATTTTTAATAATGTGGTAAAAGAACATTCACTTTTTTGCCCATGGGGGCCTTATTAGTACCCATAAACGTGGGTTATACATTAATTATATATCGTTGGCTTTTAGAATTGAGAATAGTTGCAGTTTTTATGTCCTGCCATTAGGTAACAAAAGACTGGACTCAGATTAAAGTAGCACTTAGGGAGCCTACTGGGTAAGCAAATCTGTGCTTAGTGTCAACTCTTAGACCTTAGTCAACTTAAACTTTGACATGCTAAAAGCTCTACAGCACTTTTCAGTGTGAGATTTTGCACTGTGTCTGCATAGCCTGCATAGCCTTGGTACCTCTAAAGCATTTTCATTCAATCTGTAACGAATGTGTGAGAATCCAGCCCAATCTCCCCCATCTTTGTCCAAATGGCACGGTTTGACACTGCAATACTAACTCCAAAATCCTTTCTAGCTTGTAGTGCATATGCCCAAATCAGAGTCTGTGGTTGGTTGTTCACTTAGCTGGCCTTTGTCCAAAGGGCAGAGCATTTGGCAGTGGCACTTCTGTACACTGCTTTGGACTCTGGGTTTGTTGTCAACCATTTTTCAATGTCATTAGTTGAAATAAGATACAGGGGCGAATTCACTAAAGGATTGCGCAGCTTTTCCTGACGCAAAGCCTGTGCAAATAAGTCAAAAATTGTGTTTGCTATTCACAAAGCCCTCGCAAAGGGTGAAATACGGTGTTAACTGCGTTGCGTTCGTCATTGCGTTTCTCTGCGCCGGTGTTATTAGCTCATATTTAAATTAGGTAATATGGGCGGAGAATGTTCCCCTTTCTATGCAAATGAACATTATTGCAAAACCCGCCCAATTCACAAAGATCGGCGCAAATTGCCTCACGCAGTTAAAGTGAAATTAATTGCGTTTTCAGAGACGTGGTGGTATTTAAGCGCAAGGGGTGTGTCGCGGCCAGCCTGTCCGCTGATCATGGCAGCAGTGATTGTTGCGAGGCGAAGGCATCGCAACGCCAGGCGTGTTGTTCGTGAGAGAATATTTAGAAGAAGGTCACTTTTTGATTTAACACTAGAACCACCGCGGTAGCTGTTTGGACACCAGAGCGCGCAGCTCTTCAGCCAACTGGAGGATGAAGTCGCGTCTGGGGAGGCTCAGTTGACTATGCGTCTCTCCACCCGTCCCCAGCGAGTCCAAGCTCCCCCAATGAATAATACTTATTTATAATAGCCTACATAGCACGAAACTGTGTGTATAATAGTCTATACGCGAAACTGCGCATTCCCTATAGCTGTTCATTGAACGGCTGGGGGCCGATATAGGTATAAATAAATAAAAACATAGCCTACACAATATTTTTTTTATTTGAATGGTCTTGAAAATATTTTGCTTTTGTATCATAGGTGACGGCAGGTATCATCTTCAGCCATGGATGATGACTCCCGTGCGTAATCCTTCCAACGTTGGAGAGGCGGCGTACAACTGGGCTCACATCAGGACACGCGGTGTGATTGAGCGCACATTTGGAATCCTGAAAAGCCGTTTAGATGCCTAGATCGTACCGGTGGGGCAATGTTATACACTCCCCCAAAAGTATGCCAGATCATCGTGCTGCAACTTGCATAACAATTGCATAACAAAACAATTTTTCCTTTGTTCGTCTTTTCAAATCATTCCACCTCCGTTTGCAGTCTTCCGCGTTTACACACACAAATGGCACTGACTGATTGGGAAATTAAACCCCAAATATGATTTTTTGCTGCAGTCGTGATATGTTTTGCGGATGTTTTTGAACCTCGTCCGTGAGGCCTTCAAGTTCGCTGTCTGAAAATCGTATCTTTCTTTTTCTGTCTGCCATCGTCCAATGATATGCATACGAGTTGTATGCGCTGTATGCGCAGTATTTATAGTCATTTCCTATATCAGCAGCAAATTGCACTCAGCCGCAAACACCGAATGGGCGTGTTTGCGCTGGGATATTATTAGCGCAGTGTCTTTAGTGAATAGGTTATTAAAACGGAGCACATAGCTGGCGCAACTGACGCGCAATGTAATGGTGCAATTAGCGGGCGCAATTTGCTTTAGTGAATTCGCCCCTAAGTGTGTGCGATGCACATCTCAAGTGAGGGGGGAGAATAAACTGTCCTTGGTCTTTATCGGAGGAGAGCACTCCTCTAACATCCGTGAATGTCACCTCTTCATCCTCCCCCGACCCCTCGTTCTCAGAATCTAATGCTGCTGCTGGCTGAAGCTCATACTCCCTGAAAGCCTTGACAAAATTTGATCCATTGTCTGTGACTGTTGCCGTTACCTTGTGGGACAGTCCATACGTTGAATGAATTTGTTAAATTTCACTCGCAACAATGTCAAAAGTGTGTCGTCCTATGATTCTCTTGCAGGCAAGTGCTGCTTTCTGACGATGGAAGTCGCTTGGGTTAATCCAGTTGGCCGTCATGCCCATGAAGCTTCTATTGTGACTGGTCCAAATGTCAACGTTGGTTGACACATATTCAATGCTTTCAAATGTCTTCCTCAGCTCAGTTTCCATCTTGACGTAACAATTGTCTAGATAAGTTGCAAAAGTTTTCCTGTCAGATAGCGGCTGTCCGTTCCCTGCTATCTGTATTTTGCGAAGTATGTTTCTGAAAGATGGCGATTCTATTGTTGAAATAGGCAACATTTTGTCTACTATGTACGAGGCAACAAGCCTGTTTACCTCAGATTTTGATGGTAAATGTTGAAAAGAAAGCTTTTGCAGCTTGCTTGAGGTCTCGTTGTGGCTCTGCGGGTCTTTCGCAACTAGCTTCATGTGTGTGTGTGTTGTCTCTGCAGGCGCTTCGTTAAATTTGATGTGTTTGCGGCGGTAGAGAGCAACTTCTGACTTGGACAAAGTTTGCACCTCACTATCACATTATTTTCCTTCCGTTGAACAAATTCAAAGTAATGTGAATATCTCCACCCATCAAAAGTGGCTTTAGACGGCGTTAACGAAGGCTCTATGGGCGAGGCGCATGCCGCTTGTGTAGGTGCTGCCATCTTTATCCCATGGTGTGACGACTCTGCCTGAACCTAACCAATTGGCAATTGTTATCATCCCACGTTATATTGTCTCGATAATCTTGCGATCCTGTTGAAAATGTATGAACCTATGTAACGCAAGTAACGACTTAGGTGTTTGATTTGTAACGGTAATGTGTTTGCATTTAGGAACAGTAGTGCCTTACACTACTCGTCACCGACAACACTAATGTGATTACAGTAACGCGTTACTTTGTAACCCCAACACTGCCTGGCACCCATGTCCAGTCAGTTTCCTAGATTATTGTTCTTAAAAGTACTTGAAAATTTTAACCAAATGTGTTTATTTTTTTTAGATGCCAATTTCTCCAGCATCTTAAATTGGATCTTTTAGCTGTCAACACCTTATAGGAAGACATGTACCATATATGTACAGGTGAGATTTCAGACCATTGGGACTTATAGTTTATGGGGCGTTACTTAATATAGGTTTTGACAAATTTTCAACCTGCAGAAAAATCCATCTTGGTGGTTCTTGGGGCAAATCTGTTCCCCATGAAGAAAGACGTAAATGTAACAGTTTCATACATTTTTGTCAAACGGCGTGGAAATGTCAGCATTTTGTAATGTTCATATTGAATCGGTTATTATAGCGCCACCTATGGATGAATCATGGTCATTCTTTCTGGTATCGTGGCACTCATGGTCTCTAGTTGCAGCATGCACATTTAGAGCACTTTTGGTCAAGAACATTTTTAGTTATCCAGTAAAAGCTTTTTGGACCAACCGACCGACCAACCAACCAACAGAGCGAGCTATAGAGCTGCTGGTCACAGCTAATAATCAAACAGGTGATTAACGAGTTTGAGCTATATAATAGGCCTATCTTAATGGATACTATTGCCTAGTTAGTATCAACTTCGAAATAAGAATAGCAGGAGTCATGAAGGGACAGTTGACGAATGGAGTCAAGAAGAGCAATACTGTCAGAGGCACAAACCTAAATTAAGAATACAATATTTCAGCTGACACAACCAGAACAAATGACAGGGCAGTTTGGCACCACTACAGTATAAGCCACTGGACTCAATTGCCGCTTGGCACACTGTTTCCTAGCGCCTGCTGTAGCTTTCTCAAGTTCACGCTCTTGAACCTGAACCTAAGTCAAGAGCGGACAGCGCAAATTGACAGTCACTTAGGCATACAGTGCAAGAGGATTCTGAAGTCTTAAAATCAACGGTCCCCAACCTTTTTTAGCCTACATCCATCAAAATAATTTAAATAAAATAAATGAAGTTGCATGAACTGCCATTACATATTTTAATTCTATAATAATGATCTTTACTGTGGAATCATGGATTTACTGTTCCCATTTTGTCAGGTAGACTAACATGAGGCTGTTATGGATTTTTAAATGGTAAAATCATGAAGTCATATACTATTGACTACTACTTTCACAAGTTTTGTCAGCATTAAAAAAAGAAGTCCTTGGGTTGGGTTCTACAAACAAAGAGGAGAATGGTTAGCCTAGCCATCTAGTAGTTAGCTAGCCAAGACAAACCCAGTTTTCCTTATGAGGAGGTACTCCAAAAAGCAAGCGTAGACAGTCAAATAACTTTCAAAGTTTCTACAAAATATGTAGAAATTTAGAACTAGCATCATTATGGGTGGCTGAATCACATTCCTAGGCTACCTTTGTAATCATGTGTAAGTAAACGCGTCAAATTAAGTAAGTAAACTAAGTAAGTTAAGTAATGATGAAACCATGTAGGCTATATTTCCTCTGCAGATATTAAATTAATATTAAATTACTAGTAAAACAATTTGTTTCCGTAAAAAAAGAGTGATGATTCCCTACACCCTGACTACATACTGTGGGAAAATAGTTGTCAACACAAGTAGACAGCTAGCTGCCACAGCTCTTCTGTACTTGCATCAAGGTCCTGCATCAGAAGCCGCGGTACAGATTGTTGAGGTCCCAGGCACTGAGGTCCAGACAGAGGAGACACAATGACATTGTCTCATTACATGAACAGAGACACAATGACATTGTCTCATTACATTAACAGATTACAGTAAATCATTAAACACTGAATGTCAATCACTGAGGGATAAAGTTCACAAATTAGAAAGTGAGTTGAAACATCGTTCTCTCGACACTTCACGATTTTATGACAGAAATTGACCTGTCTGATGAATTTTCAGGCCACCTCCTCGGGATACATCAGTCAACAGTATCAAGAATCCTTCGCCATTGGATACATGTAATGGCAAGAAGGCTTCATCCCCTAATCTTGTTGCCAGACAGAGAAGACTTAAGATGCAGCTTACCAATGTGTTTTCACACCTTTTTAAGAAATGTGTAAGCATAATTGACTGCTTTGAGGTGTTCCTAGAGTGTCCTTCAGATAAACAAGCTTGAGCTAAAAAAAAAAAAGATCAACTACAAGCAAAGCAACACTATAAAGTTTCTTATTTCAATCAAGGAGGCATCTCCTATGTGCCAAAGGCCTGGGGTAGACATGTGGCAGACACACCTTACCGAACATAGTAGGTTATTTGACAAGTTGCTGCCAGGGGTTTCACAATAGAGGATAGGTATTATCTTATTTTGTGCAGAATTAGTAACACCTCCATTCACACGTGGGAAGAAACAGCTTAGCAAAGAGATTGAATCTGCTCGAGACATTTAGCATGTGAGAATCCATGTTGAAAGAGTGATTAGAATATTAGGCAGGAATATACAATTATGAGCACAACTCTGCCTGTAAGCCTCATTAGAGTGGGACAAGATGGCAAAGTGGAGGACAGCCTTATTGACAAGATTGTGTTAACATGTTGTGCTCTACAGTATGTAATCTGGGTGAAACCATAGTGCCTTCAGATTGATGAAATGAATAACAGTTAATGTAAAATGTCATTCAAATAACATATCTTGACTGATACTAAATACATTGTCAGTCTTTTTACTTTGATTTTCATATTCAGCCAGTCTGAAAGTAAATGTTTAACCTTAGACATGATTTTCAGAAAATGTAAACATTGGAGTCTAAAATACAATTGTCCACCTCACATGATTAACAATTAGACAATGGAAAACAATGGTACATTTTGAACAAATTGAATCTGTATTTATTTCACATTAATGTACAGTACACATTACATATCCCTGTAATGATCTGGAAAAATGTGTCACAAATGTGTGTATAGCAAGCTTGACAAATAAAAGTGATACACACTGCAAGATGGTCTGCTGAAGTTTTTACAATTTCAGTTTTCAGTTTTTACAACAATGGTCAAGTCAGTTTCTAGATGTGTTAAGTATGGAAGAGCATTAGAGCCAACAACATAATTTTTTTTAAGCTTCTGAGTTTAAAACTTTCTTTCTCAGAAGTTATTTCTGACTTTTTTTCTCCGAAATTCTGACTTTAATTTCAGAAGTTATTTCTGACATGTTTCTCAGAAATTCTGACTTTAAAGTCAGAAATTATGACTTTAAAATCAGAAGCTTAAAAAAATAAAAACAACTCCGTTGTTGGCCCTAATGCTCTTCCGTAGTTAAGGGCTCACTTAGGCATTTAGGCTTTTCCCATTTTAGATAACAGTAGTCCGGGAAGAGAGTCCCTATGAAGCCCATCATTCTCAACAAATATATATTTCAGATAACATGTAAAGACTAAAATGACAAGAAGAAGAATCAATAGAAAACCTTTGGTTTAGGACAAAATTGTAAAAGCTTTCACAACAATCACATCACTAATTGTGTTTTATCTTCTAGTAAAAATGTATTCTGTGTAATGTGAGTTAGAAACATACCAGGTAACATAACACAAGCTGCAGCAAGTAACTTGTCCAGTAGTTACCCCACAGTACTACAGTTGTCCATATAATAATTAATTAATTCATTTGTCGGACTTTTCCCCCTGTGCAACTTGAGCTTCAAATCTCCTCTGTGGGCAATATGGGATTTCTATTCCATTTTGAATGATATTTGTTTCCTTAGTTTTGTTTTGCTTTCTAGGAAACAGGAATACAGATCAGATGTTACATTCAGCACTGCATTTCGTGTAAACCATATTCCTAGCAATTCCAGCAACACGCTTGAAAAATGTTGTTGCCTTCATAACATGTCTTTCAAAATTTGAATCTGTAGTTATTTTCTCAATATATAATTCTGAAGGTGTCCACACACTAAAGTCACAGAATGGTGATTTTGTAACATGAATCTGACACTGTACTTGAAAGTAATAGTTGTGTTGTCTGTTAAGTTCCATGTCACATCTGAGGTTGAGGATGTAACCAAGCAAGTTTTTTTCTTTTTACAGCTCTAATAGTGTCTTGTCTTTTGCCAAGTAGGGGCATTTGATTTCCAAGCACCCAGAGCCACAACAGTCACAAGACACCTTCCCATCTGGTGATGCGCCGAGATGAGTGTATTGTGATGAAATGTAGAGTCTGGTGGGGGCTACATCAAAATTGAGGTGTCTTGATGACATGGTCTCGATGTATGCCTCCTTTGCCTTGGTCTCCTGCTGAATGCCCCACCTGAAAATATTTAATAAAACATTGTTTGGTGCGTAAATATAGGCTACATGTCCATAATTACTCTGCAATAGTTGTTTGTTTTAAAGAAGTTTTATCATTCCCCATCTTAGCTCCATACTTTTGATTAGTGAACAGCAACTTTGAAATGTCATAATTTGACTTTAATATTAACATGATTATTTGAAAAGTAATAGCTTGTTGCTGCAGTTGTAAACTGTACTTGACTCTGGATAGCATATGGTGTTCACAGGTGATTTGGGGGGATGATTGTCATTTATCTTTATAACCCCACCAAAGTTAGAAGCAGTTATTCTGCCACATCTGTAGGTGTACTACATCTTTGATGAAGTGTATCCCTTTGTCTGCTGTTCAACAAGCTCACAATGAGCATATGTGATCAATAAATCCTCTAAAACCTTTTCAGATTTGTCAAGAAGCTCTTTGTGGATCAAACCAAGATTCCAAAGACCAAAAGTTGTCCTAATGGTTTAGAAAAGCCATCTTTCAGAGCCGTAGGGACGTCTTGGGAGTATTTTGGAGCTATACAGAGAATGGCAGCTCTTGAGTTTGCATGTAGGAGCTTATCCAGAAAGTCTGCCATTTCATTTTCTGTAGGTTTAGTTTTAGCATCACAGGGCCCTGAGTTCCTTGGTCTAAATTCCCTGACCACATTCTTGTCCACTGGATGCAAAACCTTTCTACACCGAGTTCTGGGGCAGGTCATATCTATGACATATGGTCATATGATAACAATACAATAAATTTGTTTTGAAGTGAAGGGCTTAAATAATTAACGTAACTTCTTTTATCAATTAACTCTTGCAAAATGGGATCATATCGAGCTAACAACTCTATTACTGACAAAACGTTCCCACTCTTGATCTCACCCAATTTCTCACAATGCCCTCGAAAAGCAAGATTACAAGAAGCTAATGTCAGTGTGATGTCTGTGATTCATTTTAAGACTCGAGTCCAAAAATTAAACTGACGTTTGTTCTCGCTGTCAAGTTGTGCATCCACTGTAAGGTCGTTTTTCCAGCTATTAAATGCCACACATGCTGCTAGATGAGCATGCAACGATTTGTGTTTCTTTATTATGCTAGAGAGGCCTTACCAGGCATTATTCCCTACAGTCCAGGAGCACCTGTCTGCAAAAAGCCAACACAGTTCACAATACACATGGCCCATCTTTGGAGAATAGTGTAGCCTGTTCTAGGGTTAGAACGATGACTATGACCGGTATAATATATGATTATGCGGCAGTTATCACAAATATGAAGGAAAGTGGATTAAATACATTAAATCAACTCGTATATGGGGCACCACCCTGTTCTGTACAGGGAAACATAACTTTTATCAATAGTCAAATTTATCTATCAATATCTGCGGGATGAGGTCTTGACTCAATCAAGTGACCTAAAGATCATGTGATGACGCTCGGATGTGATCAAAAATTTATAATATTTATTAAAGTTATACTAATCAATTATCAAAATAATATTATAACACAATTCAATAATAGATGGAAAAACACATGTGGCAATATGAAGACAGCAGAAATGAAAAGAATGATGTCATAGATTCTCACAGCCTTTCCTAAATCTTCTAAGCTTAAACAACACTTTGGCATCACACCACATCAAAATTGAATGCTGGGTGCAACCTTACAGTGGTCTGGAAGCGCGTTGTCCGGAGGTGTTGTCTGGCTCGAAGCATGGAGGAGGCACGTGACTGATGGTCGCTCGGTTCGATGAAGGGGGCAGTGCGCCTGCGCTCCCGTTGAAACAGTGATAGCGAGTTCAAAGTTGCAAATGTCTCATTCAAAACCTCTACTCTCGCCAGAGGTGGATCGTTTGAAGAGTTTGTGGAAATTCCTAAGACCCTGGAGTTGACGACAGATCTTAGCTAGCAGTTCAGCATTCCACGGATACAGGCTGATTTTTATCAACCGGGCACAAACTTGGAGTTACTGGAGAGGTGAGGGAGCACTACAGAGTGCACAAGAGCTTAAAAAAAGGAGAGGACGAGTGAAAGACTTCCTGTCTGATATATATTTAAGTAGGGAGGAGATGAGGCATGTCCTGTTTGCATAGACAGGCACCTGATCGGTGACTTGATTCCAGAGTGATCCCCACTCCCTGTCATAAAATGGGGGAGCCAAGGTTGTCTTCGGGGCCTGGAATCATCACATATCCTTGTTATGGTTTCAAGATGATATTACATTTCCCCAACAAGCATAATCAACTGATTCATGATTTTACCTACAGACTGATACCAAACATGGCTATATGGGCTTAGCAGCATATAATCCATTATTTATAACATACATTAACACTTGGTTACAAATACAATGCATCAACACTATAACTTTATTCCCAGGTCTTATTCTCGTGGTGTTTGCATTAGATGGTTGGGATGAAGCAATTTCACTTTATTAAAGAAACAAGACCAAGAAAGTCCTTTCTTTGTCTCACTGTGTGAGTGGTCTTGCGTGGTCTGCATTGGAATGTGGCATGGCCTGTCGCGGGGGGATTGGGGAGAACAGGAAATGATAGGTTGAGGGTCCTTATTAGTTTTCCCCAACATTCCAGTGGGATAGTCTCACAATATGGTCTGTAGAATTTGTCATGTCCTACTCCACTACAATAGCATAGTCATTTACGATGGATCTTACAACCCAGTCTGGACCGATTGCAATAATATTATTTTGAGAAACACCTGCCATTTTTATCCCTGGGAAAGGGTCCCTTGGGTTTACACGAACCCAACTCAAGTATGGTCCTCTTCACCTTGGGATCCGTTAAATCAACGGGGAAATGAGCTCTGTTTGATGGATACTGTTCACTTTCTGTAGACCTACTTGTGGTTGCTGTTGCCTCCTCTTGATTAGACTCACTCTCCTCGTCTACCTGTGGATCAGTGGGAGTGCATCTTGTCTGGTCAGGAGGTGGGTCCCTGTCTGCAGGGTCAGCCTGCACCATGCCAGCTGCATCCATGTTCATCTCAGTAGTGCTGCTAGCAACATGTGCTTCGACAACGTTCGTCGCTGACCCAGTGCTAACTGCATCCCTTCCTGTATTGGTCGCAGCTCATTCATTCAATTTGAAAGAACAGAAGACATCTTGGGTGGTTTGGGTATATTTTGTTCTTTTTTGTTGTGCTCTTGTCGTTTTTGTGCTCCACTGAGGTACTTTAGCTTAATTTTGCTGCAGCTAGGGTCTCGTGTATCGCGTCTCGTCAATTTAGCCTACTACATGAATGATAGCATCAAAATCATGTGGCAATTGGATAAGGCCGGTAGGCTACCATCTTTTTTAATTTAAATATATAGATTTTGTAAAATTTTGGTTGATGACACAACAAAGGTTGATGGCACAATAAAGGGTCACCTCTTGACTTTTTTTTTTTTATAATAAAAAAGTTTGTATCCGATGTTAGGGGGCCCCCTAGAGGCTGGGCGGTGCGTTGCTTGCGGGCCCCTCCCCTACGCCAGTGCCCTTTTACATTTAGTTACTAACTCGCCCGTCCTTCTCTAACTCTCATCTCCAAAGACTTCCCAAAGTGATGCTTCACTTTAGCTTGACCGCCCGTAGCAGGTCTTTGACAAAGTTCAGTCTCAGACCGTTCTGTATTTTGCATCCTTGATGATTTTATACTTATTATTTTTATTTTGTACTCATACATGCTTGTCTGGCACTGTCAAATGTCAATGTGTCTGATCCATTTGGTCATGTCAGGGTACATGGGCTCTAATAGAAAGGAAAAAGCCAGGGTACCACCGAAATGAGCCTCTAAAATGCATTAAGGGAAGGAATCATGCAAAGAGGGCTGCTGTGGCCGGTTCCATGCCAGTTGCTATCAGAGTGTGCTGGGAAGGGTGTGTGCAGTGACCATGAGTAGTATGAGTATGTGAATCCGTGGAACCACAATGAGAGGCTGCGATAGTGGGGTTAAATAAGAAGATGTGACATAATCAGGCCAAGTTAGAGCCTTCGACCATCTCACGGATTATGCAGTACATTAAGGGCTGCGGCTCTCACTTGGATGTTCTAAAATTAACCACCTACAGTATGAATGAATGTGGCCAGTAACTGAGCTGCAAAATGCATAGGGCTGAGGGTGCATAGTCGGTGATGAATGCTTTTTGAATACTGTGTACATTCGTCTATATCTCTAGATACTGTAACTGTGTTATTGCCGTAATATTATTTTTTCAGGCCTGAGAATGTGAACTTAATGTAATGTTAAACCCTGCCATTATTTATGGGTCAGTGATATGCTTCTATGGATAGCTATAGACACTGTCTCTCCTTTTTAGTTAATCTGCTTGCTAGTGATGTCCTTTGGCCAGTCTGCATCCACTGACCTGCATGTTTCTGTAGCTACTATATGTGAAGATCCAGCCTGGTCTCACTTGGCAGACTTCAGAATTCGACGTTTGTCCATCACCTCCAAACGTCATTTCTAGATCTAAATGTCGGCAGACGACGTGGGATAGGCCAAAGTTTTTGATTGGTTGTTCTCATGCTGTGTTCACACCGGGCGCAAATTTAACCGGCCGCGCAGCGAGTTTACATAGGAAGTCAATGCAATTTGCGCGACTTGGGCGGCGCAAATCAGGCGAACCCGGCGGCGCGGCGGCCTGGATTCGCCACGTGGCGACATTCGCAAAAGTTTTAAAAAAAAAAGTAACTTTCTGTGGCGGATTCGTGCGCCAACCCATTGATCCTGCGGCGAGATTTTCAAGCAAATTTTCTCGCCGCGCCCGGTGTGAACGTGCGGGAGGCGTGCGGGCGCACATTGCTCAATGCTTGCTGCCCGAGCGCCTCCACGCATATACGTTATTTTCATCATTTGTATGAAGCCGTCTAGAAATTACGTTTGAAGGCCGTCTAGAAATTATGTTTGGAGGCAATGGACAAACGTTGAATTCTGAAGTCTGCCAAGTGAGACCAGGTTGGAAGGTCGCACCTCTGGACGTCTGTCCATAGATTAACCCAGGGTTGGGGGTCTTCTGGCTTCCCTGAGTACAGGTATTCAGCTATATAAAATGTAATCTCACCCCCACAGTCTTGACCCACTTACTGGGATCAGTCCAGATTTTAATCAAGAATCATGCAGTCAAGATGTCCAGTGCGCTAATCTGACTGGAGTGTCTGACCCTGAGGTGACCCCACACAAAGTACAGGTCAAAACAGAATTGCTTCCTAGGCATAGCAAGCAGGAGACAAACACTATATCTTCCTTTCAGTGAAATGTATAAAATAAGAATAAATTAAAGCTGAGCACTTTGTAAAATCCCTTGTAATGCTGCCAAGTGACTCAGTGGCTGAGCTCAAATATTGTTATTCATCTTAAATGGTGCTTGAGTAAACACTGTAAACAAAACTGACTAGAGACTTTAAATTGCAGAATGTAATGTATAATCCATCTTCCTAATGAAGTTTACGTTGGTCTTATGTTCAGTCCCTTTGAGTTGGCATGAGGTATGTCCATACTGTAGGCCTATAAGCTGCCAAATAGGATTTAAAATTGAAATATAGAAAACGCCAGTCTATGGTGATTGATCATGGAGGAAACTGGGACGTTTTTCTGTGTTTAACCATTGGCCAGGTTTTTGGCGCTGATTGATTGGGTTCTCTTTGCAGCCTTAGAAGAAATAGCAGGGCATGCACAGGCTGTAACGCAGCGCACATCAATCACAGTCCTAGGGCTTGCTCATACAAGAGAACAACGGCTGACATTCGCATAGCAAAGCCCCCTGCCTCTTCCCAACTCGCATACCCACACACACATACACACAAACAAAGCACCACCAAAGAGAACAACGGCGTAGGACAAAGCCTGTTTCAGCAGGGTGACGTCTCGGAGGACACAGTGGTAATATAGACTGCTTCTTCCCCTTCTCTCTCTCTCCGTCTATCTCTATCTCTCTCTCTCTCTCATGTGCTTTATGCTGGGATGCTGCATTCTCCATTAGAGAGGCTGTCAGTAAGCCTTTGTGCCATTATAGACTGTCAGGTCAAAACAGACCTGACGCCTGTCACCCCCTCTTCTTTATAGAGCAGGACCTCTGTGAAAGCTATTATACTTCCCTCTATTCAACTAATTAGCCACCAGTCTCATTATTACTGATACAGGGCCGGGATGGAATGGCTTGACTTTGATAAGGCTACCTCGTTTGCAATTAATTTCCAAAGAGCCACTGCCGACTTCATGCAATAATAGCTGATATGTTTTCCCCCCTTATCCCTAAAATGTGTTCTATAAGCACCAACAAGCTCATTTTAAAAGTATTTCTCCATTTGTTTTGTAGGAAGTATTGTTAGGTCTCAACTTATTACGGTATGAGAGTGAACACTGTGCTTGTTGTCTGGAATGATAGTGCTGATATTGACTCTTCATCCATCAAAATGGCAGGGAGGGCATTATTGTCTTACCCCTTCAGCCTGATATCACTTCTTAGAGATACTACAGAAGAGAAAGAAAGTGGGTGTTGAAGTATGCGGTGCAGGTATATGATAAATATTTACTGCCCTCTGCTGGTGTGCAATGATATTGTGGTCTAAATCACATGCTATGAATGAACACACAGACACATACACACACACAGACACACACACACACGGACAGACGGATGGACACACGCCATGTATAGAAGTGGTTGCACCGCTCAAACATTAAATAAGCAATCTGTCAACAATATGGTTGGATAAAATACAACTCTTGAAAACAAGTAATGTGGATCAGGACATTTCTAATAAATAAATATTGGCTGTGGTGACTTCAATTTCAACAAATAGAACCCAAATACTCTACTTTAGTAATGCTATTAATGGCCACACCGTTATTAATGGCCACACGTTTGGCTTCTCACCATGACCACATACAGTTAAGTTAATCACAGGAGCACAGTTACTCACAATTACTCACACATCTGTCATAGAATACACTGCTGTTGGCCTGAGGCAGCTACTGTATCTGCATGAATTTCTCCTCTGTGAGAGATCACGCAAGTTTTGGAGTCAGACTCCACCCTGTGAAGTTTGGACAGCAACAACTAATGTTTAAAACATGAGGGAGCTATTGGCAGGCTGTGAGTTATGAATTCAATAACCCTTCATCAAGGCTTTGTCGTTTACATTTGGCCCACACTGCAGGTACACTGAGGCAGTCCGGGGAGCTTTTTAAGATGGCAGTGTTATGGGAAAATGTTGTGGGCCCTGTCACTGAGGTAAAATATTGCAGTGTCATAACTGCTTGTCTGTAATAACTTTGACTCAAAGCTTTTGTTGTCATCACTGTTCCCTAAGAGATAACATAAAGGCAAAAGAGAATTGGGGGAAAAAATGCCAGAGGCTCGAGGAAAGACAAGTGTGTTAACTAAGTTATTAATCATCATCAGCCAAGACAGGGTAGCTATAGGCTCTCCATGATTGTAGTGACAAGAATGTGCTTTTTCGTATTGCGATTCTAGCTTAGACTTTTTTTTAAAACCTTTTGTTTGTATGTGGGTATAGTGGGTGATGTACATTAGTCTCACTGCAGCAAAGCAGACTGCACTCTGCCTTGTGTTTACTGTGAAAATACTGCCTTCCTGGAGAGGACATATTCAGAACTCATTAGACCCTGCATGCCTTAGGGCGGCCCTGCAGTACCAAAGGACTACAACTCCCTTGATGACAGGCACACATCCAGCACATCCCACTCTCTCACTCTTCATCCATCTGTTTACCCATCTTCTCTGTTAATCTCTGACGCCTATTGCCTCTGTCAGTGCAGTCCAGTCCAACATTTGTATTCATTTCATCATTCACACTGTGTCTGAAAGGGGAACGATGGAATTACAGTGTGAGTTATATTGGGATAGACTGTATCTCCTAAAAATGGTTGGGTTTACCAGTGGACAGTATTGACCCCACTTTCTATTTTCCTTTCTTCCTGAATCTAGGACCTTGCCATCCAAATCCGTGCCACAACAGAGGAATATGTGAAATCAGTGAAACCTACAGGGGTGACACGTTCATCGGCTACGTCTGCAAGTGTCAGCCAGGCTTCAATGGAATCCACTGCCAACACAGTAAGTTGGACTACTGTATCACCTTTAACCTCTTTGCTAATGCTAGCCTACTAACGGCACTGATGCAATGATATCTGTCAGTTCCAAACATAGCCTTTATTTTTTGAATGAAAAGTAGGACAAAAAGAGTCATGAGAAATGTCTCTGTTTTGGGTGATTTGAACACTACATTTTTCCTATACAGAGTGAGATAGTGATGACTCTTCATTGTAAATAGGCCATGTCATAACAGCATGAGGCAATACCGTGTTTCACAGAAAACAAGGTCAGCAAAAGGATAGGATAGTAAGTCAGGTACAGAAAATACAAAGTGCTGAATGTGCTTCTCTTTGTTGAGAAGGCTATGCACTTAAAAAGGTTAGTGTCAGGGAATCTGTGTAGCTACAGTATAGCTACCACACGATGTAAAACCCTGAGTGGGAGTGTGTGTGTGTGTGTGTGTGTGTGTGTGCGTGCATGCATGCGTGTGTGTGTGTGTGTATGTATGTGTGTGTGTATGTGTGTGTATGCGTGTGTGTGTGTATGTGTGTGTTTGTGTGTGTGTATTGACCAGTGCTACAACACTGTAATTTACTACTAAATATTCTGTAGATCACAGGCAATCTTCAAATGGAAAGAAAGACTAGCGACAGAACACAAACAATAGTGACTTTCTCTGACATGCCTCATGTTGTGTCAAACAAACAACCTGCTTTGGCTGCTGACTATTAAGTACACAATGCAGTCAGAGCTCCAATGAGGTGTATCAACGACGGGAAAAGCTAATTTATTGTCAGAACACGATCATAAGTCTCTACATTATCAATCTGCAATTTTTTGGATTTTTTTTCTCTAAACGTCACCTGTCTGAACACACCGGTGGATTTGTGAGCAGCGTTTAGGCCATGTTTGTGAGTGCTAAATGTCCCTAAGTCCTGCATGATGATATGTAGGCCAGCTCCTGTGGCTCCCCTGCCTGTCTCTGCTTGGCTGAATGCCGCATTAGCTTGCCCCAACACAGTCGGCCCTCCTCACAGGTGTGTCTGTAAATAATGGAGAGGGGCTTAAATGTATTCAGGTGAAGTCTGGGCGGGATGAATGTTAGCTTGGAGAGAGAGGGAGACATAGGAGGGAGAGAGAGATGGATAGAGAACAAGAGAGTGAGATAATAATGCTTAACCAGATGCATGTGGCTCATAACTCTGAGTCTTTTTCCACGTACCTCAAGGTTAAACAAGACCTAGAAGATAAACAGAGACATGGCGGAGAAAAGCCATTCTCACTTCTTTTTTTCTGTGGAGCGATAGAGCGAGAAAAAAAGACATCCCGGGGAATCGTAGAGTCATGGTTGTATCAGGACATTATTCTCTTAAAGTGGAGATTCATCTCTGACAGTGTAGCATTTTCTGAGTTAGTAAAACCTTGGAAGTTATAACTACCTGTCAATGTTGGCTCTGACTTTTATTCAACTACAAGGCTCTAATTTCTTCTTCTTACTGTAGTAGTAGTAGTAGTAGTAGTAGTAGTAGTAGTAGTAGTAACTTTATTGATCCCCAGGCACTGTTACAGCATCAAATAGGAGAACAAAGTAACACAATAACACAATCCAGACCAAATAAAAATTTACAATAGATGCAAAATATACAGAACACCAGAGTATAAATAAGCAAGTGGGTTGATTCCTTTCCATGCATATTAAGAATGGTACATCCTCGATAGGTACAATCTAAAAGTACATCCTCGTACTCACCTTGAAGTGTAGAACTTTACAAGGCTCAACTGGTTAACAGTAGAAAAACGTGCAACATATATGAAAATGCTGCTTACGTTCAAAATCATATTAAACAAGGTGCCGAACTATTTAAGAAACTACTTTTCACTAGTACGGGAAACCCATCAATATTCCACTCGAGGCAGGACAACTGACTTTGTACCTTGTAGTTTTAAAACTCTGATGGGGAAAAATAGTTTTCTCTATAGTGCAGCAGTGCAGTGGAACAAATTACCAAATGAACTAAAGACAAGCAATTCATTAAATTGTTTTAAAAGAGGCCTTAAACGCTGGCTCCAGGACAATGGGTAAGGTAATAAATACCTTTATAGTATATAGTAAAATAAAGGTTATTAGGATTAAATAGTGTAATTATATCATATTTAAATATTATAGTGTATATTGTGTTTTGGATAGTAGTGTATATTTAAATTGATAAACTGAGACTGATTCTGTACGCTGACCCTGTATTTTATGTCTTATTTCTTCTGTTTTTACATGCGGGGACCACAATGGAAATAAGCCTTCTGGCTTTATTGTGTTTTAATCTTCCGTGATATATGTTATGTTTTTATTGTCGGCAGTTACGCCCTTCTTTATCACCTAATAAACTGAAACTCAATGTGCAAAGTGCAAGATTCTAATGAAGTAGGTAAGTATGCTATGTCTCCCTCCCCCTCCAACGAAGAGCCGTCCCATGGGACCTTATTTCGGAAAAAATATGTACAGTAGTCAATGACGATAAACAAATAATGTATTGATCCCATTTGAATTGTGCCATGACCATACACATATGGTGATTGTCAATTTAAAACATTATTTTTTAAGTCAAGAAAGTTGCAGTTTGTCGTAATACTGTAAAGCAGTTACAGTATTCCAGAATGATTTTAAAAATATTAAAAGAGGCTAGAATCACTATAAGTCTGGCCATGTTGAGAGCTGCAGCTATGCAACAAGAAAGTTAGTTCTGTAAGAGCTGGCATGCGAGATTGGCTTTACAAGGTTTTGGTGAGTGTTAAATGAGTGTAGTGTTCGCTAGCTAATATTAGCTAACTTGCGAGTTAACCGAGATGAGTAAAAAGTGTTTTAAATTGACAAACATCATATGTGATGGTCATGGCACAATTCGGTCAGGATCCAAAAATTATTTTCCTCACGCTGTTCATTACCATTTATATTCTTTCTGATTTAAGGTCCCATGGAGGGTTTCTCTTCCTGCTTCCGCTTAGGCACTCTATAGAAGGACAGCAGGCTTCTTCAGGAAGTAAAGTTGGCTCTTTCCCTTCTTGTATATAGCCTCAATGTTTCCAGCATATTCCAGCCCATTTCTCCTAAATTCTTGTATGACTGGACCACATCAACATAGACCCCCTGAAACCACATCTCCCTGGTCTTCCCTACATTGGGCTTTAGGTTGGTCTGCCTGCACTGCTCAACAAAATCCTCTACTAGGCATCTGTATTCCACTTCCTGTCCGTATACATCCAAGTCATCCAACAACTTCTGCAAATGGACTTTCTCTAAGTTGTATATGAAGTCCGTAGTCAGGACAGTTCCTTGTGGGGCCTCTGTGTTGCTGACCCGTCGCTCTGACACACAGCCCTGAAGCCTCATAAAGTGGTCTGCCAGTCAGGTACTCAGTAATCCAGGTCACCAGGCGGCATCCACCTGCATTGTCTGTAGCTTGTCTCCCAAAATTAAGAGCTGTATGGTGTTGAAGGCACTGAAGAAATCAAAGAACATGATCCTCACAGCGCTACCAGGGTGGGCTCTGTGTAACTGGTAGAGTGTCGTGAGCCAGGTCTGTCTTCATCAGGGATCTGAGGTGAGCCAGGACGAGCATGTCCAGGCTCTTTGTGATGTGGGATGTAAATGTCACTGGTCTGTAGTTGTTTAAGATACTGGGGTGTACTTTCTTGGAACCTGGGACCAGGCAGGATATTTTCTACATCTCTGGGACCTTTTCCAGACTCAGGCTGTTGCGGTTACATAAAGGGGGCAAGGTTGGACTCAAATGCACGAAGATAGAGGCGGGCAGAGAAGGAAGGTCCAGTGCTTTTTTAATCAGCAAGGAGCAGAGACACAGGAATGCAACAAACATCAAACACTGAATTGAAGAGGGAACACAGGATCTGGACTGGTATATAAAGGTACGACATGTGTGAAACTACTGTCATATTTGCCAGGCAAAAGACCATGGCCTTCCTAGGTGAAATTTGCCTGTTGTGTGGTCAGTGCTGGATGTGACGCTCACAAAACCAGCTGGTTTGTAGTCTGTTTGGGTTTGAGTCGGCAGCCATTGTTGTAAATTTGGTTCTCACGACTGATAATACTGTACTCACTTCATTAAGTTTTGATATGTTTTCATGTGATCAAGTAAACAGCAGATTCAAACTATGTGGTCAGTTTATCAAAATGTTTATAAAAAAATTCTGCGACATGGCATAGCTAGCTAGGCTCACTACCATAGAAAAACTACAGCCAAGACTGATGTCAACCACACCAACATATTTGCAATTGGTTGAGACTGCAAATTTGCCGGTCAAAGTTCACCAAAGTTTAACTCCACGCGAAGGAATGAGGCAAATTCATTTTGCTACTAGAAGCAAAGGTTTTTTTCACCTTGCATAGAATGGAAGTGAATGGGTGGTTAATATTAAATTGGCCTACTGTGCAGTGGAGGGATTTTTTGAGAGAATTAGCCGTTGGATTGTTATGCTTCAATTATGTTAGCCAGCTAGTATGAGTTACCAAATCACTTCCTCTTTCTTTTGCTGTCACTTCTAAGGTAAGTGTTGTATTTAGTAGGCCTATTTTACTATTAAGTATTGTACTATCTTAGAACACTGTGATGCCTTGTGTAGGCTATGTTGCGTATTTGCATTAGCTTCATGAGTGCTGCAAGGAGAACTCTAGTAGGCCTAGTATAGCGCAGTATTTCAGTATACTGTGATGACTCGTACCTTATTGTATCTATCTATACTACTTTGCCGCTGTGAAAATCCAAATTTTCCCACCCTGGGGAATCATGAAGGCTATTCTATCCGAATAACCAGCAATATTCCTAATTCTCTGAGGTAATGCCCACACGCCCACTCGCTACTGTTTGTCATTCAAACACGTCTGCAATGAATGGATTATAACATCCATTCATGAATATCATGAATTGGTCCATAGGCCTAATGGTGAATGTGTGTGAATAGGCTATGTCGTCAATAGCGTAATTAAAAAAGGATCAATGTGGTCATTGCATTCCTCCCTGGTCAGCCTCTTGTACCAGAAGGTCTCTATGGTGACGATCAGCTCCTCTTTGGTTGAGGGCTTTGCCATGCGCCGGATGAAATACTTCAGTTGGTGCCATACCGTCTCGATTGAGTTGAGTTGGTTGACATCAGGAGACCTTCAAATGAAAAGATGAGAAGTATAAATCATTTTTTAAAACATTTGTTGCTGCTTATTCTGGGCAATACAATATGAACGACAATAAACAATTAAATAGCCTACTTACTCTGCTGGTGTTTTGACCCAGTTGATGCCCTTGGCTGCGATGCATGCTCTAGACACAGTGTGCTTTGGGTCATTGTCTGAATTAAGTTATGTGAAAACATATTTGTCAAGTCAACCTTAGGCTTAACATGACACGTCGCTGATTAAAAAAACACAATTGTGCTTGCATGGTCTAACCTATGGTACCTTGAAAAAATGGATGCGTTGATCCCAGGAACTCACTCATGATTTAATAGAATTCTAAAGGTAGGCTACTATCTACTCAAACATCAAATGGTGGGACGGGGAATTGAATCTGCAAGTCTTATGTTACAAGCCTGCTGCACTAACGATTAGAGATGGGTCTTTTCATTTTTATCGATACTGATAACATTATTGAGACTGCTTAACGATTCGAGTCTTTATCGATCCCACTATCGATACCCTACTTTTCTCTTCATCTCCCTCTCTCCCTCCGTGTCCCCCTCACTACAGTATACTTTACTGTTATATAAAATATTGGCTAAATATATATCAAATCACTCATAATTACTACAATTCATCTGAGGACACTAGCAGACTCTGAGTTCTTATAAAACTAAAGACCTAGGCTAGTAAGGCTACTTATTTAGAAAAGCGTTTGTATGTAATGTTGTGTATATTTTATATGTAGGCTATTAATTGTGTATCTATTTCCTTTGGTTTCAGCACATTGAGGTTGCTTTCAAATGGCTTTATAAATAAACTTAATGAGTATAACTCATCACTATGCTACTGATACTAGTACTACTAGTACTAGCCTACTACACTGTAGCAGTTTACTGCCCCTGTAGCAGTGCTCTACTGCCCCTCATGGTTGAGGGTTGTAATATTGTTATACCGCTGCTGTCCTTGTCGTTGTTGCTCTCACCATGTAGTAGGACAAAGTATTGCAGTTTGGCTAACTGTAAGAGTTTGCACTTTATGACAACACTAGTATGTTAATAGTGCACAATGCATTATATTCAGAACCAGTTGCCAACAGAACTTAGAACAAAACTGTTCTTTTTATATGTGTGCGTGGGGTGGGGGGGTGACAAGCATGAGTAAAATGTGATGATTGAGTGACAGGGTCTGTGTCACCACTGTGCAACTGAGATTTGCCCTGGGCCGGATTCAGCATTCAGTTGTCATGCACCATAATTCAGATATTGTTTCCCATAAGCCCTGAGGGGTATAAACCGATTTGATATGGCTTGAACATGCTCTAATAGCTGCCAATTCTCATTTCACTCATTACAGTCGAGCGAGGGAAAACATTTTTTTTTGAAGATATTACTAAACAAAATCTAGTGTCTGTATAATCTGTGCAATTAAATGATAAAGGCACAGCGATAATTGTTCCCTCAGAATGACTGCTTTGCTGGCTTTGTTGAGGTGCGGTTGGGCCATTAATGGCTGACAAGCTTAATGGAAAAGATAAAATTGAGTCAATCGGATTGTACCACGGAGCAAACCTTTGTTGAATGTCTGCCCGTGCTTCCAATAGCAATGGGAGGAATATTTGCAGGGAATGTAAAAGAAGCGGAAAAAACAGCTGTCTCAAAGGAGATGGGGGATAGCCGCATCTAAAGAACTTTTCAAGACTCGTCCTGGAATGTCAGTTGTTCAGCAACTCTTCATAGATTACACTTTCAGTTGAATGCTGGAATACCACAAGGGCACAATTTATTATTTCTGAATGACCACACTCTCTAATAACACTTTCCTGTATTTAGCATGCATATACATACTGTAGGCCTACATATATGGAATCATATCATGTACTCTGCACCATTAATGTGGCATGAATGTTTTCAAACTACTGTAAACACACATCTTCTTGGCTTTACTCTTACCTGTTCACTCTGTCAGACCCCAAATTCAATTTCATACCCTGGCACATTGTCCTAAACACAGACAGTGTTAGGCAGCTTTGGAAATGCACACTGTCTTAGGGCCTTGTGATGGACATTTCTTCGTGCTCAATTATTCAAGAGACACGTTGAGGTGCTGAGATGTCAGAAACTGTGTCGGATCCTCTCAGCCCTGTGACAGATTCACAGACAGCCTTGCAGGTCCACTGCGTACATTCACAGAAGCTAAGGATCATGTTGTTTGCTTGTGTTTGCACCGCAGGGCACCTCTGACTCATGGGGTAAGCATAAAAAAATTATATGTTTAAAAGTTAAGGTATGTGTTTTTTGGTGTCTGAGAAGTACTCCACAAAAATCCCCGGTAACACTTTATAATAATGATCAGTTATAAGGCATTTATAAAACATTTAATAATAATGAGCTAATCATTAACAGATAATTTATAAACATGTGTATTGTAAATTATTCATAAATGATTTGTAAATATACTAGTTAAACATTCACAAATGATCTGTAGATGATTTATAAAACATTATCAACATTACTTGTAAATTATGTGTTCAACATTAATTAATGTTAGTTAATATGTAGTAAAACATTTGTAAATTATTTTAGGAATGCCTTATTTATTTGTTTTTCATGTTATCAAATTATTTGTTAAACATTTACTAAAAGTCTACAAACCATTTGTAGACATTATTGCAGCCCCAAAGACCGTTATAAACTACTAGTTTATAATGAACTAATCATTAACAAATAATTTATACATGTTTATAAATTAGTCATATATTATTTTACACTAGTTTAACATTCAAAAATGATCTGTAGATGATTTATAACACATCATCAACAGCACTTGTAAATGATTTGTTCAACATTAAATAACATTAGTTCATGTGTAGTAATAGTAGTAGTAGTTTTTAATTGCTTTTAAGAATAACATTTTACACCAATTACTAGACGTCTTTGTTTTTCATGTTTAACAAATGATTTGTAAAGGTTTTTGTATGCGCTAATCTAAAGTGTAAACAATTAATGTCTATAAAACATCTATAAATCATTTGTAGAGTTTTTTGCATGCGTCAATCTAAAGTTGAAACTATTTATCATTTACAAATGGCTTATGGACTTTTTCTTCACCTGTTATAAATTATGTGTAAATGTTGTAGACAGCTTTGTTCCTTTGTGACATAAAAAATAACTACAGAATGATGAAAATATAATTTTTACAAATGTCCATGTTTTATAAATGCCTTATAACTGATCATTATTATAAAGTGTTACCAAATCCCCAGACATAAGCATGGTCTAGTTTGAGAGACGGTTGCATTGAACTGTTCTCATATCCTATCGGCTTGGAATATTGTAAGTGTAGAAAAACAAAGGCCCTCCCTTTAGTATTCAGTGTGAACCATGCTCTTCTCTAACAGATTAAATAAATTAAGTATTTAAAGTAATTAAATACTTCAGGTTATTGTTAGCATGGGTGATTCTAAAAACACAGAGCATATTTGAAGCATCCAGAACTCAATATTATGGAAGATTGAAACTACTGTACTATCAGTGCAATAAGATAATTTTGCGGTCAGCACTAAAAGACGTTGTAGGACTGTGATGTATTATTTGAGTATGACTGGACGCTAGTTGGTTTGAGACCCTTGCAACCAGTGGCGTTTTGGGGGGCAGGTGCTCAGTGAAAAATTAGGGCACCTTGCGCGGCGAGATGTTGACTGGGGGGGCTGCTGACAGTTTTTTTTTTTTAATTGTCGCATGAGCTTAAGTATACTTAGTACTAAGTAAGTATACTTAGTAAGTATAATAAGTAAGTATAATAAGTAAGTAAACTTAGTAAGTAGGTATACTTAGTAATGAGTATAGTAGTACTTAGTATACTGATAGCTTCACATGCTGTACCAACAACAAATTTGACCGACATTGGTCATGTGGTGATCATCATTATGTTAAATCCTAGCGTCTAGCTTGTTAAGCAGGTGGGCAGTCGGCTAATTTATGCTCAGCTGTTTGGCGCTGTATGAGACTTACTTCACAACAGAGACAAATAAATGCAAGTTATAGTTTTGCAACTGAGGCTTAGGGAGCAAACAATACACTCGTTTTGTTTATGTGTTAGTTACCTGGCTGGTTAGCTGTCATCCCTCGGGTACTCTGGATAGGGAAAGGATAGTGGAGGAGTAGCGTGCCTCCGTTTGTGTCCGCTTTTCGCGTTTACCGTTGACAAAGGAAGAGAGGGAGGGGCACGGTGTTTGCCGCGGGCACGTGTGTGTGTGCGGGTGGGCTGGCAAAATTACAACGCATTTTGGGGCATTATTATTACACGCTTTTAATCGAGAATCGATCGATATCACTATGGGCCACATACAGTAGGCCTAAACTGTTAAAGAAAAAAAAAGTAACTTTCAAAAGGGCACTTGCCTTGTCCAGAGGGCAAAGGGCAGGTGCTCTAGCACCACCTCGTGTCTCTGTGCACGTCCCAGCTTGCAACGGTAGGTACAGTACTGATGGTGACCTTGTACAAGTCTCCTCGCCATCTGTAAGGAACAGTAGCAGTTCTCTGGCAGTTTGGGACATCATTATCACTGTTATTATCAGAGCCCTTATTTTGAGAAAGTGGCACTGCTTTGCCATTACTCAGATGATGCACTGTCATGTTCCTGTAGTGATAGGAGGCTGGCTGGCACCGGCAGGCCACAGTATTGGGAAAATGGCCAATTATTGTAATGAACTGTCACATAGGCAATTGGGAGTGATCGCCCCTGTGGATGTAAGGTCATAGACAGGCGTTCTTCAGCAGATATAGTCTCCATCTTCAAGGTTAGACCAAGTGACAGTTACAAAATGTCTGGTTTTTCCTGTTTTTTTCTGCTCTTATTTGTGATCTCCATCCAACATTACTCTCTTTCTCTGAAGCCTAAGGTAAAGTAAAAGCCTAGATATTGAATACAAGCTTGCGGTGAAGCTGCTGGAAGTGAAGCCTAATGAGGCCTTCAGCTTCCTGAAATAATGGAACGTAGGCAGACAGGGCAGAGAATAGATCATGTGACCCAGCAGGGTAGGCCTAGCAGTGATAGACTCAGCTTTGGAAGCTGTCCTCACAGAAAACAAGGTTAAATGTGGATTCATCTATGAGTGGGCTGCAGGGGCTCCACTTCGACTCTGTCTCTTTATTTCTAGACCTGGAGTCTTTGAGCAGATTCCAGCCCCTCCTTTGATCGATAAGCAGTCCATGCCCTTCCTTTTGAAGCATGCCAGCAGTGCAGGATTGATCAGGGCTAAATGTGGGATGTGTGGAGTTTTTAAAGAGTGGCTCCATATTTGATCATGTATTGACAGGTGCTATCATGGCTTGTTACCCCTGCGTCCTCCTTGGCTCACAGCTATATGATAATCAGGGAGTCTTTATGGCCATGGTCTAAAGCCAGCCATAAGGAGCCATTACTGTAAGCCAATACACCTGGGCAGCATCCGAGCCTCCTTTTATCTCCACAGCGCTGAGATGTACCACATTCAACCTTGCTCCTGGGTGCTTCAATTAGTGCTGCATTAGAGCTGTTTCATTCTGATGGGCCTCTCTGTTTTTGTTTCTTCTTGGTCTCTAACTGGTTCAGTGTAAAAGGGAGAGAGACTGTGTGTGTGTGTGTGTGTGTGTGTGTGTGTGTGTGTGTGTGTGTGTGTGTGTGTGTGTGTGTGTGTGTGTGTATGGGGTGTGATTCGTGCCAGCGTAACAAACACTCAGTGCTTACGTCGCCTGCATTGCGTGTATAAAGGTACTTTCGCGAGCTGATTAATAGGCGTGCATATACGCACGCGTTACGAGTCGCTCGCATTCTCAGAGGGTGACGTGTCAAAACTGCCGTGCCATTTTTGCGCACATGCATGTAACGTTTGCACGCTCGTGTTAAGTCAGCGGGCACTAGAAGCTGCGAGCGGGGCTCATTTGTCCATATTGAATAAAAATTAAGAATATTTATTTGCACTCAATCAAATTCCAGGACCCTCCTTGCATAACTTTTCCTAGATATGTGTCGTTTTATCTCCACTATCGCTACATTTTCAAATAGGTTGTGGCTGTTCGAACTGGTGCTGACGGTGCTGCAGCGCCCTCTATTGACAAGAAACACGTGTATCTGAACATTTGTTTTAAATTGCGAAGAAAGAGTCATTCAGATATTAGGCTTTATTAAAAACAAGTTGCTTAACATGTGCGAATTCCATTTATTGAGAATGCATAACCAATTGGCAAGGACGAGATTAGAACCAGCTATGATTTAAAGGCAAGTGACCTTACACGTGCGGCCGCTAACACGTCTGCTGCGCTTGCAAGGCACTGGCACGTTTGACACGTCGCTATGCAATTTCTGCACACATTACAAGCGAACGTACGTACGTTCATCTATGATTTTACCAAACTGTCATGTGTAGTGTTGGTGTCGCATATGTGAGGCGCATCTAACCTGTAGTGTTGCCGTCACGCACACGATGCGCAATTCGTGTAAACAACATGTGCACTGCGTCTGCGTGACAGGTACGTTACAGCTATGAGACGTCTGTCTCTCCATTGTTTGTCAATGGAAATTATACACGTGCGTTTAGACGTTTGATGTCATCGCGTCTTCTTAAGTAGGCGCAAGTCAAGCGTTTCAGTATGGTGTGCTGGCACTAATCACACCCCATAGTGTGTGTGTGTGCGTGCGTGCGTTTGTGCGTGTGTGTGTATGCGTGTGCATGTGTGTGTAAGAGGAGGAGAGAGTGATAGAGAGACAGAGAGCAATAGAGAGAAAAAGAAGGAGAGAGTGAGAGGAAGCACATACTTTATTCACACATATATTCACCTCACAGCATCTCCCATCTCCATTAAATGCTCTCAGTGAGCCGTTCTCCACTTCGCGTCCATTTGCTGTGCTCTATCTGCTGCTCAAGAGCATGTGCTGATCTCATAAGCACAGCAGCAGCACTCCATTTCAGCCAGGGAGTCAAAGGCATCTGGTGTGTGTGTGTGTGTGTGTGTGTGTGTGTGTGTGTGTGTGTGTGTGTGTGTGTGTGGCTTGTGTGCACACTGCATGTGCATTTGTATGTGTGTCAAGTCTGTCAGTATGTCTTGAAGGACAGGGTGAGCAGTTTTCCCTACCCTATAATCTTAAGCAGGGTTGTAATTTCTGAGGGTCGTGCCTCTCTGTTGGTCTCCACAGATGAGGAGGGGGAGGTCTGACAGAACCCTTTCTTACGGCAGGCCCCTCCTTGGTCGTTCATTCCCCCCTGACTTATGAGCTCACCTCAGACTGGTTATCTGCACCTTTTCAAGCGAAAAATGACTTTCCCTTCTGAAACAGGTGAGTGAGCCTGTCACTGTCTTGCAGGAGGTGACTTTGTAGATGGGAATTGAGGTGGAGTGATGGCAGACAAGCTCTCCTTAGCCAGTATACCGCTCCTCTCCTCTCCCACGAGGCACCAGAGAAACTGTCGAGAGAGAGAGAGAGAGGTGAGCTGAGGTTTCTATTCTCTCTCTCTCTCTCTCTCTCTCTCTCTCTCACACACACACACACGCATGCGCGCACACACACACACACAGTTATTATCTTATACTTCTGTGCCTGTGCTACTGTGTCCTATGCCTCTGTGTTCAAGTCAACCATTCTGTTGTTTGCCTTTAGTAGAATGAGGTTGAAGGTCTGTTGGTTTGATGTATATTCTGGCTGTATTCTTTAGAGAGAGAGAATGTTCAGGACAGAGAAAAAAAGAACCTGAAATGTGAAGACTTTAGTCATGGTGCTGAGATCTGTTCTTGTAGGTGTGGGGATCAGTCTTTTCCCAAGAGCTGCTAGGTTGGCAGAGGATGATTTTACTTGAAGTCTTGCATGGATTATGCACATTCTGATACTCTAAACTTTTATTTGTTTGTAGATTAGCATAGGCTACATTTCTGCATCAACAAAATGGTGGTTTGTTATGCTATTTGCAAGTATGATTCATACCTTAGTTTTTCCTTTGGGGCTTTGGTAGCCTTTATTTTTTTTATTTTGTTTTTATTTTTACAAAAAACAAAAACAGTGAGACAGGGGGCAGCAAAGCAATGGTTGTACCTATCTGGGTTTTCACATTGACATTGTATGGTTGGCATAGTTGTCGCAAAGTGATTTTATACAGCAGCATTGAGGTAGAAGTTATACTGTGCCTAGATGGGAATGATACCTGAGTTCATGACATATAAATCCATGTGTGAAAATAAGAGCTAATGAAGCCCATGATCATGGGTTATCCCAGGCTTTATTGTAGCATTACTAAAAGTCTGACTCGACTGTGGCCCAGCACTCGTTCCGTTCAGCAGACTTGCTCTGACCACAGTACGCCTTCTGCCTCTCCCTACATTAGAATGATGCAGTGCTGTGTGGAAGACATGCTGGTCTCTAGACACACGCCTTCACATCCACAAACCCACAGGCCACCCAACTCTCACAGTTTGTGGCCAAAGAGCTCATTTTACAGTAACAGCAAACTCTGTGAAAGGGGCAGTCTTCCTCTTGAGAGAGATGGGAAGGTACTGTAGCAGAATACCAGAGCCAAACCTCAGACTCCACATATCAAACAGCTAGAGAGTCTGTGTTTATCTCCACACAGGGCCAGGGCAGCTTAGTGATAGTCTTGTCTGTATCCTGTGAGATTGGTGTATGTAGCATGCATGACCCCTCGTCTACCTTCAGTGACTGAGCATAGTCTTGCTTGTGAAATCCCAAGGGAAGGACCTCTCTAATGGTTCTCTCTACTATTGATCCTCCGTCACGTACAGTATGAGCGGTTCCCCGTGTAGTTGTGTGCTGTACAGTAGTTGGACAGGGAGGAAGGCTTCTGAGAGATGGACTTCAGGTTGTCTGGTTCTGAGATGGCACTCAGGGACATGCTGTCAAAGTCTGAATTAGATCTGAAATAGAAAAACAAACAAACAAATAAGTGAAACTTTATCCCGGCTAACCCTTCACTGTTCAGGCCTCTAGATTTCGAAAAGACAATCTAAAATTAGGATAGGGGTATAAAAGCACCAGTATTGGCTGTCAACAACATAATGAACTATTCAAATAAACATTACTGGGAAAGTTATCCCATCCATCGCTTCTCGCCAGGAAACCGCATTGACTGATGAAGAAAAAGAAAAGAAATACAGTTCCAGTCACATGGTGGGGGATATCTTCAAACAGGCCATTCACTTCAGATGAGTTGGCTTGTAAATTAGTCTGTGTCTTCTTGCAGGGTACCAACGCTGGTCTCTGGTGGCGGTAAAAAAGAAAAAAACAGAGAAGAGGTAGATCAGGTTTGTGATTGTAGACCTATCCGTCCTAACGCCGGGATATCTTAGCTTGTCCTCGTGGGGAGTCGAAAGTGTGTCTCACACCCTCCAGGTTGATAGCCAGGACCGCGGGATAAAACAGGCTGTATTCCACTTTGGCTTCCCGTAGCTTCGATTAGGGATTAGGTAGTCCGTAGCTTTCTTATCTCCACCGGTAGATCAGGGTATATGTGGATCGGGGAGCCCCGGTATTTGAGGGAGCCCTTCCCCCTGGCAAGGCCCACAATCCTCTCTATCTGCGTGTAATAATGCAACCGGGCGATGATGGGTCTTGGTCGTTCTCCACTCTTGGGCTTCGGCGTAAGCGATCTATGAGCTCGGTCTACTATTACTGGAGAGGGGAAATTCTCCTTCCCCAACATCTCCAGAATAAGCTGCTCCATAAATTTGGTGGTACTCGTACCCTCCGCTCCTTCTGGAATGCTGATGAACCTCAAGTTCTGCTGTCTGTTTCTGCTTTCAAGGTCGTTGCATTTATCCTTCAGTGTTTTAAATTCTTTCGTCCTCGATCCGTCTGACTGTCCCAGTTGTTGAATGCGTTCGAGGGCATCCATGAGACTCTGCACCATGTCAGCTTGCTCTGCTTTCACCTGGGTCTGGTCTTGTTGAAATTTCCCCATTTCCTCTCCCATTTCTCGGCGCAGGCCTTCCATGCTTGTTGTTGTTTCCGAACGTATGGCCTCCATTTCCTGTCTCATCTCCTCGCGGAGGGTAGAGATCTCCAACCTGACTTCCTTAATAATAATTTCCTGAGTGCGTTTGTGTTCTTCCCGCCTACCGCCATCTTGTTTCCCTCGCTAATTCAGTCGTCTTTTCTTTTCCCATGGTTCTTCACTATCTGACCGCCAGAGCTCTCTAACTGGGCTAGGTTAAGTAGACTTTGTGTTCTGTGATTCACAGCCAAATTAATTAATTATGTTTATTAAAATGTGCTATATAAGTGACAAACTTGGGAGCCGTTCTACCACGTCTACTCCATATCTAGGCCCCGCCTCCCCATTCCACTCAAATGACTTTTATCAGTTTACAATCTTTTCCCATAATGGAGTTGGATGACTAATATAATTTTCCAATCTTTTCAGGTAATGAAGTTGGAGTGACGTCCTCTATATTGATAAATGATCTCTGTTTCAAAGTTTAGTATACATTTATTTATACAGATGTTCATTACTCTCCTTTGTTAAAGGCTAACAATTGCAGCAACATATTTTACATTTTATGTCGAGGTGAGTCTGTTAATGAAGCCAGTTCTGATTTGATGTAGTGTAGCTAGGAGCTACGGTGTAATAGGGTTTGGTTGAATGTGATCCGAAACTCCCAATTACACATCACTTTCCCCAAGCAATAGCAATGAATAATTCACAATTAGGTGAGAGGAATTTCCATAGAAAACATAAAAAACATGGCGGCAGGCAAGGGTATGTGGGGAGCTCGGTTATTTGTTCACTCTGTTAATGGAATTATGTTTTACTGCTGTTTCTATCATTGTGACAGATATTGAATTATTAATTATCCAATTCTGCATGCATGTATGTATGTATGTATGTATGTCTGTACAGCTATATATGTATGTACTGTATATATGTACTGTATGTATGCACTGTATGTACGTGTTTGTGGGTACGCCTGTGTTTGTTTGTACAGTATGTTTGTGTGTGTGTGTGTGTGTGTGTGTGTGTCTGTGTGCGTGTGTGTGTGTGTGCGTGTGTGTGTGTGGTGTCCGGATGATGGGCTTGAAAGGGGCCAACAGGGAGACATCAGCGTTGTGCTTGCCTCTGGTCTCCCATTGGCCGTCAATGAGAAATGATCTTATCTCCGCTTTGTCAGAGAGTTTCTGGGATAACAAGCTTGGGAAGCAAGCTGGAATCAAGGTGCTTATGGGAACACTGAGTCCTGCCTCAAACCCAAATGTCTTCAGGGACGCTTAAAGTCCCAAGCTGCAGGCAGGAGGAGCTGCAGGCAGGAAGAGCTCCCCTCCTGCATGCATGCAACAAAAAAAAACATACTTACATTCAATCAATCAATCAATCAATCAAAGCTTTATTTGTATAGCGCATTTCATACCCAGAGGCAACACAATGCGCTTTACAGAGAACAAGGGAGGTGGGCATACGACCCACTCTCTACATATTCCAGAGGGAAGCAAAAAAACAGTAATCACCCGGGGGCCAGATAAGTGAGCTGTAAAAATTCTTCCCTGACCCCTCTCAACAAGGCGATCGAGCAAGCTCCAGGAGTATGTTTGTCTACCGGCTAAGAACATTTATGAAGCAATACATTGCATTGAATTACATTTCAGAGTGAGAGAGGCTAAAAACATCATAGGGGAGAGAATATTCTACGGACATGCTACATCATCCACAGTAGACACAGGGGTATCTATCGGACTTCGTGAGGTCTGCTGGTGACAGTGGGGCATCCACTGAACCTGGTTAGAAGATAGGAGGGAGAGAGAGAGGCACCAGGGAGAGGGTTATATTATACATTATACATTATACATATATTAAACATTATAATTTTGCTTTGGGGAAGAAAAGAGATTTTGGAAAATGTGTTTATTAATTTTCTATGGAAGTTCCAGATCTTCTATGGAAGATCACTATGGAAGTTACAAATTCAATTGCAAACATGGCAAGAGTTGGCTGACGGACAAAGTAACCTATAACATCTCTGATTGTCTCAATGCCAAAAATGCTAAAACAGCCAGGACCTTCTACTACTGTGCTCGCCGACGACCATGCTGTATGAGCCTACTGCAGACAGTGTAGCTAGTGAGTTTTCTACTGTATGTGTGTGCGTGTGTGCGCGCGTGCTTTATAGTAATACTGTGCACTGGAACCTGTCATAAGTGTGTGCATGTGTGTGTGTGTGTGTGTGTGTGAGCGAGCGACAGACTGAGAGAGGGAGGGATATTTCCCTGGCAAATATTACCCTAGATTATAGACAACACCTCAGCACCCCCACTCAAAATACCTTCCCGCGCCCCTGGATGTCTTGTTCAGTCAGTCAGGCAGAACCCCCACCGCCCCCCCCCCCCCCGCCTCACACGAGATCAAGAGTGACCTTTCCATCTCTGAATGCGGCCGTCTACTAGTGGCACTTTTCCACCGCATTGTACCAGGTCAACTTGATTTCAACTTGACTTGACCCTACTCACTTTTATTTTTTTGTGCGTGGCGACACTCAGCAAAGATAGTAAATGTCGGGTTGTCCCGTTGTTGACTTAAGCAATTGACCACTCAAGGCAGTGTGTTACACAGGATTTTACAACAGCTATGGAGTGTTGTTAGGCCCGACGCAATAGCGGAGGGCCTAAAACCCCCGTAGCTGTTGTAAAATCCCATGTAACCCACTGCCTCGAGTGGTCAATTGCTTTTCGACAACGTTTACTACATATATATATTCACAAAAAACACAGTAGTAACATTCAATCATTTATTTACCGATCATTCTAATAATTTTAGTATTTACATAATCTTCCGTGATAGGCTATAGTTCTGAATTAAATGGTTGCCAGGCAACATAGGCTATCTCGCCTATTTGGGTAGGCCTTGTTCACATAAGACTATATAGGCATAATTTACAAGTTGGCCACTTGTGCAGAATACAGGGTTGTGGCAGAGACATTTGGTGTCAGCAAAACAACCGTTCACCGCTGTGTGTACGTGGTGTGAGTTTCAAGATGTTGAGCCAATTTGTCAAGCCCGACGTGGCTGAGGCACAGGCAATAGCTCGCCGCAACTCCACAGCGCACCTTGTGCCACAGGTGTACGGCGCACTGGACAGGACCCATATCCCCATCCTTCCACCATCCGATGGATACTGGGATTATGTGAATCGAAAAGGGTGGCCCTCCATAGTGTTACAGGCGATTGTGGATGATCAGTTCCTAATCAGGGATATTTGTGATTTTATGATTCCACGCAACCAGTTGGTTATCTTGTTAGTAAACTTGAAAAGCAAATGGCTCTACTCGTATGATAGCCTATTGTGTAGGCTAAATCTAATGTTTACAGGGATTAACGTTCTCAGTCGCTACAAGTGATAAACTAAATATAAAGTGTAGGCTAAAATAAGAATTTGGCTTGATTTCAGTCAAAATACTTTTTTTCTTTAATCCCTGTGATTATATTTCAATCTATTTTCAATACATGTCCTGAGAAACACCCCCAAGCCAACACAGATGTAATGAGTTGAATGTTCGCTACGTCAGAGTTTTATTCGGTAAATCTGTTTCCATTTAACATGTTTCGCATTAGCTCTGATTCGCAAATGGCAAAACTCAACCACCTCAAGTGAGTGTACAAACTTTTTAGCTAATAAGAGAAAGTTTATTCGAATTTTGCTGTTTCCATAAAACGCAATGCAAATTTCTAATGCGATTTATGCTTCAAAATGCACATAAAGGCTTGATGGAAACGCACCTAGTGAGATTGACGGTGCATTAATACTAATTGTTATGTGGTCGCAGCTGTGGGTAACAGATTATTTTACAACGGCTGCTAGCCAATCAGAATCAAGTATCCAAACTCTCCGTTGTAGAACTGCATTTCTATGTTACCACCACAAGAGGCAGTGGTCACAGAACACCAAAATAAAACCACTACGACTGCCATGCCAAAGGTCTGGGGTTCAAGCACAAGTGTGGGAGATATTTTGTCACTGGATGTTATAGAAGCTATGTAAAAATGTGGTTGCCTGGTGGTGCTATATCAGTTATTGAATTTATGTGCAGTAACTGAACAATGAACAATGAACAAACTGAACTCCTGTTTTGAAATTATACCTACAGTATAGGTGTCTCAGTAATTACCCATTATATATTAGGCTATACTTTGCATTATATATTAGGCTATACTTTTCCAATGGGCCTAGGATATAGACAATAAACTACCGGTGGAATTGTGTTTGAGCAATAGCGGGAGCATTTCGGATTACTAGCGGACTGCTGTCCCTGACGCTAATAATCCGCCAGATCTCCTATTGCCATTCAATGTGCAAATGGCCAGGAACCCGCCAGCGGATTCAGCCAGAGGTCCGCCAGCGGATTCGGCCGGAAGTCCGCCAGCTCGTCCATCGGGGACCCGCTGTAGGTCCGCTAGCCATGTGTTATATTCCACCGGAGGTCCACCAACTCATCCATCAGGGACCCGCTGTAGGTCCGCTAGCCTTGTGTTATCTGGGTTTATCCTTTACCTTTGTCCAGAAACAGAAGTTGAACCAATTGCAGCACAATAGCTAATGTTACATGAATCATCAGTATAACTGCTTTAGCCACTGACCGCTACCATTAATGTTATGGAAGCTGCTGCTGTTGAGAGCTCATGAGCTAACTGGCTATCCCGCTCTTATTGTGCTGGATTAGCATTGGAAGCATTGGAACTGATGTGTCCAAGCAACAATTTATTAGACATTATTATACTAATTTATCAGACATTATTTCATGTCATTTCAATTCACAGCTATTTCAGTGGCATGACTAGATTCCGTCCTACCAGTCCTGAACAGAAACAAGCCAGCCACACACATAAACCAGGCTGGACCTGGCCTGGTTTTCCCTCTTTGTTATCCACTGCAAATAGTCCCGTGAGAGCGTGGGTTAAGGCAGAGAGAGAGAGAGAGATTCAGTAACAAGGAAGTCATGAGCCTTGCAGGTGAAGGATCAAAACACGCTGGGTTCAGACTGGATGTGAAAGCAAAGTGTTTCCTTTCCGTGCCCATGTTAACTGTTAATGTGACTTCACACCGGTCCGTGCTCTGTAGCAGCAGAATCGGCGTCTGCTCTATTTTTCCGTGAGCCACAAGTGAATGCGTGTGATTAAATTGCAGAGGACCATGGTGTGAACAGCCAGGCTCCTGCTCGCATGATTATTGACGCTCCACGGCACATTCGCATACAGTCTGAACATGGCATTAAGAGAAGGATGAACAAGATTTTTTGTTTTTATTTTCTGTTGACAAATAGGAAGAAGGTGAAGCTGAAAAAGAGTAGCATGTGATCTAATTGAATGCCATGGAAACTGGAGGGGGGATAAACAGATAAGAGAATTAGCCTATCATGGATCCCAGGACTGTCTGTTCCAGTTGGAAGCTCCACTGTATAACAAGCTCCCCCTGCCTCACTCGTTGTCTTTGAGCATTTATTTCTCTGGTTTATCTCTCCTGGGGAGGAGCCTCCTAGTGTTTATCGAGCCTAATTGTGTGATGCACCCTCGGCCACTTGGGCCACGCTGTCACCCCGGCCTCTGCTGCCGGGTGGCCTGCTGGCCTGCCGCCAACAGGCATAAATAGAGATACCAGGTGCCAGGGAGAGTTAGAGCTGGACCAACCCTGGGGCACTGGGATGGTACCTATACAGACAGCACAGAGTATCCGTTTATCATCAGGCTGACCAGCCAGGGCCATATCTCAGGGTGAGTACCTTGTAGCCATGTCTCAGGGTAGGCAGATACAGTATATACATTGACCATTCATTTGACTCCAAACAAAACCTCCAAACCTTTGTCAGACACTGCCATTCTCCCAGTTTTTTTTGTCTGATATTTAAATACCATAGACACATCAGGTGGGGCTCTCTGTATGTTCATTAACTACTTAAAGAATATGCTCAGAGAGAGGGTCATGAAGGAGATAACTAAATTGGCCAAGAATATATTCCCTGGAGCTGCCAGTGGAGCGTTCTAATTTGACATGGCAACATCAATATTGAAGTCTGCATTAAACCATAATATGGATCATAATGGAATCAAGCTATGACACGCATGAACAGGTGTCAAATGATTGCCGGACAGAATATGTACGATTTACAGAGACAACATGCAAGAACATTCCATCTGTCCGTCTCTCTACCTCAACCGCCTCCCCGACCTCGCACCCTATCTCCATCCATCTGCCGTATGTTTCTCCCCAGCCGGGGCCTTCGTTCAGAGGCGGCTGGGGTTAATATATATCCATGATGTCAGATGTGCGGGTGGCGCATTAGACTCTCTTGTTCTGCGGCACATCAGTATTCCTCTCACACGCCTGATGGATGCTCACCCTCTGAGCAGGAGATGACACTCAGCTCTCTCTTCAGAGAGCTGTTGTGCCTGAGTCGAGGGCTCTTTACAGTCGCCTGGATCCCAGGCACCGCTGCCTGCTGGTCTGCATCTCTCGCATGGGCATTTTGACTTGACTAAAACTGTTCGCCCGGCCTTCTATGATATCTTTCACTCACCGACACAGGGACCTCTGAATAGCTCCTTGGTACCCTAATCCTACTTCAGAAGGTGTGTCCTTTGTACAGTATACGCTCGCCTTAATCCCTCATTCACCATTCAATGCAGCATCATGTCCCCCTGCTTGAATCTCATACATGCCCTTTAAGCCGTGTATGTGATGGTGTTTAAGCCATTTCTCTGTGAGAGATTGTTCAAAGAAAACAGTATTGATGCTGAGCCTCAATATCTAGAAGGAGCCATTGTGACTGAGAATGCCAGGAAAGGCATTTCAAGGATGTCTGAAAAGACAGCATAGGGGTACGGTGCTGCTAATTATCTCAGACAACTCTATCATCATCCCATAGTACTAACGCTGACTCAGAATATTTCACGCCATGGGGACCTTGGTTAGACAAACCAACCCTGACAGATGTAGATTGACAGCAGTCAGAGTAGACAGGAGCTACATATCTTCCCTCTGATATGAGTGGCAGAGACAGGCTGTGCCCTGGCCTTGTGTCTGTATATTTCACCTCCTCGTAAGCCATCACCAGACACCACTCAGAATTGAGAGCCTTTGAATTAAAAGGTGGCAACTATGAACATGTTTGAATTAATCCGACTGCTGAGCTCAGCCATTAATTATTAGATCAAAAGACTAAATTGGAAGAGTGTGTGTTAAGCAACACAATGGCCCTCATTTATTAATGGAGCATAGAAACCAACAGAAATGATGGTTTGACAGTGTATCACATGTGATTCATGAATTTTTCGAATATCGCTGATCACAGCGTAGGAATGATTGGGCGTGTGGCGGCTGAAAACAGCATCAACGTCAACGTCATTTAAATATTACGCCCCTACAGTGGCCTCACCCCTACAGTTTACCACATGGATTTGCGTAATACCAAGAAGAGAAATGTATCCGACCACTCGTCCAATAGTCTAGCGCTATATAAATAAAGCTTTGATTGATTGATTGATAGTCGCTCATCAATCTCCATGAAAAGATCTCTGCAGTCCTGGAAAACCCTCTCACGTCTTACAATTTCATCCCAAAAGGAAAGAGGCTATCTTACAGGATGACATTCACACATGTAAATTCACAGATTCAAGATGTTGGCGAGTGAACGTGAAGTAGGAGGAGCTACTCTCTGGACCCAGGATGTTAAGGTAGCTTCAGAAGAGGAAAACAAACCCGATTCAGTTGATTTATTATTTCTTTGCAGGTTTGTACAAATTGTATAACTGGGTATCTAAAAGGGTCATTTGGAATTAAAGTGATCATTAGATGCCTATAGACAAATAACCATATATATGTGCATTTTGAACGGGTACATTTGTATGCATGTATGTATGTATGTAATAAAGTCTCTCAACCCCCAGCTACAGTATGCTATCTCTGAGAGATGAGAGAAGAATACTCTTTCAGATACTTCCTTTGAATGACTGTTGTGTAACATCAGAACTAAGTGAAATATATTCACAAAGGAAAGAAATAATAAACAGGGTTGAATCTCTACTATCACTTCTATAGTTATTTTATCACATAGACAAGTGAGGAGAGCCATACATGAAAGTGTAATGGACTGGGGAGTCAAACTCATGTAGCAAACTAGAAATGGTGCTGAGAGAGCACAGACCTCCACCCCTGAATGCATTTCGTGGCTCTGCGCACACCACAATTGAATGGGTTCTAAATTGGGCCATGCTACATTGCTTCACGAGTTTCATGAAAAATGTGTAATCCTAGTCCAAAAAATGAATGGAGGTGAATGGCCGTCCGGACCCTGTTTGGGCAGCTCGTATTTCACTGGGGAAGAGGTAATAATGACTGGAGGTTCTATTTAGCTGGCTCTGTGACACCACCCTCGGGTCACAGCCAGCAGGGAGCAGAGCAGTGCACTCTGGGCTCTCCCCCCGCACAGCCAGTCCAAACCCTGTGTCTCTAGCACCCCCACACAGGGAGCTGGCTTCGTTCTAAGTTTCGTTCTAAGTTTTGTTTTTATTTGTGGATCTGGCCCCTGATTTGGATCTGCTCCAAAATTTAAAGGGTTCTAAGGTGGCCCATGATATACCCCTTCACCGAGTTTCACAAAAATCTGTAAAAATTGGTTTGGTAGTTTTTGCATAATGATAGTCCAAAATGAATGGAAGTGAATGGGAAGTTTGGCTGTGTTTATGCAGCCCGTGAACCCAAACCGTGATTTGGATCTGCTCCAAATTTAAGAGGTTGTAAGTTGGCCCACACTACACCCTTCCACCAAGTTTGAAAATCGGAATGCCATGGAAATTGGAGGGGGGATAAACAGATAAGAGAATTAGCCCATCATGGATCTGTCTGTCTGTCTATCTGTCTGTTTCAGTTGGAAGCTCCACTGTATAACAAGCTCCCCCTGCCTCACTCTCTGTTTTTGAGCATTTATTTGTCTGGTTTATCTCTCCTGTGGAGGACCCGCCTAGATCAAGTGTTCAAATCGGTCGAGGTGAATGGCCATCTGTGTTTGGGCGGGCTGTGGACCCGAACCGTGCTTCAGATCTGCTCCAAAATGTAATGTGTTCAAAGATGGACCATGCTACACCCTTCCACTGAGTTTTGTGAAAATCGGTCCAGTAGTTTTTGTGTTATCATCAACAGACAAACACACATACACACGCATGCATCCACACACAAAGCAAATCACCTTTAAAGCAGCCAGGGACCTAGGCGACCAGCCAAGTATTATCCCTGAAGAAGCCTCCAGTAAGGACACCATGCAATCTTTATCTTTTCTCCAGACCTGGCATTCCTGTAATTTATGACTACTATCTTTCCTCACATCAAACCACACCTCGGAATAGCGGATAAACAGGATGATATGTGATCCCAGCTGCACAGCTCAAGATGCCTGTGAACACTTGGGCTGCATTGATGCAGCTATGCACTGATCAGATACGTATGGCTTATCTGTTTTCATTTCTGGAAAGGATTTATCTCAGTCACATGGGGAAGGAGATGATTTGCAGTGCAGCATTTTTCAATCTAGAAATTTGAAAAGAAGCTTGAGGGACCACTGTGAATCATATCTCCAGCCTGTAGGTCAAGCCCACACTTTACACTCTGATGGGGAATTGATACTGTACCCTCCTTCAAACAGAATAGTTGATTTTTAGCCATGGCAAGCATGTGATGATAAAATGTGCTTGGTGGTGATATGGGAAGGGGGGGATTACCTTTCATTTTGCTAATGAAGTATGGGGTGTTTACAAATGTAACCGGCATACAAGATATTAGCAGCTGTTTATTTTAATGAGGGCCACTCCATTGTTCTCCTTATCCACCTTTCTGACACCTTTCTGAATATGCAAAAGTAAATCACTTCTCTAGCCTCTTACTGTATACGAACGGAAACAAAGCCATGAGAATTAAGTAGTCAACTAAAGTAGCAGCTGTACTTGATTACCTCTGTGGTTGGTTCTATTTAAAGAATAGAATGGTTTCATTGGCTACCATTTTGTTTAAAGATCTGGAGGTGACTGAGGCTTTCCTGTCTCCTGCAGTATCAGGATGATGGCAGGTGGAGGCTCAGTAGGGGTCAGTGCAGCCCAGTAGAGAGGGCAGCGCTGACCCCTCCCCCACGCTCTCTGCTGGCCTGTTCCTGGTCCCTAGACATGCCACAGCCAATTTAGTGTTCGCCGCCAGTGTCCCTTCCTGTCACAGAGAGCTATTCATCGCTCTCATTATCGCCTGACTGAGAAGTGCTTTGTTGGGAGCAGGAGGGGGGGAGGCAAGGAGCGAGTCATTGGACAGGACCAATCAGAGCAGGGCCCGGGTCTAACTATAGACTAAGGTTTTGTTGAGGGCCAGATGGTATTTGTCATTGCAGTCAGTCATTGCTGAACTATATTTTACAATGTGCAATTAATACTTATTTGAAGCTTAATTCATTATTTTGAGAATGGGAATGTGTGAGTGTTGACAGAGTTTTGGGGGAGATGCAAAAGTCTGGAACTGTGAACAAGTTTCTGTCACTCAGAGACAGAAACAGACACTCTGTCCTCCCTCTTCACCCCTCCTCTCTTGGTGTTGACAGCGTAAAATCAGACTGATGTGCTCTGAACATCAAATCAGATTAAACCTTGGATGTCTCCGCATGACAAGAACTCTTCATGTCCTAGCCAGTCCATCATTTCAGGACCTCCATGGGCCTCCTCTATCTCTCTCTCCCCTCCCCCTCTCTCTCTCGCTCTCTCTCTCCCTCCCTCTCTCTCTCTCCCTCTCTCTCTGTCAGTCTCTCTCTCTTTCTCTATCTCTGACTTAGCTCTCAGAGATTATTGATAAGTTGTCACTTGGGTTCATGGGTATTTCCTGTCTTACTAAAACAATATAGCAACAATGCATCATTTGACATTGGAAGTTTGCCATGTAATTACAAACAGTAAAGCTCATCAAATAAGCTTAGCAGAAAACAGTTTGGCAATATGCAATGGCAAACATGCTCTCGATACATTAATGACAAAATTAGATGCAAAAAGGCAGACTTGGCCTCTTCCCAGTGACTAAGCCTTTGGAACTATGCCGAGTAATGTTCCTGTTGTGTAGATGGAATGTGTCAGAGTTAATTTACCTGACCCTATGGACCCTATGCCTCTCTTGCTGGGTGGACTAACTGCATTCCCCAAAGTAATCCTCTATCTCTCTCACCTCATTCATTGACACCACACCACTTTAGAGACATACTTCCAGGGGTGGCTGGCTACACTCAAAGGAGTGTATCTTGAGGCTGGCTGAATGTGTTTGTCTCCCTGTGGTTGTGGTATAGACACACCCAAATTGGTGGCCTTGAACTTTTCACTGAGAGTAGACCTTGAGCGGGGACACATGGACAACAGCCGCGGTGACTCAGGTGCACGGTCTCCTAAGGTGAACGCGTTGTTAACACTATCAATGACAATGATCTGACAGATTTCAGTTTGTAATGTGCACTTGGCTACTTATATATAACTTATGGAAAAGTGGGCTCTTGGGCCATTTTGAAAATCAAAAAGCTGAACAGCTTAATGGCCATTTTGTTGTCAATAATTTTAAGTCTAGTCAGGGTTATTTAATAGTTTGTAATGAGATTGTTAGGCGTCTCTTGCTGGAATCAATTAAAACATAATCCCCCCTTGATTGCGACAACCACCCGCTATCAATATGGTGTCCCTACAAGTGCTTGTTTGTTCCTTTCTGCACTAATCATATGTTTGTCAGTGGGGGAGAGGTTCTCTAGTGGAGTGTTCTTATTTCAGTCACCCTACCCTTTGCAGAGTTTGATAATTACCTCTGATTGTTATGTGGCACTACCCCAGAGCACGGTTATACCAAGGTATCCTAGAGGAAGATAAACAGACAGCAATATATATGGGTAGCTAAAGATATCAAGGCTAGCCTAACTACTGTAAGTTTACTACTTCATAAGAGAAAGTACAGTAGCTTGCCAATAATCCAAGTGTTATCTTGCTCCATTTACTGAGGATGATTCATCCATAAACAAAAGAATAGTGTATTCATAAAATGCTCCTTGTCCTGACCTAATACATGCTCATAGAGGAGGTTTACACCATTACTTGGTAATATAGACACTCATTTAAATAATAATTTAACAGCAATACAGTACAGTACATAAACATATAGGTTTGCCCTTTAGCATTGGTAATAACAACATATTTTCATATAGGCTTGCAATTCCAAAACATTTTCAGACATTGAAAGTGCAATCTGTATTTTTCACTGATGTTAATAGTCATTTCAAGTAATGTTAACTAGCAATTACTATTATGATAACATAAAATATTGTTTTATTCTTTAAGAAAATAATTGAATAACCCAAGGGCGTAGGTTTGGTTTCAACATTGGTGGGGACCATATAACAGTATAGCCTGCATACACAATTTTTGCTGGGGACGAGAGGTAAATATGCATATATTTATGAAATTGAATAATACAATGTTGTTAGTGTATCACATCCTGCCTGCTGCTGCGTCCCTCCACTCTCTCTCGACTTTTGCTGCTGCGTCCCTCCACTCGTACACACGAAATGGGTAGGTTAAGGTTAACGGTATAACCCCTTGTTAGCTTGCACATGCCTTTGCCTGAACTGTTTACTCTCACCTGGAAGGGAAGTGGCACTGTGAGAATCATTTTTTTTTTTATTTCTCCAGCGCCTTCAACTCCATACAGCCCCCTATAATGAGAGAAAAGCTGGTCAGGATGGTAGTGGACTCACACCTCGTGAGCTGGATCATAGACTAACTTAATGGCAGACCACAGTATGTCAGGCTGAGGGACTGAATATCAGAGACATGTGGTCAGCTGCACAGGGGCACCACAGGGGACTGTGCTCTCCCCTGTCCTCTTCACTCTATATACTTCTGACTTCAGGTACAACTCGGAAACATGCCACATGCAGAAGCTCTCGGACGACACTGCTATTGTGGGGTGTATTGGAGGGGACAGGGGCCTTTGCTGCATGGTGCCGGTCAAACCAACTGCAGCTGAGCACATCCAAGACCAAAGAGATGGTGGTGGACTTCAGTAGGTCTAGACCACATACGGAGCCAGTCTCGTCTCCATTGAGGGGGTTGATGTGGAGGTGGTCAGGACCTAGTAGTACTGTACAAGTACCTTGGGATGCAGCTGGATTACAATCTGGACTGGTCAGACAACTCGGATGCTCTATACAGGAAGGAGCAGAGCCCGGCTCTATTTCCTGAAGAGACTAAGGTCGTTCAACATCTATGGAAAACTCCCTGGGAGACCCTGGGAAAACGTCGGCCCATCATGAACAATGTCAAACAAATGCCACCCACTGCACACCACCATAGTGAATTAGTCTGTTCAGTGGCATGCTGCTGTCACAGTGCTGCTCAATGGACAGACTCAGGAGATCCTTATTAGGATCTTTAACCAGGGGGATGGAAGGAAGTGGAGTACTAGCGCTGCATTCCCTTTGTATCGGATGTCCGGATTTGGTGCCCAAGACGACATTATATCCCAGTAGAATGTGTTCCAGAAACAAAACAAAACTTTCACCCCATCTTTGTAGTTCTAGCTAAGTTAGCCATTGTTTGCAACACCAGTTGATAACAATGAACTATGCTATTTTGCGCACGTAAACTTCATAGCAACATTGTCCACTGATAGATGAGGGACAGTACTATGTGTATGATTGATTTAATAAAACACAAATAAGACAGAAGCACTAATAAAGTCTTATTACAGCTTCCACTAATTGTTGATGCATAGAGTAGCCATCTTGATTGACATCAGCAGCAGACACTGATGCAGACATCTGCCCCTTCCTGTATAAAGAATGGCAAAAATCGCGAGTTCCCTTCTTTTTGAAAAGGATGGCCCTTTATGGATATGAGAAGAAAGCTTTGTTTTGATTTATCTAATCATAATCACTTATTCAATCACTTGCCCAGCGATGAGAACATTTGTGAAGTACAGTAGATCAATGGGACAAGAAAATAAAGAAGCTGTCAAAGTTCTGGAGAACCTTGTTAGTAAAGGTCAAATTCTGACTTCTGGTAGTCATTTGAATTTCCTGTACTTTGGGGCTTTTCACAAGCCTTTTCATTTTAAACTCTTATTAATGTGTGAGGTACAGTAGCTCAACAGAGCTGAAATACTAAAGAGGTTGTCAAAGTTGAGAATTCTTGAGAACCTTGTTAGTGTAAAGGTCAAATTACAATTTGATTGAAATGTCTTTTGGGGATTTCCACAGCTCTTCACTTTAAACTTATATGTCTTAAGACATGCATGTTCAGGCAGGCCTTCGGCCATCTATAACTCCCTGCTGCTCGCAATGTTGTTTTTTCTGTTCTGTGTCATTTTAATTTAATGTAAAGCACTCTGTGCATCCGTGCTGTGAAGAGCGCTATATAAATAAAGCTTACTTACTTACTTACTTGTATTAAATATATCTCACCTACTACTACATATACATACAGTCAAGCCAGAAAGTCTGCACATCCCTTTCACCTTCTGTGTTTTATTACATTACCGACTTATTCTACAATAGATTGAGTTCATTTTTTGCCTCAAACATCTACACACAATAGCCAATAATAACAAAGTGAAAACAGGCTTTTAGAAAATATGCTATTTTATTTTACTGACAAAGATAGGTGATTCAGGGGTTACATATCTGTACACAGCTTGGCGTTTTGGGAAAGAAGCTATGAGCTTGGCACACTTGTTTCTGAAGATTTTTGCCCATTCCTCTTGGCATACAGTATCCTTGCAAGCTCCGTCGGGTTGTATTGGGAGCGTTGGTACACAGACATTTTCAGCTATTTCCAGATGTTCACTTGGATTCAGGTCTGGGCTGTGGCTAGTCCACTCAATGACATTCACAGACTTTCTTCGAAACCACTCCTTTGTTCTCTTGACTGTGTGCGCTTTGGGTCATTATTTTGGAAGGTAAACCTTTGCCCCAGGTCCAGAGTGCTCTGGAGCAGGTTTTCTTCAAGCATCTCAGTGTACTTAGCTGCATTCATCTTCCCCTCTATCAGGATGCTTCACTTAGGGATGGTACTGTATTTGTTTGGTGAAGAGCGGTGCCTGGTTTCTTCCAGAGTGTCTTCCGTCTGGCCACTCTCCCATAAAGGCCTGATTGGTGCTGCCTGTATGGTTGATCTTCTGAAAGGCTCGCACATCCACAAGGATATGCTGGAGCTCTGTCAGAGTAACCCTTGGGTTCCTGCTCACCTCCCTGACCAAGGACCGTCTTCCCTGATTGCTCAGTTGGGTCGGGCGGCCAGTTCTAGGAAGATTATTGGTGGTTCCAAACTTCTTCCATTTACGAATGATAGTGGCCACAGTGCTACAGTATTTGGGACCTGTAAAGCAGCAGATTTTTTTCTGTACCCTTCTCCAGATCGATGCTTTGACCCCATGGCTTGGAGTTTGCTCTGACATGCACTGTCAACTGTGGTACCTTATATAGGCAGGTACTGGCAATCCCCAATCATGTTCAATCAGTTGAATTTACCACAAGTGGACTCAATTAACTCTAACAGTACTGTAGTTATCACAGTTAAAAGATAAAGATGGTGGTTCAATGTAACACTTTCCAGATATCTTTAGGCAACAAAAAAACAAATGTGTATAATTATTTCAGAATTCATCCATAAACATATTTCAAAGCATGTATTTCTAGGTCAGAATCTGCCACGCAAAAAGTTCATTCACTCAAAACTGGGCATGATCCATAACAACTGATTGACAGTTCTCTGAGCAAATGACCAACTGAAATCATTATGATTGACAGACGTGTGCCCCATTAGCATAGCTACCACCACTACGAGCGTAAGTAAAACTTTATTTGTATAGCACCCCTCCCAGCACGAATGCACAGAGTGCTTCACATAAGAACATAAGTCCACTAAAAGTATCACAAAATCACCAAACAATAAAAGTGCACAAGACTGCGCAAGAGTTAGATCGCACAACAGCCAGATCAATAGCCAACATACAGAAGGTGACTTGACCAGTAATGTTTTTTGCTATCTAGCTGCTAACCAGGAGAAAGCACACCTAATGTATTTATGAAAGTAACTAGCTTAGCTGGCTAGCTAACTTCATGATGAACATATGGGGAATATACAATTAGCTAACGTTAGCTACTAGCTAATAATCCACGAACGTTTGCTGTCACCATTCAAACGTTTGATAGCTAATGAACTTAGGTACAGTATGTTCAGGTTTAGAGCTGGCTTACCTTATTCGATAGATGGTGAAATGGCGCAAAGACAGCAGGTGCGTGAGCCAGACATATTTCTGTTGGGGGCGGGTGTAGAGGAGTGGGGGCATGTTTTTCACACTTGTGTGACGTGTAGAGCGGGAAAAACGTCACAAACGGGAGGCTTTTTCAACCCGAGTGAAATTGGTCTGAACATTTTAAGATTCCAGTTTCTCCAAAACTACAAAACTGATATATTTAATGTTTTTTTTATTATGTTTCTTCAATGTCCTCTTGTGCAAATAGCATGTACAAACAAAAAAAAAAGTGAAAATTGCTATGTTATACCTTTAAGTGGTAGAAATATCTCAAGCAGTATCAGTGGAAACAAAATGCACCTCAGCTCACTTTTTGGTGTCATATTAAAGGGTGTGCACACTTGTGTACGTATATTTTGCTTTTTAATAAATTAGCACAAATGTCTAAAAACCTGTTTTCACTTTGTCATTATGGACTATTTTGAGTAGAATATTGAGACAAAAAATTAAATCTATTGTAGAAAGTCTGTAAGTCTATGTGTGCTTGACAAAGACACAAATGGTGTAAGAAGCACACAAAAAGAACAATATTGATGTTGTACCGTCTACATTTTATTTCCTGATTGCATGCTTGTCCAATTTTTTCTTTAAACTCAACACAGAGTTTGATCCCAAGAAACCATTTGATTTATTAGTTTCAGAAAGCAAGCCCCTCAACCCAGTGAAAGCATCTACTGGGAGGCAGAATCAAGTAGCAAAGGGAGCAAATTCAATATATACTCCTCACCAATGCATTCTAATGAGGATGACGTCTAGCTAATTGCCAACATGTCTGCTACAAAGAAACAAATGTGCCTCTTTTCTTTTTCCCTCACTTTTGCAGATGTTAACGAATGCGAAAGAGACCCATGTAAGAATGGGGGTATCTGTACAGATCTGGTTGCCAACTACTCCTGCGAGTGCCCCGGGGAGTACATGGGGAGGAACTGCCAATACAGTAAGTGTTGCATTTCTTTCTCTCTCTCTCCTCTTCTATCTATTTTCTGTTGTGTCTGTGCTCTCTTGGCTTTGCATCCCAAAAACCTACATCGTGGGAGTCAGACTAATTCAGCTCCAATTACCTAATTAAAAAATCTGACCCTCAATACTGGTACCAAGTGCCAAGTATGAATGCTGTAAGTCTGACAGTGCCCAAGGAAAATGGAAACAGACAGACAGAGATACAGACAGAGGTTTGCTCATTTATCGGGGCGGCTGTAGCTCAGTTGGTAGAGTGGGTCATTCAGTGATCGAAGGGTCAGTGGTTCGAATCCCAGCTCTGACTGTCCACATGTTGAAGTGTCCTTGAGCAAGACACCTAACCCCAAATTGCACCCAATGAGCAGGTTAGCACCTTGCATGGCAGCTACCGCCATTGGTGTGTGAATGGGTGAATGAGAGGCCATTATAAAGCGCTTTGAGTGCCGCTAAGGTGGAAAAGCACCTATATAAGTGCAGTCCATTTACCATTTATATGTTTCTTGTGTTAGATGTTAAATTGCACCAGCTCATATGCGTTAGATAAACACAGTCCTGGCCTTATCTGTAGAATGGTTGTAAGGGTTCAGTATTGCTCACAAGATTAAACTCTGCCATTGACAAAGGCTTCAGACAATCACACTCCCCCCACACCTAACCCCCCCCCCCCCACACACACACACACACAAACACACACAAACACATATGCACACGCGCACACACACACACACAATAAAACACATTTCTATCACATTTAGTGTGCATGGTGATTCTGTGATCACAGATTACTTTTTTGGGGGGGCTGTCATTTCTTCAGTTTGTTTAGAAACCACTCTCAAATTCATATTCTTAATCCTATCAAAAAGATGCAGTCCTATCAGTATACAGGAAATAAATGCTTACACAATCTCTCTGGTTCTAAGGGTATGGGTTATATGGGTTCTAGTTTTAAGTAGTCCTGTGGGAGCTGAACTGAATATTCTTTATGTGTATTGGAGTGTTTTTGGCAACCAGAGATACTGATACAAAGGAGGCTTGAGCAAGAGGTTGCTCAAGCCACTTGCCTTCTATTGAAAGATAGTTATTTTGGTGTTAGACTTTCATGCCAAACATAAATATCAAACAAAATGTTTTGGGGGATGAGAGGCCATTGTACAGTAGGACCCCACTTGTCTGAACCCAACGGGACCGAAGGTCGTTCGTATCTCTGAAATGTCCGGATGACTGAAATTTATGTTCAAATGCACCAAATTCAATAAGTGGTATACTTGTTTCATATAGACTCATAATAGACCGAAAAATACCCTTAATTACTGTTCTCCCTGTGTTCTCCCTGTGTTCGCAAGGGTTTCTTCCCAAAGAACCCAATACGAAAAACATGCAGAAGAACATGCTCTTCAGAACACTTGGACTTGGTCCCCTGGCGCCATGAACAATTGCTGCCCACTGCTCCTGGCTGCCCCAGGCAAATGCAGGCAACAATTTCCACCGGCGACACCTGAAGTTGCATGTGTCATACCTGCAAACTCGTCGCCTTCCGGCTACAATCGCCGTATTTAGTGTCAACTAGGTCATTCACGTGAAGAGGGGGGCGGTCCACTAAGTGAGTGAGGGGAGAATGATTGTGATTGCACATTATCTGTTTTTACTATGAGATTGTCCTTCTCACCAGTGTTCAGGCTACAGTAGTATCAACCTTATTGGATAATGTAGTTTTAGTAGTTCTGTGGCATTTCTATTGGCCAATCGGAACTTTGATCTCATCTGCTAAGTGAGGTCCGCTTGAAGTCGAGACACCTTCTACCCTTGAGCCTTGAACCTGATGAATGGAAACCTTGTCTTAAATTGAGGTAAGCTTTTTGTACAAGAAACAACTTAGTTATTTATTGGTTTGCTTAGTTCAGTTACCAGTATTGTGGCTTGATATAATTTTATTAAGGTGATAATTTTAGGAACCAAACATGTACAGTAGCTATCATTTCTGACTGTTTCTCCAGAATGTTCCAGCTAGCCTAGCTAGCTAACGTTAGCCATGTAGCTCAAAGTATATGCTGACTAATGTTAGCTAACTGACTAACTGACTCGCAGGCTTAGTTAGGCATCCAATCACAGAACGTGGAGGCTGGTCCATAGAGGCAAAGGAGGTTACCAAAGTAAATTACCAAGTACTATTTTCTAAAATATTTGCTCTCTCTTTTTAGGAAAAAATCCATTATTATTGAAATTCTGATTAAAATGCTTCAACAGGGATATATCTAATTATATAATATGGGATGGATATACTATGTGCCTAGCATGAGCCATGTATCTACTCACACACTGAAATTCTAGATTCAAAACGCTCCAAAAAGCTTAATTTGCATATTAAAATCACTAAAATGTTCTACCTGAACTTAGTTTCTGATCTTGTCACCCTTTTCCCTTTACTCTAGAGTTTGCATGTCTGATGTGTGTGTTGTGCGCCATGTCACTGTGAGCAATGTGTGTCACTGCTTGGCCAAAATAAAGACACCGCCCCCCCCCCAGGTCCTGAGTTTAATGCGCTTTGGATAAAAGTGATACATAAGTGCTCTTGATTTACGATTAGTTTTTCATGTGTTTACCTAATCTAATCATTCAGTATGCATGTCTAAACAGAAAGCATTTTTAACCTGCTACTGCATGTGACTACTGCAGCATGAGATGCTAGCTCTATCAAAGGATATGTCATTTTGGAGCCTAACAAATTTCAGAGGTTGTTTCCTCTGTACGATTAGGGTGGATATAATTCTAATCACCCTTCACAATGCTGCATACTGTATTAACAGTTATTAGTTTTATGAGGAAAAAATGAATACACATACAATACTGTGACTTATTTTATGTCAATATGACAAAATACAGGACCTTGAACACTTTCTCAATTTGAGATCTAAGCTCCGCTGAAAAGTTGAAACTGAACTTAAACGTGTTTTTGCTTGAACTGTAGTTTCATTGCTATGCACTCTTACTAGATAACAGAGGCATTTTCCAACTGAGTGGATGTCAACAAAATGACTCACAGTTACAGACCTTGAACGTTTTGCACTTATGATTCAGACACTGCCTCAATTTCCATTATGTTCACATTTAGGAAATGATTATAAGATTGTGTCTTTTTTTGTTGTTTTGTTATCTTACTGGGGGCTTTTTGGGGTTATATTCAGTTCATTCAAGTTGGCTGATTTTGGCTGAGGTACAGCATTCTGTGGGCACTTTTGGTGTGAGGAACTCATCCAGATACCTTCCCTTAATCTACATGACTGAATCAAATCAATTGGCTGCTCAGCACCCACCCCCCACCCATCTTCAAAAGAGGCTTGTTTTTCTAAACCCATGAAACTGTCAGCTCAGGAGGCATTGTTCCCTCGTTAGGCCGTTTTAGGGGAAATTTGTCTCCTCTCAGACATGGTACTCTACAAAGCACTCTGTCACTGTATAGCCCCAGGCTGATCAAGATGTTAGCCTCAGGGTTAAGTGCCTGTTCACACCCATACAATCTAAAGTGGGCTAGCCATGACTTTAGCCCAGGGCTAGCTGTTACCACAAATGTCTTTTAGGCTAGCATCATATATAGTCCAGTAAAAATGCATGCTCACTTGTTTTTTAAATTGTTCAAACGTAAAGAAACAGTTCCCTTGCCTTTCCTCTCGTTTTTCCATTTCCGCTCCACAAGTGTGAGTCCTTAACCCAGGGTTGACAAATGTTTGTGTGAACACAGGCTAAGATAGCCTGGGGCTATCATTTTCAGTACAGTGGAGTGTAAAAGCCTTTATAAAGTACATTATTTCAAGTCGTCTATACTGTACAGTATGTGGATAGATGTTAAGAAATTCCTCAGATGGCATGTCTAGGCGTAGAAAATTGGGGAACTATTGAATTCATAATATTGATTATGAATTCAGCATTTAAAACGTTTTTAAGGGTCTGACATGGATGCAGCGCCGGCTCTGGAACCTTATTGTAAGAGGGGCATGTGATGGCCACAAAGAGGGAGCATTTCCCACAGGTCTCACATGCATTGCCAAAATTGATAGGCCTATTATTATTAAAGGAAAATGCTCGTTTTTGACAACCTGGACCTTATTTACGACATATTATAAGAAGTTTGACTCACCGAGATCACTTTTGTGTTGTTCGGAGGCCTGTAGAAGAAATTTAAAATCCAGCGCGAGCCAGTATATCCATGTAATGGCGGCGCACGGGGCACTGAGAATGCAGTTTCTCAAAATCCATTTTCGGCCACTAAACGGTGGTTTTCATCAATCAGATTTGATGAATCGACAGTTGAGATTCCTCAACGCGAGCCATTGTTTCGGTTTTCAAATACGTGGTCTGTAGCCTCTGTAATATGATCTTTACACGCCTTTCCCCACTTGCTCCAGCACGCATGCGCACAGGCCAGCGCGCAGACTGGCTATTCTCCGGCTCACATTCTCTGCGCTAAGATCGGATTGTTGCTGACGAATGACGACGACAATATTCTCGGCACCAATTACGATCGTAGCGCAGAGAATGTGAGCCGGAGAATAGCCAGTCTGCGCGCTGGCCTGTGCGCATGCGTGCTGGAGCAAGTGGGGAAAGGCGTGTAAAGATCATATTACAGAGGCTACAGACCACGTATTTGAAAACCGAAACAATGGCTCGCGTTGAGGAATCTCAACTGTCGATTCATCAAATCTGATTGATGAAAACCACCGTTTAGCGGCCGAAAATGGATTTTGAGAAACTGCATTCTCAGTGCCCCGTGCGCCGCCATTACATGGATATACTGGCTCGCGCTGGATTTTAAATTTCTTCTACAGGCCTCCGAACAACACAAAAGTGATCTCGGTGAGTCAAACTTCTTATAATATGTCGTAAATAAGGTCCAGGTTGTCAAAAACGAGCATTTTCCTTTAACTACTAGTGCAAATTTCACTTAATCGGAGTCAACCACTCAATAGAGCTGAATTCAGCATCTCCCTGCAGAGTTAAGTCTCCTCATTATTGCTTCCTTCCATTCATTACCAAGTATATTTTCCTTAAAGGGATATTACAGTTGTTGAATGTGACATGCCAGTTGTCTTTAGGAAGTGAATGTGTCCATAAATGTTGTTATTCCGTCATTTTTAAGTATTCTAAAACTTCTTTTTATATGGCCAAATTTCCCCCTCTACAAGTTGACCTCATTTTGTGGGTGTGTCAAAGAGAGCTGTCAGTCAGGAATGATTGACAGGCCACGGCCCCAGCTTCCACACCTTTGCTGTTTGTAACCATAGTTAACATGACACCAGGGCCCCGTACTACGAAGCTCGTTCAACATATCCAGGATAACCTTTCGCTAGCTTGCTCGAGTAAACTGGACAACCGCAACCACAGATAAACGGTACTACGACGGTGGCTATCAACTCGTTAAATCTATCCAGCTGGTCCAATCTACAGATGTGGGAAGTTAGAAATGTCACATGCTGCAGCATTTCACCTGCGGTATTTGGCAGGGAAATCCCTTCGGAAATCTTGTGGGATTTCAGACGGGTGTTATTTCGTTTTAGTGATGCACCACCGCCAGGTGGCGTCTTTGAGTAGATTTAGCAGGCTGGGCTCAGTGTTTTTCTCCTATAGTCTACGAATGAAGCATCATTAAGTTTCACATTCTTTAATTTAAATGCTCTGTTGTAAAGCACTTTGAGCTGAATTTATCTGTATGAAAGGTGCTATACAAATAACGTTTAATTGTTATTATTACCTTGTTCTCAAACACATGTTTTCTCCATCTGGATGTAATTTAATTATTACGAACACCTATATCTAGGCCTACAGTAGCCTATCTATCTCGGTAACTGACGTCGGGTCAAGACGTGGTGGCTGTTAGGTCAAATGCGCAAAATAACAGTATTGTAAATATATTTGTTAGTAAAGATGTGGTGAACGTGGGGGTTTTGCGTTTTGTTTCTGGAACGCATTCAACTGGTAGGCTACTCGTAAACCCCGGAAGTAAATTTGAAGACGGGGCACCAGCTAATGTAGCCAAGTCTGAGCGCAATATGGCTTCAGCACGATACAAAGAAAAAATAAGCTTGATCGACTTGTGGATCCATACAAAATTGACATAGTCGCCATGAGTAAAGATCACTCATTGCCAATCATATCCGGACATTGACCATCTTGTGCATAGATAGCGGCAGGTTTGACAGTGAGTGCGTTCACATGCACAATATACACAATATTTTGTTATTTGAATGATCTTGAATATATATATATTCAAGATCATTCAAATAAGAAAATATCGTGTATGTTTTTATTTATTTATACCGGCCGCCAGCCGTTCCACGAACGGCTATAGGGAATGCGCAGTTTCGCGCTGGCTACAGCCTATTATATGCACAGTTTCGCGCTACGTAGGCTATTATAAATAAGTATTATTCATTGGGGGAGCTTGGACTCGCTGGGGACTGGTGGAGAGACGCAGAGCCTCCCCAGACGCGAAATCTCCAGTTGGCTGAAGAGCTGGGCGCTCCTCGCAGTGTCCACGGAAGAATACCCCCACCAAAATACCTGCATGGTGAAGACAAGCTGCAGCAAGAACAGAACTGTCTACCAATGCATGAAGTGCACCTAGCTGTCTGTGAGAGGCTATAGCAGAGGATATGTGCGAAGTGTATTTGAGCTGCCGCCTCAACCGTGCGTAAGAGCAGAGCGCATCAACTCGTGTATAGCTACAACTAGTAGCCCATAGCCATTAAAACGGCTTATTGTTTTATTCATATATCAACTAGATAATTCGATAATAATGAGTAGCCTAGGCTATAAAAGGAATTCAATAGGGCCAAGCCTTAAGTTGTAGCCTAGGCTACAGTACAATCACAAGACGCATAGGCCTAGCCTATCGTAAAAAGCGTTGCGTTCTCATAGGCCTATATTAACTTAGATAATTATTAATTATGCTCAGGTCATAATGTCCGTTGAAAATAATTCCCTCTAAGCAGAATTTGAATTGTATTAAAATAGGCTAAAATTAAATTTCCACATATTCTGATTCCTTCTAGGCCTTTTTTAAAAAAAATCATTTTTTTAATGTGTAGCCTAGGCTAAAGGCTTCTGCGATGAACAAAACAGCCACAATGTAGCCTGCTTAGCGAGCGAGAGGGCAGTCTACCATAAAGTGTAGGCTAAAGCCTAACCATAATGTAATATATCTAGACTACATGCATTGTGGTATTTCTTTATATAGCCCAGCCTGCAATTGTTTCTCAATAAACAGTTATGTCATCCTCTGAGTCCGAATGTAGGCTAATAGACCGGCAGCTCTAAATGCCTTCCCAATCAATGAGACATGGTTGTAAAAATGATGTTTTATTGATGAAAAGGGTAAAACTGAAAAACATGGAGAGTCATTGCATTGATCGATGCAGTCCGTTCAAATAGGCATCAAAAGATAAAGTAGTCCCATTTAAAATGACCAATTACATCTTCAAATCCCTTCTAATCTTGGCCTTTGATAGGGTTTTTTCCCGCCCTACTGCCAATTATATCCGAACATTAACTATCTTGTGCATACAGAGCACAAACAATGAAACAATGAAACAAATAGATTTACTCCCTGTCTGTCTGTGGCATTCGCTACCAGCAAACACTGAAAATACAGGTCCTCAATTTATTTAGATTAGACTAGCCTATCCAACTGGACCACTCCAATGAATGTTGAACGTAGCCTACTTTTATTCTTTAGGTTTTACAGAATCGGCCTACAATGTCCACACATGCATGCGCCATCTGACTAGCTCGTCACTGGCCAGCGAACCTGGACTAGACTATTGTAACCCCCCCCCCCCCCCCAAATTATTTTATATTCAAATAAACTGGATGAACCGGTTTCCTAGCCCTGGATCGTGGGGAGGGGGGTAGCCTGCGTTAGCGGGTGCTTTGCCATGACCGGCCATTGAATTCGCTAGTTTGATTGATGGATGGATTTAACGTCCAAAGTAGATTGTGCAAGTATTGTATAGGCCCATGTGTAAGAGATGAATGGCTGTAACCATGAACTCAGCTAGAGGTAGGCCCTACTGTAGATTATCAGCATTATCACCAGTCTCAATTTATGTCTCAATTTATGTGTTGCCATTCATTTAAACCACCATCTCATCTAGACTACTTCTGTTGCTGCATTTTTACATTTATGCTTTCATGATTTTAGAGCGCAATAAACATTTTCCAGGATTCCAATAAGTCCATCCATTCATCCAACTTTGTGCTGAGCGCAGCGCAGGCTGGTAGCCTACTGTCAAGGATCACGACTGATGCACTCCCTTAACACGTCTCGCAACTTCCCTGACCATCAAGAGAATTTCAATATGAAAGACCTTGGGATTTCAGGAGTCAAGGCCGTTTCAGACGGGGAGCGACATTCCGCCTATGTTCTCGCTCGGATCAGCGGGGGACGCACGCGTCCTGCGCGCAGCGGGGAAAGCTGACTACAATTCAACTCGTCGCGGGAGTGTGCAGCCTAGTTCCATATGAGAACACTCCTCGGTCCAATTCCGTATAGTAGATCAGCCTGTGTACTTTCAACGAATGTATTATTAGACATAATATCATAATAATATATATTTATTATGATAAATAATGTCCTCACCCTAACTATTGGCATGCTATCAATGAAAGAAAATACATTGTAAATAAACATGGTTTTAGGCTATTGTTTTTATGTAGGCCTATAGGTTAAGCTATTTGTGTTCATAAGGTAACGTCATTGTAAACGAAAGTAGCCTATAGCCTATAATCCAATTGACTGGAACCAGGGGGTTTGACAAAAGTTATGAGGCAAAATAATTTGTCTTGACTGCATTCAAGATGTATCTTTCACATTAAAACTACATACAAAGCTGGGAATGCTAAGAAAATTGCATATGTTTGCAAACTAAAACAAGTGAACACAATTTTACAATCGAAAAATGCTTATGAGACCATTATTTTACTTATATGGGGCAAAAGTGGTTTCTCTTCCTGCTTCTGCCTAAGCCCTCCACAATACCACAACACAACGTGTCATGTTTTACCGAAGGAGAAGTGAAGAAGACGGTAGCTAGCTGTAGCTAAAGCAGTTAGCTAATGTTAAGATCATTCCTCTAGCTGCTTTGCTGCTAATGCGAGTTCGTCTCCGTTCCTGCCCGAGAAACAGAAGTTGAACTAATGGCATCAAAATCAAAATAGCTACAGGAATCATCGTTGTAAAGTTAGCTATCTGCTTTTTAGCCACCGTCAGCTACCGTTAATATTATGGAAGCTGCTGTCGTGAGCTAACTTGCTATCACGGTCTTATCGTGCAGCTTCACAGCCTGCTATTAGCAGACAGCACTAAAGTTGACAAAATCACACTTGCACGTCATTAGAATTCCAACCATTTATATGGGATTTATCATTCAACTAAAGATGGAACCTGAATACTACCTGATATTTCAACCTGCTGCCATCAGTGATCGGCGCGTCTGTTTGAGTCATGAATATCTTACGCAGTTACATTCCATGTAGTGTCCCAAAACTGTTAAATCATTCCCCATGTAGTTCACTATGAGTCGCACTCAATAAATCCATGGTAATAGGGAGGGAGTGAGTGAACCATTTCAAACACATCTCTGGTCAGCTCCGTTAGCCATCTTACTCGTCCTGATGCCATGTTCCATATGAGAACACTCAGTCAGCCTAATGTATTAAACTTCTACTTGTCCCGACAGTTAACAGATATAGACCCGGCGACAGTTACAGAGATAGAAACTATAAATAGATAGGCTTTGTTCGTAATAATTAAATTACAACCAGACAGAGAACAAGGAGTTTGAGAACGGTAGGCTCATCTAATGTGCGAGATGAGCTACAGCAATGGGTCAATGAGTGGTATTACTGCGCCCCTATGGGCAGGCGAGCGGTGGTGCGGAATGCCGTAAAGCGCCTGTTAGAATACCGCGGGTCAAGTTACATTCTTATGTTCCCACATCTGTAGCTATGAGCGCGTTCACGGTAAAAGGGGAGGTATTTGCTCGAAATGACCAATCGCATACCTTAGTAGCCTATGGGTATTCGGACACGGTCATGGACAAGGCAAACAACACGTATAACCAAGTTCCGTCCACTGCATTTTACACAAGAGGAGCAATATTATATAAATATGAACTATAGGCACAACATAGTCGCTACTGCCAAAGGCAGGAAGGAAAGCTGGAAAAATACTGCCTACGTTCCATCATTACATGAACACGAGTGCTAGATCATTGGGCTATGCCTATGGTGTGTAAAGCAATTGTAGCCTATATCAATAGGCTATATCTTATTCTTTCAGCTGCAGGTAGGCAAAACGCAAGCCAGTGCATAGCCCACAGTCTACGACTGTAAATGCACAAGGCAAAATATGGCTCAAGCAGCTGTCATTCTGCAATTTTCATATGATATCGGGGTAAGCCAAAGCGGGTTTTGTCGGTTTGTAAAAAGTCTTCTTAAGAACCTCTCACTGTTCGTGCACTGCAGATTATTTTTTTAATTCGCACACTGATGTTCCATATAGATTCTTAACGTCCATATGCCTTTTTCCAAGTGAATTGATAGGTCAGCAGGCAGTGCTTCATACGTTTTGATCCATAATCTGGAACTTACCCTGCCCCGGAGCAGGTTAGCTCCGGGTTAGGGTTAAGTTACCACGGTGATATAGCATGGTGAAAAGTGAACCACCTTCGTAGTAGACCAGGCTTCGTAGTAAACCAGGCTTGAACCTGAAATTATTGCGCTAACCCCGTAATCCTGTTTCGTAGTACAGGGCCCAGGAAGTGTAGAGGTGTTTACAAATTCCTTAATATAAGAAAAGTGGGATGTCACAATACTTCTTAACATCTGAACATTATAATGATACAGTACACGTTATCTAACAGGCCATCTAACATTCTGTGGAGCAGAATACCACTGTAGTGATTATTAGGCTTACACAACTTTCCCATGACAGAATGTTTTGCAGAATGTATAATTCTTTGGTTGTAAATTATGAAAGGAAACTAATAACTTGGCTAAATATCTTCACCCCCCACCTCAAAATATAGTCATAATTCTACCACAATAGCCCCTACATGCGCAGCACAACAGAGCCATACAAAGCTTTAGGACATACGATTCAGTACACAGGTGTGTTTGATCAAGTGAAAATGATGTCATGGTGAGAAGTAGGCTATTACTGTAATTTCTAGAATAATACATGACAAAATATTGCACTGGTCCTGTAGGCCTACATCTTTATTTGAGAGGTAATTGTTTTGCGCATACAACATGACATAACATGAAGACATACTCATAAAACAGGGGGATGTTCTAAAATATTTATAATAATATCATTAGGTGACATTGGCTGCAACCTGCCCTCCAGGACATGCACACCTCCATAGCCCTGAAGCGCTGGACCTCCTGAGTCCAAGTATTGGAAATGTAGTTGGTGATTGTGCTACAAGAAAAGGGGACAAATCATAAAAGCAATTAGTAATAGCATAGTTATTTTGCATATACAAAACAGCATACATTACAACAATATGCTATTTATCGGTAAGTCTACAGAATATCAAATGTAGTTTGATAGAGAGAGAACAGTTGGGAGATTATTGGGGAGACAAACTGACTTCTAACTTTGACTTGACTTGAAATGTTTCTGTACATATAGGCCTATACTGTACCACACAGAATACTCACAACAGTTCTGGTAGGCTATCACTTCGGAAACCTTACAGTACAGTTTGCACCTGATGAATTCGGTATTTAATAACAGGGAATGTGTACAGTATGTACAGTATACAGTAGTATATAGCTGTGCATGTTACTGCCATTGCACAGGAGGGTTAACGTTACCAAAAGCAAATGCATAGGCTACTGTAGCCTAATGTCAGCAGGACAACTGTGCTTTAGTTTGAGCGGGATATATGTGGACACAACTTCGATTTTGTTATGGTAACGCTATCAAGCTAGCTATATAGCGACATATGCTCAGTCAGCTAGCGGGCTAACGTTAGCCTAATTTGATCTACCCTTGTGTCAAGCTTGTACGTTGGTTAGCTATTGGAAAAAGTCAGCACACGGGAGAACTGTGCACATAGAGGAAGGAGGAGAGAGAAAACAAACAACAAAAAAGGCAAGAAGAATTAATAACTGAACGAATCTTTGCACTACGGGGAAGCAATTGCTCAATTTCCTTGATATTGTGGCATCACTGGCGTACATGATGGATCTCACATGTCTACCGCTAACATTAACTCAATATCAATATTCCCATTTGTTTATCCCGTCTATGTAAACATATGTGCGTGTGTGTGTGTGTTTGTACTTACGTGTGCCTATATTGTTGATCAGGTGTTTCTCCACCTCAGGGCTGGCCAGACAGAACCATCAGGGACCATTGGGCTGAGCTGAGGAGAGAGTGACATGTTAGAGTGTATGTGTGCATATGTATATGGTGCTCTTCTGTTAATACTCATGAGGGCATTTAACTGAACAACAAGACAGACTCACAGAGCTTGTGGGGCTGTCCCAGGACTGCCCCTGGCCACGCCTGTCCCCGTCCTAGGGCCTCTTCCTGTCCCGCTCACCTGCTTCTTGCTCAGTTCAAACAAAAACTGGCAGGCTGGCTCCCGAGAGCATGGGAGGGTGGGAGGGAGGAAGAGTGAGTGAGTGACCCTCTCGTTGGCTGACATGCACGCTCCTTCAGGACCACGTGATTTCTGACACATTTAGAGGAAGAGGGCAACATGTCTACCACCCTTCACCCTCAGTAATTAAATACATTTTGCAAGACACTATATTAGTAGTCCACATCATGAGTACCTATTATGCAAAATTTGGATTTGTATGTGAAGGAAAACGTAGTACACAATTCTTTACGCGTTTGACGGTACAGTATGAGCAACCATTTCAACAGCCAAAACCACCACACCACAAAGCAAAGATGGCTGCTTTAACGAATCTTGCTAGCTTGCCTAGTTCAATTGTTGGGGCTTCTATTGTGACGTTAAGTTCGGAAAAAATGAATGCTTTAAAACGAATACCTACTAACGGTGTTGTGGGTTAATGTGAAATCAATGAGTAATTATCCCATTTTAGGGGAGACACTACAGTCCAAATGGTGTTTTTTCTTTCGAACTTAAATGTTCAGATTTTTTGATATTCTTCTACTATAACATGTATACATTTACATTACATTACATTTACATTACAATACTACATTAACAGAGAAATTGCGAGACTTGATTAAAAACTGCTATTTTTCAAATTGTTGTACCTGTGAAATAAGCATATGAATTCATAATGCTTATCTTTATCGGCCATTTTCTTAAAATTTGTTTTTTCAGTACCTGACGTCACTCGGTACCTGCTATCTCAACTTGTAGGGCAGGTGCACTAAACTTTACTGATTCTCAGATGTATTCTGCAAATATTTACAGCTGGAATTGTTAATATCTTGTTGTCTTTTCATTTTAGGTTGCATTTCCTGTCAAAAAATATGGGTGGGTGTATGCAGTATTTTTTTCAATATCTCTTGAAAATAAGCTTGTATTCACAAACCCAGCTGTAAATATGTACATTTATAGATTACATTACATGTACATTAGTATATTGTCAAAACAAAAGTAAAACTTTAAGCCCGACTTTATCCCTTGTTTAGATAGTAGGTACCAAAATATATGCAAATGTACGCATATTTAATGAGTTATTGCTGAGAGAGAAAGTGTAATGCAAAAAATATTTGTCTTGATGTGAAGATAAAACTGGTAAAAAACGGTACGAATGTGCAGGAGCTTGAGCGAGTCTAGTGCTAGACTCGAGAAGAGAAATCTCCACTATTGCCTGTAAGTTAGGCAACAAACAAGGGCCCACCACAACCCTTCACAAAAGTTCAAGAAGTGTCCACAACTGAAATATTCCCAAGTTGCCAAGCCAACATTACAATTAAAGCTACTGTACAATTTACAACAAAAAGCGAAAGTTATAACAATCATGAAGTCTTATCAAGTTAGCTAGCGTATAAAGTGGTTTTAACGCCCGCACTCGGGATGGATGGTCGTAACGCCCAAACAAGACTGATTTCTGGGTTTGTTTTGCAACATTTTAAACTGCAATGGAAAAGTAACCGACTCCTACAATTACATATCATAGAGTCTACCTTCATATTTTCAGCTTGTTATGTGCATATTTAGTTAAATAAAAACGACAACAAATCATCACTATGAATTCTGTGAAGTGTTGCCCTGAAAATATTGCTTGGTGATGCCTCGTCATTGTATGATAATTCCATATTACTGTACCAACGTTACTGTACATAGGAGTTGGTGGAATGGGAAGCTGCGGGCATTAATGCCACTCATTCTGTTGAGCCAGAAATTGCAAGGCTATTGTCAAAATTAGCAACACAGTAAAAAAAAAAAACATAACACTGTTAGATTTGAAAACCGGAATTGTTTAGAGGACATTTTCAGTTACAAATTAATCTACAGTGTAATTACCAAATATGATCTGGTTTTGTACATTTACTTTTTTAGTTTAAAAAAAATGGTGATGCTGTTGCCTCAGAGTGGCCGTTAACATAGCCACTTCCACTAGCTAGTTAGCTAACGTTGGAAAGAGAGCATCTGATAGGGAATCATTACAAAAGGGTAGCTTGCACATACATTGGCATCATTTATCTGGGGCGATAACAAAATACATAGCTAGCTATGTATACATTGAAATTGAGATACTTACAGTACAGTTACAGGATCTGTGTTGTCGCAGGGACAAAGACAGGCATGTTGGTCTTTCTCAACGGTTCTGTTTCAAACAAAACGTTGTCTTCTACTTTTTCGTCTTCACTGGGTTTAGTAGCGGATCACAAACAACTTTAATGTGCATACTGCCACCTACTGTACCAGAGTGTGTAACTTGTAATTTGCCAGAACAATCTTGGACATATGTGAGAATTAAAATAAAAGTATACAATAGCTAACCAATATTTTATGAGCTAGGTCTACATCAGCTTACATCGATCTTTTACACTTTTTTTTTTTTTTTTTTAATCTTCAGATAAACTGAATTCAATCAATCCAATTGTTGCCCAGGCCTATATAAATATATACAGTAGGTTGGCAAACAAATTATTTCTTGCCTATCATTAATTCAATGCCATTTTTGTGCCTTCAAAGCATCAAATCCATTCACTATTGACACAAAATTAATGCTTAAATTATGTGTTGGCCTTCTTAAAATTGCCATCGTAGCCATTTTCCTTCAAGAACAGAAAAGGAATTACAAACGGGTTTGAAAGAATCCCATTCATACATTCATACATTGGCAACGTTAGCTAGCTTATCTTGTTGGTTGTGCAAGGAATTTTCGCAACAAGGTTTCTTAAAGTTAGTGATTCTACTACTGACAGAGGTCGCATATCTTCGACAACATGCTCTGCTATGGGGCGGCAATTAGTCAGGAGGTAGAGCGGCCGGCCGGGGATCGCAAGGTCCCTGGTTCGATCCCAGTTTCCAGAGTGTGGCGAAGTGTCCTTGAGCAAGACACTGAACCCCCAAATTGTTCACGGTGGTGCAGTACCTAGTACTGTTGCCTCACAGCAAGATCTCCGGGCCTTTCTGTGTGGAGTTTGCATGTTCTCCCCGTGTTCGCAAGGGTTTCTCCCATAAAAGAATGTCACAAATGAACATTCCATAGACCCATTTTTGAATGTGTGCATAGACCCGCGTTACCCGCTGTTTAGAATCGTGTGATATGTATGATTGTGATGTTATGTTGACCCTCCACATTCCTCTGTATACTCATTAGTATGGATTTGGTGGCACTAATTCCAGCATGGCTCTAATTCATTCAAGCTGCAGGTAGGGCTTGTGGGAGATGGATTCAGCTGTCATAAGGTAGTGGCATTGGCATTAGTGATGTTTGCTGTCGGGGGGCTAATGTATGCACGGGGAGCAAAAGGCCGAGGCCTCGTAGGCAGCAGCTCCAGTGATGGACGGATGGCAGACAGCTCATTAAAGGTGGCCTGTCATCTCTGCCAGGTGAGTGTGGTCACTTCGTTACTAAAGACGTTGCCCTAGCATTCAGATACAGTAGATATTTTTAAGACTGCAGAGCAGCATTACATTAAATCATCCTGCAATAGTGAATAGTAACATATTTAAGGGCGTGAAAGAGGAATGAAATATAAAACACGTTCTAACCTAGATGAACTCTGGATCACAAACAGTTCAGGAACAACAGCAAACAAATCTCATTGGCAACTCGTCATGAATTATTATATAATACAGTATGTCATAGGTTTATCCTGTGATGTGCTTTTCTTTGATTTCTCCCAAACCATCTTTTGATTGAGGGATAAAAGGATGAATGAAAATATAATTGAATCTCTGCAAGGAGATGGGTATGCTCCTATGTAGGGAGACATTTGTATTCATAACCTTGGATCTGGGGGATTTGGCCAGATATTGTCAACCTGCACATGGAATTGGGATTATCTCAACACAATGGTGTATGGAAAATGCTTATCCATCACTTTAACTTGAATCTCTGATAATAAAAAAAGGGTCACCCTCCAGATGTGATGGAGCTATTGTAACTTTGTTTCAAAAACCAAGTACGTTTTTATCAAAAACAAGACTATTCCCAAAGACAGGGTGTTGTTTTGCCATTTATGCTGTTATAGAATTGCAGGTACACCTTTCAATGAAGCAGGTATTGAAAGCCTTCATTTTTGAAACATGGATACATTTGTGTGATCAGTGTATGTCATTCCTGTTTTTTAAACCACAGCACTAACAATACAGTTTGTACATTTATATAGTACTTCACCCATGATCAGATCTCTGATGAATCAAGGCAGGAATCCAGTCATACCTCTAGACACACTCTGGCTCATTTTCCCAAGGACTCCTCATAGGCTTTACTCTTACCCCATTCTCTCTCCCTCTTGTCTTCTATAGGGTCACCATGTGGCTGATATGATCTCTCTTGGCTCTTCTGGCCAATCATAGTCATTGTCTGTTTGTGTGTGTTTGAAACCCATCCGGAAGTGTTTTGCTTAGTGCAAATTGCACCTCTGACTATTGATGACCATAGCTGCAGGCTAACTCTGCGGTCCAGTGATCACTAACATTTGTGAACAAAGATTGATATACACTGTATTAATGTTGTCCAATCAGACCCACTGACTAATGTTCCCCTATGACAGTTAAAAATATCAATAATGTCATTCTACTCTAATTAGTAGAATCTTTCAATATCCAATCATGCATGCAAGGGATTTATGTGCTTCTAAGGCCAGATATCTACTTTCAACCTGGTCTCACCCGGCAGACTTCAGAATTCGACGTTTGCCCATCGCCTCCAAATGTAATTTCTAGACGGCATCATACAACTCCAAACGTAATTTCTAGACGGCATCATACAAATGATGCAAGTAACGTATATGCGTGGAGGCGTTCGGGCAGCGAGCATTGAGCAATGGCCTGGGGGCGTGCGGGCGCGCAGGGGTATTGCGATATGCGGAGCGCGCCCTCTAAGCGCCGTCCGAGTAGCTCCACTCCTGGATGGATCCAGTTTCATAAATTTGCCTGATCCCTGTGTCCACGTTAGAACACGAGCTATATGAACAGTAGCTAATGCTAGCTAATAATAATGACAGTAAGAATGTGAGCTAGTTGGCTAGCTAGTAGTGTTGTTTGCTAGTTGCTTGTAAAACGTTGTTGTTGTTTGCTAGTTTCGCCAGCTAGTTTTGCACTCTGTGTTGTCTCACCAAAGTTGTTTGAGCCACCCAAGCCACCCTCATAAGCGCTCGCAAATGTATACCCCTCTTCCATCACGTGTTCCAATGTGAACAACCAACCACAAAACTCTGAGAACAACCAATCAAAAACTTGGCTTATCCCACGTTGTCTGCCGACGTTTATAACTGTATGATGCCGTCTAGAAATGACGTTTGGAGGCGATGGACAAACGTCGAATTCTGAAGTCTGCCGGGTGAGACCAGGTTGCTACTTTTGGATATTAGTATCCAAGCAACATTTGTGACTCACCCAGACAGCATGCAGACTTTTTTTTTTTTTCACATCAAAGTCTCACAAATTGGCCTCCTTTAAGAATTCAGCTCAGTATCAAAATATCTTCCTTAACTGCATTAGATGTTTTGAGAACATGGCTGCTGTGAGGCCAACTATTTACTGTGAAAACCTCTGTGCAGATGGAATGAGAAACAAACACACAGCTTCCTATTCCATGGCAGATTCATAAAAACAATATCAATACAAATGTTTACCTTATCTACCAATATAACACCTAGACATAATGGGAACATAGCAAGCTCAGAGTACAGTAGGTGGTTGGGTATGTTTTGGGTATATACTGTACTTTACTGTTTTGTTCATAAATACTGTTGTGTAATAACATACATACGTGAATTATGTGCTGAATAGAAAGCACCCATAACAGAGAGAGAGAGAGAGAGATGCTGCTCCAACTGTGTTGTTGCACAGCATGGAAGCACTCCCCTAATATTAACCAGACTTGCATGGCCGGGAGCTGGGACACGCAAGAGTTTTATTGACACAGGCCTAAAAGGCACTCCACAAGGCAGAGCAGAAGACTCTAACAGCATTAAGAGTTATGTAGTTGCAATGGACTAACAGCAGGGAGATAGAGAGAGAAGGGCTGTTGCTGTGCCTCTGGTGTGCCTCTTCAACTCCTTCAAATCCTCTGCGTAATCTCCCATGACTTGGTCTGCACTGAGTTATCACACATGAGACACAAGGTTTATTGGGAGATGGATGGATAGGCAGTGTCTGCAGTGGTTACTATGACCCCATGGTCAGTGTAAGTTTGTACATTAATTGTTGTCTGCATTTTGTCACTGTTCTTGTATTTGTCTGTACTCTGCTACTGTGTTATTGTATATGTTCTTTGTAAGCATCTATCTATCTATCTATCTATCTATCTATCTATCTATCTATCTATCTATCTATCATCTAACTGTCTGTCTGTCTGTCTGTCTGTATCTATGTCTGTCTATAGTTAATCTTTCAGTCCTAATGCATAATATGGCTTTGACTGAATGGACCCAGAGTAGGTGATCAATCTAGCACAGCACTGTGTGCTCTGAGATCAAGCCAGATGCTCTTTCACAGCAGCAAACAATTAAAATAACCCTCATCAACAAATGCCAACAGAGTGCTTGTGTTAAAATAGCAACTATTGCTGATTGTTTGCTCTTCAAATTCCTACTGCTAATGTGACTGGATTGTGACATTACAGTACCTTGTTTGTAGAGACACATGCAATTGCACTGTTACAGAATATACAGGCTACATGTACAGTATCAATGCTTCATACAGTAGATTATTGTACATGTATGCATACTATTTTTAAGTAGGTTTCCAATTTCCCATATTTCAAATTTGGCTTCATGAGATGAGACTCAACTATGTAGGTTTTTAATTAATTAGACACTATTGAGGTGGGGGATTAGCAAAGGGGAGAATTTAGTTCAGAACTTCAGGCATTGTTTTTGTTTCTGTTCCACATATAGTATGTGTCTCTTAAAGCGCTCCTATTCTGCCTGGAGATGCTACTCAGTGAGGCTTGGAACAACGAATAAACAGTAGATTGGTCTGAAGGATTGAAACACTGAGTAATGTCATTAGATGCATATTGGTGTCATGCCACTTCACTTAAGTGCTCCAGTCTTGAGGGTATTTAAACCTGCTGCAGCATGTTGACTTCGGTGATGATGCTGTCGAGACATAGCAGTCGCGGCTCCCTGGGAGCTAGTTTCAGGGCCCTTGTGGTGATAGAGGAGCTCGAGACACCCACAGCCCCTCTGGGTCTGCAGGGGGTGAAGGCCAACAAGAAGAGCCCTCTCATCCAGAGCTATGATGATGATCGTGGGCTGACTTGGCATAATGCAAACATCGGGGAGATCCTTGTGATGAATCATAGTAATTATCAGAGCCTGATGAACACAAGTTATGGCAATACATCTCTGGATAACATCATGCAGAGGACGTCCGTCGGGGAGAGTGGCAAAGATTTGGCGTCGATTTGCGAGTACAAAGACACGGTGTCTACGACCGACACCCTGTCTGATGTGTCAGAGGAGGACACGACCAGGGATTACGTCTCGGAAATAGAAGGAATCAAGGACAGTCACTATGAGGTTGCATCGGTGAAGAGCGGTGTGGTAGAGAAAGAAGATGTGGAGGATGAGATTATTCCCATCAAGAAAGAATGCTGCCCATTTGGTACTTTTCTTCTCGCTCCGAATGTCCTAGCCATGAAAAAGTCCATAGATGTGTTTTATGGAGTATCCTAACCCTATTTCTCTCTCTCTCTCTCTCTCTCTCGCTCTTATCTACCTTCCACCACCCCACTCCTCAGAGTGTTCAGGACCACTCGGCATGGAGGGAGGCATCATCTCCAACCAGCAGATCACAGCCTCCTCCACTCACCGGGCTCTGTTTGGCCTGCAGAAGTGGTACCCTTACTTCGCCCGGCTCAACAAGAAGGGCCTGGTCAACGCCTGGACGGCAGCCGAGAACGACAGATGGCCGTGGATCCAGGTAAGCCACGGGCACAGTCGCAAGCGCAGGCCAGGAGACACACGATGGGCCCGTTTATTAGACACAGATGAATGTACTGTAGCTATCCCAAACATCACTAGACATTAAGGCCCAATCCCCCCTTAGCCCTAGCCTTTGGCCCTACCCCTATATTTTGCATGTAGGGTAGTGTATTCCATTCCTTTTAGCTTCTAGGGCTAGGGGGCATATCGAGGGCTGGTGGACGTTCAAACAGCCCTCCAAAACGAGGGTTTTCAGATGCTGATTTGAAGGGGTAGATGAAAACTCGCACAATGCTTTGCAATAACTTCGCAAATATATATTTATTTTTAATCTGTGGAATATATTACTTTAAAGTAGATGCAAAGGAACATGTCATCGGATCGTTATAACACGCATTTCAGAAAAAAAATGCTATTCACAATGTCACTACATTTCATTGATATCCTAACTTAACAGCATTTTGATGTTCCAGTAGGCTACGGTGCAATGTTGAATCTAATCTGATCAATAGAACTTGAAAAACAATGATTTTTGAGTGACAGTTGATTCCATGTCCCATTCATGAAGTCTGAAAAATAATCCAGCAGTAGCATTTTTTCTGCACTTCTCTGCTCATCTGATATCAGTGCATTTCTATGGGCAGGACTAACGTTAACAGCCGATGTGTAAACATGCTTCCTGGCTGTACAATTGATTAATCTGTCTTGTTCTGTCCTGGAATTTGGTCAGATATTTGTCACTATAATAATAATAATCATACTGTAACATCCCAGCGACTCCACAGACTCAGGCAACTAATAAAAATCTGATTGAAGACGCAGCAAGTGGTGTCCCAAAGATTTCAACCCCTATCCCTTGTGGCTCCGTTCTGAGGGGCCACTACCCAGTCGAGGGCACTCCAAAACTAGGGGCTAGGGCTAAAGGGGAGTATTGGGATTGGGACATAATCTGTGTTCACCTGCACATGCTATCATTGCATGTGGGCTTTCCTGTGTTTCCAGTGATGTGACTTCACCTTTAATTACAGTTTCTGCAAATGTATGTCTGGGTGCTGATTTGTTTAAGTGAATAAATTAAAGTGTGAGTTCCAGCCAGGACAGCTGGTGGGTCTACTCTAGTGTGAATTACCAGTATGGCTGCTATAGAGACTCACTGCTCATATTGTTGCTTCACCCATTTGGCTCTGCTGTCATGTTATCGTCTCCAGTGTTCTCACAGTTGTCAGGTGCATCTGCGACAGATGCTTGCTTGCAAAGATGATCGCCCCCCACCTCTCCCAAAAAACAAAAATATAATCACTGTATAGTTACAAAATGGATTCAGAACATTTTTATTTGTTTCATGTTGTTAAATTGACTTGAATGTAAGGTTCAGATGTCGATCTTAAGGAGGTGTGTGAGATTTTTCCTTTATCACCACAAGATAATCTGACAGTGGCTTTTCTCTAGGTTAGTGAATAAACTAGTTTGACTTATGGTTTTCGCCTGTCCTTACAAAGTGTGTCACTAAAACAGAAATCTGCAACAGATAACAGAAGTGAAAGCATCTTGTAGCGGCACCTTCTCCCTTTGTCTAAGCGGGCCTGTGTAAATCTTCCAGCAGGGTATCTTTGACAAGCCCATAAAACCACCCCGGAGATGGGTGAGATGGAATCGAGTTAGCTAGCAGTATGGTAGACTGAGACAGTGTTACTGGAAATGCAGGTGGGGCCTCCAGCCATGGGGCCAGACAGAGCGTGAGAGAGAGAGAGAGAAGGAGAGAGGGAGGGAGACAGACAGAGAGGGAGGGAGCCAAAGAGAGAGAGGGGGAGTACAGTACATCATCCATAGGGAGGGAGTATATCATCCAAATAGATCAACTGGGGAGACATACAGAGCCAGAGAGGAGAAATACATATGTTTGGAAGGACAGGTGAAGAGAGAAAAAACAGAGAGAAGACAAAAAAGGGGGGAAAGAGCCCAGCACAGAGCGTACGTAGTGCTGTGGAGAATCAGACATGAAACATTCATGGGGTTTGTTTGGGTTTAATGACGCCATGTGGGATGGTGCAGAGGATGCTGGGGAGCTTTGGGTTTCTGGAGAGGGTCTGCTGGGTAATTGGATGTGCAAATCCAATACAGAAGTGTCCTATTCTCTCTGTGCTTTGTTGCTAGGTTAAAGGTAGGATAGGTAGTTTGCTTTTGGCTTTATTTGGTAAAATTGGCATAATATCCTTTCAGCTATCAGTAACAGAAATGCTCTGAGAATAAGCTTGGATCTGTTTACCGCTGTCTCTATATTTTGGATTCAAAGAATGCACCGCGCCCAAATGTATTGACCAATCAGGGTTTCTATCTCGCCAAACCTACCACTCATGTTTGGAGGGAGGGACTACATCATGATTGACAGGAGGGAGGGGCGGATTATTTTGAAAAAGATGACCAATCGGAGGCCTCGTTGACGTCAAACTACCTACCCCACCTTTAAGGGGTTGTGTGTTTTTTTGTGTGTGTGTGTGTGTGTGTGTGTGGGTGGGAGGTCCTGTCTGTCTGTCTGTCCATCTCTCTGCTGGTCTGTCTATCTGTGTGTGTGAGGGTGTGTCTGTGTGTATGTGTGTGTGAGAGAGAGAGGGAGAGAGAGAGAGAGAGAGAGAGAGAGAGAGAGAGAAAGACAGACAGTCCTCACACATATTGGTATGTAAGGGAGACATGTTGTCTTATCATCACTATATGGGCTTCCCACACAAGAAATTGCTTTGTGAATCTCCCGGGAAATATGTAGTGCCTGTGTAGGTACGACATCAGCAAATAACTCTTGTGGTTGGGGATGAATTGACACAGTGTGATGGTTGATAAATGGCTGAAACAAATAACCCCCCTGTTGAATATCAAGAAGGCTACAGGTATGAATAATTGCATAGAGGAACTAGTATTAATCACTGAATGTATTATGAAATTACATAAATTTACAAATCGTCTGCTCTAAGATTTAAGAATGTTTGCTAAGACAGTTTTTCGCTTACAGCTATTGCTGACTGAATTATTCGTATTTTTAATGCAGCACAATCAATGAGAATCAGTACTTTACCAGCTTTCATGGTTTGTTATAGGCCTTGGTTGTCTTGCATTACTGGCATGTATTTAAAATATCCTCCCCGGATCCAGATTCTTGCTCATCACACTACGATGATTATATTCTGTCCACCATGAATAGTCAGTGTCTTATGTCTGGGGGTTGACCCACTTCCAATTTCCCTAGTAGTTTTAGCACTCCCTCTCTTTGTGACCCACAGCAACAGCAATAGACAGGTGAATCGTCGCTCACCTTGATGTCCGTCTTTGATGAACTCGCTTCAGGCTGTATGGTACCTGTAGGGAGTAGGCATATATTTAGAAAAAAAGGCTATACGGGTTGAGAGAAAAAGGCATACGATTGAGATCTCTTCTTTTTTTCTCCACCCGTGGGGCTTTTTTTGGTTGTTTCAAGGACACAGGCCAATCTGATGGCCACAATGCTGGCAATTCCCTCAGCAATTACACTCTCCATTCAATCTAGATCTGGGAGCCTAATCAACACACACTGGCTATTCTGTTGATGTCTGTAGGGCCCTTTGAGTTGAGTTCTGATTGGTTTAGAGGGGGGGGTTGGTGTCATCACCCTGTGGTATCACCCAGCTCTCTGTTACCATATAAGTTCTTAGCTCTTAACTCTGCCATATTTCAAAATCCAAAACTTGAGTCTATCCGCTAAGCTCAAAAAGCAACAAAACTACATTCACTGACACACATTATTAATTTACTGTGTAATTTGGAAAGTATGGTCTTAACCTTGACAAGCACTCGACATGTAGTCACTCCAGTCTGCCTCTTAGGGAGTATTAAGCACCCTCATTAGAGGGTGTGAGAATGGCTCCAGACTGGACAAGTGGCACGATGTCAGCGTGATGGTGAAGGGATCAGCATGGCTCAACTGATCTGCCAAATTAGGGGCTTTAACTTACCCCTCCCTTTATCAAGGCTGCTCCTTCTGCTGTTTCAAAAGACTGTGGAGAAAAAAAGAAATGCTCGTCAAGGAGACCATTATTTAAACTAATTGACCATTTTGAAACAATTACTGTATAGAGAGTGTTGTCAAGAGCACTGAGGGGTGTGAGAGGTTGCAGTAGAAAGCCATAGGACTCTGAGCTGACGATCACACCTTCTCTTCTCCCTCTCAACACAGTTACTCCTATTGAACCGTAGGCACAGGATATGGGCCATGAAGACACACTTACCATGTGTTTAGCGTTTATGTCAAATGTTGACCCTAGTCTCAGACTGGCCTGCCTGTACAGTATGCTATCACAAGAGCATGGTTCCAAAAACCACATCTTCTACACACTACACTGTAAGCTGATGTACCATACCCAGTACAAGGCTGGATGGAAGGCCCTCCACCCTCAAACCTCCCCCCAGTCACAGTGGTACTCATCTGGGTTATCTCCTGCACACATCCCCCCTCCCACCCCCTAATCCCACAGAGCCCCTGTCAGTGCAAAATTGAGACCATGATTGGGAAAATGATCCCCATCTGAGGCAGTGTCATTTTGATATATGACCTGGGGAATTACTGCCTTTGTATGTCAGTTGCCTCACACTGAATCAATTTCTGCAAACTGACAAACAGCAGCGAGTAGGTCCGTGGCAGATGTTTCCAACAGTGCCTCCATCACACGTAATGGCGGCCTAAATGTATCACTATCAGCTGAAGTGACTTGGACGTTGTGTGAGTGGTCATTAACTACGTGAATGATCGCAGCAATTACCTGAAGAGTGGCCCTTTTAGATGATGCCGCAAGCCTAATTAGTGAGAAATGTACTGTACCTGTTGTTTCAAGAGTTCACCAAACAGGAATGAGTGGATAATCAGAGCAGCAATTCACAATTCACAGCAATTTCTATGCAGATGCTCAAGTGTGCCAATTGTATGTATGTAATCATGCTTAAGACACTCTGAGCAGCGATAAAGATTGGCCTTTGCCTGTTATGTTCCTCATGTTTAAATCTCACGCTCTGTGTGTGTGTGAGCTTGCGTGTTTATATTCACATACATCATTAGTCCATATTGACTACAGTCTTCCCTCTGTATGACTGAATAAATGATAACTCGGGAGAACATGCACACACACACACACACACACACACACACACGGATAAGTATACCAGATCAACATTCAAAAAGTTCTCACATGTACATATGATGATATCATCCATCCATGACTAAGCAATGGGCTCTCTCGTGCCTCTGTCATTCAACTGCAGTCAAGCACTCGGCTCCTCCCCTGATCCCTGAACTGCTTTAGTCTGGCAGGTTATTGACAGGCTACATGTGGATCTGGTGCGTGAGGATTGATTGTTCCATTCTCTCGCAGGCTTCCTGACTAAGATGGATGACCCTAACAGAACAGATATACGGGGGGCACTGGGACGCATGACCCCTGGGTACTCACACAAGCATAACATGGCAGGCCTCTTGCCCCTTTATTTTCCCTCCACAGATCAACCTACAGAGGAGGATGCGGGTTACAGGCTTAATTACCCAGGGTGCAAAGCGCATCGGCAGCCCAGAGTACGTCAAGTCTTACAAGGTGGCCTCCAGTGACGATGGCAAGATCTGGAGGACGTACAAAGTCAAGGGCACAGACGAGGATATGGTAAGGAGCAGACCCTTACATCGTGTCCTTCTTTCTCTCACTCTCCTTTTCTGCCTCTCTCTTTGTCTGTCTCTCTCTCTATTTCTCTCTGTATCCCTCTCCTTCTCTCACACATACACACACAGGCATGCACACGGCAACTGGAGGAATGAAGGGCAGAGTGGAGGACATGATGAGATGGCTTTTTAATTAGCCGGCTCACACCGGGCTCATCTCCCTGCCACTACCCCCCACCAACTTTATGACTTTAATATTGAAATTTGAATGGTATTTGGGGATAAATGGCCACCAAATAGACTTCCTAGTGTTCTATCATTTTTGATGATATAAACACCACTTTTATCATTTAACTTGTCCCCCCTTTTGACCACAGCTGACAAACTGCTCATCTAATTCACTGTCTTATCGAATGGCTTCTCAGTTACTCTGCTACTTTACATTGCCTTCCTGTCTGTCAAAGAATTGACTTTAAAATACTGCTGTTGGTTTATAAAGCACTGGGCCGCATTTCCCAGATGCGATGTACCTTGGCGATCTACGACACTTCTTAAGGTATACCTTGGCGAAGGGACAGTTTTTCCTACGAGTGTTTCCCAGACTATCCATTAGTGGCCGTCTGAAAATACATCGTAAGATACATCGTAAGGTACATTGTTAGTGTTGCTGTCCCTTGTTGATGACGTTTTCAAGCGTTCTCATAATCATTTTAATTTTACCCCAATCTAATATTGACAAAAAGGAAGCTATGCCTACTAAAGCTCATCTGCTAATCTATTTAAGAGTCAAGGCGAGACCTCGTGATGGTTCCAATTCATACATTATAGTCTACAAAATATAAAATAAAGAGCATTTATTGGGACATATATGCCTAGTCTGGGACTTCTTGAAAGCCCATGAAAAAAAAAAGACATCTTGAATGACATCAATGACAGCTGAATGAGTGACTGATTTTGTTCACCCTGAAAAGTTGGCATATACGTCCTCAGGATGACCTACCACACATTATGTTATAATCAATTCATGGGTAGCGCATCCTGTCAGGTAGGAAATGTTGATAGGCATTTCAAATTTTCCTACATGACACAATAGGCTACTCATGATGAATTAAACACAATATTGTTTTAATGCAGCCATGATGTATAGGCCTACACGACGCACGAGTTGGCTGTGACACACTAAATAGAAGGGGCTCTTGATTAATTACCTGTATCTACCCTACTATAGGTCTAGAAGGTCTCATTTGATTAATTAATTCGCCTAATATCTGTTGGTATCCTATATAGCGGTGAGGTAGCCTACAGACAGCCAGAAAAGCCATATGCCATCAAATTGCTCCTTTACATAAGAAAATGTTGCTTCTTTACATAAGAAAGTGTTGAATTTACAGGGCATTTTGGATAGTCCCTATATCTTATTTGGCTCAATACAATTTTAAAAGACAACATTCCTGTGATGTGTTATGTAGGCTACAAATACATTGTTTTCATCATTAATTGTCATAACGTTTATTGTACATTAATGATTTAATTCACGCAAGTAGGGTTGATAGATGTGTGCTATAGTATCCCTTGGCTAAGGTATACCTTGGCTAAGTAGGCTCTGGGAAACTAATCAGCTCAAGGGAAAGCTAACAATTTATCTTCAGAAGGTACATCGTAAGGTCGATTCACTGCCCCATCTAGTGGCCGAAAAAAATCGAACTGAGCACCTTTAACATATCTGAGGGAATGTCACATTTTTTTCCCTAAAAACATAAATGTAATAAAACCAGATATTTGGTGATAACAATGTAGCTTACTTTGTAGCTCAAAATGTCCTCTAAACAATTCCGGTTTTAAAATCTAACAATGTTGCTAATTTTGACGATAGCGCTGCAGTTTGGAATTCTCTCAGAAGGACTGTATTAGCGCCATCGAAGGCGTTATGAATGGAATGCTCACTCAATGAAGCGGCATCGCCAAGCAACATTTTCAGGGTGAGACTTAAAATTAATAGTGATGATTTGAGATCGCTAAATATGCACATAAAGGCTGAAAATATGAATGTAGACTCTCTACGATATGTAATTGTAGGAGAGTCGGTTGTTTCCATTGCAGTTTAAAATGTTGCTCATACAAGGCAGAAATCAGTCTTGTTGCAGCGTATCTTGGCTTTGATACATCCTATCTCAAGGGTTGGCATGAATAGATCCACCTAGCAAATAAAGTCAAATTTAGTTGTATCAAGTTGGCCCGGTAGCATGCTATGGAAAGATGCCATATAAGGCACAAGTTGGCACCTCGCCCGAGTGCAGTCTAGTCTGCTATTGTGTCTTTATACAGTTGTATGAAAAAGTTTAGGCACCCCTCTGAGGCATTTTCTTCACAGAAAATGATCACAGTGGCATGCCATTCATTTTCAAATAAAAGCTGAGTACTGGGGTGTTTTCCAGACACAGATTTTTAATGTAGCAATATTAAGTTGTATGAAATTAAATCAAATGTGAAAAATAGGCTGTGCAAAAATGTGGGCCCCCTTGTCATTTTTTTTTATTTGAATACCTGTAACTACTTAACACTGATTAATTGGTTTGATGAGCTCATTAAGCCTTGAACTTCATAGACAGGTGCATCCAATCGAGAAAAGGTATTTAAGGTGGCCAATTGCAATTTGTTCTTCTCTTTGACTCTCCTCCTCTCCGCCAACATGGGGGTCTCAAAACAACTCTCAAATGACCTGAAAACAAAGATTGTTCAGCATTATGGTTTAGGGGAAGGCTACAAAAAGCTATCTCAGAGATTTCAGCTGTCAGTTTCCACTGTGAAGAACATAATGAGGAAATGGAAGGCCACAGGCACAGTTCTTGTTAAGGCCAGACGTGGCAGGCCAAGAAGAATATCGGAGAGGCAAAGGCGAAGGATGGTGAGAATGATCAAATACAACCCACAGACCACCTCCAATGACCTGCAAGGTCATCTTGCTGCAGATGGTGTCACTGTGCATCGTTCAACAATACAGCACACTTTGCACAAGGAAAAGCTGTACGGGAGAGTAATGCGGAAGAAGCCTTTTCTGCGCACACACCACAAACAAACAGAGTCACTTGAGGTATGCAAAAGCACATTTGGACAAGCCAGCTTCATTTTGGAATAAGGTGCTGTGGACTGATGAAACAAAGATTGAGTTATTTGGTCATAACAAGGGGTGTTATGCATGGCGGCGGAAGAACACAGCATTCCAAGAAAAACACTTGCTACCCACAGTAAAATTTGGTGGAGGTTGCATCATGCTGTGGGGCTGTGTGGCCAGTGCCAGTACTGGGAATCTTGTTAAAGTTGAGGGTCGCATGGATTCCACTCAATATCAGCGGATTCTTGAGAATAATATTCAAGAATCTGTCACAAAGTTGAAGTTACGCCGGGGCTGGATATTTCAACAAGACAACGACCCAAAACACTGCTCAAAATCTACTCAGGCATTCATGCAGAGGAACAAGTACTGTAATTTCCGGACTATAAAGCGCACCTGAATATAAGCCGCACCAGCTACATTTAGGGAAAAAAACAAATGTGTACATATACAAGCCGCACTGGACTATAAGATGTTTTAATATTTAATTGCCATATGTAAGGGTTCGTGCACAGAGGGGATTATCGGGAAAGAGATGGCTGTTTGGGGAAGCTTCCATTTTATTAACATTTCAACAAACAAGTTGCATATTTGCATAACTTATTCAAGTGTTACCATTTAGTGCAATAGTACGGAACATTTACTGTGCTGTGTAAACTGTACTGTATCACATAGCATTTCAGACACACAAACCTTCACATGTTTAACAGCATTCGAAACGTGTACACTCACTGTGCAGAAATAATACCGTAAACGGTGCGCTCCCAGCGCACGTCCCGGCATTCTTTTTTTTCTTCCTTTTTAAAAGTGCTAAAATGAAAGTGCCTGTAACACGGCAGTAGGCCTAAAGGTGCAGTAACATGGCTGCTTAAAATATAATTAATGTGCAGCAGCTCTATTTCCTTCTTTGACAGCCAGATCGACTGCCTTTAACTTAAAAGCTGCATTATATGCATTTCTTCGTTTGTTTTCCATAATGAGGGTTTGTGCATGAAAACTTCCTTTGCGCAAACTGTCGCTCTCGTAATGTCTGTCTTGCTCTCGTTCTGTCTCTCGTACTGCATTTGGTTCCACATTTGCTTTCGGTGTTCGCGCAAACTGCCTGTGTCACACACTTTTCTGGCCTCCGACCTTTCCTGCTGGAGCCCGCCGCTTAAAGGTGGGGGACGTGGACCGGCCATAGAGATAGGTTTAGAAGGTCCCCTAGTGGCCGTTATCTGTAAAAATCCATAGATTAGCCACACCGTTGTATAGGCCGCAGGGTTCAAAGAATGGGGGGAAAGTTGCAGCTTATAGTCCGGAAATTACGGTGCAATGTTCTTGAATGGCCATCCTAGTCTCCAGACTTGAATATCATTGAAAATCTGTGGGATGATTTGAAGCGGGCTGTCCATGCTTGACAACCATAAAACCTAACTGAACCAGAGATGTTTTGTAAGGAGAAAACAAGCTGCAAACAATCTAACAAGCAGCTATGGTTCATGTATCTGACTGGTTAATTAACTCATGTTTATATCTGAATGTCAGCAAAACTGTCTGTATGTATTTTTCATGCAAAACCTCTAAGACTCATCAACCTGATGTTCTGGTGAAGGGGGAGAAGCTCCAGATAGTGTCCGAGTTAAAACATCTTGGAATCATTTTAGATTCAGACCTATCTTTTAAAAAGCACGTGAAAAAGGTGGCCAATACTATCAAGTTCAATCTGGCCAGGTTTAGGCATATACAGTAAGGCCTTATACTGTATAACAACCGAAGCAGCCATCCTCTTTATGCATGCTATGATCTTCTCCCACATAACATACTGTTTCATCAGCTGGTCGCAGGCAAACATCACAACTTTGAAATCAATTGAGTCGCTCTACAAACAGACACTAAAAGCCCTGGACTGCAAGAACAATAGGTACCACCACTGCAAGATAGTACAAAAGTACAACTTATTTAATTTTGATAGTTTTAGACACTATGTAGATGCCTGCCTCATCTTTAGGGTCCTACATGGTCTTGCACCTCCCCCACTCAGCCAGTTCATAAAGCAGAGGGATGGTAGCAGCAGGGCAACAAGGGCAACCATCAGAGGGGACTGCGTTGTTCCTTACAGACGCAGTTAGAGCCACCCACTACTGGAATAGTCTTCCTGGCGAACTGAGGGAAAGCCCTACCTTTCCAACTTTTAAACACAGACTTAAGACATGGCCTAAATCAAACCAGATTTGCAATCACTGAGTAGGCTATCATCTTTGGAACTCTGTTACATCTTTGGATACTCTGTTGTGTTGTGCTGTATCTTATTATACTGTGTTGTTTAGTACTATGTTGACCTGCTGGGGGACTGCAGATGAAAATTAGCTTAGGTCTACTAGCTTACTCTGGTACATTTACATTCATGTGGAAACTGATATGTTGATTAATGTGTATTGTCCCTTTTAAATAAATAAATAAACAAATAAACAGAAATGGTCCAATATACCTTCATCCAGGATCCAGACACTCATTAGAGGCTAATAGGAAGCATCTAGAGGCTGTTATTTTTGCAAGAGGAGGCTCTACTAAATATTGATGTGATTTTTCTGTTCTGTCCATCAGTTATTTGATAGATCAAAATGAAGCTGCGGATCCAAACACCCAATGATTTATAAATGAAAATAATGGAAATTGTCAGGGGTGCCCAAACTTTTTCATACAACTGTAGCTATTTTCCCGTGTGCCTCCTCTGTGGGGTCTTTCAGATGAGCGTGGGTTAGCCAGGGAGGAAGAGTTTGTGTTTTAAGGCAGAATCAGTGATGCTCTGGGACCTCCCTGTTGAGTTTGCTGCTGTGCACTGCAGACCTAAATTCATCCAGAGAGAACTCCGGCCGACTGCATGGCAGTAACACACACACACGCGCACACACTGCATCAACTCACTATGGGATTATTCAGGGACACTCAAACACTCCATAAGGTGTGGCAATAGTAATTGGTCTACTAATTCAGAACACACCAGTGTGCTTATAAATTACCAGCTTAAATGGTGCAAGAAATTGTCTATTTTTCCAGTAATTCGTGCTCATTGACCTTGAATGGCAGCAATTTGTTGAGTGCAGAGCAGATGCTAGAAACACGTTGAGAGACTGTTACATGAGCAGATACATGGTCCACTCCTCTGTCTCCTCTCAAGTAACATATTTGCCTCTGCTTTTATCCCCTATCCTCTTCCAGATTTTCCGTGGAAATGTGGATAACAACGCTCCCTCCGCCAACTCCTTCACCCCTCCCATTGAGGCCCAATTTGTCCGCATCTACCCCCAGGTCTGCAGGAGGCACTGTACCCTGCGCATGGAGCTGCTCGGCTGTGAACTCACAGGTGACTATGAATCAGTCATACACACACAGGCTACACCTCCTCTTTGTCAAAATATACCCAAGCCCTAGATAAACTGCATCTTGAGGGCTCGTACTTGTGTCGTAGATTTTACATCTCATAGAAGACACTCCACACATGGTGGTGTAATGTTAAAAGGCAAAATGAAAAGGAAAGGAAAGACATTTGTAGTTGTATAAACAGTTAAGGAGCATATGTGATGTTGTTGTTGTTGTTATTTTGTCAGACTTTGTCAGGCTAAGAATTCTTATTTACAGTGGCAGTCTGGGAAGTGACAAGCGCCACTTAAGGGGAAGGGGAGGTGGTCTAGAAGATTAAAAAAAACATGTTAAATGCACAAAATGCATCAACAATAGCAACTAAACAAACATGAGAGCAACAATAATAGCAACCAAACATAAGCACACAAGGACACAAACAAGCAACAACAGACAGTAATGTAGAAAAGATTTGATTATGGTAACATTACATGGAGGAAAATCAGTTGCAGGAATCATTGAGAATGTATGAGATGGCATCTTTGAAAGCAAAAATGTGGTTGAGTTTGTCCAATTTTTGTTTTTTTTGCGGAACATTCCAGTAGGAGGCAACAGCAGACAGGAATGATGCAAGACTGAGGGAAGTGTTGGTTTTGGTTGGATTTTGAATTGGTTGTGTGGTCTCCAGGTTGCTCTGAGCCCATGGGGATGAAGTCAGGCCACATCCAGGACTATCAGGTCACAGCCTCCAGCATCTTCAGAACGCTCAACATGGACATGTTCACTTGGGAGCCTAGCAAGGCTCGTCTGGACAAACAGGGCAAGGTCAACGCCTGGACATCAGGGCACAGCGACCAGTCCCAGTGGCTACAGGTAGGAGCCTGTCTCCCCCCTAAGTGATATAGTGATTCAGTAGATGTTTATGCACATATCCATGTCTCCTTCCAGTGATATACTGTAGTTGTCTATACATTTAATAAGATTGTTGAGATTGTATTTTAATTTAGCAACACACACTCATACATATACACAATTTATGTCTAAAGATCTGCATAATGTAAGCCACAACTCTGGTCAGGTTGCCATACTCCAGCCAGTGTAATCATATGAACTCACTAGACCTAAAAAAAAAACCTGAGAAAACCCTTTGGACAAGGCATCTCCACAGACTAACACGCATCACTCATCTACCATGCTTGTGAATGTGTTGTAGCCTAGCCTCGGGCTTTCCCACCACAGCCATGTATCACCCATTACTAGCCTTGACCAAAGAGACATATTTCAGTGGAGGCATACACCAGTACACCATATACATCAGTCTGTGGCATTGTTCTATGTAGAGTGTTGTGGAAATGTCTGTCACAGAGTATTGTTCAGCAGAGATTCAATGCCAACGTTTAACAAAGTTTATTACCAAAAGAAAATACAAAAACCCAACTGCAGAAGAGGTCCGTCCAACTCAGCTTGCTTCGTGCGCTCAGCAGTTCACAAAGTGAGAAGTCTGGCCCCAGTTAGGAGTCACAACAATAATTTATACAATGAAAAACAACTTTCGTGTCTGGGCCTATTCCTAGCCCTCGCTTCCCACCCCCGATTCCAGATGGAATCCTGTTTTGTTGACAGAGAGACTGGCATGGCTGGGGTGCGAGCAGAGACAGTCACTTCTACAAAAACATATTCTTACAAAGTACACAGCATTCTATCTCTAGCCAAGGTATGAGAGGCCAGTTATGTGGCCTAAACAGCAGACAGAGAGATCTAACTCAGCCCTAGTATGTAAAATTAATTAAAATAATAACTAATACCACATAATTTCCATTACAAGATAAATAGGGGTACATTATTTATATTTGCCTAAAAGGAATTGAAATCTCTTCACTACATTATGCAACCAGCTGGAAATATGGATTTCCAGACATGGAAAAGGTCCAATTCTTAACAGCATCAGCCAATTAGCCTACATCATGTTTTCAGTATCAGCAGCATGTAACCGTATACAATAGTGATTATATCATCATCATCACTCTTTATCTCAAGATAAAAAATACAAAAAGTCTTTCTTAATGGGCAAAATTCCCAAGCCAATGTTCCCCTGGTAATTTTCTGGAAATTTACAGGAAACATTCCACCCCTTTGCAATTCTAGTCATGGATAGCAATTAGAACACCCAATGCAGATGTTTGGATTTCTCGTGACAAAGCCAGATGTGAACAATAGAACTATGGATTCAAAACTGTTTGTCCACTTTGTTTACAACACTGTCAGTAGTTGACTTTGGTTGTTTGAAGTTCAAAGGCGGTAGATATACAGTATAAAATTATCCCAGTGGACCAACCCATGATTTTCAGTTATGGCTGTTCCAGGGGGAGCGGTCGGTAAAAGTTCATTTTTACAAAATGTGCCTCGTGCTGTGCTACAGGAAGCAATACGGAATAATTTGTTTCATGAAGCAGTACAATAAAAGGCATGTTCTATGTTTTAGGTTTCAGTTTAGCTTAGTTACCTCCTCCCCAGCGACAGTGCAGGGTGACTGAGAGGTAATGTTTTCGGTGCTGTGAGTCTGTTTGTGTGTTTGTTTGTTAGCAGGATTACGCAAAAACTACCAGACCAATTTTCATGAAACTCGGTGGAGGCGTGTAGCAGGCCAACTTAGTGGAAAAGGTGGAAGTGGAAAAGAATATATGTGTTGTGGTTGACAGTTCATTAGAGTTTCACACTAACATTTCTGAAAAAGTAGAAGAGCTACTAAACTAATTCTGGGTCTGAAAGAAATGTCACATGAAGAGAGCCTACGAACCTTACAATTACCAACCCTAGTATATCAGAGACATCAAGGAGACATGATTGAAATCTACAAGCTTGTTTATAGAATTAAATTATGATTCCACAGCTGAGACTGTCATCCAGTTCTGGAATAATAGTTACGAGTTATGAGATAATTCCTTAAAATTATTCCCACAATTGTGTCACTCGGAAAAGAGGACCTCCTTCAGTTAACTCTTTTTAAAAGTAGATCAGATAAATTCTGGTCAGCAAAGTATTTTTTGTTGTATGTATAACTATAGGGCTGGGGTGTGATTGTGTACTTGGTAAATCATGGAATTTCAACTAACCATATTGTGGTAAGTAGGTGTGTATGTGTATTGAATAGTGATATGCAGTGTTGGGCAAGTTACTGAAAATTAGTAATTAGTTACAATTACTAGTTACTTCTTTCAAAAGTAAATGAGTTTCTTTACTGATTATTGCATATAGAAAGTAACTAGTTACTGGGGAAAGTAACTTTTGCATTACTTTTCAGTTCTCTTATTAATGCACACACTATAATAATAATAATAATAATATAGTATTAGTATTATTGTTATTATGATGATGATTAATATGATTACTATGATTGATTATTATTATGATGATGATGATTATTATTATTAGTGTGGTTGCCCCAAAGGGCAACACACTCTAGTACTTGGTTGATGTATTTGTTTGTTTGGATCTAGAGCAACCCCAAAAGTTTGCCATGCTACTCCTCCCACAGTTCTAACGGCACACACACGAGTCATATGTCAAATCGACCGGCTTCATCAGGAATCGTGTGCTTCCATTTTGCTAAGCAATATCTTTGATAGTTTAATTTATTAGTGATTTAAAATTCCCCATTGACTTGAATGGGAATAGGGAAAATCTCCAGTTATGTTTTTAGAGTGGTGGCAGATGTTGCTTTGGAAATATTCACACATTTTGTACTGCTGGCACTCCTACAGTTTTAACAGCTCATACACATATTATACATCAAATCATTCATACAATAGTTTTTTGGTATGATGATTTGTTCGGCAACTGCGCTCCCCATTGAAACGTATGGTGCTGCACTCTAACTTTTGAGCTGCTAATTTTGCATTTTTACCCTTTTTCTAACTTGTCACCATGGCTACAGTTTTTAAGCTACACATACATATTATACATGAAAATGTTCAGCAAGTTCCCAGGATTCATACAGTGTCAATATCTAAGCTGTAACATGTATACTTTTTGAGAGAGAGCTGTCTGAATCCGGCATGCCTTTACATTGAAGTGAATGAAGGGCTGCTCAGAGTGTCAGTTGGGATTTGAATTTGGGGACACGAACAGGATCTCTTAAAGGTACAGGCACACTTTTATGACTACAGTGGTAGCATCACACCACAGACCACACACCTCCCCTGAGTGTGGTAGAGACACACGGCCTTCACCAGTGGGGGAAAGTGGGTGGCCCAGAGGGGGGTACACTGTCCATGACCAGCTCTGACCTGAAGGGTCGGAGTCTCGCCACCATGCCACTATCCATGCCACGGGCCCCACAACTCAGCCCCTGAGTGGGCTAGAGACACATGGTCTTCACCAGTGCGGGTGGGTTGGTGGGCCGGAGAGGGGTACACTGTCCCCGACCAGCTCTGACCTCGCCACCACGCCACTGTCCATGCCACGGATGCCACAATTCAGCCCCTGAGTGGGCTAGAGACGCACGGTCTTCGCCGGTGGGTGCATGGAGATTGCCCGGTCTGTAGTAGTACTAGCAGTAGCTGTTACATACAGCTGCAGCAGCTAGCCCACCTCACATTTTCTCCAGGAAATATACTTTCTAGTTTGTGTGGCTGCCCCAAAGGGCAACACAATCTAGTACTTGGTCGACTTTATTTGTTTGTATGTTTGGTTGATTGGTTTGGATCTAGAGCAACCCCAAAAGTTTGCCACACTACTCCTCCCACAGTTCTAACCGCACACACGAGTCATATGTCAAATCGACCGGCTTTATCGGGAATCGTGTGCTTCCTCATTGCTAAGCAATATCTTTGATAGTTTAATTTATATTAATTTATTAGTGAATTAAAATTCCCCATTGACTTGAATGGGAATAGGGATCTCCAGTTCAAATATTTTTTATCTCGGAAACCTTAAGGCCTACAGTTACCGAAGAAATACAAGTGCATGCACGCAACATCCAACACACATGCACACACTCAAGACACACACACACCATACACACACCCAACACTAAGTAATAATGACAGAATGGGCAACCACACTTGCAATTTCCCCAAATTGCACATTTCTAGTTATTATTATTATGTGTATCCTAATGCTTAACAAAGGGTACCCAACTTTCAATGGGTTAACAAAACCTCATTTCTGGCCAGTGAACTACAACACTCCAAGCCTTCAAACCAATGTAGGCTTACCTCAAGAGAAGCTTCTCAAACTTTTGAGCTGATGGCCTACAGTATACAGCATGTTAACAAACTTATTTTTTCCCCAATATTTCCACAGGGATTTTGAAATGGGGGGAGATGAACACATATAGCTAAAACTACAAGTTAAGCGTAATGTTGATGTATAGGCCTAGATGATGATATAGAACAGTCAGTAAAGCCAAAGCCAGCTCCTCGTGTGGGGGTGCTAGATACTTGGCTTTTGGACTGGGTGGTGCAGGGGGAGAGCCTGGAGTACACCGAACTGCCCCCCGCCGACTGTGACCCAGGGATGTGATTATTTATGTAAAAAAAAAGAAAAAATATGTTAAATATCTTTGTATTGCCTGTTTGAGTCTGGTATGAGTCTGGTATAGAGGATTTTATCCTGCACCAGAGATGTCATTAAATTAGAACAAATTAACACGTGGGTTGGCATAAAGCTCTTGACCGATCAAATGCAGCAATGCCAAACATGTCCTGCCTGCATGCACATGCCCATGCACAGAGCCACAAACTGCATTCATGGGCGGAGGTCTGTGCTCTCCGAGCACCTTTTCTAGTTTATTACATTTATCTGTCAGGGACCATAAACAAAAAAATGTATCTCAAACAAGGATAAGAGACACATTGTACCATATTTAGCCACTAGACTATTTCCATCATCTCTTAAATGTGGAAGTTGGACCTCCTGGTCTCTCCTCCTATCATCTCTGATTATAATGTACGTTAGAGCTCCACAGTCGCGTCTGCTTGTCTAGACATAATCGGATCAGCTGGGCCAGGAGTCAGATATGTTTTTATCACAGTGAAAGTCCTTTAGCCCAGGGAGAGCCCATGTTGATCAGTGGACAAGAGAGGTACAGCGTTTAGGCTGGCACCAGGCAAGCCATGGAGCTCAGTAAAATTGATTGTTGTGGCTTGAAGGAAACTTGTGATCTCATATTAAATGCTGTGCCGGCAGGAGGAGGGAGCAGCTATGGAGGCAGTGGTAGAATCGATGGTTTCCACTGACAACCAGAAGTCTGTGGCATTGCTCACTTCCCTCCACACGTACCAGATCTGTTGCAAGAAAAGGGGAAATAAATGTCTGTTTTTCACTCTCATTACTGTATTTGCCAAAGGAATTATTGATGTCTATGAGTATGCTCTGAAGTGTACATGGATATATATGTATGTGGGTACCTAGAGGGTATAATATGCATAGATGGTAATACCCCTGCTCACAGTTCAATACCTTCACCACACCAGTTGCCATGGTGAATAATTGATTCCCAGTGACATTACTGAAGGACTTTAAACTTGATAGATTAATGGAATTAATCAGTCTAATGACAAATTAAGTATTCCAATTAATCAGGACAACTGCAGTGCAGCAGCAGTGGAAAACACTTTACAGACTGCAGACACATCAGAGAGAAAGCTTGCCCATGCAGAAGACTTAACCAGGTCTCAACTAGCTAAATAACAAATTATGTGGGAAATGTTGGGATTGTGGACTACAGAGCAGTTTTGATGCCAGCATAGCCGGAACTGCTGTATTTTACGTTTTTTGAGCATCTGACTTTGTGAATCTGACTTTGAGGTTATGATCAGTGCAGTGCAGAAATAAATCCAATATTTAGTATGTATATTGTTTTCTTGTTTTACATAGTTTGACATGGTGCAAACAAATATTCCTTTACAAACTCAAATCAAACCCACAGTTGCACTTATTTGCTTTTAACACGGCCTGTTTATGCATTGACACTTTCTGAGGTGATAATTATGCTGGAGCTTCTGGTTTGCAACTAATTATGCGATCCCATAAATAGACTACAAGCGCAAAAAGCTATTTGAGAAACTACTGGATCAGGAATTTTCGGGCTTCCTCTTGGATGTCCTGAGTGATAGATATCTTCAGATTTCCTTCTTTGTTACCCTCCCAAGTTTGTCTCTGCATCACTGCCACACACTTCTCTGAGACTACTGAATCAGGGGAAAGTTTGGCAGCCAGGCCTACAGCATGCAGAACACAATGCTCAGAAACATGGACTTTTCAGCCTTCTGCATTGATCTCACCTGTCTAACTTTGTCAGTTCCAAACCTACTCTCCTAGGTAAGAATTAAGAATGCTAACAACTTGTTAATGTTTCCTCTTCTTTCCCCTCCTCTTTGTCTGCCAAATCAGTTTAGTATTCTTGTTGAAGATGCTTTGGGCGTGGGCAATTAGTAATTAATTGGCTCCACGCAGCGACCGCTGGCGGATGATGTATTTTCCACCGTGTGTGTTAATTCGTTCGTTCGGTCACATTCTGTAGCAGGATTATACAAAAACTACCAGAGCGCTTTTCGTGAAACTCTGTGGAGGGGTGTAGCATGGGCCAAGTTAGTACACATACAATTTTGGTGCGGATCAGAATCATTGGTTGGTTACACAAATTAAAAGAAAACAACATTTGCCATACTTGGACTGGCTTCCTTCCATTTATATCTACCTCTCCTACGCATTTACTACACCGCTGGTGGCCGAGCAGGAACGTATCAGTCTAGCAATGCAAAGACCTGGATTCGGTTCCCGTGTTCAGCTTTTGATATCAACTTTTTTTTTGCTGTTTACGCCCAATATTGTCTTATGTTTCTATGCATCTAAAACAAAATCATATCTGATTCATGAAAAACAAATCAGATACACGCTGTATTAGGAAAAGTGACATTTTCTTAGCCTGGATCCGGTGGTATTAGCCTACATATAAATCATAATGTGTTGCCCCTTGAGTGTCAGGTTACACTAACTATGTGTTCTTTTTAATTAGAGTGTTGAAGCAAACAAAAAAAAACAGTATTATCCATCACATAGCATCTACTAAATGCACTCTGATATCATATGAAAAAAGACAGGAACAGTCAAACCTTGCTACTTTCTTATCTATTTATTTTTTTAAATCAACTTATACATTCATGTGCGGAAACCTGTGCTCTCTAACCACCCTTTATAGTTTTTACTTATTTTGCCAGGCTTATGTATTGCCTGGTGGCCGAGCGGTTAAGGTGTTAGTCTCATGATTTTCATTGCGGGCTCGAGACGCGATGAAGATGGTGATTTTTCTTCTTTAGAGAACGTTGGCTCTTTGTTACAATGAGGAATCAAGTCAGCTTTGAATATAATCTTAGATATCAACTTTATTTATTTGCTGTTTAAGCAACTAATATTATCTTATTTTTCTATGCATGTAAAACAAAATAATGTCCAAGGATTACACAAAAACTACAGTACCAGAATGATTTTCACAAAACTCGATGGAGGGGTGTAGCATAAGCCAACTTAGAACCCATCCCAGAGACATGGACACTGGGCTAGTGCCCCTCTGTGCAGGCCAGTCAAATTATTCCACACCAACCCCATCAAACCATGCCTTTATGGACCTTGCTTTGTGTACTAGGGGTGTACTGTCTGCTGGAACAGACTACTGGAATGCTAGAACAGAAAAGGGCCTTCCCCAAACTGTTCCCACAAAGTTGGAAGCATACAAAATGTTTTGGTAAGCAGAAGCATTAATATTTCCATTCACTGGAACTAAGGGGCCTAGGCCAACCCCAGAAAAAACAACCCCAGACCATTATCCCTCCTCCACCAAACTTTACAGTTGGCACAATGCAGTCAGGAAGGTAACGTTCTCCCTGCATTCGCCAAACCCAGACTCGTCCATCAGACTGCCAGATAGAAAAGTGTGATTCATCACTCCACAGAACATGTTTCCACTGCTCCAGTGGCTCCAGTCCAGTGGTGGCATGCTTTACACCACTCCATCCGACGCTTGGCATTGCTCTTGGTGATGTAAGGCCGTCTTGTCCAACATCAATGTCTGACCTCACAAATGCTGTTCTGGATGAATGGGCAAGAATTCCCACAGACACACTCCAAAATCTTGTAGAAAGCCTTCCCAGAAGAGTGGAAGCTGTTAATGCCTATGAATTTAGAATGGGATGTCATAAAATCTTCTGTACTGTAGGTGTAATGTGTAGGTGCCCCAATACTTTAGTCTATATAAAGTAGTGTATATTGAAACTAACCTGACACGCTAGATGGTTTGTTCCATTCAGCCATCTGGGAAAGCTTTGTTGGAATGTGTTTGGAAAAGTGCTGGCACTTTCAAAATTACTCTGCAGGTGATTGGATGAACCAACTGTCTATCACCGTCTATCACAGCTAAATCAAATTCTTACCAAAGCCAGTCCGGAGAAGAGCGAAAACATATTTTCCACAGAGAAAAGTATTTTAATTTTAAGTTTTGTTTTAATTACAAATTACTCTCCAGTTCAGATATAACTGATGCAGCATCTACACTAACCTCTGCCATTGTTGTTTTAGAATGAACAGTTGCTTCTCACTGTTGTCACCTCTAAAGCGCACCCAGCTTAGCTGCTTGTATTCCCTCAAAGAGCACTAATTGGCTAGATCGTTTTCTGATCTAGCACAAACAGATCTCTATCGAGCTTTGCCAGACTGATGCGTTGAGTGAAACAATGTGAAATTGTGAGATCAGGATGGTTAAAAAAAATGGTGGTTAAAACGTAAATAACTGCTTTCTAATTTGCTACACATCATGTAGCCTATTAAATAAGCATAAACATAAGCACCTCTTCTGCTTAGTGTCCAAGCCAAATCTATTCATGGCTAGTGGGAGATGAGATTATACACAAGGAGATTGAACCAGAATCTTTCAAGATGTTTTCAAGAGCAGAGCTGTAAGCCTTCGGAATAAGCTGCCAAGTGTTCCAGCTGGCATAAGCTGATTAGTTAATTATGCACATTAATGTGTCGGCATAGAAAATAGGAGATGCTAGAGATGGTGCTTTTCAAATTCCACAATGTCCCTGTTAGATACAGACCTTCCAGTAAGTGCCCTTTCAGTAAAAACTTGGCTAATTACTATGCACGGCTACAAACAGAAAATGAACAAAGGTGGAACAGAATCCTGTTCCAAGTATGCATCTTACAGTACCTTCTTAATGGTTCATCATTTCTGTGTCTAACAATGTCCAGTCATTTTTTTCAGTTACAGCATTCAGAATTATATTTTGAGGCCAATATTCTGTAAGTGAAACAACATCAGTTATATTAAATTTTTGCTATTTTCAATTTGTCTCAGGCATAATGAACTCTAGTCAGGGTCTTGACTCAAGTGGCTTTAAAGGCCTGTCAGTTATGTAAACAAAAATAGTCTGCCTTGTATAAAGTCTCCCAAAACATCCCAACTCATTATATATTCATACTGTCCTCCTCAACGCCAATTATCTCTCTTCCTTTACAAAGTGGGCATGCTGGCAAGCAGAGCGGTGAGGGAAAAAAAGTGTGATCTCGGTTGTGATGGGCCGAGTGAGGAGAGTGCTTGATGCTGGAGTTGTTAATGGCGAGAAAACTTTTCTCATCACCAGGAGATGTTTATCATGGCCATGAGCAAAAAGGCAGTAGAAAGTACAAACAAAAGAAAATATTTTAACAATACTTGGTTTTAAATCATGTCCACAGTTGTGTGTGAATGAGTCCACATGAGTGTGTGAATGATGAACAGCTGTCTCTAGAGCCTGATCAACCCAGTGTTGAGTTAATCGCTGTCACATAACAGATCGCCACTTCAGGGGGATTCCACCACTGGCTCCAGCTGTGTCTGTGAGATAGGTGGAGATTGCATGTTTTTAACTCTTAACTCCATGTGAATCTGTAACCTTAATTACATGACTGCCAAGTTATGCAACACATCAATACTAGGGCTGGGTATCGATACAGATTTCCAAAAATGAATGAATGAATCATTGAATGAATTAATGAACTATTGATTCCTTCATTTATTCATTCATTCATTAAATAAAAGATTGATTCTGGGATTCATGAATCGATTCAGAATCATTTGATTCAGAATCGATTCAGAATCGATGAATCGATTTTTTAAACCCAGCCCTAGTTGTCTCTTACTGTGGTATGTCTGGTGCAGAGCAGAAGCATTTCTAGGATTCAGACATTAAAAATACATTGCGATATCTGCACCTTTACAAACATGTCTGGTGCTAATTCTCCAATTAGATTTACTAAAAGTAAGCTGAATTGTCCAAACAGTCTACTCAGAAAGATAATACATTGACATTTATTACCTTTTAAAACGCGCGCGTCCTGCAGCATTCAGTCGAAGTGCGCATGCGCAACGTTGGGCTTAAACAACACAGTAGTAGCTAACTATTCCGCCGTCTATGGATATCATGTGTTTTTCAGCTCAATTATATCATGGCGGAGGTGAGAAAACCGAAGCGAAACATCATGGAGGAAGCCAGAAAAAGTCAAATGATTTTCTAATTCCATTTTTCCCTGTAAATAGGCAATGTAAAAACAGCAGATGTGTATGTCCAAGTAGTAGTTTAGGCTATTTCCAGTGCCTGTTGTGTCAGCTAATTATCAGCATAGTCTAGGCCTCAGTGCAATGAATGCCTTGCTGCAATATAATGCAATATCAGGGGTTTCAAGGAGTAAAACGGGAAGAATAAAATACAGGATATACACTCCCCGGCTACTTCATTAGGTAGACCTAGCAAAACGAATGCAGCCTAATACAACAGTCCTGTAATAAATCTCTCTTCCTGATTGTTATAATGTTCACATTATGTGGAAACAGTTTACGAGAGGTGGTGATTCAACTATGATCATTTTGGAGGATGTAGCTAGTGATGCTGTTGAATTGTATTGCATTGCATGTGTTCCTGTTATTTTGGCCACCCCTTTGATTGAAATAGAAAAGCCTTCTCAGGCTTTCCTTGCGTTACTGGCAGTTACTGCATGAACTGCAAACAAATAAACAACCTTCACCTCAGCCGAACAGGCTTAAGCCCCTCTTTCCAAACTCTTATGAGCTTATTACTCTATGTCCCTCAGGCAGACAAGAAAGGAAATATGGTCTGTCTGAGTTCTCCGCTGGTGCAATGTTGTCTTTTAACTCTGCAAGGAAGATTAAACATTAATACAAGCCCCTTGTGTTTGTCCCAGAGAGCCCAACTGGAGGTTGTTAGGTAGTTTTGCCACCTCTTGTTGTGGAGGTACTGTATACTATTCTTCCAGACAGTACACTGCATCCCTGCTGTGGACTTGCTACTTGAAATATGAAAGGTGATGCGTTGAATCATTCATTAGAAATAGTGATGGGGTGAAATTAAGCACTAGGAGACCATGTTAAATGAAGATGAGGTCTAGTCAAGCCTTGCCGCTTTAAGGCAAGTCTGATTGATGCCGCACATTTATATCTTCCTTTTGAAGTCGACCAGATCTGCAAAGCTTGTTTCACACCGGCTAGGATTGGCCACAGAGAACTTGTACATTACATTGCTTGAAGCTTAATGGTTTTGTTTCTCCACTTATCTTAGTAGGAGACTTATGAGCCAACTCTCACGCTTCTGAAGTGGTTCAAGCTCTTAAGTGAGAGGATATTAACTGGCATATCAAACTGTTTAACAAGGACGCGTCTCATCTGGTATTCATTCAGAACCACCTAGACAGTGTTCTGGTCGTCATACTTCAGTTCAGAAATGTATTTATTTTGGGGCCTCAACAGCCTTTTGAGGTTACAAACAAGCTATAAAAGTAATCCCACTCTGGCGGCTCATTTGTCATCGCCTGGCCCCTTAGTTTTCACAGCCAATTATCTCCTGTACTGTGATAAATATGTGTGGCGCGTGTCTGTGGCACCCTGATAATTACATCTAGCTCTGATGATGGGGTTGGGGGGGAGGATGGGGGGTAGAGAGAACTTCAGTGGCAAAACTTCAAGAGTACCACTGCAGACTTTAATTGGCCTAGTACTGTCCCAACTGCTGTAGGATTGACCTCCTGTGGTCTTCTGCTGCGCTCATCTCATCCAGGCGATGGGAGCCTACCTGCACCAACAAACCGGGGCTGCATTCTGAATCGCATACTTTCATACTATATAGTATGTCAAAAATTGATGTAGAACAGTATGTCCCAATACATAGTATGCCACATGCAGTATGAAAAAAATACCAGGATGTCCTACTACTGTACATCCGGTTGTATTTTGCAGTATGCAAGCCAGCTCATTTTTCTAGCTATTCGGACCCATAATCCTGTGCTCAGAGGAAATTAGGTCACATGTGCGAGTCGTGTCAGAGGTGATGAATTCCAGCTGTAACTCAACGAATGTTGCTTCATGGACAGCGACGGAAGTGGTCAAATTTCAAGGTACAATGTGACAAGGTATTTATTTATTTGTATTTATTTTAGAAAATCAGGACAGTGCATATTAATGAACATGCACAGCAGTACACGTAAATATGCCAGATTGTAGCCCGGAGGCTAATTTCCATCTGTAGTCCATGTAGGCAGGATGATGTTACATAATACACAGAAAGTAAGGGCAAAAAAAACAATAAACAGAGAGAAAGAAAAACATAATTAAACAAAAGTACAGAGCATCATGTTAAAACATACATCTATGTGGTTAAAAATGATTGCAAAATGGTAGTATGTGCCAATTGGATGCATACTGCGTGCAAAGTACGTACTTTCCAGGGTCAGCTGTAGTGCATACTGGTAGTAGTATGTGATTCGGAATGCAGCCTTGGGGGGCCCTGGGGGTGTGAGAGGTAATCGTTCGAGGGCAAAGGGATTCTTTCCAGTGGGGAATCGGAGGACTTGAATGATAAGCACACTCCAACCAAAGAATGGATTTCCGACTGGTGGATACCCTAAGAATAACTTCACACTGTTGGTAAAGGGAATGTCAAACAGAGAATGGTCAGTAGGACAGATAAAACATTCATGTGTATCTGCCAAGCCAGTTGGCAGCGGTCCATGCCATCAGTGGATTTTGACAAACCACACAGGGTATTTGCCCATCAAAAAGAAGAGATAAATGGCAATAATTAAAAGTAATACCAGATAGATTACTGCTCAGTTGCTGTTAATGTGCATTTGTAGTAATAAAGCATGGCATTATGATTATACTGATGTTTGCAAGGCACTGCTTGCTAATGAAATTGCTTCTCTCACAACAAACTCAATTTCTGTAATCGATAGAATTAGTGAGATCCATGGCATGCATGTAGAAGAACAGCTTTAATTCTGCCAATTGAAACTCCTGTCTCCCCTTGAATGTTTATGCAGCAAACAGCTCTAAAGGTGAAGCATCCCCCCTCCTGTAGAAGGGATGCCTGCGAGAGCTGAAGAAGACACTCTGATGTTAAAGCATTTAAGAGGGATTGTAATGGTCTTGGAGATGAATGATCATGACCAGATTCTAAAGTTGTTTGGATGAAATGCCATGCATTGAAAAAATGGAAAGACAGCAAGTCGTTGTGACTTTTCAAGGGTGAGCAGACCTCTATGTCCTTTAGGACTTGTTCTCCATGGGACAACTCCAGGCCTCTGGCGGTGGATTCTCAGGCAGAGAAGTATCAAAGGGGAGGCCGCTGCAGCCTGACACTGCGGTTGCCAGCTTCGCTATTGATCTACTGCAAACTATTCATCATGGCAGTTTGTCCCCACAGACATGGGAACCATGAGCGTTCAAAAATTCTAATCAGTTTAAATGCATTCTTTATTCTACGCGTTGCCCAACATTTTATCATTATTTGTCTTATTATTCTGCACGCGTAAGGGAATCAATAGGAACACCACCTGCGGCCAAGTCGCCTTGCCAAACTAATTGAAGAAACAGTGTTACAGAAACAAAGTCTCCAGGTGGTTTCCAATGCAATCAGAGAGAGGCACACAACCATTTACCCACAGCTGTGATATCCAATGAAGATGGCAAATATATGCTTGCACATTTCAGGCCTAAAGTGCAACCGACGTGTGTTTGTGTGTCTGTGTGCATGTTAGGGGTCTGCACAGGCCTGAAAATGAAGCCCGTGCCCAGCCCAAGTCTGTGACGTTCAGGCCCAGCCCAACAATAGAGTGCCTAAGCGGAAACAGGAAGAGAAAGAAAGAAAGAAGAAATATATGTACGGTAGTCAATGGCGATAAACAAATCATTTATTGATCCTGTTTAAATTGTGCCATGACCTGACCATGACATGTGTTTGTCAATTTAAAACACATTTTCAATTCAAGAAAGTCGCAGTTTATCGCAATACTGCAAAGTAGATGTTCGAGAACGAGTTTCAAATTATTTAAAGAGGTGAAAATCACCTCTGGCAATGTTGAGAGTTGCAGGAATATGAAAGTTGAGTTAGTCAGTTCTGTAAGAGCTGGCATGTGATATAGGCTTCACAAGGTTTTGGTGAGTGTTAAACGAGTGTAAAGTAGGCTAGCTAATATTACGTAGCTAACTTGCCAGTTAACCGAGATTAGTGAAATTGATGTTTTAAATTGACAAACATCATGTGATGGTCATGGCACACACAATCACTCGGGATCAAGAAATAATTTTTCTCATGCCGTTCACTACCATTCTTTTTTTTTGTGATTGAAAGGAGTAGTAAAGGGAAAAATCATGTTGAGCCCTGTTTTAAGGTTACTTATGATCATATACAATGGTTCAGATCAAAGTTGACAAAACTAGCACTTTTGAGAAATAATGATAATTGCTCTACCACCGTTTTGGTCATACAATGGGTGGGCACCGTGAAAAATCATTCAAAAAACATGTTAAACTCTCAATTTCAAAGACAAGAAACTCACCGAGGTGTTAGTTGGCGTTCTGACATATAATTCACCATAAAGTAAGATTCTAGTTAATTTGGAAAGGCTTTTTAAAAATATTTAGCATAGAACTATTTAGTCGCAGCACATACATGTGTAGACGCAAACTAGGTAGCCTAGCAACATAAACAATAACAATAGCTACCGTAAGTAGTTCCGCTTCCTGAATCCCCTCTGCGGATTGATCTACACATCTACAATGGTGGTTTTCTCTGCCTGCTTCCGCTTAGGCACTCTATAAGCCTGACTGTAATGCAACATTTGAAGCCCGAGCCCGATTTAAAACCCGGATATATTACTGACTGATTTAAGATATCAGAAATAGTGCTTAAAGACACACAGCAGCAGCATAGGCTTAACAGACTTATTTTATTTTTGATTTACAATACAAACACAGGCTAATGTTACACACACACAGGGCAAGATATGCTGCAATTGCATAAAGCCTTTTGTCGCTGCTTTGCGAATATGGGGAGGAAATTAATTACAGGCCAATAAAACATTTAAAACGTATTGGCTATCCTGCTCATTTGATTGACTTAATGTAAGCTTCCCACAGTATGTTTGTTTTTCTGTGCTGCAGGTGTAAACACATTTGACTAGTTGCTCTGCACAAACAAAGGTAACCAGTTCAACCCATCCCAGTTTATTTTAGAGCATTGGCCACATGAGCTGTGAATCCTGATTCCAGCAGCAATCTTTATAGCAACTTAAACTAATTTGAAAAACATGTCTGATGATGCAAATTTCATTACAGCATTATCGTTACTGCCTCATTTTAAGCCAGGGCAATATGGCCCTTTGCTCAATTTTATTAAATTTTCCTGCAGCTAGAGTACTAATTCAATTAGTCTCCAAATGAAGTTACTGTGGGGACCCTAGATCCATCTGCCTCTCTGATTCAATTGGGTGCTTTTTAGTGTCTCCTTCCCCACTGCGTGTTTAAATGCACATCTCAGCTTTGTGCTTTAAACCTGGATAATATTACACCTCACCTCTCCTTTCATTTCATTATCTCCTTACCCGTCCTATATCTCCTGGCATGCGTCCACTCGCTCTCTCTCCCTCTTGCTTTCTTCCCCTCTGAGCTGATGTGCGATGCATGTATCTGTTTTGTCTTGGGATGATTGATTCGCAAGTCTCCTGCGGGGCGAGCTGTAATCTGGGGATCTGCCGGAATGTTGAGGATTGAAGGCGCCTCGCCTCGAATCAGTGCCACTGAGATTGTCTCCTATGTGTTGGGCATGTGTATCTCACATGGGTCTGAGGCACATGAATATCAGCAGTGAGCTGTTCTGTTTTCGCCTCAGTACAGCTCTATCTGAGATCTTGCCTCATACTCACGGACCCAGGCTCCACGTAGTCAGTAACCTGGTGGTAATCTGATTCCTTTTAAGATGACCATATAGGGCCAGAGTTTAACACGAAAGTAGAAATGGTATTGATCGACTCAATGGGATGAGGGCCCTGGGGTTTATTTATGATCAATAGTTTTTAATGAACAAATGTGTTAAAACACACTACCTTACCTCACTGTCTTGGAAGTGTGTTTGTATGTGTGTGTGTGGGGGGGGGGGGGTTGTTTCTCACTTATGTTGACTTTTGTTGTCTTTTATTATTGTCCTTATTCAGCTCTGCTTTGTGTTTTTAGTTTCAATAAAAGACGGCACCCAATCTCTCACAATACCACACAGTCCAGTGTCCCTTTTCCAGGTGTATTCCAAAAATGAATCTCTCCAACACGGGATTTGAGCGACAATCAAAAGCTGTTTATTACAGGAGGTGATAGCATACAATAGACTTTGGCATCCAGTCTAATGTGTTGGCTCCCTACCTGCGTCGCTGTCTACCCAAAATCAAAGCATCTGAGCTCGAGCAAAGCTCTTATGGTTCGGGGGTGTAACCCCCCCCCCCCTTCCCCGATCAGACTGGTCTGGACTGGTGTGGTCTCTTCTGCAGCTTACGGCCTTGAGTCGAGATAACCAGACGATGGTTCTGCGCCCAGGTCTCTATCTCTAACCACAACAATTGGTGTTGTCCACAGAATGTACCAACCATGGAATGTCACCCTTATCTCCGATGGGATGTATGTCTATGCAAAGGGAGACACTTTTCTTCCATAAAACTCCGGCCGACAGCCACATTCAGGGGTCAACATCATAATTAGAAACAGCTAACAGGATCAGGTTTTCATTCATCTGTCAAAATTCTTAATTTCAACATAATGTTATGTTTGTCTATCTAAAGCAAAAAGAAAAGAAATGAGAAACATTCCAGATTTCTGTGTATGTTGGCCTCTGAAATGATCAAAGTGAATATGTTTTGGGGAACCATGAGAACTTAATGAAAAAGGAGGCTGCTGTCTTCAACAAATGGAGTGCTGAACTGAAAAATGTAAATGTAGGTTACCAAAAAACATGTTACAGTAGCATATCTCAGTTTCCAGTCAAGGGAGGACAAAAATACAAAAATTACACATATTTATTGTCTCACATCAAGTATTGTAGGAACATGCTGACGCGTTTCTTCTTCAATGCTCTGAAGAAGGCTCTATGCTGAAACGCGTCAGCATGTTCCTACAATGTCTCGCGTTGTTTTTCTCTGCACCCAGAGTGAATTATAGGCTCTCAGATAATTTAAAGTACAGGCCTGAGTTCTGTCCTCTGTGTGCATGTGTGTGTGTGCGTGCGTATGTATGTGTGTGCGTGTTTACGTGTGTGCATGTGTGCATCTGCGTGCGAGAGAATACTCTGTGTACAGGCAGTGTAGGCGGCCTTAAAGGTAGTACACAAATGCAGGCAGAGGCAGGCAAAGTAGTTTCAGTGAAGATTTAATTCCCTAAAAACAACAGAGACACCCAACATGACAAACACAAGGAACTAACAGAGGAACAAAGGAACTGGACTGCTACATAATTTCATCATGTAGTTTTATATTTTTTTGCATACTCACTTTTTTTTTATACATACTTTCTATTCTCTTACTTTATATTATAGTTTACCATACAGTATATGATTTGCTGTGTTTTATTCTCTTATTTTTTCTCGTATCTACTATTTGAACTGTTTTTAATTTTTCTGTAAAGCACTGTGTGCTACATTTGTTTGTATGAACAGTGCTAAATAAATAAAGTTGACTTTTATTTAGAAATGAAAGCTAACAAGGGAAAGGAAAGCTAACAAGGGAAATGAGATGCAGGTGAGCTAAACATGACGAGAGAGGTGAGCACATACAGTAGAATGTGGGGGAGAACCAGGACACTGGTTCAAACTAGGACTTGTTGGACTTGAAGTACTGCTGGAATCAGCTAGCTAGCCCATCCGGTACAGTGGCGGTACGCAGTAATCAATCGCAAGTAGAAACTGTTAAAACACAGTAGCTTTTTTTTTTGTCTAAGTAGTGTTAGCTAACTACTAGCCTAGCTACTGTAGCCACCGTCCAACTTCAACGCGCGTCATCATCCCACCAGAAAAGGGAGAATCAGCGTGTCCAGCCGGGGATCGTGTTTAAATTGCTGCTGATCAGAGCTGGAGCCGAGAAATGCCTGTCATTAGTCACAGGACTGAATGCTGAGTGTACTCTTCCACACTGAAGACAAATTCCAGATGTTAGTGGGTGTTTTTTTGTACAGTACAAAGGAGAGGAGGAGTTGATATTGAATGGAAATGAATCCTCTGCCTTTGCACACACACAAGCAAATTGATTAAATGAGCAGTTCATGAATGCTGTGCTACTAGTGACAGCTCAAAGTTTGACCTGCATTACATTACATTAATTTACGTTATCCAGTTACTTATCTGTGCTACCACTTGCAGTGCAGATGTCTCTGTGTAGTGTTCCAATAGCATTCTCTACTAAAAATCATTATACTTGTATGTAGCTGGGCAATGCAGAGAGAACAGAGACTCATCACAAATACCACTATAGCCTGTTTGTAGTGTATGTACACAACATGCTAACACACTATTCACACTGTTTCTGAATCTGACATCCATGGTTTTGGTTGTTCTTGAATCGAACAGATCTTTGATGAAGAAAGAGAGAAAGCAAACATGAATGACTTTGAGCTAAATACCTTTGTTGCAATTATACAAAACACAGGCCAATATAGAGTAATTTTCAAAGCTCGTCTTAATTTACTTTCCTTCAGAATGATTGGACAGTGGATAGGCTGTCAGGGAATTTAGACTACAGGCTTGAGTTCTGTCCTTACAAAAAGCTTCCGTGCAAGAAGCGCCATCTAGTGAACATAATATGTCAGTAACAGCTTACCATTCTATAGACTCTGGAGTCATTTTACCACCGAATGGAGTAGATAAAAGAGGCTCAGTGTGTCTAGTGTTAATAGCATACGTGGCAAGAAATTTCCTACAAAGGACAATAAAGTAATCAAATCTAGTGTTAATAGCAGCATTATTGCGTACCACTAGGGGCAGTAGCATTTGTTAATAGCAACATCATCACTATAATGAACAGTAGATTATCATACCATCTTATTGTAGGGCCCTTTTATTTAAAAAAAAAAAAAAATATATTAAATTTTTGTCCTACAGAAAGTTAATCACTTGAGGTTATTTTTATATTATTATATAAATAATATAAACAAATATTATATTATATTTATACTATTAAAGGTATAATATGTTATATGTGGATTAAAATAAACATTTTTTCAAAAAGAATACATCCATAGCGCTTTGCGAAGGCTGCAGAGTAAAATATTGCTTTTCCATAAAAAAAAATATTTTGTCTGAAATAATTACATTATGAAATTTTGACGGCCCGATAATGACACTCTGTTGATATTCATGTTCTGACATCAAATTCGCTGCAAAGTTTGAATCCTGTAGGGTTTTATTGATCATTTTATGAAATCCATTGACTTGTATTGAAGCGACCATTGTAGATGTGTAGATCAATCCGCAGAGGGGATTCAGGAAGTGGAACTACTTACGGTAGCTATTGTTATTGTTTATGTTGCTAGGCTACCTAGTTTGCGGAAGTTTACACGTATGTGCTGCGACTAAATAGTTCTATGCTAAATATTTAAAATAGCTTTTCCAGATGGACTAGAATCTTACTTTATGGCGAATTATATGTCAGAACGCCAACTTATACCTCGGTGAGTTTCTTGTCTTTGAGATTGAGAGTTTAACATGTTTTTTTGAATGATTTGTCAAGGTGCTGACCCACATCCATTGTATGACCAAAATGGTGGCAGAGCAATTATCAGACTTTCTCAAAAGTGCTAGTTTTGGCAACATTTTGATCTGAACCATTGTATATGATCATAAGTAACCTTAAAACATGGCTAAACATGCATTTTCCCTTTACTACTCCTTTAAGATCAAACAAAAATATGATGGGCCTATATGCTAGCTCTATAAATCTAAACTAGAAAAGTCCACACCACTTATACATTCAACAACTGTTACATAATAATGACATGCTTCATGGGTGGGGGATGACAGGTTCACTGTGCACTTGTTTATATTATGTATGAGGCAAAACTCTCCGTCTAAATGAAAAGCTGTCAAGTCTGTTCTAACAGTTGCATTTGATTTTAAGCTATTTCCACACACTCTTCACGGACAGACCTGTCTCACACCTACATGGGTCGACATGTTTTTCCCACCTCAGCTATGTTTAGCAATGGATAGAATTGTTGTTATTCTTGACAAAGGAACAGGTCTGAGCGGAAGGTAAACTTTATGCAGGTTGTGAGGAATGGAGGAGAGAAAAGGAGAGGAAGTGAGATGCATACTGATGCCAAGGCCATGCGAAACTAATTGGTCCATAGCTCAGTCCCTTTCATTTGCAGCGTGTTGAGGTGTACATTACATCTACTGCTGCGGTTGAATGATGCATGCTGTCAGACGGATCCGCTTATAACACAAAGCCGCGACTGCCATCCATCTATGTCCATCAATTATCGTGCCTCATCCTTACAACGATAGAGATCCGACAGAATCCCCCCCACCCCCCACTCTTGCCGAAATTGATCCATAAACCCAAAAGCCAATGGACCATGAGAATGAGGTTGGTTACATTTACAGTAGCACCTTTAAAAGCATTGCACACTGGTCAATTTAAGAGACGGAGGAAAGTTCCATGTTAGCATGACTGGCCGGTGTCACGCTGGCTCCGGGAGCTCATGGCTTCAGAGCCTCATGTCGTGACTGTCTCACAGCTGAGTTCAGTCGTCAGGTGTCTCCGCTGCTAACTCAGCGGGAGCCTCCACTCGTGGTGTCAGTGCTCAGTAGACGCATGATGTGATTTGACATTCAGCTGGCCCAGATGGAAACAGCAGAGTTTTGAAAGGTACTGGAGCTGTGGAGGAGTGTTTGTGGGTATATACATAAGTGTACTGTAAGTGTGTGTGTGTGTGTGTGTGTGTGTTTAACTCCAGCGAGGGCTGGCCTGAGTCTCAGTTGGAGTTAAGTGTCAACACTGTGATAAACAGGCTTAAGGCTCAACATGACCACAACTTCACAAACACACCCTAATTCACTTATATATACCTACCTATATAATATAATATAATATATACCTATATAATATATATATATATAATAAAATAATACCTATATAACCCTGTACCATAAATGATAGATACATGACATACATGAAACTTGCCTTAGGTTCATGGGCATACAAATGTATTTATTGTGTGTCCAGAACTTGGCAATACTTCAAAATGCAGATTGTCCTGTGAAGATACACTGCTATAAATGAGCAGAGTCAAAGCGAAGAGGAGTGAGATGTGCCTATTCCTGCTGTCACCTCAGCTTTAAGCTTTAGCCCTGTGGTGGAGTTAATGGGCTGTGGTACGATCGTGTTGAGTCAGCTCACATGTGTGAGCTGTATGCACACTATCCCAGCTCCTCTAGGTCCAAACACACACACACACACACACAAACACACGTCCCGCAGGCTATAAACTGGGTCAGAATATACACGTAGTGTAGATTAAACAAGTCTGCAACACACACAATTAAATTAGCACAGCTGGAAGCAGCCTGTTAGCTGGGCGCTATACAGTAAACAGCACAGTCTACTTACAGTATGTGCCTTTAAAAAAGCCTTGTCCTCTTTTCATCCTTCAACGATGCTACAGTGGCACTTCAAATACGGATATGGGGTCACATCTTAATGAGCAGAAGACGGGGTCTTTCTCTCTTTTTCTGTCTTGTTGTCATGATTTCCTGTGAATATAAAAATGTTCACTCATAGGGAGAACAGGCATTGTTGCTTGTGTCATCTCTAATACCCTTGGTGATCGGGGGAGGTGGGGCAGGTTGGGGGTATTTTTTTTCACAGTCTATCTCCGCCCCAAGCATCCTGAGGTTGTCGCAATAAAGACCTCAAAAGCTCCTGATGCTCCTGGGTTGAGCGTGTTCGGAAGAGGACTGAGGGTACAAGGGGGGAAGCCTCGCTCTAACAACCTTATCTTGGCCCCTAAATTGGTTTTGGGCCATCAAAGTGTTGGGAGGTAGCGGCACTGGGGGGCTGTTGTATTTTTTGACCGCTACCTGTGACAGCAATTACACGTTCCCCTTCAAGCGTGCCTTTGTTTTGGTGGCAGACCTGACTAGTTGGCCAGAATGAGATTACCTCTGCGCTCGGCGTCTGGAAGGGAATCAAAGCCTCGCTAAGGGCTTCTCCCACAAGCAGGCAGCGTCTAATTTTTTTCCCTTTATGCGGAACGCCATCGCAATTACTGTATATCGTCATAGTAATTAAAATAGCTGATGTTTAAACCCATTTGCATGCATCAGAGGAAACGGCTGTATATGTCCTTCCTCAGAAACAGATGGACACTTCATCAAACGAAGAGGTGAGGGTCTGTTCCTCACTTTGAGGACCGAGGCTCATGAATATTATATTGTACAGTGAAACAATGCAAGCCCAAAGCTGCATCATTTCATGCATGACATCAAGGCAGTGTCCCATTACCAGCCTGTATCATAGGGCCATAGCTTATACTACACATATTCCTAGTCTACCTGCACAGGGTTATTTCAGAACCCAAGAGATGACTGCTTACTCCAGATCACCTAATTGTCTTCTGTGAGAGCGGATAAATAACACTGAGAGTGAAGTGTCTCCATATCAGCCAAGGGACCCAAGCCTTCCCCGGGGTGGATGCACACCAGGCCATCCACAGGGGAAACAGTCCCTGATGAGTGGTCCTCCAATCTCTGTCAGGAGCTGGAGAGTCCAGCAAGAGGAAACACAGTCTCTGCGCCTCATGAGAGGAGAGAGGAGTGGGCTTGAATATAGTATTATCCCCAAAAATGGGGACAATGTATTTTTGTGTGTAATACATGATAATGTATTGTCTCTTCATAGCAGTGGGTTGATGCTGGCTGAAGCGTAATGCGCCACCCAATGTCTCTGCCTTGTGTACCTACTTGTGTGTGCCTTCTTGTATCTATAGTGCACTTTTATGTTGTGTCAGAGGAGGGTGACAGTATACCACGTCTGTAGTTTGCATTCTGTCCAGGTTAATTAGTGTGATATATGGGGTCTGGATGCTGTGAATTCAGCATGGGTAATTGCACTCTCGTTTTGTCCCTCTCTATTCTTGTCGTTCACCCTGTGCAATATGCCTCATTGTGGTCCACATATACAAGGATGAGGAAGTTAGTCCGTGCACGTGGCATTCTGGCCATGAGCTGTTGAATCTCCACCACATAGTCGAGCAAGATTAGAAGCTGACATCATGCATTGATAAAGAGGTTTATGGTTCAATCAATCAATCAATCAATCAAAGCTTTATTTATATAGCGCATTTCATACCCAGAGGCAACACAATGCGCTTTACAGAGAACAAGGGAGGTGGGCAGACATCCCACCCCTACATATTCCAGAGGGAAGCAAAAAACAGTAATCACCCGAGGGCCAGATAAGTGAGCTGTAAAAATTCTTCCCTGACCCCTCTCAACGAGGCGATCGAGCAAGCTCCTGGAGTATGTTTGTCTACCGGCTAAGAACATTTATAGAGCAATAAATAACATTAAATTACATTTTCAGAGTAAGAGAGGCTAATAACATCATAGGAGAGACATGGCAAACATTGGTGTATGTCTGTGTGTGCATAAATGTGCCTGGGCCCAGATAGAGGCAGGGGTTTGGGTAGGGTGGGAAAGGATACGGACCCGGGTTAGGGTGAGGGGAAGGGGATCTGAGCCCAGGACTGGTGTATGTCAGTGTGTGTGTGAGTGTGCCTGGGTCCAGGTAGAGGCAGGGGTCAGGGGTAGGGTTGGGGTAGGAAGAGGATACGGACCCGGGGTAGGGTGAGGGGAAGGGGGTACTGGACCCAGGCCTAAGGCCGGAAGTGGACTGTTGTATGTCTGTGTGTGTGTGTGTGTGTGTGTTAACTAATTTGCTACGACATCTGCAGCAGATACAGGGGCATCCATCGGACTCAGGGTGGTCCATTGGCGACAGCGGGGCATCCACTGGACCTGGTTAGAAGATAGGAGGGAGAGAGAGAGGCACTAGGGAGAGGGGAGGCAGAACAGGGTTAGTAGCACACGGAGCCATATATAGAGCAATACATTACGTCAAACTACATTTTCAGAGCAAGAAAGGCTAAGAGCATCATGGGAGAGGTGTGGCAAACACTAATGTGTGTGTGTGTGTGTGTGTGTGTGTGCGTGCCTGGGCCCCGATAGAGGCAGGGGTTGGGGTAGGGTGGGGGGTAGGAAAAGGATACGGACCCGGGTTAGGGTGAGGGGAAGGGGATCTGAGCCCAGGACTGGTGTATGTCAGTGTGTGTGTGAGTGTGCCTGGGTCCAGGTAGAGGCAGGGGTCTGGGTTAGGGTTGGGGTAGGAAGAGGATACGGACCCGGGTTAGGGTGAGGGGTAGGGGGTACTGGGCCCAGGCCTAAAGCCGGAAGTGGACTGTTGTATGTCTGTGTGTACGTGTGTGTGTGTTAACTGATTTGTTACGACATCTGCAGCAGACACAGGGGTATCTATCGGTCTCAGGGTGGTCTGCTGGTGACAGTGGGGCATCCACTGGACCTGGTTAGAAGATAGGAGGGAGAGAGAGAGGCACTAGGGAGAGGGGAGGCATAGCAGGGTTAGTAGCACACAGAGCCATATATAGAGCAGTATATTACATCAAACTACATTTTTAGAGCAAGAAAGGATAAGAGCATCATGGGAGAGGTGTGGCAAACCCTGATGTGTGTCTGTGTGTGTGTGCGTGCCTGGGCCCAGATAGAGGCAGGGGTCAGGGGTAGGGTGGGGGGTAGGAAGAGGATACGGACCCGGGTTAGGGTGAGGGGGAGGGGATCTGAGCCCAGGACTGGTGTATGTCTGTATGTGTGTGAGCGTGAGTGTAGGTGTGCCTGGGTCCAGTTAGAGGTAGGGGTCAGGGGTAGGGTTGGGGGTGGGAAAAGGATACGGACCCGGGGTAGGGTGAGGGGAAAGGGAACTGGGCCCAGGTCCAGGCCTAAGCTGGGTGTGGACTGGTGTGTGTCTGTGTGTACGTGTGTGTTAACTAGGTACTACAACATCCACAACTGACACGGGGGTAACTATTGTCTGCGGGCGACAGTGGGGCATCTACTGGACCAATGTATATAGAGGATTCACAGGTAGGTTTGAGGCTGCCTTTCTGTGTCTCAAGTTCCTAGCTAGTGATTGTAGGCTAGGTCGAAAAGGTATGTCTTGAGGTCTCGCTTGAAGACCTCCGTTGTTTCGGCCCTTCTTAGGCACTCCGGTAGGGTGTTCCAGAGGTTGGGGGCATAGAAACTAAAAGCTGCCTCTCCGTGTTTCTTGGTCCTGGCTTTTGGAACTGTTAAGAGTTCAGTACCTGAGGATCTGAGTGGTCTGTTGGGCATGTACTTAACAAGCATGTTTGAAATATATTCTGGTGAGTGATTGTGGAGAGATTTATAGACTAGTAGTAGTATTTTAAAGTCTATTCTAGAGTTGACTGGTAACCAGTGTAGTGATTTTAAGGCTGGTGTGATGTGTGCCCTTCGTCTAGTCTTAGTGAGGACTCGTGCTGCAGCATTCTGTATCATTTGTAGCTTAGAGATTGCTTTCTTTGGTAGGCCTGATAGTAGAGCATTGCAGTAGTCCAGCCTACTTGTGATGAAAGCATGCATTAATCTTTCGGTGTCAGCCTGAGAGAGAAAGGGTTGCACCTTGGCAATGTTCCTTAGGTGGTAGAAAGATGTCTTTGTAATATTCTTTATGTGGTTTTCAAAATTAAGATCTGAGTCAAGTATGACACCTAGGTTTTTAGCCTGGCAATTGGTGTCAATTTTCAGAGTTTTTAAGTGCGCAGCTAGTTTCTCTCTTTCAGCTTTTTCTCCAATGATCAGTACTTCTGTTTTGCCCTGGTTTAGTTGGAGGAAATTATGTGACATCCATAAATTTATATCTGTAGTACACTTGACAAGGCAGTCAACCAAGCTGTAGTTACTGGGTGTTACAGAAATATAGAGTTGGGTATCATCTGCGTAGCTATGGTAGCTAATGTTGTGCCTCCTGATGACACTGCCAAGGGGCAGCATGTACAGGCTGAAGAGTAGAGGTCCTAGGATCGATCCTTGGGGCACCCCACAGGTCATTGGGATCTTTCCTGAGCTATAATCACCGAGGGCGACGAAGAAATCCCGACCGGTTAGATAGGTCTTAAGCCAATTTAGGACTGGACCAGAGAGGCCAACCCACTTTTCCAGTCTTTCGATGAGGATTTCATGATCTATAGTATCAAAGGCTGCACTCAGGTCCAGGAGGACGAGGACAGAAAGCTCTTTGGAGTCAGCATTAATTCTGAGGTCATTTACAACTTTGACTAATGCCGTCTCTGTGCTATGATGGGCGCGGAAGCCGGACTGGAAAAGGTCAAGGGTACAACTTGTAGCTAGGAAATCATTAATCTGTTTGAAAACTATTTTTTCCAGAATTTTACTCAAAAAGGGAAGGTTGGAGATTGGTCTAAAATTGCTAAAAACTGAAGTGTCTAAGTTGTTTTTCTTCAGTACGGGTCTCACCAGAGCAGTTTTAAGTATTGGTGGGAAGACACCTGTAGATAGGGAGTCATTAACAATGGATAAAATGTCATAGGATACAGAGTCAAAAATTGTTTTGAAAAAATCGGTGGGGATGGGATCCAGCAGACATGTGGAGGTTTTGAGTTTGGATACTACTTTCCTCAACATTTCTGTGTCAATCAGTGTAAACAGGCTCATATGTCCATTGCATGGAGGGAGAGGATCTGTAAACGGGATGCATGGCCTTTCCTGGGTGATATTTCTCCTAATATTCATAATCTTATCTCTGAAGTAAGCTGCAAATTCCTCACATTTGGAGGTAGAGAGAAGGTTATCTGGTGTTTTTACGGCAGGGTTTATTAGGCTATCAATTGTTGAGAAGAGCACTCTTGAATTATTTCGATTGATAGATATCAATTTTGAGAAGTGGTCTTTCCTTGCATTTCTTATTGCTTTATTAAAAGCAGAGAGATGATCTTTGAGAATATCATGGTGGACCTGTAGCTTGGTTTTTCGCCATATACGCTCCGAGCTTCTGCAGGTTCTCTTTAGTTGATATGTTTCCTTATTTCGCCATGGAGCTTTATTATTGGTTGTGATCCTTTTCAGTTTAATAGGTGCTACAGAATCCAAGGCTGCCCTTACTCTGGTGTTAAAGGTGGTCGCCAAGTCTTCAGTATGTCCTAAGGGCCCCACTTCTGGAGTTGATAAATTGTTTGTGGTCATTATTTCTCTAAAGCTTGCGGTTCAGTAAAGTGAGGTGAACATACAGTACATCACCCAACCTTTTAGACATTTCCAGAGAGTGCAATGCCTTTCCTAAATTTACTTATCATCCATTAAATTAGTTTTCCAATGTAAATTTTTGTTTATCTGTTTGTTAGAGAGATTTTCTCTATGTAATGTTGCTGTAATCTTTAGCAGAAAACTGAATTTATTGTCCTCTGAGAGCCAGTTTGTGTTGGGCAATCATTTCACAGACAGACAGACGTACGAACGTGCGTACACACACACACACATACACAGACACAAACACACACAGGCTTGTTTTCTCATCTGCAGCGAATCATTGCTGGTTCATCCTCAAATACTGTAAGAGCGATGAACTTAACACTGCCTGTGAGTTCATAATTCTTCTCATATATAACTCTCTTGATCTCCTTAAAATGAGCAGTTTTATCTTACTCAAATACTAATCTCAATCTCTCTCAGGTTCTTCCATTTAGAATTCAAATGATTTGTTGTGCAAATTCACATACATTATTCATTGGACATAATTAACCCAGTAAAAATATATGGAGCCTAACCCAGACAAACCATTGGCTTTATTGGCTGTAATTGCACTGAAGATTTACCTTTGTAAAATATTAGTTAGGGTGAATAGTATTTCTTTTGCGTGTTGGGGTCTTAATTTCAGTCCCAAACCAGCGGTGTTGCGCAGCTGTGAATCATGAAGCATAATTTAACTTTTAAAAGTCAATAAACCTAACAGCTATGTGTTTACAGCCTAGCACTGTAAAGAGTACGCTACAAATGAGAATGTATTAAAAATTAACCCAAATGGGTGGCCAGGGTCTCAGAAGCTGCTGTGGCCTGCAATTTCCGTTTTGCTGAGGCAAGGTTGTGGGCTTAGTCTTGTTGTTCAATATTCTGTGAATAATTGAAGCTGACTTCTTGCACCCAAATGTACAATGTCTTTATAAATCTTCCCAGATAGGAAAGATGCTGACTGGATTGAGAAAACTGAGCGTCTCGGACACTTTTCTTTGGCTGTGTTTATGATGCAATAAAAGTTTAAAGTTTCTCCCTCTCTCTCTCTCTCTCTCTCAGCTGGACCTGCTTGTGTCCACTAAGATCACCGGCATCATCACCCAGGGGGCCAAGGACTTCGGCCACGTCCAGTTCGTTGGCTCCTACAAAGTGGCGTACAGTAACGACGGAGAAAGGTGGCTCATATACCAAGATGAAAAACAGAAAAAGGATAAGGTGAGACATCTATACTCGATGCCAACACATATATTCGGTATACTTAAATATGCAGGTAGAATACCGATCCTGAAGATGCAGAGCCAAAGTACATGTTTATAAATGAAAAGCTGCATGAATGGAGAACAGGATAGACAAACTGACAAGCAAACAACCAGAACACAAAACATCAATTGACAGAATGATTGAAAGAATCAAGCCATTGTGCCCTCTGTATGCCCTGGCCCTGTCTCTCTGGCTTCTTTCAGAACAGCATCTTCTTATCTGCCACACCAGCACAGCTTGCTGAAGCCTCGTGCTCTCTCTGACTCGGTCTGACTGGGATCAGATAAAGCAGCGTTGTCTTGCAGTTCTGGCCAGTACTGCGGCTGAAATCTTGTTTATGGCCCCTCGACAGAGTACACGTGTTCGTTCCAGTTGCCCACGCCAGCGCAGACAGAGGATTCTATGCCCCACAGGGGAGCGGCAGCAGCACTAGTACTGGAGCTTGCCGGCGTTGTTTTAGAAGCCTGGGAGCGAACACTGTTTACCTCACTTGCTCTGTTCTCAAAAGATAAGGAGTTCCATAGGCCTGCTCGGGTGTTTTATGATGATGGTTAGAAGCCTCATGCCTTACATAGTGTGGAACGGTGCTTTGCATTGTTGCCTCACAGCAAGAAGGTCCTGGGTTCGATTCCCTCATGGGGTGCTGTTGGCACTGGGGGGCACGTTCTCCTCAGGTCTGACGGTGCTCAGGTGGGCCCAATATAAAACATGCAAAACTGATCACTGTCCTGTCCCTGACCAAAACATGGACATGAGAACTTGGAATTGGTCCCCAGACATCAGCTGGTCATGGAGGACAGGAAGGACAGCATGAATGGGAAAAATGCAGAGAACAAATGTATTCGTCAACTACTCCTGCATGTGTGCGTGCGTGTGTGTCATACTCTAAGAGAAAAAAACTGAACAGACCTTTCTGACATTCATAGCATAGCAGATGTTATGGACTGACTCAACTCAATGTGGATTATAACTAGACCCTGGTAAATGTCAGATCTCTTGATCTTTTTAAGGCTGAAGAACACACTGCATATTTCATGCCATGAACATGGAGCAGGCTACAAGCGCAAAAGCATAGGTCGAGTACAGTTAATGACAAGTCACCAAATTAGCAGTTTTAAAAGGGTGTTTTTCTTGAGGCTATCCTTCTCTTTGACAAAGTCTGGGACAGGGCTGAAGATTAACAAATACACGATAGTGATTTGTTACAACACAGATGAGCACACAATTTATGACCTGAACTGTCCATAAATCACCAGTTTAACCACCCATGCCTGAAAACACTTCTACATCCCCACGGCTCTCATGCTTTGCTTGAAGAGTTTATAATTTCAATGCCAGGATGATCTTTGGATGTGGGCCACCGCTTACTGAGTGTAATGTTCAGCCGAGCAATTTCAATTCAGAGGATCGCTGGAAGACAATGATTTGGCAAGTCTTCCAGGGAGAAAGCATGGGAGAGAAAAGAAAAGATTCAGCTAAGATTCACTTGAAGGGGGTTTGTGAAAAACAGTCTTTGTTTTTGATTTGCAATGTAGTGTACATACAGAATATTGATGCTGTAATAACATATTCAGCTCATGCAAGTTGCATAGATGAATGGATACTGTGATTCATACTGTATCTACAGTATAGTATGATTTTCAGAACAGAGCCACGGATACACACTCCATTAGAGCCTCAGTATTGGAAAGCCGGCGTCTTTAGCGAGGCCTCCAGGAATGTTCAGTATTTCCCTGGACAGAGCTGAGGGACTACTCAGAGCTCTCAAGGTGTTTTCCCCTTTCAGTCAGTCGTGTGAAGCAGCCATTAATGCTGGAGGACACATTAGGCTGCTGGACTCTTGAGGCTACTCCCCTGTCACGCTACAAACTGTGTGTGTGTGTGTGTGTGTGTGTGTGTGTGTGTGTGTGTGTGTGTGTGTGTGTGTGTGTAAGGGAGAGAGAGGGAGTCAGTCTGGGATCGGGGTATTCTCCTCAGCTCACCTCTTCCCTCCACAGACCCTGCGTGGAGGAGGCTGAAAGGAGAAAGGAGGCGCCTCTGTCAGCATACAGATAGTCAGAGATAAAATCACATAAAATCTCCATGATTAATTTGAATAATTGTTAACATATTAATATTACATATGAATACCTTCCCATAGCATGCATCTTATATGTCCATATGATCTGTGCTGGCAGGTAATCATGGTATTGTCAGAAACACAAAGGTCTTTCACTAATACTTTGAAGAGCTCAAAAATTTGACACCCTCATAGTCAACCTAATTCAGCTTGCTACAGTTTGCTGGGTGTCAATATATACACAGTACCTTGATGGGGGGAAATCAAGCACAAAAATAATTGATTCATGTTTAATGGTGTTCCACTTAGGTGCCATGGTGTTAATTAGCCACGGGAACCAGCAATTCCCTCCAGGTCAGAGAGTAACAGCATGTTAGATGGTGGTAAATACAATCATAGCTTAAGATTAGCCAATAATGGCTATGATTCGTCCGCTTTAGAGGGTATTGGCGGTTTGCCATATGCCGCAGCATCTGAGACTCACGTGCTAGGGTCAAGATTAACTTTGATTGGATCTTATTGCCTCCTGCTTGAAAAAGCAGTTGGCTTGTGAACGTGAGCTTGATTGAGCTGAACTCTTCTATGGCTGCCAGCCCTCTTATCGGCTTTCCAATAAAAGCAGAGTTGAGCCGAAATTGCCTGGTCCTTACCCTGAACAGGTCTGGTAACCCAGGGGCAGCCAGCTGAAGCTAGACTGGAGGACCTGCACTCTTGGCCTCTACAGCAGTTTTAAATAATGGAGTATGGCCAGTGGTCAGCCCCCAAAGCGCCTCCAAGCTCCCCCAGTAAAGCACGTCCTTGACTGACTCAGCCAGGAAAATCAATGCTCGGAAGCCATGCAGACTCCTGGATCAAATGGAAGGCATGGTGCAGAACAGAGGGAGACTGGCCGTTTGGTACGCAGCCACCAACTATTGAATTAGCGTGGAGGGAAGGATGGACAGTCACCCAGAAAAGGACACACAACAATATGCAATTATTGAGAGCAGAGAGGAAGTACTGTGTACTAACATAGCATAGTCAGGGAGGACAGGTGAGGACATGAGTTTACAGTATGTGTTTGTTGTATGGATGTTTGAGACATTATGTCTCCTCTGAGGGGATAGCAGCAGATATCTGGACTTTTAAGGACATGGACCCAGACTGATAGCAACCCTTAAAGGAGTAGTAAAGGGAAATATCATGTTTAGCCCTGTTTTAAGGTTAGTTATATCATATACAATGGTTCAGATCAAAAAGTTGACCCAATGGATGTGGGTGGGCACCGTGAAAATAATTCAAAAACATGTTAAACTCTCTCCTGTACTCTGGAGTGCCAGAAACTTCCATTCAATGGTACATTATACAGTATATCAAAGAGTAAAAAATAAAACATGGTTTAAAGATGTAGAATTGGATTTAAGACCTGAAATAGTTTTACCTTCCATTCCAACTTTTTTCTTCCATAACATAATAAGAATCTCTCTCTCTCTCATATATATATATATATATATATATATATATCTGGTGTATAGCTGTTACACCTGGGCTATGAATTGCTTTCCTCCACAGACACTCAATACAATTCCACCACTCTGTTTGGCTAGAGGTGAATAGTCATGTTCCCCTCCTTTGGTCAGAGGAAGGCGATTCAATTGGACAGGCTGCAAAAGTGAGTTTTGTAACCTTTGTAAGACCTTGACTGAGATGGCCTCGCTAAAGCATACAGTATGTTGCTGCTAAACCAGCAATAACATGCAACATAAGTTATAAACATTAGTTACAGTAACAATATTAATTCCATAACATAAGTAAGTATGTAAGTAAATACATTTTTTATAAAGCACCTTTCCAAACAGGTGCTGTACAGTGAAAATGTTAAAATATAGGGAAAAAATGCAAAGTCAACACAGAGAATAATAACAATGCAACCGCTAAACTATACAATAGAAGGTTAAAACAAAAAAGATAGAAAAGGTTGCAGTTGTTTCCCTTTCTCTGTACAGTGGGAACATGAACCAATTAATCAGGCTGCTATTCACAGCGGAACACCTATCCTCTCACCTTATGTTATGCAGCAACCCCTTAGCACTTCAGTGTTGAATTAACATCCTTACAAAAGAGATGGGAGGTAATTAACTACATTCAGGGTCTGTTCCGAGTCTTCCGAGATTCACTCAGTGGGCGAATTAGAGATATGGGAGCGCAGACTGAATAAAAGTGGGTAAGGTGAAGAAAGGTTGAATATACTATGCTCTTTTGGGTGCTCGACTGTTTTAAGATCTGTAATCAAGTATGCAGTGGATATGGGCTGAGGCAGACAGAGAATGAAGGCGAAAGATGACAGAAGGAGCTGAGCTGTGATGAATTGTTGAGGTTGTTTGTGTTTGTCTGCAAACGTTAAGATAGCAAAGATCTCAGATTGGGAGACAATGAGGGAAGGGATGAAAAAGAATGGAGGATGAAGTCAAGTCTAAGTCAAATTCTTTCATTCTCGGAGCATTGAGCTTCAGCATGCAGTTACTGTCTACATTGAGTAGAAAAGTAATAATAATAATAATAATAATAAACATATCAACAGGCAATGTACTACATACACAGACATGTAGACACACAATGTGAACACTATGGACATATTGACATATGATACATTGGACATAATAGACATAGGGTATATTAATACACTATATGCTGATGGCATATAGAACTGTACACTGTCTCCTACAGACCAATTTCACTACTCAACGGAGATCAAAAAATCCTAACATCAATAATGGCAAATAGATTAGCAAAGATTGTACCGAATATAATTATTAATGACCAAACAGGACTTGTCTGAAATAGATTATTAAGTGATAATATTAGACGTACATATTTAATATTACAGAGTATGCCACAAAGTTACAAGAACAAACACTACTAACCTTGGATGCAGAAAAAGCCTTCAATAGGGTAGTCTGGCCATTTATATTTGAAACATGTAGAAAATTTGGATTTGATGAAAAATTCATTAGTTGGTTACAAATTATGTACAATAGCCCTAACGCCTCAATAAGAGTGAATGGCACAATGTCAGATTCCTTTCAACTTTTAAAATGTACGAGACAGGGTGACCCCCTTTCTCCTCTTATATTTATTTTATGTATGGAACCAATGGCAGAAAGAATAAGAACTAATGAGAAAATATGAGTATCAATTGGAGACGACACCCATAAAATGGCATTATATGCTGATGATGTTATTCTCTTCTTAACTAACATAAATGTATCTCTACTGGCCTTAATGGAGGAAATAAAAGAATATAGTACTGTCTCAGGTTATAAGCTAAACATAGGGAAATCAGAAACTATGACAATTGGACCACCAATAAATCAGGAGATAAAATCTAACTTTAAGTTTAAATGGGACTTGACAAAAAATTAATATTTGGGGGATTTTCATAACTCAAAATGTCACACGTATTCCAATGTAATTATGGACCCCTAGAGACCCAAATTAAACAGGATTTAAATAGATGGTGGTTGTTACCTCTAACACTCTTGACAAGAGAGGAAACCAAAAAAATGAATCTGCTCCCAAGATTTATTTTACTTTTTCAAACCTTGCGCTCGAAAATACTCCCCCAAAAATTTAAAGACTGGGATAGAGCTATTAGTAAGTTAATCTGGAATGGGAAAAAAACTAGAGTAAGATTTAAAACAATTTAATTATCTAAATAAATGGGTGGACTAGCATTACCGAGTTTGACAAACTATTATTTAGTAACTCAAATAAGACCCATCCTCACTTGGATGAATAGAACTGCACAAGCTAAATGGAGACAAATCGAGAGTTCCCTAATAGAAACTCCTTTGAGTGATATAATATCTATGGGTAAAAGTGCAGAATGGGAAAGAGGGAACACCTTCATTAAAAGTACAATGCAAGCATGGCGTAAGATCTGTAAAATTAAGAAGATTAAACAGGATTTTATATATGTGAACGGAAAACACACAACTTTAAACCAAGCACCATAGGAGACGTGTTTAAAAGGTGGCCAGCAAAAGGATTAACTAGATACTATCAAATCATGATGGAGTGGAGTGGATTCTTTCGAAAATTTGAAAAGTAAATATGACATCCCGGACACACAATTCCATAATTATTTACAAATCCAAAGCTATTAAAAAAAAGACAAGGCTGTAACATAGTAAAGGATGATATACACCCACTAATTAAGTATATGGCCAAGAATTTATTTGGGGCACATATATAGAATATTACAAAATGAAAATAAATTGGGACCAAATGCTAAATGGGAGGAAGAAACTCTCGGCAACTGCTTTAAAACAACTAGCTCCCCCTTCTGGAGAGAATTTGCATGGAAGGTACAAATTAGATATTTTATAACCCCCATAGTACAAGAAAAATATGATAAGAACTCAAACCCATTATGTTGGAGAAACTGTGGGGAAAGGATCACACACCATACACATATTGTATATACATGTCCTCAACTTAGTATTTTTTGGAATGAGGTGAGAAACACAATTGAACGATTATTTCAATTAAGCCTCCAACCAGAACACATGCTCCTTGGTATAGCTCCACGTGAACTGATCCTCAAAACGGATAAATATCTCTTTAGAATATTGAGACTTACAGATCTCAAACAGATAACAAGAAATTGGAGGCAGCCAGATTTAACAAAAATAGAAAATTGGTTTAAAACAATAAAGGAGATATACACCATGGAAAACATAACCCATAAAATTAAGCAACAAATAACATTATTTGAGAAGAGATGGGCCAAAATGGATACAGCCCTTTTGAGCCCCTGAGGGACACACACAAGCACTTGCAATATTAATTATTTTTGTTATTTGTCTGTGTATTATTATTATTATTATTATTATTATTAGTCTTTTTTTTCTTGTCTGTCCTGTCTGTCCTTTTTTTAATTATTTTTTATTTTATTTATTATTTATTTTCTGTTGTTGTGTGTTTTCTTTATTCTAATGTCTGGTAAATTTTTTTGAATTATATTATGAGAAAAAAAGAGAAACATTTTTTGAGGCAAATGGAAGAGAATACAAATTCAATGATGGGGATCCGCGCAGAGTGTAAGGTCGTAACCCCACAATCTAAGGAGTCCATTGCAAAGGAGTGTTTGTACTTGTACAAGAGGTCGCAAAGTCTCTGCCGGTCAGCTGTACTGTGTAGGGCATCAGCTTGGTCAAGGACTAGTTGTACTTGGGTTTCAAACCCGCGGTACGGTTCGTCGTCTCCCTGATTGGGGGTGTTTGATGTCACTCTCTTGTCTGTCTCGCCGGTCTCAGCTCCAACAGCGGTGTGGCCTCTAGGCCGAGGTTCAAGAACTCTGACGATGGTTGGAAAAACGCCAAGGGGTAGTCCACCTTTTGGCTAGGTTGGACATTGAGGCGAACCTTAACAGAGGTCTGACTGGGGACGGTGGTCTCGTCCTCATTCACCACTGTGCAGGCTTCAGGGATCATCTGCCCTGACTTGAGATGCCCTGTGTCGGCTTTGGGCTCACTGGGGTGGTGCTGTTTCAACGACCATAAGGCACTATTGAGGGTGTCCACCTGAACCGCGAGCCTGACCAGGATATCGGCGCCAACGTACACCATGTGGGGTAGGTCAGGAATGACCAGGAAGTGGTGGACCAGTGTTTGTTTGTTCCACTGCATCCGCAGCACGCACATCCCCTGGCTTTGGTCATGCTTGGGGGGTGGCTGCTTAGCGGAAAGCGAAATGACTTCTTAGCGAATAGCAGCTCTGGCTGGGTGGCCCGTAGGGCGTGGAATAAATCTGCAGAGATTGCAGACTTGTCTGCCCACAGGGCCAGGACCACATCCTGAGTGGGCGTGTCCTGTAGAGTGATGCCATTACCTACCCGAGGGCAGTACTGGTCTTGGGTAGCGGGCTGTTCAAGCGTGCACAAGAAGGTGTCCGCTTGTCGGAGGACCTCAGTGGGCGCTCGATGCCCTTCTGGTGGGTTGGTTCTATTGTTCCCCACGGTCGTCCCCAGACCACTGGTTGGGGTTTGGGTCCCGGTGGCCTCCGTCTCTAGGACGTAGCATTGTGCTTCCGCACGGCTAGAGCCAGGGACCGGCAGCGGTTGGCAAACATGTGACCAGATGGTGAGACGTTGAAAGTCTATCAGGGGCTCGAAGCGGTTGAGCAAGTCTTTGCCCAAGAGCAATGGGACAGAGTTGAGAGGTGACACATAAACGGGATGTGTCAGGGTCATTGGACCAAACGTAAGCTGAAGTAGGACCAGTTAGCTCATTCTGGTGCCGACGGTGGAGTACGCCTGAACTTCAAGGTTGCACCGTTTTAGCTTCAGGTTCCTGTATGACTGGACCGGCTAGTTTCAGACCTTCTGTTCTACCACTTCTGTGGCTGTGCCACTTCGATCATACAGGGACAAGGTTTTAAGTTTGGGGTTTCTCCTGAGATGTCAAATCACTGCAATGATTTGAAAGGCTTGCACAATGCCTGGGGGAAAAATCCCAAAAAAGACACAAAGGAATGGTAGGTGTGTCCACAGGATGAGGATAATTGTTGTTTAATTGCTTTATTCCTGAAAGGGTTAAAAGCAAATTCAATTATAAGAGTGGAAATTAAAAGCTTATTGTTGATGCGTGATTCCAGCCAATACTGTTGAAAAAGGGATGTAGTGTCAGCTTCGGTCACAAGGGGGAGCTCTGGCTCTGCCTGTGTGGATGAGGCCTTGGACACGAGTGGGCTAGCGGTTAGCTGGAAGCTATTTGGCTAGCGGTGGCTTTATACCAATGAGTTTGGAGGAGGTTAGCTGTTAGCAAGCGGTTAGCGGTGTGGCTAAAGCTTAGCTGGGGCTAGGAGTGGTCTCTAAGCTAATGGCTAGCTCGGGGCTAGTTAGTTAGCTGAGCAGCTAGCGGGGCTAGCTAGCAAGCGGTTAGCTGTTAGCGGCTAATGGCCTTCTGTGTTAGCTAGCAAGCTAATGTGCTGGGACAATGGGTTGGCTAGCCTCCCTGCTAGCGGCGTTCTCTGTTAGTGAAAATATCTCAGCTTTGAATTCACCAATAAACAAGTACATGCACATGCAGTTAAAACACTGCTATGGTCACTAAGTGTGGGGGAACAAGGAGGTAACAGCTGATTACTAGGCTCGTAGCTGTGTTAGTATAGAGTTATTCTGTCCCGCACAGGTGACGTCTAGACGCAACGCGGAGCGCTAGCTCGGCCTACGTTACAGGATGAGAGAGCAAGTTTCGTCTGCTCCTCTGGCTGTTTTATGGTCCCGACCTCCAACAGCCTATAAGATGGGTCACAATTTGCTAGGTAGCTAAGCTAGCATTTACGACATGGAGGTTAAAAGCCTTGGCTATTTGAGCAGTTCAATGCTCCCTTCACGTGAACGTCAGTGAGCACCACAGCGTTTGAAACGGATTCCAGCCGTTCTGTTATGCTACACCCTTCCGCACCGATTCACCAACTGATGCGGGACAATCGAGATAAATGCTCTTGGTCAGATCTGTGCCATGAAATGATCACCAAATACCACTGTAATCAAACACGTCTTGAAACAACTTTCTGAGTGGGGAAAGGGGGATACCCTTAAAGCGAGTTTCACCGTGCACACAAAGGGAAGTCCTTTACACACAATCTGTAACGTTACAACCTTAATCTACAAGGTTTTAGCTGAGCCTCACCACTGGGCACCAATATATGTAGCAGTTTAGGAGCTTATAGCTTTATGGAAGTATGACTATGACTTGGTATAACATATGGTTATACCGCGGCTATCACAACTATGAAGGAAATGGATTTAACTACACTAAATCGACTCGTCTGGGACACCACCCTTATGAAAGGGAAACAGATAGCCTATCAATAGTCTAATGTAATATCAATCTCCGTCTGAAAGTAAGTCTTTGACTCAATTAAGTGACCTACAGATCTGTTGATGACACTACAACGACGTGATCAAAGCATGGAATATTTATTGAAGTATACTAATAAATTATCAGGATAATATGAACACACACAATTTAACAATATATGGGAACAATAATGTGGCAGGATGGAAACAAAGCAGGAAGGGAATAAGTGATAGGTGAGTGCAGCCTGGCCTAAGGTCTAAACTCAGCAACACATAGCAACCACAACACATCAACCGAGCAGCGTTAGTATGGACCTTACCACCTTACGTTTGTGTGGCGCGCGGCTCGCTTCGACTGGACAGCTCTCGGTGTAGTCTTGAAGACCCGCGTGACCAGCGCTGTTGGTTTGGTTGATGGGCGTCGTCGACCGGCTCGTTGCATCACAGTTTTGTACTGCAGTTGGGGAGAGAGGGAGGGGGAGTGAGAGAGAGTGAGAGGATCGTAAAGTTGGGCCTGTTCTGGGCGAGTCCTTTGATGTGGTTCTTAGGATGTCGGTGTGAACAGCCCAGGTTCTCTCTTGTGTTTGCACAGGCCCCCCATTTAGTGTGAAAGGCCTTATCTGGGGTCTGTGACCCCAGGAAGCGGGCCTGGATTGCCTGCGCAATGGCTCAGTTATGATAAAGACCTAATTCAACTTGTTTATCTCTAAAGGAGCACACACACACACATCGATTCCAGATAGGAAGAAGACAGGGTATCAGCGAGATTGAGACAGACCGTTTTGGTGAGGGGTGCATGTGTGTGGCCCACAGAGGAGTACTCTGGTCCATGCAGTCTGGGTTGTGGCACACGCGGGGGCTGGGTTGTGGGATTTGTGTTGCGTGGTGGCGTGGTAGCGAAGCCCCGCCCCCTTGGGTCGAGGGTGGTTGGGGACAGTTTGGTGCACTCATGGCTGTCCATGTGGAACCTCGGTGCGCGCATCATGTGTCTGGCACACGCGGGGGCTGGGTTGTGGGCTTTGTGGTGGTGGTGTGTGGTGGCGTGGCTCCGCCCTTCACACGCCCCCTCAACCCCCCCACCATTTCACAATTCCCCTCTCCACCCCCTGTTCAGGTATTCTAGTCTCAGGTAGAAAGAAGGCAGGGTAAAGGCATGCAGAAAGCTTTTTGGTCCTATTCCAATGTTCACACTCAAGCTGTAGTGTAGGCTACTGTCCTACTGTATTACATTGGTGGACCCCAACCCCTTCTGTGTGATGTAAATGTGTAGGGGGGGTGTAGAGTAGGCGCCCCCCCAAAAAAAGTTATGTTCTTCACATAAAATAAGCCAAGGCCACCGAGTTTCAGGTACAATACAAGGGTTAAAAGTGGCAGAGGGGATGTTTCCATGTCGATCGACCGCAGGAGCCTCGGAGTGACGGGGCAACCAGTCGCACTGAGGTAGCAGAGCGTAGCGGTCGGGAGGGGGTGTAGGCTTTAATGGCTGACGCCGGCGCCCCAGCTAGGAGGGAGTTGCAGTAGTCCAGGCGGGAGATCACCAGGGCCTGTATAAGTGAAGGAACAAGGTATTAAAATCCAGCAATTCCCTCTTAACATACCTATCGGTATATCTATCTCTGTCTTGGAAAAAGAATAATCGGCAAAAGAATAATAATGTGTGCGTAATCGCAGGAGAATATGTGCATCAGTCAAGTGCAAAACAGGTTGTTTGGTGCAAGCACACTCAGCTGAAGTGGACAAGACAGGCTCAGACTTTGTCAGACAGGGAATTTCCAAACTATGGGGAATCTACATGGTTACTTTCTCGCCTGAAAAAATATTGTAATGCTGAGACGTGAAACAAGCGCATTAATTTGTGATTTGTAAAAACTGTGATGAGGCTCTAGCTGTGCATTTGTCGAGAAATAATGCACACCCCTCCAGCCAATCAGAATCAAGTATTCACCATGGTATAAGGGACAATGAGACCACATAGCCAGGGGAACTCTTGCTCCCTATGAACATCTACTGTATGCTCCTCCACCATAACCTCACATGCCTCTCTATGGGTACCGGCTATGGTCTGTAACATAAGCCTGCCTTCTCTTCAAACCAACACACCGTATTAACTCTGTACACACTGTTGGTGCACATTGTAAACTAATCTACACACTATCTCACCATGGGTTTGTGCTTCCAAACCGCCTCCCCTACATCGACTTAGATCAATCAATCAATCAAAGCTTTATTTATATAGCGCATTTCATACCCAGAGGCAACACAATGCGCTTTAGATGGCTATCAAATAAATTAAATGTTTGTTTCATTAAGCATGCAAGGAAATATGTTCAAACTAATAGTAAAATCACAGAAGCAATAAAACTAAGAAGATGGTAGAATTATATTTCCCTCAACTCCTTTATACAGCTGCATTATATTACTTTATTTTTTTTCTGATTAACAATTAAGATTCATTCTAATCTTCAATACAATTGCGTCAAGTAAAGAAAACTAAAGAAATTAATTTCACACTACAGCATGGAGGCGCAGTACCTCGTACTGTCACCTCACAGCAAGAAGGTCTCCGGGCCTTGCATGTTCTCCGGAGTTTGCATGTTCTCCCTGTGTTCACAAGGGTTTCCTCCCAAATAACCCAATAGAAAAAACATGAGAACAGCAGATGCTCTTCAGTCCGGTCCCTGACCAGAACCTGGACTGAGCACTTGAACTTCATCCCTGTGTGCCATGAACGATGGCTGCTCTCTGACTCCCCCTGGAGGAGGACAGCTCAGTATGGGATAAATACAGGGAGCAATTTCCACCGGCGGCCCCCGAAAGCTGCATGTGTGTGCTGTGTGCTGTGTTGCCACTCACTATGTAATGTGTGTGTCACTGTGTGGCGGAATAAAGATCCCCCTCGGGTCCTGTAATAAAAAAAGTATCTTATGTCTCAAAACTGTGTTCAAGCAGTCATTTGTTCAAAGTAATCACCCGCCCCCCATCTAGAGAACATAATTGAACACTTACCCCCACCTTCACCTACACAATTCTAACCCCCACCCTAAAATAACATACCACAATATAACACTGGTGTGCACAGACATTTTGGGGGGCAGGTGCTCAGTGAAAAATGAGGGGAACCTTGAGCGAGGGGGCGGGGGGTGCTGACAGATAATTTGTATTTTGATTGCCGCGCGAGTTGATGACCGGGGGGGGCCTGAGACTTGGTTAAGATTACTACATAATACTAAATATTCATCTTAAGTATACTGAGAGCTTCACGTGCTGTATTCTTCACATTGGTCGTGTGGTGGTCATCATTACGTTAAATCCTTTAATTGATTATGACTAGCGTGTAGCTTGTTAAGCAGGTGGGCAGTCGGCTAATTTAGGCTCAGCTGTTTGGTGCTGTATGAGACTTACTTCACAACAGAGACAAATAAATGCAAGTTATAGTTTGGCAACTGAGGCTTAGGGGGCAACCAATACACTCGTTTCGTTTATGTGTTAGGCTACCTGGCTGGTTAGCTGTCATCACTCGGGCACACTGGATGGGGAAAGGGCAGTGGAGGAGTAGTGCGCCTCTGTTTGTGTCCGCTTTTCGCTTTTACCGTTGACAAAGGAAGAGAGGGAGGGGGGGGGGGGGCTGGCAAAATTACAACGCATTTTGTGGCATTATTATTACACGCTTTTAATCGAGAATTGATCGATGTCACCATGGGCCAAATACAGTAGGCCTACACTGTAACAAAAAAAAACAAAAAAAAAAGGAACTTTCTCAAAGGGCACTTGCCTTGTCCAGAGGGCAAAGGGCAGGTGCTCTAGCACCACATCGTGTCTATCTATGCACGTCCCTGCCTACAGAACATAATAGAACCCCTACCCTCAACTTCACCTACAGACCAAAATATAATCCTATCCCCAAAAAATTACACTGCGGTGTGGGGGGAGAAAAAAAAGAGCGTCTATAGAGTGCTCAAGCGGAAAATGGAAGAGCCGTCCCATGGGATCTTAATTTGGAAAAAATATATATGGTAGTCAATGGTGATAACAAATAATTTCTTGATCCCGTTTGAATTGTGCCATGACCATCACATATGATGTTTGTCAATTTAAAACATAATTTTCCAAGTCAAGAAAGTCGCAGTTTGTCGTAATACTGTAAAGCAGTTATTCCAGAACGAGTTTAAAATTATTAAAAGAGGTGAAAATCACTGTTAGTCTAGCCATGTTGAGAGCTGCAGGAATGTGAAAGGAGAGTTAGCTCTGTAAGAGCTGGCATGCGAGATCGGCTTTACAAGGTCCAAAGAGTGGAGTTCGGCGCGCTTCAGACAAGTTCTCAGTAGAGGGTTTGGTGCTCAACAGTTGAGGACAATATGAGAGAAAGGTTTACCTGGGAATTTCCATAGGACTATCCAGAATAACACAAACTGGACCACAGGTAGTCGTTTTAATGGTGACTGACGTTTTGACTTTCGTCTTCTTCAGAGTCAACAAAGAACAAAGGGAAGGGGGAGGTATATTTAGCCTACCCTCCCATATAATTAGTTCAGGAACACCCATTTTGAAAATAATAATTAAAGAAAACTATAATAAATGCAAACAATATGTAATGAAATAATTAATGGTATATGTTACGTTCCAAAGATAATAATGACATACATTTTGTCAAGTAGGTCTATTTACAAGTACTGTATATACAAAGAACTGAGATCAACTAGAGAGAAAGCAAGAGAGGCTTGGTTGGTCATTTACTCCTCCAGTGGATGTACGAATCCAGAGTGTCCTTTGCATAGAACAGATTTTTCAGTGAGTGATTTTTCACTGGACAGATATATTTTAACTACTTCCTTCTCCGTAGGGAGCGTTGCGGGGGTCCGGGAGGTAGATCTTCTACACCCGCGTGTCCCCCGCCTCGTTTGCCGCGTTGTCTCGTTGAATTGGCTAAAAAAGGAGGCTGGTCACATCCATCTTTGCCGTCCGACGAATCCTGTTTGCTTACTGTCGACATCCAGAAATCCATATTCCTTTTACTGTAGTTCAGTTTGGGCGGGTTCTGGATATGAATCTGTGCCGCGTAGTCTGCCTTGCCAGTTGTAGACCGTCCCGTCAGAGTAGACTTTTGCAGGGCTGCCAATTCTCACGCATTGAGCGTAAGACACACGCATTTCAGCCTATTCTCACGCTCACACGCCACACTTCACAATTATCACGCAGGGAAATGACCAAGCCCTAAATACTATTAGTTCAATGTTCATGGACTCTTATTTTCAAATTACTTGAATGAATGCTATTCTCGCCCCCCAGTTGTCCTTACCGCCCAAGGAACGCTACTCAAACCTAGGGGTCTGGGGGGGGGGACATCTCGGGCGGGAAGGGGGTGCTTGTGGCTAAGTGGAAAAATCTCACTCCAAACTTTCAGCCATGCCTTTGTGTCTCTTTGATATTTATGTAGTTTGTATGCTTTGATTTCTTTTTGAAACGCAGCGATGGATATGGTGAGGTCGTCTATATCCACCTTTGTCTTGATTTCATCCTCTATGCATTTTATCTAGATGTTCACTTTCTTCATTTCCGCCTTTGTCTTTTCAATGGCAAGGAGCATTAAATCCAGAGAGCACTTATTTAAGATTAGTTCCCATTTGTGTAGGAAATCTTTGTCCTCTAGTCTGAAAGCTGAGGCTTTTTTTTTTTATTCTGAGACCTCTTGGGATTCTCTTTTCACGCCAGTATTCCGATAGTGTCATGGAATGCCAGAGTAGGCGCATCTCTTTTTTTGGATATCCTCTAGTTACGAACGTAATGCAATTTGACATGGTTCGTTTGGTTGATTCAAGTCTTGGAATAGACCATGTGGAAGGACAATATACAGACCTTGTTCGTCTGTATAAGACAAAATCCCTAACGTGCAGTTGTACTTTTGTCAATTTCAGAGAAGGTACTAATTTTGTACCCTCACTTTTAGGGGCAAGCAGCGAGAACAAAAGAACAGCCCAAGTTCAAATAGTATCAGAGTCCAAAGAGTGGAGTTCGGAGTTCTCAGAAGAGGGTTTGGTGCTTAACAGTAGAGCACAATATATAATAGAGAAGTCATTATTATCTTTGGAATGCAACATATACCATTATTATTTCATTATATATTATTTGCATTTATTATTGTTTTCTTTCATTATTATTTTCAAAATGGGTGTTCCTGAACTAATTATGTGGGAGGGTAGGCTATATATACCTCCCCGTTCCCTTTGTTCTTTGTTGACTCTGAAGAAGACGAAAGTCAAAACGTCAGTCAGTCAGTCAAACTGGTCCAGTTTGTGTTATTCTGGGTAGTCCTATGGAAATGCCCAGATAAACCTTTCTCGGCTTTACAAGGTTTTGGTGGGTGTTAAACTAGTGTAATGTCGGCTAACTAATATTAGCTCATTTGCGAGTTAACTAAGATTAGTAAGGCAAGGCACGGCAAGTTTATTTGTATAGCACATTTCAGCAACAAGGCAATTCAAAGTGCTTTACATGAGACACAAGACAAAGTGCAACACATAAAAGGTCATATAAAAAACGAAATGCAATAAAAACGACACTCTTTATCACATACTGAAACCTCTCTCTCCACTCATTTACATACAGTACAATGTCCTTCTGTTAGGTTGCTCGCTGGCTTTTCACCAGTGCCTCAAACATCCTTTCTGAGCAAGGGACTACATCAGCTGTTGTGTCACTAGGCACACCTTGCACCAAAAATCCATCTACTCCATTTTCAACATACATTTCCTTCTTTCTCTTCCTCCCTCAAGTCGTTCTACTAACGACTACAGAGTACTTCTCTGTACTTTGCAGATGCAGATACTAAATTATAGTAAAATGTATGTTTTCAATTGACAAATGTATGTGATGCTCATGGCACAATTCAATCTGGATCAAGAAATAATTTTTCTCACGCCGTTCACTACCATTCTGATTCAAGGTCCCATGGCGGTTTTCTCTTCCTGTTTCCACTTAGGCACTCTATCGTAGAGCAGGTTACCCCGACTGGCTCCACCTCAACTGGCTCCTTTCGACGCAAAGGAGCAGCGGCTCTACTCCGAGTCTCTCCCAGATGACTGAACTTCTCACCCGATCTCTCAGGGAGACCCCTGCCACCCTCTGGAGAAAACTCATTTCGGCCGCTTGTATCCCTGATCTCGTTCTTTCGGTCATGACCCATCCTTCATGACCATAGGTGAGGGTGGGGACGAAGATAGACCGGTAGATCGAGAGCTTTGCCTTTTGGCTCAGCTCTCTTTTCGTCACAACAGTGCGGTAAAGCGACTGCAGAACCGCACCAGCTGCTCCGATTCTCCGGCCAAACTCCCTCTCCATGGTTCCCTCACTCGTGAACAAGACCCCCAGATTCTTGAACTCCTTCACTTGGGGTAAGGACTCATTTCCTACTCGGAGCGGACAGACCACCCGTTTCCTGCTGAGAACCATGGCCTCAGACTTAGAAGTGCTGATTCTCATCCCAGCCGCTTCACACTCAGTTGCGAACCTATCCAGAGAGTGCTGGAGGTCACAGGCAGATGATACCATCAGGACCACATCATCTGCAAATAGCATTGATTGGATTGGATGGCCCTAAGTAGGGATCCCCTCACCCCATACTCCCGCATAACCCTCCACAAGACCTCTCGAGGGACCCGGTCTTAAGCCTTCTCCAAGTCCACAAAACACATGTAGACAGGTTGGGCAAACTCCCAAGCCCCCTCTAAGATCCTTGCGAGAGTGAAGAGCTGGTCGGTGGTTCCACGACCAGGACGAAATCCGCATTGTTCCTCTTCGATCTGAGGTTCGACTATCGGCCGGACCCTCCTTTCCAGCACCTTGGACAACACTTTCCCTGGGAGGCTGAGTAATGTGATGCCTCTATAGTTGCACACACCCTCTGGTCCCCTTTTTTGAATATTGGGACCACCACCCCAGTCTGCCACTCCTTTGGCACTGACCCGGTCTTCCACGCGTGTCAACCAAGACCGCCCCTCAACACCCAGCGCCTTCAGCATTTCTGGACGGATCTCATCAGTCCCTGGGGCTTTGCCACTGTGGAGTTGTTTGACTACCCCAGTGACCTCCTCCAGGGAAATTGACGATGACCCCCCATCATCTTCCGGCTCTGCCTCGATCGTAGAGGGTGGATTAGTCGGGTTCAGGAGTTCTTCAAAGTGCTCCTTCCAATGCTTAACAACCTCCTCAGTTGAGGTCAGCAGTGTCCCTTCCTTGCTGTATACAGCTTGGATGGTCCCCCGCTTTCCCTTCCTGAGGTGTCTGATGGTCTTCCAGAAATACTTTGGTGCTGACCGAAAGTCCTTCTCCATGGTTTCTCCGAACTCCTCCCACACCCGCTGCCACCAGGCGCTCGCAGGCGGGCCCTCCATCTGGGCCTGGCTCCAGACGAGGGCCCCAGGCTTCCTCCGGGCCGGGTCTCTCTTCCTTGTATGTTGTACTCCATCTGGGGTTTTTACCTGTAACCCCAGGTAGGGGGTCTAGGGGGTACTACCACTTGCCCAAGGTGGACCCCCAGACTAGTGGAGGGAAGGAGGCGTCTTACTTCTCCATTATAGTTTGCACTGAAACTAGCCACTGCCCAGCAAACAAGCTATGAGGGTGGGATATATGTGTAGAGGAATTTGATTGGAACATTGACAAGTGGACGGGTTTTAAGAACTTTAGACAGATTCGATAGAAGCATAGCGTTGATTGACGGGTGGATGTCGTGAGATTATTGGCCTAAAATCTAAGGTACCTGTTGTCGTCATTGCACGTGACCTACCTTTTTCCAGGAAGTAAGAAATTATATACTTTGATATAAGATTACAACAAAAGAAGAATTTTGTAATTTTTTGGGCATACATCGTTGAATAGGTGAACACTATGACCAATTATGTGAACCAAAATGGGACAGAATGCTTTTTTCATTTTAGTGCGACTTTAAGGGATTCAGAGGAAACAGGGACAGAATTGAAGCCATTTTCTTCAATTTGAAAAAGGAGAAGTGGGTTGTATATAACCCAGAGATAGCACTGATCATTTCATTTCCTGACTACTACCTAAAAGTACCTGTGGATAATGGCAAAGTAAAAAAAAAAAAACAGTGCACAGAATAATGGTGAACCCCCCCCCCCCCCCGAAAAAAAAAAAAAAATCCTTTCTGCGGCAAATCTCTCATTACCCTCACCTACAGACCGCAATATAACACTAACCACCACAGTACTGTATCTCTGTTAGGTACTGTACTTGTGCACTGACTGTCATTCTACAGTATGTTATAGATCAACTGTATTCTCACAACTCAGCCCATATATTGTTCACATTTCTAATGTTACTGGTGCATGTAGTGTGGGTTTCCTCCCTGTGTTTTTCCCATAACTGTATACAGTAGACACTGTACACTGTAGATACACATTTCTTTGACAGTGAGATGACTTGACAGTTTTTTATTGTGGTGAGATTCACACATTTTTATATTCACACTTTTGAGTAGCAGTGTTGGGGTGCTGGAAGAGGAGGCTATGAGACAAAAGGTGTCAGAAAAACTGTGGGAGTTTGTGAGGAGACAATGTGTGACATTTGCAGTATTGCATTCAGAGATGAATTAGTCAATTTTCCTTGAAGTCAAGTTTAATCATAAAGCACATGTTCATACTGTACAAGCAAAAAAATGTACCACACAGTGCTTTACAGAATGAAAAGAAAAGATAATTTAAAAACAGTACATTGTAAAAAAATAATAATAATAATAATAATAAATAAGAAAGAAGAAAATACATTGTGAGACCAGACAATACATGGTTAAATTATCTGGTAAGATATTCCAGAGGTCTGAGGTCGTTGACAACATTGACCAGCGCTGTCTCTGTGCTATAATGAGGGTGAAAAACAGACTGAAAAGTATCAAGGATACAATTCGCATCTAGGAAGTAATTTAACTGTTTGGATACAATCAATCCACAACCAAATTGAGGCTTATGCAGACCCATAAAAGTGAGATTCATGAATGCTGGAAGTCATGTTCTGTTTAGGATTAAGTCTTTCAGACTTAAGAAACAACCTCAGGGCCGGATTGCACTGTTTTTCCACTCAATGTTTGCATAGCAATCACAGTTGGGGAAAATATAAAAAAATCGTCTTATAGCTGGAGGGAAACCAACCTTTCAATGTTAATAGAGATTCACTTCTAATAGTTTCACTTTTAACACAGGCAACTGAGCCTGTGTGGAGCTGCAATAATGCTACTGTTCAGCGTTGACACCCAGAGCTTCCACTAGGTCTAGCCTGTGATAAGGACATGAGATGAGTACTATTTCTGGTCACACTTAGGGCCTCAGAAAAAGCCATTGAGACCAAATCCTCCCAGGAGAGGGAATTAGCTCAGTGCGTGTTAGAGCTTTCTGGAACAGTTTGAGAACTGAACAGTCTGAAGTGGCCATGAAGTGGTCTGCAGTGAGAGGCCAATGCAGGGTTTCTCCCTGCTCCCTTGTTTCAGTGGGTCACTATACTAGATAATGATAACATATGTATTTTGAACATGATCTGCTGTTCGGGTGTGTTAAGTGTTGCAGTGTCACCAAAACATGCTTATGTATCCAGGAACTGAGTTTGAGGCCACTGCTGTTGGACATGAAGAATTGTTAGGGGTCATAGTCCACTGATGTCACCCTCCCAGAATGTTCTCAGCACCTGCTGGGGTTTAGCCACATGTTGTAATATTCTACTTAATGAGGACAGCCATTACATCTCAATTACATAGTCATAATCACGCCTGTGTAATTGAAATGATCACGGCCTTCAATTAAGCTGTCCCCGTAGGTACATCTCTCTCTCTCATTACACTTCATTCTACTGTCAATTAACCACACTCAGGCACAAGGCTTCTAATTATCAACACTGGATGCATCTCAATTTGTCCATTATGCTTGTTTTGTGTTTGGGTAAGTTCTACTCTTTCTCCTATTGCTGCAAATCACTAAAAAGACTACTGCCTCTGAGTTGTCAAAAAACCTGTCCAAAGGGTCTTGTTGGTTGTTGAAAGACTGTTAAACTAAAGACTTCCAATCACAGTTTTCCACAGCTCTGGGTAACATCAGAACTAACATTAGAACCGTTCTGGGGTACGGACTCTGTTGCATTGCCTTTCCAGCTCACTATAGAACTCTCTTTGTCTTGCTGTAGACCACTTGCCCTCATTTTCTCACTGTCTCCAATGAGGTTCAGCTAATGATCTTGCAATCGTGTGTCTGCGTATCAAATGATTTGGACAAAAACATGATCACATTATTGTTGTCCTTTCACAGGTCTTCCAAGGAAACTTTGACAATGACACACACAGAAAGAATGTGATAGATCCACCCATCTACGCCCGGTTCATCCGGATCCTACCCTGGTCGTGGTATGGAAGGATCACCATGCGGGCGGAGTTACTTGGATGCACAGAGGAAGAGTGAACCCCCCTCCCTCTCTCCCTTCCTCCCTTGTATACTGGAGTATCTATCCCAGATCCAGTATTTCAATAGAAACTGTGCAACCTGTAAAAAATAAATCGATTTCCAATGGATTTTTCAAGAATAAGTGTTTGGTTTTGGTGGGTTTCTTTTTTCCTTTTTTATTTTTTGTACAATGATTTAAACCTGCCGTCGTGTTCCACATTTGTTTTTCCATTCCCTCTTTTTTGTGGTCGATGTCTTTATATTCCTCTCAAGATCTACATCATGTTTGGAATGAACCTGTGTAACATATATGGGAGGGGGGTTATGTCACTGTTGTTTGAACTTGTTGCCATGAATCTACTGTACAGTGTCACTTTTTAACCAAGACATGAAACCTGTCCTACATGCCTCATTTGACATGATTAACCTACTGCATCATTGCAAAGCTATCAAGCAAATCACTAAAAGATCACAATTAAATACTTCATTAAGAATTATATTTTTTACTTTTGATTAAGCTGTGCTTTTACCATAGATTGACATTAAACTATGATCAAAACAATAACAATGCTCTTGTATTATATGTAAAACACAAAATAACTGCATGGTACATGAATTATGATATTTAATGTATAGTATGACAAATCATCTAATTAAAACTCCCTCCCTAAGAACAATCACTTCAACTAAGGGATCTATTTTTACGTGTATTTTTAATGGTTCTGATACACACTGCAAAAGCTTACAGAGTGACTGATCTGCTAGAAGATAAAGAATGCTGCAGTTAAAAAAGTGCAGCCTATTGACTCTAAAGTGTATGGACTCTAAACTCTCTTATTGAAGTGTCCTAGTGTTCTTATTTCATGTCCCATATTTTATTTATTTTAATGTAATAAACATTTAAAATTCTTATTTGCAAGATATGGGAATTATGTCACTGTTTTGTAACTGTATACTTTATTTCACATTTTGTTAGCTGTTGTTTTTAGCATTTTTTTGTCCTTTCTGTTTTTGTTTTGCTGTGGAGATCTAATTTTGACTCAATTTGAAATGCTCAGGATGATGTCATTCTCACACACCACCATAATTTGTACAAGATCCATGCCCTCTTATTAACAATGAATGAAGGATTACAAAGGATTAATGAAGGATTACAAATCATGTTGCACGGAGACATCAATATGTATTCTGTTGTTTAAAAACAAATAATATAAATACATTGTTTTTAATCATGCATTAAAAAAATACATAAGAAACATAAGAAAAAGAGTATTTAAATATATATATAGAGACATCTTGTTTTTATTTGAAATAACAATAATACTGCCTTTCAGTGTTGTATTTGAAAGTTTGACATGGTTATTATCTTTACGATAAACTGAATACAATTAGGGAATACTGGGCAGCGTTCAAATTCAGCAAACAGAGGCGAACGTTCATGGCGAACATGTTTTCTTTGAATGGTTACATTTGAACGGAGAGCCCTTCTTTGCTCAACCATGATTTTCTGGATGATATATTTTGGCTGTAGTCCCGCTACTACAACCTAATTCAATGCTAGTTAGAAGTAAAAGGGCCTCCATTATTCAATTAATTCATTCAAACAATCATAGTTACATTTACCTCAGTCAAACATCCATTTTTGTTCACTGCAAACTACCTTTTCAGACAATCCACTTATGTTTGCAAACATTTGCAGCGAACACAAAGCTAACATAATTTTTTTTCTAAATAGTTTGCAAGCGTTCATGAACATTTGCCATGTTCACTGAATTTGAATGCACTGCAGGCAGGCCTATATTGAAATAGTGATTTGTCACAAAAAAACTATTTTGACAATATCATTGGGAATATAGATACTTGACTGTTAAAAGCTTTGTGCAATGTTCATTAGATGAATCCAAGATGAGTTTACAATATAATTGTAATTATATTGTTATTATTGTCCTCCAAACAGATCATGCATCATGTTGATAATCTCAAACCCCATTCATCCTGATGTAAAGATTTTGTGGGTACTTCCAAGGTCATGTGAAGTGGTTATTGGTGTTGATCAGTGTCTGTCATTTCGTAGATACATGGACACAGCATAAGCATCATGTAACTAACCCACTTTTTTTCTAATGGATGTATTTGGCTAGGCATCATGTTATTTAAAAAAAAATATTTATTGGCTTTTGTTCGAGCTGTTTACAATATGTCTTGTTCAGCGTTTCGTGTGTCAATGAGGTTCTCTGCTTGATTGATCTTTGTAGATGATGTGCACTTTTCACAGAGTAGGATTCATACAGACCATTGGAGATGTCTGCATGACATATGACTTATGTTTAAAAAAGGATAGAGTATCAAAGATTAGGTTTAATGTCCACAGGCACATTTTTTTGTTTGGATTAACTAGGTGTAACATTTTCTACTTTGCAATCACATTCCTTTGTGGTGTGCATTGAAACCTCTTATCTGGAAGCAAGAGTTCTGATTCATCCTCCATTTTGTATTTATGTGTGTTTCCAAATTTTATTGGTTTTTATCTCCTCGGTCTGAGTAATCAAGCGCCAAATGTACCAGTTATAAGATGGCAAGCCTGCAGAGGAGAAAGCCAGAAACAATGACCATGTACAGAAAAAAAAGATGTTGCTTCAAACTAGAGCTATTTCAGTTTGACCAATAAAAAGATGTCTGTGAATCAATCAGCTTTCATGCTTTCTTGCTTGCATCAAAAATACAATGTACAGAAATACATTGTGATATGTCACATGTCATACCAGTACTTTAAAACTTTAAAATCCTTATGCATAATTGTGACAATGCTGTACTTTCTCCTTCCAAAAACTCTGGCATCACCAGATCATGTCTCCATCATTGATTTACCTTGAGCATGCCATACCTATTTCCTCCATCACCCTTCCAACTTCAATCTCTTTGCAGTGACAGGGGATCAAAACATGAGTCGAAGGCCAAACATTTGAAGCTGCACTGTCCAGTAATGTTTCGATTATCTGAGTGTCAGTGTGGGGAAATAATTGCCTTGTAACTCAGGTGATTGAAGTTGCGTTGTAATTGAATCCATCCTAATTGGAAAACAATCTGTTTAGTCTGCTTGACACATTCATTAAAGCATGAACGGTTAAACAAAAGATGCAATGTTGAGGGGCAGGTCCAGGCAATGCCAGGTAGCCGTGATTGCTTTTTCAACTGCATCCAGATCAATACATGGATGAGAATGTCCAAGCACTATAATGTGGCAACATCTGTAGCAACAACACTGTATAAACTGCAATGTAATCACATTGTATGTACCTGTAAGCACATTGTATGGTTTAGTTACCATACAATGTACTTACATTGTATGGTAGGGGGGGGGGGGGGCTGTGTTAGCAGGGTTGGCAAGGATTCACATGGATGCGTGCCATGGTACAGTAGCAGTGATGGTGGCGCTTAATACTGCTTCATAAATAATCCATAATTTCCGGACAATCTCTAAGTTTGCTACGGTTTGTGAAGTACATGCTTACTGTTTTACTCACATTTAGGGTGAGACACGAGTCGAGTAACCATTTAGTAACATTTTCCTTTTCCTTGGACAGTATCTTTGCCACTTCCCGTTCGTTCTTTCTGTGTGCGGAATATTACATAATGTAAGGTATTCCGTCATTGGCTCAGTATTTTTAAGCGGTGCAGCTGCTCCTACATACGTGACGTGTGTCCGTCCGTCCGTGTCCATGTGTTCATTCGTAGCACAGAATTTAGACCACTATACCATTGCACACCTGCAAAAGGCTGTAAAGATTGCTCATACACCTGCACCGCTCACCTGAGTGTGATTTTTATTACGTTCTTGGGAAGTCATTAGTTTCTTCATTGCCTCAAGAGGTTCATACTGACCTGTTGTAGCTATGCCTCAGAAAACGGGCTGTATGTCTGGCAGATACTGACAAATCTTCTGAGTGAAGGGAGATAACGTCAATCTGTTTCATTCATCCAATGCATCTAGGGTCTGACAGTAGTCTGAAAAGCAGACAGTAGTCTGAAATAGATGACACTGACAAACACACAGAGGAACAGCTGTCTTCTTGAAAACACAGTATAGTATTATTCATATTCCACATTCCCATTTATCTTACACCATTCCAAACTCAAGCAGTGGGAATACCTTTAATTCGATTTTTATATTCACAGTTTTGGGCAGTAGCTCGCATGATTAAATCCCTCTAAATGCCTGAACTGCACAGCCTGAATGCATCACCATAATCCATCGTTATATTCAGATGGTAATAATGACAAAAAGAAAAAAATATTCACTATGGAATTTTTGTTCCAGTAAAGGTGCGTTTGCCAGGATCCCACGCAGTTTGCCTTAAAGTAGGTGGAGCTGTTCATGGTAGTGTCCAGGTAAAGCTCATCCATTCTTGCCATCATGGAGGAGGAGCAGGGAGTGAAACATTTTTCACAGGGGGTGTGGGAAAATAAATGAATAGCCTACATTCATTATATAAAACTTTCCTGGGAATATTTATTATAATTATTTGGCTCTGTTATTTGTGCTCTTGTTGATAGGCTACTTTACGTACAAGGATATTGATCTCCTGTGCAGTCTAAAGCGTTTGCTTCTTTTCTCTATGCTCATTCATCCATTCTCACACCTAGCCTGTTTTTTTATACTATGGCACACCTGAATGGCTTGAGAAAGGAACACCTGTGCTGCTTAATTCAATTATTCCACCTCTTTATTGGACGCACACTGAGTTCCGTACACCTGTGCAGCAAATTCACAAAATTAGACAATTATATCTATTGTTTTTGACTATTGACAAATAGCCTTTGACTGTTTGCGTGATCCAATTAGAGTCCTGAGCTAGATGTCTTGTGCTCATCAGGAGTGTGTCCACCCATATCGGGAGGCTGTGAAACAGCCTTGTATCAAGTGAACATAAATGACAGGCCTTGTAGCACAGCAAAGATTCTCCGGCTGTTGTGCCAATCAAACTGTTAAAAGCCCATCAGCTCTGCCTGCCAGGGCACATGCTCATGCCCATGTGCCCTGACCGGCAGAGCCGAACCTCATCGGCCCTGCCTGTCAGGGCATATGTGGGCTGACAGGCAGAGTTGATGGGATTTTAACAGTTCAATTGACACAAGAGCAGAGGAAGAGTTGAAAGTTGGTCAGGTTAATACAGGTTTTCAGGTCATTCCATATTGTACATGTATCATTCTAGGTTGGGTTAATGGCAGTAATACAAACACATAAGTACTTAAGGCGTTTTCAACAATGGTATCGTATAACATGATGATAAGAAGATGCATGGTCAGGTTGATTTGATGAAATTTACTACAACATACATTTTCCTGCTACACACAGACAACCAAAGTTATACTTAATGATATTTTGAGCATCAATATCAGAATGTAGCCCTCTCTTTGGGCGCCATGTCTGAGTGAAGTTAGTGAATATATCTTTGGTGATAAAATTGAATTCTTCAAGATCAAGATGAGTGAAGAAACAATTGATTTTCATACACAGTGAGAATTGCTGTATGGTTGGAAAAAGTACATTTTGTTAGGAGTAGTTTTGTTTTGAGTAGTTTACTTTGATCGTTGAGTCTCAGCTCTGTGGACAAAGGCTAGGCAGTCTTAGGTTAAAAAGCTAGTCAAAATAAACATACTCAAAGTATCAATAAGGACAGCATAGCTTTTTTCAGAAGGGATTGAGAGAATGGATACAGAGAGCAATTTAAGCCATTTATAGCAGCTTTGTTGCAAACACTTATGTCATTTGTCTGCATGGCTCTGTCAGAATCACTATTGAGGCCACATGAGTTTCACATACCATCTGAGATTTCTCTCATTATCTTGTTTGTGTAGTCTGTGGGGAGTCCTTGGCAGAACTGGGCCATCCTTGTGAACAACATTCACCTCTAATGAAATTGTTGCTAATGTTATTTGGGATTCAGTTACCAATGGAACATTTAAGTGGGTCAAATATGCCACCAAAATGCTTCAGAGACTGTCAAACAAACTCTTCCTGTATCTTATTTTGTTATTTAGGTCAGGTCCACTGCAAGGCTTTGAGATATGCTACCTACAGTTGTATCTCAGAGCAGTGTGACTTGATTAACCAACACACAACGCCCTGTCTACAGTACAGAGGGAGAACACACTCACAGAGAATGTATACAGCACATTATAGCACAATGAACTTTCCATTGAGGTACATGCTTTCTCAAGCAAATGTGTAAAATGATCTCCACAATGTGTATTGCAGTTTGTGCTTGCCTTTCCTGCTAGCACTAATGTCTATTTGTGTCTCTATGTCAGGAAAGGCTATGGGAAGACAGAGAACTTCAGGGTAAAGCCAGTAGTTTGCCTACATGTTTGTCTGTTGGAGATTGATGCTGCAGTAGAAGATGAAAAGCAAAAAATAAATAGTTCAAATGATTAATGTTGAAATGAATGATGAGGGTTATCAGGGAAACAGCCAATGCAAAATGCAAAGGTTACTGGAGAACATTGTTGTAATGCCCAGATTAATTCCACCCATGAATACAGTAATGTTTCAATGTTGAAATTGAACACAATTTAGATGTGGGGATTAATGCTTTATACATTTAATTTTGTGCTGCTAAACCAAGGACCTGCACAGAGCATATGAACTCAGGGAATTGCCTCGGCCAAGAGTCAATTAGAGGAAAATGTATTATATAATAGTAATTAGAAGATGCCATTATATTGATATGAAATAAGCTTCCCGGGACCATTTGTCTACTTGTACAATATTCTTGCTTTGTGTGTGGATCCACAGGGGCCAAACCTTTGGCAGGTCTTAATGTGATGAGATTACCAGCCAGGAAAAGTCAATGACATCAGTCAGTATCAGAAGATAATTACGAAAAGTCAAGGTTTTAAATTAACATTATGTCCTTAATGGAATGAGGATACCAGAGTTCACAGGAACTTATAAGGCTGTTCAAAGATACATTTTAAGGACAGCTCCTTTGAGAAATAGTTGGGGGGCGTCCAGAAAAATTGATTAAATTGACAATTTAGATGGACAGGGATGGCAGCTGTAGAGTCTAGACACAGGTTTGTGTTCCAGCAAGGCACCCACCCATCAGACATCTGTACATACGATCAGGAACAACAAATATAGCACAATGGGAATTAGCATCTCTGCCTTGTATATGGACAACTGGTACATATGCGCAGAGGCAGTGGCGATTTTACATTAGGGGCAGGTGGGGCAGTGCCCCACCAGGTGGCGCTGTTGTGCAAGATGCATCTTAGCCTACAACTGTGTTTCGGAAAAATCAAATTTATAATTAATACAAAATAGTGATTCAGTGGTTAAAATAGCATGTATAAATATAATAAACCTGACTGACACTATGTATAGTGCTGTTTTGCAGTAATTCCCTTTGTATGAGTGTGTCACAGACTGCTCTGACTCGGCAGAGGGGCACCGAAGCGTTCTCCCCTACTGTTGCTATAGCGACAATGTGAGCGTGGTCGGGAGTAATGTGAAAAAATATCACGCAGATTTTATCCGGTGGAGGGGCAGAAAAGTCTCTTCCCCTACGAAATCTACCTGGCAACAGGTTAAGCCAGGGAATAATAAAACAACGTTGATCAAAGTTGAACTACTGGGTCATTGTCGATGTCGATCTACGTTAGCCAATGCTGCTAGCTAAAGTTTTGTACAGATTAAAAGTGTTTTCAGGTGCAACAATGAATAGTGTAGATTATTTGTTGAATGTGCGGTTTAGTACATTGAAACTTGAAGATAAACTGGAAATAAAACGTTTAGGGCCATACGACCAGAAGAATTGGTGCTGCTCCAGGCTGGAGATAAGGTAACCCGTACCTTCAAACAGGAATGGTTTGAGAAAAATAAGTCGCTAACTGCTAGCACCTCGAAAAGTGCGCTGTTCTGTTTCCCTTGTATTCTTTTTGGTGAAAACTCTGTTTGGGCATCGTCTGGATTCAAAGACATTAAACATCTGTCAGAAAGAACCGCGAAGCATGAAAGCTCTGCGTCCCATCTGAACTGTGCCATGAAGCTGGGTTTACTGGGGCAGCTCAACGTCCAGGCACAACTAGATGATGCGTTTCGCCGTTCCATCGCGGAGCACAACAAACAGACCGAGGAGAATCGGTATGTTCTGGGGAGGCTGATCACTTTTATTAAACTCTGTGGGAAGTGTGAAATGGGTTTGCGTGGTCACGACGAGTCAGCAAACTCACTGAACCCAGGCATTTTTCGGTGCATTTTTGAGACGATGTGTGAGGGGGACTAATGTGGACAGTGCGCCTTCACTCTAGTAGACTATTTGGCTGTGATATACAGTAAGTGGAGTACTAATAGGTTATGCGTAGTGCCCAGGTCTGATGGGTGAACACTTGTCACTTTCAGAACCCTGGACCGGGCATGCGCTCTCTAATTAGCCTACTCTGCGTGTGTTAATGTGTCGTTATCTTTGTGTGTTGTAGCCTCTGCTCTGATGTACCTACCGTAGTCTAATTGGCTTTAGTTCTTGTGATGGTGACATAATATAAAACTGCCCCTCCAGAAATGCCATGCTAAAATCGCCACTGCGCAGAGGTAATGCATAATCATGTTTATTATTTTAGCTGGTCTTGCTGTTTCTCACAAAGTCATCAACAGCGAGAATCATTGTATTTTCACTACAAATCCATATTAGAATCAAAATAGAGATTAATCATTCAGAATCCAGAGGCCATAGCCTGGCGTCGCCAGCGTGATCACGTGAGCTCATTTTATTTCACTACGTAGATCAATCTGGTCATCCACCTGTTCAAACTAACTCCCACTCGACCCAATATTCATCGGGCTAATCACAACCGCTTATCTAATACCGGGTTAACTAACCCTTTTAGACATATAATTCACAAATAAGAATTGAGGCAGAGACGGCGAAAATGTTCGGCAACAACAGATCTGTTGTTGCCAAACATTTTGCTGTCTCTGCCTCAGTTCTTATTTTAGTGAATCAAACTTAGGTGTTACAAGCAAGGGATCACTTCCTATTCTGAGGAACAACTTGGCTACCCATAAGGCTTTTCTTAATCTAACTATGGTAAATAACAAAGCTCAAAAAATAACAACTTCAATATATAACAGGGTGTGTTTGATACCACGATTGTACCCACTTCATAGATGATAGGAAGACTAACTCATGTTTTGTTGCTCTGATTCGTTGTTGGTCTATCCAATTGCGTCCAGAGGCATTTGCTCTGTGCCGACTATTGATAACGCCCCTTGGAAATAAAATAAAAAAAACTCTGGATTTCCAGACCCTTTGCATTTTTGCAAATTGGGTCTGACTAAGCCAGGCTACAGAGATTATATCAGATGGTATACTCTGCTTCATGACATGTGTTCCACACGGACCTGTGGAAATAAGCAGAAGACTCTACCCAAGTTCATATCTATTGAAAAATATGGTCCAGCAGCAATTTACTTGAAGTGACTGAATGTGCTGTGGAGAGGTATAGGTGTAATGGAAGGAAAATAAATGTTTATCCACATGGAACTCTTGTCAAGACTGACATCCACCCAGGGGGCTTAATGTTGATGTGGTCATACAGTACAAGTACTTAGAACAACAGGCTGGAATGGGGAGGAAACACCAAGGTCATATTCAAGAAGGGACAGAATTGATTAGTTTGTGAAGGTCCATCGGTGTATGTAGAGTAGGGATGAGACGGTATGGATTTTTCATTACGGTACGGTATGGTACGGTATCTAGTTACATGGTACGGTTTACGGTATTTCACCTCCCCAACACACATACAAAAAAACAAGTATTTTACTTTGAAGGAAAACAGCTTTATTGGATATAGAAGGGCCCAGTCTACTTCCTGGATCGAATAATAGGACGTTTTTTATCGACTAGCCACAGGCGTTTCAATAGGCTGAGTTCTAGAGCCCTACAGTGCAACACATGATGGAAAATACACACTATTGTAATTAAGCTGTTTATTAATAGCAAGCTTATATTAAATTACAAAATTAACTGTTGCAAGCAACTTCAAATGTGAAGTTTCAGCAGCGCATTATTGTGTAATACCGTAAACGTAATACCGTAAACACAGGGAAGGTCACGGTTCTAATACCGTGGACATTTTATACCGAGGTTCACGGTTTTATGATATACCATCTCATCCCTAAATATAGAGCAATGCTGAACATGTTCTACCAGTCTGTTGTAGCGAGTGCCATCTTCTATGTTGTGTGCTGGGGCAGCAGCATCAAAGCAGCGGACCAACAGGTAGGACTAGCGCGCTTCGTCCTGAAGGTCAACCTGGACTCAGTGACTGTGGTGGCAGAGAGATTAATGCTGACCAAACTGCTGGCCATCATGGACAATGTCTCATACCCTCACCCACACTCTGCTCAGGCACAGGAGCACCTTCAGTCACAGGTTGATCCTGCGTGCTCGACGGAGTGCTTCCAGAGGTCCTTACCTGTAAGTACCGGTAAGTACTGGGTAAGTACCGGTAAGTACCAGGGTAAGTACTAGTAAGTACCGGTAAGTACCGGTAGGTACCGGTAAGTACCAGGTACATACTGGTAAGTACCCCGTAAGACACTGGTAAGACATGGTAAGACACTGGTAAGACACGGGTAAGACAGTGTAAAACACAAGTAAGACACTGTTAAGACAGTGTAAGACACGGGTAAGACACTGGTAGGACAGTGTTAAACACGGGCTCTATTATAAAGCGTTACCATGTCTTGTTTTGCCCATATTTCATATCTCCATGGAGTAAACTACAGGGGCGAGGCCAGAATATGTAGGGGCATGATATTTAAATGACAATTGTTTTCATCCGCACCGCCCGATCATTCGTATGACATGTGGACACCATACGCTTGGATCTGTGCTCCTTTGATGAATGAGAGCCAATGGACCTGAGTCAGCTTAGAGGGTGCTAAAGCTCTTGGACAGGTGTGATGGTATTTTAAACTGATCTAGTCAAAAGATTTACCAAGATACGTTCAAAAGGTTAAGTCTGGTTTATTGTGAAAACAATACGATTGCAACCGGACCTCAAAGTAAAACACAGAGTGGTTCTAACAGAAGAAGTCAATCAGATCGCCAATTCTTCTCCTTATATCTTGCTCAGGCCAACGAGGTAGTACAGGCGTCATTTGATTGGCCACACAGTGGGCGGGGGATGAAACTCACTTTGAATATCACTTTGAATATAGACAAAGAAAACAAAAGGTCTGAGCCAGGGCAGGAAGGACATAAGGTGTGGCCCTTCTGACTTAAACAAAGAAAGGAGGAAGAGCGAGGCAGAGGAGTTGTTTACATTTACAAAAGGGAGAGTTGAGGTGTTTACAATTACAAAAAGGGAGATTGAAACTAGAGGTTGCAGGGGACTTGATGAATAGGTATAGAAACATGAATCTGAATAGTCTTGAGACTGTGTGTTAAATTCCATGACAACTCACAGCTATGTGAATACTTGGGGGGAGGTGATGAATTACAAGAGAAGTGAGAGGACAAAGGTTTAAGGTGTTTGGATGTAAATTCCTCAACAATCCCCCATTTGTGCCTGAACAGGTACACAAAAATAAAATATAAAATCCAAACACAGTGTAAACAGTCAGCTATGCTATACATGTGGAAAGGAAATAATCTCTCCACTAGGTGGAGCAAAAAGCGTTTTTTTATTTTTTTATTATTTTCTTTCCACGTGCAAAATCACGCACCAAAACCCCTTGTTTCAGAAATTTGACAGGAAACAAGATAAAAAAGATGACATGATTATATACTATTTATAGTCTAAGAGTGGACAACCATTCACCAAAAAACTTGATTTAACAAGGCAAAAAAGATAAATGGTTACCAGTGTAAGAAGGGCAAAAAACCTCTTGGTCAATTTAGAGGAAAAACCCAAACTTATTTATCAACTCATGTTTCAACCATTGTAACTCTTGTAAACAAATATGATATTTTTCAGATTATTTCAAAGTTCATTTACTCTTGTTGTGAATAATCGCATGTGATGTCCTATGGAACATAGCTTCCATGTGTGCGTCTCTGAATGTTTAATGTAGGTTCCAGTGTGTGCGATTAGAGGTGCAGTCATTGTTGTTGAGATTGTCCACGTTGTCATACCACAACCACAAGAAGGAGGTGACCGGCAAGGTCAGTCTCCGATTGCTCATCAGAGGAGAGGAGAGTGTGGCGGTGACTGTCAAGGTCACTCTCCGATTTCTCATCGTCTTGGATTTTGACATCTGTAGAGTGTCTTGTTCACAGTGTATATCCAACAGTCATTTAGGTGACACTTCTCTTTTGGGCAATAGAATGTCACTGGGGAATGCAAGGCGTCTTCTCTTCTAGATCGCAACTTCAATGTAGCGTTGTTTGAATCAGTTATGTTCAATGTTAGTTGCAGTGTGTGCAGGTGTGTGTGCGTGTGTGGTGCATCTTGTGAGGTCATGGCTGTGGAGTTTCTTCATGTTGCCATCATAACGATCATGAGAAGGAGGTGACCAGCAAGGTAATTTTTCCTCCGATTCCTCGTCAGAGGAGAGGACAGTTGTGGCAGCTCATGGCTTTGGCCTCTGAGCCCTCTGGTTCAGCTGCATCCTTGATCTCCTGGTGTTGGCGATCCCCTGGTGGACCGTCCTCTGCTGCTTGGACCCGTCGGCAATGGCTTGCATGGATCCACGAAGTCCTCTCAGATCGCTGTCTGCGTGGTGAGTAGAACCTGGTACGGCCCGAGCCACCTCGGCGAGTTCCAGCTCCTTCGTCTGTGGTCGCGGACCAGGACCCAATCCCCAGGAGAGATGTGATGCAGGAACCCCTCCTTAGCCTCAGGAATGGCGGTCCTCACTCTGTTGAAGACATCCTTCTCTTCCATGTTTTCTGGCCTGTTCTCAGGCTGCTCATCTGCTCCTGGTAGTCTCTTGTCTCCTCATTGGGCAGGTCCACATAGAGCGGTCAGCCAGCGAGCTCTCGGAAGGTGAGGAGGGAGTCCCTGTCCTGGTTCAGCAGGGTGAAGGTGCGGTGGGACACCACACAGCCAGGGCGCCAGCAGCACGTACAGGCTCTTGAACTGAACCCGGTCCATCCCTGTACTGCTCCACGTAGGGCCGGCCCGGGTCGTGCTGCTGGAGGGCCACCTCGGCGCTCCCGCTCCCCCAGTACAGGCTGATGAAGTGCTCCGTCTGTGGATCCACAGATGAGAGAGACAAACAGAGACAAAACAGAAGAGCAAAAGGAGAGTCCTCTGGTCTGGTCTCCCTGTTCCCCTCTTTGGTCAGGAACGGTTATTCGAAGTCTGTTGGAGATACTCAGAAACATGGTTAAGCGCAAGCTCCTGCTTTGGGGAAAAATGTTGTTATTAGAGCCAGTCTGCAGTAGCCTACAGTGACATCAGGGGCAGTGTTAGAATGACTTTAACACGCCCAGTCCCCAGTCATGATCAAGGCAATTGGATTTGGCTCAAGAATTTCTCTCGCGATTTTATGAAAATAAAATAAAATAACCACATTCTCGTCTCAACAAAACAACACCCCCTAAGGGTGAAAACAAAATTTCCTGAAGTCAGGATAAAAATAGAGATGGGGCAAAGAAAATGACACTAAAATGAACTGGCTTCATTTACAATTAACTAATCAAAAAATCCATCAAAGCTTCATTTGTATAGCTAAAATTTGTATATCTAAAACCTCCCTCTTCTGCATTTGAGGACAGAGTATTGGGCACCGCTTCGGACAAAATGGTCTCTTCCCTGTTTCATACTTATCTGTCGCTCACAGTGAGTCGGTGACATGGCGTTGGCCTTGCATCTCACGAACCCCAGATCGCCCATCTGTAGGGAAACAGGCCGGTAACCTCCATCTCCACCTCCGGTCCTGTGCCCGTCTCCTGGTTCGGCATTCACCCATCACTCCCGGAACGACAGTTGTCTGTAAAAAACACTCAGAAAAAACACTCAGGCCTGATGAATGTGCCTCAATCTATAAACATGAGATATTTAACAAAAACATTAAACACATACAAATAACCAAATCATCACACAGCAGCAAAGCAAATCGGGGGCCAGAGAGATAGCCCCATCGAAAGAGAACAGCCCTCAGCGCTGTCTCATATCCTTTTTCCATGCTGGACCAAGAATGACCCTCAAGTCATTCGTGACTCCACACAGTTCATAGCTTCATGCTGGCGAGGGGCAACCACTCCTTGGTAGCCCACACAATGCACTCCAGGAAAATCTGAAAACATCAACACAGAACTTCACAGAAACAGAACATCCTATAGAAATAGACTAAACCTAAATTACTACAAAACAGAACAATCTAACCAAGGAGACGTGTACACACACCTGAATCAAAAACACAGGTGAAATGTAGGCGACATCCTCAAGCTTTATCGAACAAGACCCGCTTAAACAGAAATGATATATAATGCTAAACATCCAGTAACCTCATGTTCCTACATATCAGAAAGAGAGACAAAACAAACAACAGTTAAACAGACAAACAGCAGGTTCCAAGCAGTCCCCAGGAAGGCATGATCCAGGCTCCTCAAAGACCTGCCGCCCAGGGTCCATAGTACCTGAAAAATAACTCAACAGACTGGGGTCAATATAGCAGAGGGGAAGGCCTAAAGTCAACTCCTCACAAACACATCATCATTATGTGAATGAAATTCATACAGTAGAATGCATAAAACGAACAGCTTATGGCCATTCATTGACTTATTGAAACAAACTCCTGAATCAAACACACATTCAAAACCCTGTCAGACTTTTGAGTTCGCACCAATACCTAAAAGATCCGCTCAGAAACATTCTTAATAACTTAAGACTCAAAGGCTCTACATCTATTTCATCCTCCCACCATCATGCACAAACCTTACGTCCTCAGCTACATCTGTCTTCTTCTGTTTATTTACCTTAAAAAAAAATCTCTCTATCTTGGCTAGTTAAAATCTCCCTTATGGGTTGTTCAAGGGAACTCCAGCAGGTGGCGCTTGACCCCAAAACGGAGGCTCTTCCTTCCTGACCTGTTCGGACGAATACCTCGTAGAAAGGGGCGCGCTTAACTCGTAGAGAGAAGGGGCGTGGCTAATGGCGGGGGCATTGTTAGGGGGTGTGATCACGGCGCAACGAGTCGAGGGGGGAAAATATAATTTTAAATCAGAGTTATTCTGCTGGGGAAATGGCGGAGAGACAGTCTGCTGAACCTCCTTATCTTTCCTTCCTGATCTTAAAACCTCTCTCGTGCTACTCTATCCCACATCTTAAAAACAGACCAGTCTATAGAATTAACAGGCTTTTCCCTTAACCCTCTAGCTGAGCCCGAATCTTAGCTTAAGAATTTAACACTAAATGTCAGATGGGGATGTAAGAAATGGAAAATGCTTTAGCGCATAACGAAATCTGCCAACAAACGCTCGCAGAATAATGCTTCAGCGCAACAATCTCCTCAGGGCTAGACAAAATGCAAGTTAGCAGTAGAATCCTGTTGCATATAGCATATGTTAGTAGCCGGTGTTACAGGGACACCTAGTGGTGCTCCCAAAATGTTGCATGTAAGACCCGGATGTTGTCTTTGAGCGTGCGCGGGGAATTCAGTTTAATAAAGGCTATACTGCGAAAATCCCTAATAAACACGACGCAGCCTAAAACCCCAAAACAGCAATGAAAGGAAACCTTATAGTTAACTCACGGCGGGAAAGAATACAATTTCGAAAGAAACAAAGACACATTAACCCGCTTAGTACTCACCCAGTCAGGAAGTTCTTTGTTCTCTGGCTCAATGGCGGATCACCGGGAGAGTTGTTTTCCTGCGTCTCCTAGACAACCAGCTAGCCTACTCAGTTACGAATTTTAACAGTCTAAAAAGTGTACAAAAATACTTACAATACTTTACCTGGATCCATGGCGCGCGTAACAAACAATACAAAGCAAGAGCCGAGGCTCAAACAGTAAACACATACCAACACCCCCGTGCACATACAAGACAGAAGACAGCAGACTAACACGGGAACGCAAAACAAAGAACGACCAAAGACGAACAACGACTAACATACGACTAGCATGCTCGAACTGCACCAGCCACTTGGTCAAGGCTAGACCGGATGTCTAGATCCTACCAAATACTGTACAGCCACTCTCGAACTGCACCAGCCACTTGGTCAAGGCTAGACCGGATGTCTAGATCCTACCAAATACTGTACAGCCACTCTCGAACTGCACCAGCCACTTGGTCAAGGCTAGACCGGATGTCTAGATCCTACCAAATACTGTACAGCCACTCGGTCAAATCTAACTTCTCGTTAGGTTTACCAAACCACCCGGGATCAAAGGGACAAACGCTTCTACCAGAAACGCGGATTGCAAAACTCTCAATCACGCCCTGTAGCTACCTCCATTGTGCAAAACTCTCACAACGGGCTCTGCGGTTTTAATCTCACCCGCGACCGGCCAAAGGGAAACACGTTCTGTGCCAACTCTTTGGCGTATTAGACCAAAACTCACACTTCTTATGAACTGCTTAACCCTCGTAACGAAACAAGGACGAAGTCAAAGGACAATACGATATAAATATCTATTGCTGTTCACAAAATCCTTAGATAGTTACTTACTAAAATACGTACTAAATACCCACGCTGGGGTTTCTGTTTTCAACAATCCAGACCAACACAAACTGAACCAAATCAAGGCAAATACAACTCAGAACCATAAGAGGGTTCGTTTAAACGTACCTGTGAGCTTCAAGAATCCAGTGAAAGAACTGAGGAAATAATCTCGGCGTGCGCTCTGGCGCAAGAGAGAAGATTGATTTTCCAACGCCCACTATAATGGACCGACACGTCTGTCACCAGTTCATCCACTGGAATCCCGAAGCAACACGCAGGCAGTCCTCCCTTTCATCCCCGTCGCCAACTGTGATGGTATTTTAAACTGATCTAGTCAAAAGATTTACCAAGATACGTTCAAAAGGTTAAGTCTGGTTTATTGTGAAAACAATACGATTGCAACCGGACCTCAAAGTAAAACACAGAGTGGTTCTAACAGAAGAAGTCAATCAGATCGCCAATTCTTCTCCTTATATCTTGCTCAGGCCAACGAGGTAGTACAGGCGTCATTTGATTGGCCACACAGTGGGCGGGGGATGAAACTCACTTTGAATATCACTTTGAATATAGACAAAGAAAACAAAAGGTCTGAGCCAGGGCAGGAAGGACATAAGGTGCCCTTCTGACTTAAACAAAGAAAGGAGGAAGAGCGAGGCAGAGGAGTTGTTTACATTTACAAAAGGGAGAGTTGAGGTGTTTACAATTACAAAAAGGGAGATTGAAACTAGAGGTTGCAGGGGACTTGATGAATAGGTATAGAAACATGAATCTGAATAGTCTTGAGACTGTGTGTTAAATTCCATGACAACTCACAGCTATGTGAATACTTGGGGGGAGGTGATGAATTACAAGAGAAGTGAGAGGACAAAGGTTTAAGGTGTTTGGATGTAAATTCCTCAACACAGGACACTTATCTACACTACAGTCCCTACTCTTACTTGATATATTGATACATTACTTGAATCTTGCACAAGCATGTTTGCACAATCTAGGCATTCTATGCAATCTACACTTTACACTTATTTACTCTTGTATATTTGGATTCTTGTATATTTTGTATACTGTACAGTATTTGTATTTAAATGTGGTCTTGATTGTGCTTGTATACTGCTGCAGGTTTATACGGCTGCACTGCTGCTGTAACACCGCACGGGATCAATAAAGTAATACAGTACTACTTTCCAGCTACCTATATGCAAATGACCCTGCTGTCAATTTGTTAAACTTGTATACAGCTTGTCTCATGCTTGTATCATGCTGTACGAAAGGGACCTTCACTGATGAACAGTATATTGTCACCTGACATGTAGTGCAAAAAGCACACATCTGGATTGATAAAAAAAATATACTGTAAACAACGCTGTTTCACCTGACAAAAGTGTTGATTAGCTTCTGGGTGTCAGTGTTGTGCTGATTAGGCTAACACCTTTCACACAATACTGTATGGTGTATTGGACAGGACATCCAAAGACACAATGAAGAGATAGCAAGATTAAAAGAGTAGGAGATTTAGATTTAGAATGACAGAGGGACAGAATAATAATAGAGACAACAATAGCAGTGTGGATAGATATTAAAATTATCATTATAAGAGCTAAAGAGATAGAGACAGCGTGAGAGAAAGAGAGAGAGATAGGTAAGAAGAGGGGGAGTGATAGAGAGAAGGGTCCCTTCGTACTGTGATTGTATGGTGGACTGTGACAAGAGCATGATGAAAGATGCATGAGCTGGGCTGGTAAGCTCCTGGTACATGTCAGGATGAACGTGCCTTCTAGGGCCTGAGAGACTCACCTCCTAGCTCCCAGTTTCGTTTAGAAAAGCGGATATAATATTTTCCCGGCCAGTCTGTTTAAAGCTTGGTGAGAAAGATTCAGTGTCTTAAAATTCCCTGGGGCCTCCATTCTGTTGCACCCCTTTAATGTCAGCATTTCACAGACTTCAGTGGAACTTTTTTTTCTCCAAACTTTTGTGCAATGGCCTCATTCAAACCCTATCTGCAGAGAATATGGGAGTTCTATTTTGTGGAGTTCCGCCCCACAGGGCTTGCTCCTTATTGGCTTGACCAATCGTAGCTATCTACGTCTACTGAAAAAAAGAGAAAACATACATGCACCTGTGACCAATCAGAGTACGGTACATATAAGCAGAGCCAAACTGTTTATCTTCTCCTAGAAACGTTCTGCTCGCTGAAGATTGAAGAGAATCAGAGAAGATGGCTAGCAAGCTCACCGCTGAGCCAGCAGCGATGCCTGACTCGCCCGGCCCAGCACTACACGCCGGATGCCCATTCCCAGGCTTGGGATAAGAAGTGGTGCACCAGGATTCATGACTGGTCTGAGTTTTCATTCCCTGGCTCCCCGCACCCTTCTAAAGGCGACAGTGTGAACGTTTCCACCCAGAGAGAAAGACCAAATAAAGGTTATTGTGTTACTGTTATTCCAGTTGTCATGTGCATGACCATGAATTTATGGTAATGTGCAGTCTGCATCTCATGTTATGCCTAGTTTAGCTAGCAAACGCAGAGCCGGGTTGTAGCTACTTTGCATGAGGAGAAGGGCATGTATACGATGGGGCCCAGAAGTCTGCTACCATCCCAATTAAAAACCTTGAGACCTCAAGCTGGAGCAGCTAGGGATGGGGATCGAAAACCGGTTCTTGTTGAGAACCGGTTGTCAGTGAATCGATTCCTTGGAATCGTTAGCCAAAATCCTTAACGATTCCGCTATCGATTCCTGTCGTTGCTGCACATGCGCGATGACGTCACACGCATGCTGCCTTGTTTTGTTTTATTAGACTGCGGTAGAAGAAGCCAGCAACATGTCGTCTAGGCATAAACGTTCAAATGTGTGGTTACATTTCACGTGACAAGATGACAACACGGCCACTTGCAATCCTTGCAAAAAAACCGATATCATCAAAGGGGGGAAATACCACAAATATGCAAAAACATTTGGCCACACAGCATGCGATAACTTTGCAGGAATGTCACATTTTTGATGCTCTCCAGAGTGACGACAGCAGGGCAGCTAACATTAGTGTAGTCAAAAGTAAACTCCTCCAGAGTCCCTGTCTATTGTGTTAGTGCCAGCCAGTTGCCGCTGCTAGTTTTATTTTTCTCAGCTCAGCTCATATACCCTTTTTAAATGGAAGGAGTATTGTAATTTCTACTACTAACATGTTAGACTGTTATTGGATTTAAAATTCAACAGAATATTTCATATTTTATTTTCTATATTTGATTTCATCTTTATTTCTATAGAAAAAATATTGACTTGTTTATGTCAGTTGTATTTTTAGTTCAAGGTGAATACACCTAAAAAACACTGTGATTGGCATGTTCAAAGTAGATATAAAATAAAATTAATGTTAATAAGCCTGTTTGTATTCTTTTTTTCCCAATGAGAATTGGAGAATTGATAAGGAATCGGATCGATAAGCAGAATTGAAAATGGAATCGGAACATTAGAATTGTGAGGTTGTCCGGAGTGAACCCCCCATGTGTGATTGTGAGTGCATGTGTGTGCGTCATGTGTTTTTGTTGTTGTTGTTGTTGTTGTTGTTTTTTTCCCCTCAAAAAACCTGAAGCCAATCAATCAATCAATAGAAATGGTTTGATAATAACTAGTTCATTATTAATGATTTTCTCAGAAAGTATTTGGGCTTCTACAAAGACTCAACACATGATTTAAAGAGTCTCACTAAAGGTTTAACGAATAATTTATGGACCATGAAAAAAAATCAATACATGAAGCTTTAATCAAAGAATATTTTTGTAAAACCATTTACAAATGTGTTCCTACACATTAGATAACATTATTTAATGTTTATCAAATCAAGTACAAACAATGTTGGTAATGGGTTATGAATAATATATAAATAATTTGTAAATTTTATACAAATCTTGTTATAAATGATTTAATAATCATTTATGAATGTATACAAATGGTTTGTTCATGATTAGTTCATTATCTACTAATGCATTATGAATAATGTATAAATCATTTGTAAATTTTATACCAATATAGTAATAAATAATTTATTAATAATTTACAAATGTATACAAATGGTTTATTCATGATTAGTTCATTATCTACTAATAGCTTTTAAAGGCTTTATAGCTGGGTGTTATTATAAAGTGTTACCGGCAGATGTTTTACCGGCATCAGCTGAATATGCAAATGAGTTTCTGAGACCATCCCGATATTGCGAGCTCACGTTGTGACTTGCAGATCAGTCTGGAATATTCTCAATAGAGAAAAAATTGAGCCAGATCGGAAAAAGATTTCGCCAATCAGTGTTGGTTCTGAGGAATTTGAAATATTAACAGCTACATGGGGCAGGTTTATGACAGCGATGAGCAGTTTCAGATTTTTTTCAGATGGTTAATCCAATTACCTGCCAAGTAGTTTTGAAAGTGCCTGCCCTTTTCCAACAGTTTCCAATGGAGAGTTTGCAAACCACAGCTAACAGCTGTGTCAAACCAAGCTGACCAAAAACACAAAGGTGTTTTATGCTTGATCTTTCTGCTTTGGGTCACTGATATTAGGGTATCAATACCAAAAATATACTGGTGGTGTTGTAACTTGTTTTCTCTCATCAGAGATATTTTTGCCCGCCTTCTTTTATTTTATTTTTTTAATTAGATTTTGGGTGTCACTGCATCATGTTCACAGAGCGTTGTGGGATTATTTCTTGTGGGCTCCCATCGAAGTCTGCATCAATGTCATATCAGCAGAATAAACCATGTAGATGACTCCTTTTTTTCTTTTCTTTTTTACACTTGCTTCCACTGCTTCATCAAAACAAAGGGGTGATACAGTACATCATTGGTGGGGGACATGTTTACTGTGTACTTTATGTATATGTTTATTATGGATCTGAATACCATTCAAGGGTTTATTTGACAGCTCTGCAGTCTGTACTGAAACATCATACACTAATGCCGCAAATATCTGTGAGCGTGCATGTCTGTGTCTGGATTTGCTCCACAACCAAGCACTGTATGAAGTTGATAGCTAAGTGGCAGGTATAGTAGGTATATTGCTCAGGACCAAGGACATGCATGTGTTGTATGTGAAGTTGTTTGTATCAGCGGTTGTAAAGAAAGCTGGAAAAAATCAAGCCAACTAGCTAGCTAGCTATCAAGATAACAATGATTGATGCCTTCTGTTTAGTTCAAATGTTACAGGGGTTGTGTTGGCATGTGATTGTTTATGGAATATCTTATAAAACTGCCCCTTTTTTATTGAAATCACAATAAACATCCCTCCTTTTTGGATGCAAAATGGGATATGATTTGATCAAAAAAGGAATTCCATCGAAACACTATGTAGAAAATGTGATTTGTATGTGATATAAAAAAAGGATATGCTGATCTGATATGCTCTCTCTCTCTCCCTTAAGTTGAAAGCTCTTTATAATGTGTTTTTCATGTTCTCAGTGACAGTGCCTTTTTCTAGTGGAAACTTTTCCTTTGGCAGCATTTTGATAACAGAGGGAGAACATTTCCAAGGGCACACACACATTGATCTATTTGTCATGTAATGATTTTAATAGGTTACACATTTATCTTCCTTTTATCTTCCTTTGACACTTAGGCTTATGAAACTCAGCAAAAACATTCAAATAGATCGTTTATCTCAGCTTTAAGTATGTATGCTTATTTCCACTCACAATGGACCCAATTAAAATCACAAAATAATAAATAAAATACCCTCAAGACAACATAGTGAAGTTTCAATATGTTTGACTGTGTCTACATTTCAAATGTTCCTGCAAAAGTTAGTCTTAACTCTGGTGTAGTGGAGGGGCCATGTGCTGTCAAAACAGACATTACACAGCCCACGGTCTCCAGTGGGGCAGAGCAGGATGGACCACCACTAACCTCACCCTCCTCTGAGTGGGACCACTAAGTGTGAAACTGCCCTTACCTCTTGATTCTAGGCTGGCTGCCTTGGCTCTCTCTCTCTCAACATTCCAGAGCACCCAGGTCAAATGAATGTTCAACTCCTAATTCCATGACAAACTGCTCATTTAATCATGAAACTGAGTTATTCCACAAGTACAATTGTTAATTCTATAATGTGAAGCATACCCGTGTAAATAAACAGGAGCTGGGGATCGAACGGGCTCAGAACAGTATTAAAACTGTAAATACAACATGTGGATGTGATTAAAGAGGTTATATTTGGACTTTATTTGCTCTGACTAATGTACTGAATATGAATATGCCATCCTTCATGATATCCTCCCAATGTGTTTTAAATGAGATTGAATACTCAGGGATTAAAATATAACATGAGAAGTGCTGGCAGTCTCCCAGATACTGAGGGAGGGGTCAAAGATGGCCTGGCCTGAACCAAGGGCGAATCAATCAGCTGGGGGTCACAAGAACCCACCCCCCGGTGAATCACAGGTATATATTCTTGAAAGTTACATGCCTTCTCTCTCTTGATTTTCCCCTCTTGTTTTCTTTGTGTTGCTTGTAACATTACGGATCCTGTGTGCCATTGAAAAAAAGGTAACTTTGTCTCTGTGGAATTGCTCAAGGAAACAGCCTGCTAGGTACCTGCGAGTATCTGCTGAAATAGTTATCCACAGCTGTTCTAGGATCCACCCTCTCGGCAAGAGTGAGTGAACAGTGAGACCTTTTGCAACTTAATTCCGAGCCTTTTCAGTTGGCGGTACACCGAACAGCACTGACACCGAACTGTGTACTCTCAAGTCTGAGTGCCAAGTCCAAACCCTGAGTCTCTGCGACTCCCAACGTTCGCCAAACAGCCTACCTTCAAAGCTTCATCGATGGAAGAGCTCTGCGCGGGAGAGCTGCCAGAAACGCGAGCCAGCGTGCCACACCAATAGTCGTGCCCAAAAAGCTCTCGTTTGGTGGGTTGTGATGCTATGCTGTTGAGTCTAGGGGTTTGGGACAGGCTGCAACCTTATGATATCATTCATTTCCTTTCTGCTTTGTTTCCATACTGCCACATTTTTGTTTCTATCTATTATTGAATTGTGTGTTTTCAAATTATTTTGATAATTGATTAGTATAACTTTATTACATTTTAAATGCTTTGATCACGTCGTTGTAGCGTTGTCAACTGATCTTTAGGTCACTTGCTTGAATCAAGACCTCTTTTTAGACTGATGAGATTGATAGACTGATAAATTAGACTATTGGTTACCTGTTCCGTGTACAACAGGGTGGTGCCCCATACGAGTTGACTTAATGTATTCCATACATATCCCTTAATATTTGTGATAACCGCGGTATAATCACACATTACCTAGTCATATCTCCATAGTTCTAACACCTAGAATGCTACACTGGCCTGTTTTTGCCCCTAGAGATTCAACCCTACCATTGAAATTCCTGACATAGAAGCACCTTTATGTGGTCTTTCCCCATCTCAGGGGTGGCTCTGTATGAAATATGCAGCCAGCCAGATGGTGGTACCGTTCCACTTGAATGCTTTTTGCTTTTGTCAATACAAAGGGAATGGGGGAAAAGCAGAAATTGGGGCAGATAGTTGCCTACTGATGTGATTAAAACATTTTAATGAGAATGAGAGAGCATGAGCTGGAGATGAAATCTGGGTTTTCGCTGCCCAGTCCATCTCTGGAAGCCAGGGCAGCTGTCGCTCCACTGGTTACTTGTTATGGGACAGGAGGTAGACAAATGATGGGAGCTGTATAGCATCAAGAGGGTACTTGAACACTACACTGTAAAAAATAACCCTATTTTTTAGTGCTTTTTCTGCAAATTGTAGTTTTTTTCCTGTATTTTGGAAATACAGTAAATAAAAAATGCATTAAAAGTTTTTTTAACCTATTTTTTAAACTTATTTTACTGCTATTAATTCAATTTTTGAAGAAATATTACTGTTAAAATACAGAATATTACTTTATCAAACTACCTATTCATATCATAATTTTACAGATATTTACTTTCATTATAAAGACAAATTACTTCTTAACAGAAATTGATGTAAATAAATGATGAAAAACTGTTAAAAGCAAAGATAAAAAGTATAGAAAACAAGATAGTCTCTGCTATTTAACCTAAATTGACCATTTATTTAAATTGATAAACAGTAAAAGGAAAGGTATTGTGATGGCCTTAAAAAGTGAATAAATGCACTTTAACTAAGGCTGGCAGTGCCAGGCCTTCCTTCTCCACCATCTTTAAATAAATAGTAAACTCCAGCTTTTGTTGGATCAAACAAAGAACATTTGATTCAAACGACCACGAAGATATGTAGGGAAAAGAACATCACTACATTCGCAATAGCTGAGGAATAGGCTACAAGCATTTTCAATCTGGCTGTCAATCTTCTCTCCTATGTAACAGCTGTGGTACCCTTTGTGAACACGCACAACAAACGATCAGTACCAAGCTACTCTATAGAGCTGCTAAATGTGTGCGCAAATAGCACAATAAAAATGCCTAAGTATCATCTTGCCCACATTATCCATCTACTTGGGATGTCCCCTTGTTATGCATTGTTTCATAGCCTCATGTCACCTCTCTTCCACTCCCTAGTCCACGTTGGTCTCCTCCTTTCACCTCTCTTCCACTCTCTTGTCCATATTAGCCTCCTTTCAACAAATTATATACTTTTAACAGAACATAATAATGCGTAGGCTACTGTGTATATATATGCACACTACCTACCTACCTACCTACCTGTCTATTTGTTTATCTATATACAAACATACAATTTATCATATCACTGTGCTTTTCCCATCAAGTGTGGACAGTTTACTACGATCATCATCACCTCTATTTATTTTTATTTTTAATTTCAACATGAATTTAAACCATTTACACATTTCATTGAAGGTTTATCAGTCTACCATTGGAATTAATAATGAAAGCCCATCCTGCCCCTAACCCTCCCATCCAATCACTGCAGCCGTGCTCCAAAACAGGTGCCATGCCCTCTGATCCAATCATACCAATCGGCGTCAAATTGCACAGTTGGTAGTTATAAAGCAACATAAAGCTAGTTTATATCTCGACAGTGTCACAACACTTTGAGATACTCTGCCGCTAGCTGAAGTGAATCATAAAAGTCTGGTCTGACGAGTCGACCTGACGAGTCTGTACAGCGAACTCCGTCCTGTCCAGGGTGCCTAGATTCACGACATTCGATACTCTGACATATAACACTGATGTGATGTGTCTGATGAGTTGACATGTTGTCATTGGCCTTGCAGATGGGCTGGCCTCAGTTTAGCCATGCTCTGGCTTCAGTCTAGCCATTATAGTTGACATGTAGTCGTTGGCCTTCCAGGTGAGGGGCTAGATTGATGGAGAGCTTTGAAGCTCTTTTACAGTGACGGTTAAATAGCCAACCTCACTAAAGGTGGAGAAGAAAAGGGCTGTCCCACCTGAAGTGAAGGGTCCTGTGTTGATATCATCAGATCCAAGAGAAATGATAAAACATGAGAAAAATACAGCAGTGAAGCTAATCTAGGCACCAGAACTACTACAGAGCTGTCACTGTGATAAAGTAAGCCTAGGCAAGTGCAAAAATAAACTACTCCTAAAAACACACTCACGCACGCATGCACACACACACACACGCACATACTGTAGTTAGCCATGATAATATGAATAAATATACTTGCATCCTTGCATGCTCTGCACTCTGTATAGTTTCCTGTTATTTTGTCCTTTGCCAATCACTTTCCTGCACAATGTATTATGATCAATGCATTCTAGAGTCTGAGAACAACTTCCAAAAGAGCTACTAAAAACCTAAAGCTCTGAACTCAGTAGACAGCATTCTGAGAAGAATACCTTTACAAAAATAGTCTTACATGCAAGAGTACACTATTAGGAGTAACTTGTCAATCTCCCCTGAAAGCAGTTGCCAGCAAAATAAAATAAGTTTTACTTTTGCTTTTCTCAACAGATGTTTATTCCGTATAAACTGCAAACTGACCAATAGAGACAATGGACCGGATCTATACCGTTGTATAATCCGTATTAATCCGGACAAAGGGTCCATAGTAGTGAAGGGATCCAGGTCAGTCAGTGCCAAAGTTATCTCCCTCAGGCATTGACACTAACGGTTGCCCCATTGCCCGGGGCAAGTCAAAATTATATTTGTGTAAGTGTGTTTGCTTCCTGGTTGCCCGAACGGGCAAGTGGGTTTTTGCAGGTTTTTTTCCTTCTTTCTTTTTTGAGTGTTTTTAGAGACTGGGAAGCAACCTTCTTTTGTTCGCTATGAGATCTGTCAATAAACAATTGAACGTCCTCGCGTGCTCCGTCTTTGGCAAGTGCCTAATCATCCACTGTCAGGCGACTGAGGCGGGAAAATCAACTGGGGGTTTGGAGGACTCGACATTATACTTTGGCAATGGCAACGTGAGCTACAGTAGGCTATAGCAGCAAGTTTGTTTTGGTTATTCATACTAACTTAGTTAAGGTATCTACTGTAGCTACTGTACAATATCAACCTACCCTCCGCTGGCTAATCTGCTTTTGATAGCTACAGTAGCTAACGTCGAGCTAGCTAACATTGAGCTAGCTTGTCTGTAGCGATGAATTTTCTGAAACCCCAAAATCCAGGCCAGGTGCCTGGCAAAAAGAATAAGTTAAACAATACTGACACAAGTGCTGCTAGGAATAAATATGAAGCAGGAGGACGTCAGCATAAATTTGTTAGCGACTGGACCGAAGAATTCTCATGGCTGGAATACAACGCACAAGATAGAGTTCTCCTCTGCAAAGTGTGCAGAGTCCTTCCTGCCATTGCCGATAGGTGAGTTCTGTTTTATGGGTACCATAAACATGCCACAATGATGATTAAGCTGCAAAATACATTTATTGGTAGTCTATTCTATGTATTTACAGAACATCATCATTGTATAATGGGTGTCAGTCATTTAGACATCCGACTCTGAAGGTACACGGCAGGGATTTTCCTGGCTCAGAATGGGTCTTTGGGGTGTGATGCACACACAATTTGGGGGGAAACCTCAGTTTTATGCCGAGTAGCCTAACAGCATATATAGGCCTATATTCTTTGCTGTCGTTCTGACTGAGCTCACTTTTCACAGTCGCGGGAAATCTCCCGACATGACACAAAATGGATATGAAGACTAAATGTTTAAGATACTGATAACCTGTCTAGTAATTATCTCGATTACTAGTGGTCCAAACCATGGACAATGCAAGAAAGAGGGATGGGCTGTACTTGAAACAAGCTATCAAACACATTTCGAAAGGATTGGAATTGCTATTTTTATTCTAAATTTTTAGCATTTTGGCACTGGTGATTTTCCTTTTGCTCTGGCTAAAATCTCTTTGGGGGGCGCCAACAAATCCTTTATGCAGGAAAAACCCTGCATGGTAAGAGTAAGCGTCATCTAATATGCGAGAGTACTCTACAACGGGCACAGCTTGGAAATAATGCACCGATGCCTCTGGTAATGAGGGGTGTCCTGCGAATGGAAAACTCTGCGAGAAGATGGTGAACACTGTGCACATAGCATATTATGTGGCAAAAAGAGAGCAGCCATTCACCGAATTTCCCCACCTCTGTGCCCTGGTTGCAAGAACAGGCAGCAAGGTGTCTGATTGCTATAATAGCAATAATGCATGAAAAAGGTCAATTCATTGAGGATTAATGAGGAGGAATGCTTACTACTCTACCCCTTTTTAACTCTGTTTTACTTGATTGTTTATAAATAAATATCTTGACTGACTATGAGCAATTCATAAACTCAATATGTATAGGCCTAAATGGTATTATTTAATTGATATTGATAATATTAACTCTTGAGAAAGGCACTTAAACCTGATAGTAAAAATTAGGGCTGTCCCCAACTAAGAATTGACAGTCGGATCTGACTGCACAAGTCTTGCCTATTGTCGACTGATTATTGAATCATGTTTTTCTATTTGCATAGGCCTACCTGTATTGCATTTGTCAATTGGAAGTGCAGAGCAACATCCATGCAAAATAAAATAAAAAACGTAATAAATTAGAATTGAACAAGCCTGTGTAATAAAAAATAGGTTAAATACATCGCAAAATAAAAGTCAGAATAACGACATCAAAGTGAGAAGGTGCATAAAATAAAGTCAGAATTTTGGCATTTGCGCAATAGTTTTTGGCCCACTGCAGCGGTAGGCTATGTGAGCTCTCGTTAGTCTGCAGGTGCATCTGAGAGATGTATTCAGTGTATGATGTATAAGCCCCTCAGTCATATGATCTGCATATTTAAAAATAACCAGAGAGGGACAGGACGATAATCTTGATTTAGCCCAGCGCCTAAATTATATAAAGCAGCCCAGCCAAGATGCTGCTCCGATGGTGTTGCTGCTCCCATATAGGCTATTGCAAGTTAGTCTACCATGGTGATTTATCATTCCTGTACCTTTAAGTCAAACTTTAATCTGTTTCAACTGAAATTGGCTGAGTAACGGCAAGTGAACATAACCTTTGGGCAAGTGGAACATGAGCTGTAAGTGCTTTTGAGATCTTAGTGTCAACCCCTGTCCCTCATCCAAGAGATTGCTTTGCACATATCTCAGTTGAGCTAAAGACTAAAGAGCTGTGCATTTGTTTATTGAAGCTACACATTTCTCTTCAGAGCATGACCTATGTGCACAAGGCTGCTTGTACTTTTGTTTATACAAGGAAGTAGTAGAAAACTGTACATTCAGTTGATTTGAGCTAAATGACAAAAGAAGAATGTATTGCATTTGTTTATTGGAACTACGTGTTTCTCTTCAGAGCATGACCTACAGTATGTGCACAAGGCTGCTTGTCTTTTTCTTTATACATGGAAGTAGTGGAAAACGGTACACTCAGCTGATTGTGCATTTGTTTATTGGAGCTACACATTTCTCTTCCGAGTATGACCTATGTGCACAAGGCTGCTTGTATTTTTGTTTATACATGTATTGAGTCAACCACAAATATACAGTAGGACCTCACTCATCCGAACTTCAGAGATCCGAACCTCCCAGTCTACCGGACAGGCTTAAAATAATTTTCTCTTTTTTTTGCCCGTTATCTGGTTACTGGTGGGATTTTCATTACAGTACTGTATCCTACTGTGAATAAAAACAGAACTGTATGTAGACCTACATGTTGCCTGTAGGCTGTAGCCTTCTGTCACGTTTCATTTCTTTGTTACTCTAAATGTCGAGCACAAAATGCAAACGAGTCTACTGCGAGAGCTGCATTCCTTGGTAGCCAGAAAGCGCGTCAGCAACCTGAAGCAGACATCGAGTAATTTTTCGTTCCCAGTTAATGGACTTCAGGAACACAGACGTATTGTGAGCATGTAGATTAGCCTATACTAGGCCTACTGTATTTGTTAAATAATAGCCTACAGCCTAGGCCACGTTAGCCTACATCAGTTGTTTTAGAGACTTTCTTTTAGGCTACAATAGCCTAAGACACGACAACTTGTCTGTCATTTCATTTATTTATTTATTGATTATCATTTGCTCTAATTGTTCTATTGTTGGGTTGTTTTTAGGCTAGGCCTATACCATTTTGTTCTGCGAATACAGTAGCCTATCGATTCAGCGTGGGCCTCATTTGAGAATAAAGTACTGTATTTGATCAAAGCACACACTCAAGTGGAAATTCCTTTATTTTATTATAGGCTACTGTAGGCCTATTATTAGGCTAGGCTATATGAGTTAAGTTGGCTATTTGATTGCAATTTTGATGCATTTTCACAAGTAATTAAGGGTATTTATCGGTCTATGAGTCTATATGAAACAAGTATATACCACTTTTGGTGCATTTTAACATAAGTTTCAGTCATCCGGACATTTCAGAGATACGAACGACCTTCGGTCCCGTTGGGTTCGGATAAGTGGGGTCCTACTGTAGTTTAATTAATGGTGTATGTGTCTACTGTGTGAGTCGGTGTGGGTTGGTATGCGTGTGAGTGTGGATGTGCATGTGTGCCTACTTATGGGCATGTGTGCCTGCCGTTAGTGTGTGTGTGTATAAAATAGTGTGTGCATGCATGTATGTATGTGCGGGTACTGTATGTGTGCCTGCCATTGGTGTGTGTGTGGGTATGTGTGAGTGTGTGTATGAGTGTGTGCGCGTGCATAGTCACGGGCATGTGTGCCTGCCTTTAGTGTATGCGTGTGTGTGTGTGTAAGACTGTGCATGCAGTGTCTGTGCGGGTATGTGTGTAGGTGTGAGTGTGTATACTGTGTGGGTCAGTATGTGTGGGTGGGTATGTGTGCCTGTGTGAGTGTACACATACTTACGGGCATGTGTGCCTGTCTTTGGTGGGTGTACTGTAAGAGTGCAAGCGTGTGTATGTGTGGGTATGTGTGCTTTCTTTTTTTGGGGGTGGGGGGGGTGGGTGATTGAGAGTGTGTGTTAGATTTAACTAAATAGGCTCTTAAACTCTTGAATGGTGAGCCTCTGTTGTTTTAATTCTTTTTTTGTAAACAGAAAATGTGTGCACATCAAAAGTTGCTGTAGGCTACGGTGCATTTAGATGGATAGCATGTGCTTAATGGAGAACAATAAAAATGTCATTGGGAAATTTGAGTCATTTCTTTTTTGCATTTCAAGGCTTATTGGTGTTATTATAGGCTAGAATAATGTAATATGACAATTGGTTTTCTGACTTTATATTAGATTACTATTACAGAAGGGGTCGGTATCTCTAATGTCATACCTGGATTATGAAAGAGAATAACTTTTTTTGTGGGGGGGTATATATTCACTTTGATGAAATTATTTTTCTCTTTTTTAACAGATATGTTTGTTTTAACACGGTTTTATAATGTTAATTTACGTTAGAATATTTTTTTGGGGGGGCATATATTCAGCTTTACAAAATGATTTTTCCCTTTTAACAGATATGTTTGTTTCAAGAGTGGTTTATAAAGTTAATTTATGTAAATTAAAATATTTTTTAAATGCAAATGATCTTAAAGTTACATTTTGTTGTTGTTAAAGTTATTGCAATAACTGTTTTTTGTCCTCAATTTTCCCTGGATATTCAGGACAATTATTACATATTTTTACTTGGATTTTCTGTCCTACCTTTAAGAAGAGTTAACTGACAAATATTTCACTGACAAAGAACAGTATTTAATGTAATAATACAAATATCTAGTATTTCTTCCCTGGATATTTAGGATCATTTGTACATATTAATATGTCAATTTTGATGTCTTCTTACATTTTTAGTAGAGTCAATTTCACTGCTGAAAAACAGCATATTGAATGTAATATTACAGAGATATCCCGTATTTGCGCTAGTTGAAATTCCTGTTCTTTTACAGGGTTTTTGTGTCACAGTTTTTTCCTGTTATTTTACAGTTAGTTTTGGAAACTCAGCTGCCAGAATATTCCTGTTTTTGTACGTTTTTTTTTTTTTTTTTTTACAGTGTACTCAAATTGAGTGTCCTAGTGTTTTTTTTGACAATAGATTAACTGCCAAATGTGGCATTTTACCCCAAAAGTAATCAAATTAAAACCTTAAAACCTAGCCCCTTTTTAAGCGAATTTGTAGTGACTCCTTCTTGGTCACAAACATCCTTGGGAGTTTGTTGTCTTGATCATGGATGCTATCCATGTCCATTATCAAGCAGAGGTCATCTCGGGCAGACAGAAATTGACTCCCAGGGCCAGTTTGATGTATGTAGTGTAGTCCTCTTCAATAATGGTTCTTCACCATCTCACCTTGCACCTCCACTCCTGAGATATTCCTTGATTAGAGATAGCATGAGAGACTGAAGGTAACCTTTGAGGGTTTTGCCATGGTGATCTGTATGTTACATATTGTGTAATGCATGCTTTATAGGAAAATCAAATCGAAATTGCATTGACAGATATCTTCAATATCCAATGTTAGGTAAATGGAACTTAGCTCTTTCTCATACATGTTTGTCTCAGTGTGTGAGCTTTACTGTACATAAAGTGCATTCCATGCATATATACTGTACCCTAAAGAATATATTTATTTTTCTTCACATTTTATGTTTTGATGTGGCAGACAAATTGACATCAAAGCTCAGAAGGCTTGGATACACTGAGGACTAGATGTGCAATTCATACAGCAGCTCAGATGATGTTTCCTCCTACTGTAAGTATACATACTGCATATTCCATGAGGATCAGAATGATTTTGCATGTTCCCTTAATTTCTTCTAGATCTGAGATAGCAAAGATTATAACAAGCTGGCCTCAAAGCCACGGTGAGCTATTGCATGTTGAACATTTCAAACTAGCCGCCCTCTCTCATCTCCTCCAATGAAGGCTCCTTGTCATGGAAGTTTAATGCCCAGACATTTCCAGGGCCTCTAAAGTTATATCAGGAGTACAAACTAAAGTATGATTTGAAAATGACAGGAGTTGGGGAGAAGAGAAGAAGAGAGAATGAACTGGTGAGTGATATGAACCCACAGAGTACTTCATAGACATTGCACCAAATTAAATATTAATTGTTGAAATTGAATTTCAGAAGAAAAATAGATCCATACGAGAAATATATCATCTGACTCTTCTGGAAGGTACATGTAGTCAGAAGATGTCTTTGAACAGCAGGCACGATGTATGCATTGCGATATCTCTAGTGCTCTGTCCTGTTTTACTGTAGCTGTTACTTAGGCACATACAGTAGTGAAGACACCTGTTGGGAGTTTCTACAGTATGTGTGTGTTGTACTCCCACACCCTCTAAATCATCTCTAGTGAACTTCCATCTGTGGATGAGTTTGAACTCTGGGAAAGCCTCACTGGTCTAGACTCTTCCTCTGATGGCAAAGTTCAACCGCTTTGCTGCTGATGTCAATGCAATAAATCAGCAGTTTGTTCCAGAGCTTTTTTAATTGCACAAGAGAGATTAAAATGAGGATAGTGTGCCACGCTGAACACAGGGTACAATCAGGGCCATGCTGGAGCAGAGAAGATAGGAAGTGAGGAGGAAAGGACAGATAGGCTACAGGGAGGGAATGGGTGATCTAGGGACTATAAGAGGATGTGACTGGAAAGAGGAAGTTCTGAGTAGAATGATAATTTGCTCAATCATCAATCAGAGCTCATAGCTGATGTAATGGGGAGACCCACAGCAAAGCTCTCTCTCTCGATAGGGCTGAAGTGCAGTATGGGGCATTGAGAGCAGGTGTCAGTATGGAGAATGATCTTGAGAAATAGAAATAACTGTAAATTAGAAACTTTTATATTGAAACCAAGATGCCGAGGGTAGCGCATTTTGCCAGAAAATCAGACAACCTTCCCATTGCATGATATGTTTGAATATTCACCAAATACCAACTTCACTGGTTTCACCTTACACCTCATTGGAGGTAGAGTGAGTTTACCTTTCACCAGTTTTGAACTTGAGGTTAGTAGCCTAACAACTCGACTTTGGATGAGGTTTGTCTCTCAAAATAGCAACCATTATTTAATTAAACAATGGATATGTTTAAATCAACAGATGTGTTTTGAATGGTACATGTGATGGTTTGCAACTGGCTGAGATTTAACATAAGCGTGTTACACTGGTTAGTGATAGCTAGCTATATAGCCAGTAACATTGCCCTGACTGTGACTTATGGCCAAGCTGGCTGGCTAGCTACAGTAGCTGACTACAATTCATGCCTATAGGTGTATTGACCATTAAAGGAAAAAAAAGAGTTTTTTTTCATATTTGAAAGCAATACAGAATGCCTGAGAGCCTTACTACATTATATTCCATTACATTGAATTATCACCTGGTGCCTGAATTTTGTGTTCGGGAGGTAGAGCAGCTGGCTGGGGATCAGAAGGTCCACGGTTTCTCCCTGCTACTATTTATTTTGGCCCTGGAACCACTTGCCTGCTCGATTCATAAACATAAACATAATAACATAAACATCTCAGGAGTCAGACTACTGTATATGACCATAATTTCAAACTGAATTTATATGCTGATGACATCTTGCTTATATTAAGTAATCCTTCTGTTTCTCTACCCGCTCTCCTTGAACTGGTTGAACATTTTGGTCACCTCTCAGGATACAAGATAAACTGGAACAAAAGTGAGGCAATGCCTTTGAACCACCAAACCTTAAAAACAGACTTAGCAGGAACACCCTTTGTCTGGAAAAACCAAGGCATGAAATACCTGGGCATCTACATTACTTCACCAATTGCACAAATATTTCACTTGAATGGCCCTACATTGCTTAGTAAAATTAAAGACGACTTAAAAAGATGGTCAATGCTACCTATATCACTATGGGGGAGGATTGACACACTTCAAATGAATGTGTTACCTACTGTAGGCTCACATATGTAATTTCAGCTATCCCACTCCAATTTCCTATATCATGGTTCAAACAAATTAACTCCCTCTTTACTCAGTTCATTTGGAACAATCAGAAACCAAGAATAGATTACAAAAAGCTCTCAGTACTAAGATCCCAGGGAGGCCTTGGGTTACCAGACGTATACCGCTACTATTTGTCATATAACTTAAGATACCCTCTAACCTGGGCCTACAAAAATGACCTAATGGAGGGCAGATGGGAGTGGTTGGAGGGGAGAATTATCTCCAGCTATAGACTTACTACATCTTCACTATTCTACTCAGCCAAACCTCCTAAAGCTCTCAAGAACATAATAATAGAGTTGTCCTGTTCGGTTGTTAAAATGCTTCATAGAAGACTGCAAATAATGGACTTATGTTGCCGTCATGTCCCATATGGTCCAATACCCTATTGACTGCTGGGGAAAACCCCTTGAATAACAAAATATGGCAACAACTAGGTATCCTATCCATTGGACAACTTTATAATGAAAACGGCTTCTGTCTTTTTTCTGACTTGGAAGCAGTGTATGGCTTACATGCATCATCATTCATGACCTACCTTAAAAATAAATCGATTATTATCAAAATGATGCACAATAACACCTATCCTGCATCCAAATCAGCCCTTGACCACAGCCTAAAGCTAGCTGTTACAACAAGTGGTACAATCTCTAGTGTCTACAAACTTCTATCCCTTGCTCTAACCAACCCACTCATATCCACTCAACAGGCTTGGGAACAAGACCTCGGTGCTTCGCTCTCTCCAGAGCAGTGGGGCACCATTTGAAGGAAGGGCATTACCCTATCCAGGTGCACTCGATACAGGGTCATACAATCCAAAATTTTGTGTAGAGCTTATATTACACCCTCCCGACTATCTAAAATTAATAGTGAGCGGTCAGGTCTTTGCTGGCACAACTGTGGAGGGCCTGGATCCTTGATACACCTTCTTTGGGACTGTCCTGCCATTATGGCATTCTGGTCTGGAATAGTCAGGATTTTAGCTGACATGCTTGAAGTACAAGTACCCCTCTGCCCTATTGCATGCCTCCTGGGCCATAGACATGAACACATTAAATCCAGTGTTGTACACACTCTTTTGAACTTGGGTTTCCTCTCGGCAAAGAGAAATATACTTATGAACTGGAAGGTGCGGAAGCCCGCTTGTTTTGCACTGCACAAATGGTTTAAAGACTATCTGGACTTATTGAGCATGGAACGTGCTTCTAACCTTGACATCGATAGAGGCATGCAGGGACACTGGGACAAAGACCGTGCCTTCATGGTCTCAAACAGATATGCTAACATGATCGTGTAGGTTTCAGAGGATATGCCTTATCTTATGTCAATATAGACAATGCTCTTGCCTGCTTCTCTTTCTTTACTTAACTTGCCTGGATTGTTTCTCTTCTATTTCTTTTCAAAATGTTCCTTGTCTGGAACAAATGTAATGTGATCTGCACGCATTAATCTGTGTCTATTGTCGTTGACCCTTGCACTGCTTGACCACTGTACTTACCATTGTACCCCCTCTCCCCCTCTTTCTCTGCTTCCTCTTTCTTTGTTTCTTTCTTTCTCTCATTCTTTCCTTCTCTCTTCTTTTTGTCTTTGTGGATGTTTTGTTATGTATTGTGCCAGATAAAAATAATAAAATGTATACAATTTTGTAAAAAAGGTCCACGGTTTGATCCCAGCTTCCAGCAGTGTGCCAAAGTGTCCTTGCGCAAGCCACTGAACTCCAAATAACTCATCTGCTGCATGTTGGCACAGTAGGCTACTTAGCACCGGTGCCCCACAGCATGAAGGTCCCGGGCAGTTTGCATGTTAGCTACATGTTCGCAAGGGTTTCTCCCATCCAATATGAAAAACAGATGCTCTTCAGTCCAGTCCCTGACCAGGATTTAGACTGAGCACCTGGACCTGGTCCCTGGGCACCACTCAGGAGGCTGTCCACTGCTCCTGGCTGCCCCTGGAGGAGAACAGCTTGGATTGGTGACATTGTGTGACCGTTGAAAAATGCATGTGTAAAGGTGTCTCTTCATTGAGTGGAATTCTCCTGTAATAATTCAGAGTTCACTTGGAGCTCAAAATGAGAGGACCAAGTTCATAGAAGCAGGATCCTCATGGTTACACTCATGTACAGGATTCGAATCGAGAGTTCTTTAGTTGGGACAAAGCGTGCTTTTCATGGGTGCGCCACCCTCTGGTAGAACCATGAACATACACCTCTAAATTACATATTATACCGGTTTAGTTACCATATACTCCATATGGGTTACACATGTGTTTGTGTCCTGTGGGTTCCATGTCACTGCTCACTCATGCGTGTGTTACTGTAAATTGCCGTGTGGTCATTAAGACAACCTTCGCGGGTCCTGTGTAATTCAAGGTCCTGTGTAATAAAAATTCACCAGAATGCAGGAAATGAAATTCAGTACTTGATGCTGCAAAATTCCTTGGGGAGGACGCCAGGCCCCCCGCTTAATGTGTCCCCCCCGCCAATGTTCAAATTAAATCTACATGACTATGCAGGAACCTCATGTCCTTTTCCCTCCTAAACAGTCCAGATGAACCCATCAGTGATTGAGCTGCTAGCATGCCCCTGTGTGCCAAGTAAGCACAATATGGCATCTCTTTATTGGTGTGCATGTGTGTGTGTGTGTGTGTGCTCTATCTGGGCTTGACAACAGTATGTCATCCTCTGCCATTTGGGGGCTGCCTCAGCTACCCAATACAATAACATGGACGGTTAAAACCTGCCACCGCTCCCCAAATGCGGCATCTGTGCCCAGCAGCTGTCCACTGCTCCTTTTCTCATCTGCTGAGGTCAGGCCACCTACCAACCCAACGGCTGGCCAGAGGAACCATGCTATCGGGTGCAGAGTTGAAGGTTGCTCAGCCACCCGGACGGATTAATTGTTCTGGCACGATCCGGACATCACTCAGGCTTTTGATCCCTGCCCCTGTGCTGTGGGAACAGCTACTGTAGCACTCTTGACTCAGCCAACTCTGCCATCTCTCAGCCATCTCTATTCAACAGCAGGCCAGCTCTGAGATGTCGCCAGTTAAACTGGGTTATTACTTTCCAACAGTCTGTAGCAAAAAGCTGCAATAGACAATGAAATAGTTCACTGCACTGTATCAAAATGAATTTGAATGATTAGAATGGGTTTCCTCTCCCATCTCTCTCTCTCTCTCTCTCCCCCCCCCTCCCTCCCTCCCTCTGGTTCCTATCTCTCTCTCTCGTTCTCTTTCCTACATTTCATTCAGTGTCAAATAAATTGGACTGATAAATCACTTGCTACTAAAATAAATAATAACATTGATGTTGAGCTGAGTTTTCCAATTCCTCTCCTTCCAGTAATAGATAGCTGAGAAGAAACAGTTGAATAATGATATACTGCTGGGTTATCAGCTGTGCTCTCTGTCTTGCATAATTTTGGCGTTTAAAGCTTGCTAGAGAGAAGATGAGAGGATTCCATTTGAATCCTCAAACATCTGCACAGCAATCCAAGGATGGATTGAACCTGCTATTATGACTGATATTATGACTGCAGCATAGTGCCTGTAACAACTACATACCAACTGTATCTAGGAAGCACTGGGAACTTGACTCCCCTTGAATCCAAATGCCAGGTCAACAATGACCCATATACCCAATTCCTGTGGAATTCAATGCATTGCACCATTATTGTTTCTACATCAATAAAACCAGGGTAATTTATAGAGTATTAATTAAATATCTTGTTTTTCAATATTCACTAATCACTGATTTAATTTCTCCTTTTTAACATTATGAGTAAAAAGGTGTTTACTAAGACAATATGCATATGTCGGGTCAAAAATTACCCTTATACATTTACTATAGTATATATCTTTTGATCATGGTCAACCTTTTACAGTCAGGAACATAATTACTGTAGACCTCTAGAGTAAACGATTTCACATGTTCTATGGATACTCATCAATTGATTGATGTGCATTAAAAAATTGTATTGCTTTTTGTGTTTCTTTTTTCAGTGTTGCCAGATACACAACCGAATGGAAAACAGATGGTGGATGAAGAGGTCATACTGTACTGTAGCTGACTCTACTTGGGGCCTAATGCTGATGACCCTGACTATGTACTAGAGGTTGCACCGGGTTATCCAGATCCCATAGATGAGTTTATAGATAGGAATAGTCATCTGAAGAGGAGCATGAGCACCAGTCAAACAGACCCCTTGGTGTCAAGGATCTGCTGCTTCTCTTTGTCAGATAGGCTGAACAGATTGAGCCACTGCACCCTCCCCTGTGTTCACGAGTTTCAAGACCACACCAACGAATATATAAGGATAAATGAAGTAATGAACAGAATGAATGGTTGACAATGAATGAAAGAATGAATGAATGTGCTGATGTGTTGCATCCAGGCAGGAGACTCTGGGTGTGGCGGATGAGTCATCATGCATACGAAAATCGCGATCTAGCTCAATTCATTTCATTTCAAGCCTTTATTTCGGCCCAGATTATCTTGTAATGTGAGGGGTTTACAGATCCAATCTTAAACCTTCCGATTGGCTCGTAGACCCATCGGGGTGGCCCGGAGAATATCAAACATGTTTGATATTTAAGATTATTACGTCACTACTTTACAAGTGAGATTGCGAGACCAGTGGTTTGTTGCTCTCTCGGGCACGGTAATATCCTGTAGTGTGTGATGAGCTGTTATTTTCAAATCTTGAAAAATTGTTTAAGATTTGCAAGATGAACATCTGTTAAGATTATCCTTATGTGCGTGATGCAACCTGATTTCGAAATCAGTTAGGATTTTAAATATCCTGTAGTTTGAGCCCGGCATTAGCCAGGTGGCCAGAATTGGCCACCACCGCTTGCCCCACCAGCATCACTCACATCCTCTGTACGATCCTATAAATATTTCTCTCTGACTCAGTGTCAGTACTCTTGACCAGGATACACTTCCTGTTTCGAGTCCGACTTGCAAATCGTAACATAGAATAAAACTATTGTCTTTTGTTTGAAACCAGCTTGATTCGACCACATCGCGTGTTCTTTTGAAATCTACCTTAAACCAAGTATATAAATATTTTCATAGTCCGACATGGTGGGCTTCCGAGCCGAACCCAAGGCGGAGCAGCCAGGCACGAGGATGGCGGAGAGCCCGTTGTTATAGCTTGGCACAGCGGATCTCTCAGCGATGCAGGATGCCCCTATCCTCTCTCCATGAATGCCTCCAGGTCAGGCATGTCGGAGAGGAGATGAGACAAAGGTCTGGAGGTGGCACCGTAGCAGACAGAGCTCCAAAGAGGTAGACCCACTACAGCCTCTAACTCCGGAAGGGGAACTTGCAGGTGATGCGCGGCTCTCTCTAACAGCCTAGGGAGGTCGCGGTGAAACAACCCGGACCTAGGATCATCGGAGACAGAGCCACTCTCATCAGGAATGTCGGAGGTGATGTCGACTTCTGAACCTCTCCCTTCTTCTTTGTCATAAGCGGGGAGGACGAGCATGGCGGTCTGCTGAGCAGAAACGCCGGCATCCTCCTCCTCATTGGAGCCGCCCTCCGTGGAAGCTTTAGACCGGCTTGAGCATGCTGCGACCCATACACAGGAAGTAGAGGAGATGTCTGTCGTCGTGGTTGAGGTCGCCGCAGCTGCAGAACTTCTCTGGAAGATTAAGCAACATTAGCTGGGGCGCCCTGAGGGATGCCAGTGGCTCAGCAGTGATCTTGCCATCTTCTCTGCTTCTCTTCAATCTTCAGTCTTTAGCGAGCTGAAAGTTTCTAGGAGAAGATCAATGGTTGTGCATTGCTTATATACCATAGGGCACTGACTTTTTTTCAGTGGATGTAGCTAGTTACAATTGGTCAAGCCAATAAGGAGCAAGCCCGGTGGGGCGGAGCTCCATGAAACAATTTGGACATACTATCTGGCCACAGTGTATGCCAATTCATTCACAATGTAATGATGAAAATGTCTGTCAAAGCACAGCATTATCAATATGTGTGTATATGCGTTCGTGCTTGCGTGTGTGTCTGCGTGCCTGCATGAGTGCATGAGCATGTGTGAGTCTGTGCATTGTACAGTATGTGTGTGTGTGTGTAAAAGGCAATTGGGTTGACGAAACCTAATTAACTTTTCAATGTGATATTTGTAAGAAGCAACAAATCAACAATCAACAAATTAAATCCAACATTACACAGATGAAATGTAATTGAGTAATTGTCAAAGCTCCATGGGGCATATCTACTGTACTAACATGTATGTGTCAGTTTTTGGCGTTATTCCGTCGCAACGTACACCTGACAACATGGCATAGTATGTATGAACAGACTGCACATGGGTCAAACTTATTTCTGCCTGGCGCAGTCCCACAGAAGGGTATGTTGCGCTTTCTTACTCATGCATATGCATTCATGGGAGGGTCAAGGGAAAGGTGGGTGTGAACGCACACAAAACGGGGAGGAGATGCACAAGGAGGGATTGGCACCATTCATACACAGTTTTGTAATTAAACAATTGGCTTTAGAAAATGAATAATGCCATGGATAGCCTACAATGCACCTGCAAATAAACAGCAATGACCAGCCTAAAGATAGCCTACCACATCAGCCCATATAATTTAAGCAGTCAAAGAGGTAGCTTTATTATGTACAAAGCAAGACTGCGCGCCACAAGTCGCTAAATTTTCCCCACGCACATTACGGTTGAGGCGCAGGCTTTGTACATCCACCACAAACTGAAGACGCACAGCGTGCGCTTTCTGCGGATTGCCTAAGGTGCTGTTAGTACTTCTTCCCCCATGTGTAGTGTTTTCAGGAAGACACACATCCCATTATATAAATGTGCTGACAGAAGTCTGTAAGCAGCATGTGTTGGGCCTATGCACATACTGTATACTGTACCTGCTACATCCTCTTACACACATTAAGGCCTGTCTGGGAGGCCAGATATGAAGCCCTGGAATTAATGACATTTTAATTACAGAGCTGTTCGGATTGTCTGCCTTTGTCTTTGAACAAGAACCAAAAAACGTACCTCAGGCTACAGCGGTATAATATCTTTGGCACCCAAGCTGTCCCACCAAAGACAACAATGACGATTGACAGGTAATGGAATGTGCTCATTTCAATGGAAATTAGTACATCAAATAATCCAGAGGAGAGCAAAGAAATGACTGAGATTCAGTATTAAATCTTAAAATAAATTTGAAAAAAATAAATAAAAATGTAGGCCTATCTAAGGCATGCAGAAGGCTCTGAGCAATTGCAACAACCTCTTTCTATGGATGTAGCACTTCCTTTTTAAAGTGATTTTTGAGTCTTGTCTCTGATACTAACCAAGTCATTTCTCTCTTGATGTCCCTTCGGTTCACTCCATCAAACTTTGGCTGCTCTTCCAAATCCATCTGTCTGGTCACCTAGTAATTCACAGAGTAACTTTAATATCAATTTGTTCCAAATGTTGAATTCTGTCTCTATCTGAGCTATAGATATCAATCATTCATAATATGTACAAGAATATCTCTCTTCTAGGGATTATGATTCACTGTGTGTGTACCTACAATATTTTGTCCTTTACACAACACTCTCAGTGTTAGGAATTTGGAACGCCTAATATCAATTCCATGCTTGTTTACTGACCAATCTGGCTGCTTGATAAGATGTTGATACTGTACTAGAGAGACTTGGGTACTGTAGCTTAATAACATGCTGTAGCTTTGACATGCTGTTCTGCTCAGCATGCATAGAACATCGGTTCAAAAGGTAATGGAAATAAACTGGCTTTGCCAGTCAAAACCCATTATGTCATGTGTTCAGAGCATTTTCATACACAATGAGGATGTTAAAATGGCCTAAATGTGCCGACCTCTCCCTCTCCATATTCATCCTGCCAGCGTAAATTGATTCTCTGGCTGGTGTGTACAGCGCTAAGTGGCTGTTTGCTATCTCTATGCCCTCCTCTGTGTTCCAGCATTAAAACTGTGTGCAATGTGGCTCCTTTGTTCCCAATTTGCACTTTAAACATTGAACCAATTTGGATTGAAGGTAAGTTTGCATTCAACTCATTGAGAGCTGAGATGAAGTCTAACTAATTAACTTGGCCAGAAACTCTCCAAAATGATTGATACTATTTTGAACATAAAGCATATACAATAATTAGACAAATTGCATACTTCAATTGCTGTACTGTTCGTACTCCAGCTTTCTATGTATCTGCCACTACTGAATCAAATAATGGGGGACCAGATCATGTCTGTCACAAGTAGTGTTGCACGATATACTGGTACCAACGGTCTTCGCGGTGCCAAAACGTCACAATGCCGAATATACTATAGGCTCTAAACAACGGTACTACCGTGGAATGTTACCTCTGTTCCCAAATTCACTGATTTCTGCTAATGTGAAGACTGGCTCGCGATACTGTTGTGCAGCTCCCAATTTGTTGACTCGCGCATCTCCGCAGTCACTGGCTGGCGACACCGTTGTGGCAGCTCCCAATGTGTTGGCTCGCGGACACATGCAACTCCGCAGTAGCCTAATATTGACGTTATCTGTATGTCTGGGCGCGAGCCAGTCTTGTTCTCAGTAGGCTATTGGGTAATGTCAGAAGCGTTCCCTAGCTCCGAGTCCGCACCATTAAATGTAACATTATTGAAGAAACATAACTCTAATGTACTGTAAATACATTGCACGTTCATAAAAATAAAATGTAAATGCTGTGGTATCGTGATACTACTTGGTATCGTGATACTTTGGCTAGTATAGTATTGCAGGTCTGGGGAGTGGCTAGTTTCAGTGCAAACTAGAATGGAGAAGTAAGACGCCTCCATCCCTCCACTAGTCTGGGGGTCCACCTTGGGCAATTGTTAGTACCCCCTAGCCCCCCTACCTGGGGTTACAGGTAAAAACCCCAGATGGATGACAACATACGAGGAAGAGAGACCCGGCCCGGAGGAAGTCCGGGGCCTTTGTCTGGAGCCAGGCCCGGAAGCCAGGCAGAGCCGGAAGATGATAGGGGGTCATCGTCAATTTCCCTGGAGGAGGTCACTGAGGTAGTCAAACAACTCCACAGTGGCAAAGCCCCAGGGACTGATGAGATCCGTCCAGAAATGCTGAAGGCGCTGGGTGTTGAGGGGTTGTCTTGGTTGACATGCCTCTCTAACATTGCGTGGAAGTCCGGGTCAGTGCCAAAGGAGTGGCAGACTGGGGTGGTGGTCCCAATATTCAAAAAAGGGGACTAGAGGGTGTGTGCAATTATAGAGGCATCACATTAGTCAGCCTCCCAGGGAAAGTGTACTCCAAGGTGCTGGAAAGGAGGGTCCGGCCGATAGTCGAACCTCAGATCGAAGAGGAACAATGCGGATTTCATCCTGGTCGTGGAACCACCGACTAGCTCTTCACTCTCGCAAGGATCTTAGAGGGGGCTTGGGAGTTTGCCCAACCTGTCTACATGTGTTTTGTGGACTTGGAGAAGGCTTACAACCGGGTCTCTCGAGAGGTCTTGTGGAGGGTTATGCAGGAGTATGGGGTGAGGGGATCCCTACTTAGGGCCATCCAATCCCTGTACATCCAGAGCGAGAGCTGTGTCCATGTCCTCGGCAGTAAGTCGTCTTCCTTTCCGGTGGGGGTTGGCCTCCGCCAGGGCTGCGCTTTGTCACCAATCCTGTTTGTGATTTTCATGGACAGGATATCGAGGCGTAGTCGTGCGGAGGTGGGTTTGCAGTTCAGTGAGCTGGGGATCGCGTCACTGCTATTTGCGGATGATGTGGTCCTGATGGCATCATCTGCCTGCGACCTCCAGCACTCTCTGGATAGGTTCGCAACTGAGTGTGAAGCGGCTGGGATGAGAGTCAGCACTTCTAAGTCTGAGGCCATGGTTCTCAGCAGGAAACCGGTGGTCTGTCCGCTCCGAGTAGAAAATGAGTCCTTACCCCAAGTGAAGGAGTTCAAGTATCTGGGGGTCTTGTTTACGAGTGAGGGAACCATGGAGAAGGAGTTTGGCCGGAGAATCGGAGCAGCTGGTGCGGTTCTGCAGTCGCAGTCGCTACCGGTCTATCTTCGTCCCCACCCTCACCTATGGTCATGAAGGATGGGTCATGACCGAAAGAACGAGATCACAGATACAAGCGGTCGAAATGAGTTTTCTCCGGAGGGTGGCTGGGGTCTCCCTGAGAGATCGGGTGAGAAGTTCAGTCATCCGGGAGAGACTCGGAGTAGAGCTGCTGCTCCTTTGCGTCGAAAGGAGCCAGTTGAGGTGGTTCGGGCATCTAGTGAGGATGCCTCCTGGGCGCCTCCCTAGGGAGGTGTTCCAGGCGTGTCCGGCTGGGAGGAGGCCGCGGGGTAGACCCAGGACCAGGTGGCGGGATAACATCTCCGCACTGGCCTGGGAGCGGCTAAAGATTCCCCAGTCAGAGCTGGTTGATGGGAGGGAAAGGGATGTATGGGGCCCCCTGCTGGAACTGCTGCCTCTGCGACCCGACCCCGGATAAGCGGATGAAGATGGATCGATGGATGGAGTATCGCAGGTCACCAAGGTTATAATAGTTTTGCTTTCGTCATTAGTTTTTATTTTTATATCATTTGAACTTTTTGCTTTCAATTTCAGTTTAATTTTGATTAGTTTTAAAGCAGGTTTGCTAGTTTAGTTTATATTTTTTTGAAAATGCTTAGTTTTAGTTTAGTTTTTTATTAGTTTCAGTATTAGTTTTCTTTTTTTTTCTTCTGCGCTAGCCTCATGAGACTATCCTGATCTCGCGAGCTCACGTTGTTTCACTGTGTGAAACAAGCCATCTGGCGCACGTCAGGTTACTTCTGCGCAGGGGCACAGCTAAGAAAAAATGGAGGATAGATTTCATATCCACCCAAAATATTAGGCTTATGTATGAAATGAAAAAGACTAAAACTAAGGACATTTTCTCAATAATTTTAGTTTATTTTAGTGAGTTTTGTAAACACACAATACAGTTTTAGTTAGTTATCATTTTTTTGTAAAGTCTAGTTTTTATTTTTATTTCAGTTAACTAAAATGTTTTTTCACACCTAGTTTTAGTTTTTTAGTTAGTTTTCGTTAACTATAATAACCTTGCGTGACACTAGTCACAAGTCATCAGTCAGGTAAGATGTTTCCATTATTCCTCTGTATTGATGTTAACATTTTAATATAAGAAAAAACAGATGACCATTTCCCCTGCCTTATCAAAAACACATTTTTCGGAATGCTACCAATGCTCCACTATCTCTTGAAGTCTAGAATGGTATCTGGCTGTTCCCTCTAACGTATAACCAGAGAGGGCTACATAGCTGGCACCTCTTGCATTTCATCTGGATAAGGGCAAGAGAAGAAAAAACATTTGCATGAAAATGACCATAATAAAATTGCAATCAGATGGAGCTGGACCATGCTGAAATGTCATCCCCCTGAGACGAGACTGGGGCTGTTTCTTCAATTGGAGAAAAAGAAAGGGGGATAACATATTTTGGAGGTAGGCTGATCGAATGCTTTCATTTTATTTCACCTTTGTCCTCTTATTGTCCTCAGTTTATGTCTCTCCACTCCGCGTCTTTCATGACTTATTCGTCTCCTGTTTCTGCCTGACTGTATTGGCATTCCTGCTTTGTGAATTGAATTGATATGAATTAGACAATGCATGGTGCCATGGCATTAGCTAACCTTTTAGACAAAACAAATACACCTATTTGATATTTCAAGGAGAGATATTTGATAAAAAACGCTGAGCTAAAATGCATGAATCAAGAGTAATTTTAGTCTATACTTACGATGGGTGGATAAGGCTAAAGGAGGTTGATAAAAGATAAAAAGATGAGGACTCCACATTGCAAATCTGGTAAGGTGTCAATGGATGCTCTCTGAAGACTATGCCAAGGTACTGTCTGGCCTCCAAAGGTGTTTGTGTTCAAACAGTTCCCCTGGGACTTTGTTACACGAAGCCCTTGGGTGTCCAGGTGTCAAGATGGAGACAGGCAATTAATATATTATGTAATAGAATTTACCAAAATAAAGCAGATTTTAAAATCCCCTGTGTGTGAGGGTGTGTGTGTGTGCACACATTCCAAGCTTGTTTGTGCTGCTGCAAGGCTACATGCACAAACAGGCCAAGTTGGTCCATTGTTCTCCTCTTGAAAGATGAAAAGCAATTCCCAGACGCACTGTCTCTGAATCACTGATGCCTATTAGGACACATATCATTCGTCAGGAAAATGAGAGGAGGTTCATTCTGCCCTAACGAGCCATCCGTGGTCTGTGGTATCACGGCGGGCCATGCGGCCCTGTCATGCAGTAATGAGGAGTGATGATCGGGGCATGAGAAGAAGCCAAGTGAAGTGGGGAACGTTGCTAATTCCCCCTGCCTGGAATAGCAGATAAGACACAGATTAGGACTAAAATGCCCAGCCTATTGAAGGCCTGATTATTCGTGTGTGTGTGTGTGTGTGTGTGTGTGTGTGTGTGTGTGCGTATTGTCGAGCTTTGGGGTGTTAGCCATGCTTTCTCAGCCTAGGGGTGGAAAAACACCTGAAATCACCAGAAACATCTCTGATGCAGGAGTTTGGCCTTGACACTTCAGCCACTCCTGAGTCACTGGACAGGTGAAGATAAAGTTTATGCCAGTAGGCCTGGACACTTCAGCCAACCCCTGCACACTTCAGCCAACCCCTGGGCAAAAGGAGGGGGGTACAGGTTGGTGCTTTGTTCAGCTTTGTTCTAGAAAGTCCCCTTACATATTACATTGCATTCCATTAATTGTAGAGACTTTAATTAAAAGGGACTTGCATTAAGTAAGTAATTTACTTAAACTGCATAAGTATCAGTTGCTATACTGTATATAATGTGTGAAAAAAATATTTTGGGGGGGGAGGGGTTGGGGTATTGGGATTCTGTGTAGATTTGGAGGACCCTTCTTGCATTTCTTTTGTATTTATACCTTTTATAATAAAGAAAACATTTAGATTTTTTCAGATTTCTGATGAAACAGACGGTTTCTAGATAGTAAGACAACAGTTCTTCACACAGCTGTCACTGAGTGACAAGGGGGTGCACACAGTAGCAGGGTGAGATCTAATCAATCTGTATTTGGGGTCAGCTTCCACCACACTAGCGGTGCGCTCACGGAGTGATTGGTACACAGGTGTGGGCAATTGGGGTAGGCCTACGCTTTCCTTCCCCATTTTTCCTAAAATGGTAAATACGGGTTGAAATGAATTAGTCTTCACTGGTTTAGCACTATTTATTTATTGATTGTATTGATCGTAAGGCTACTCTGACTGCATAGTTGAAAATAGGGGTTGAAAATGTGGGATAAATACGGGTTGAAATGAATTAGTCTTCACTAGCGCTATTTATTTATTGATCGTAGTGTCGTTACTCTGACTGCATAGTTGAAAATAGGGTTGAAAATGTGGGATTTCTTTGTTTCCGGGTTTGAATCTAAATAATGAATGAAGTCCGATCAGTTGGTAAAATGATAGCCCTTTAAATAACCAATTTTATGTCAGCTACTGTCTCTGCTGTAGCTAATCCAAAAGAGCAGTTCGCAATTCAAACTGAGAAACGTAGCCTACATTAGTCTAAGTAACGGCAACCAGATTGTCAGACAAACAGCCTCACTGTAGCAGTGCTTTACTGCCCAACGTTGCGGGTTGTAATAATATGTTGTTGTTGTTTTTTTTACCACCACTGCCGCTAAGACTGTATGTCTGCAAGTGCAGACTTTTACTTCTGAGGACTGTAGGTGCGGGCAGACACTGTACTGTACCTTGTCCCTGTCTTAAAAATGAATAAAATCGATCAATCAATCAATCAACAAAAGAATGGTGGACCATCGTGTAGTTGGTGGGAGCAGAGCGAGTCGAACCTACAGCTGGTGTGCGATCCTGGGTGGGTGATTCGCCTGGTACTGCACGGGAGAGAAGACCAGAGCGCCGCGATTTGCAGGTATTAAGGCCTTTGCACAAATTTTTACATGTGCAAAACTTTAGTATATAAGGCCCTAAGTCACTTGTTTTAGAAAGGAGATGTACTTCTGGCAAGTAATAGTACATTGGCTTTTCCTACGTTAAATGCAATTATTGTAAATCGCTTTGGATAAAATCATCAGCTAAATGACTAATGTCATGTACGGTAATGTAATATGTTTACTGATGTCAGTGACAAGCTAACTATTAGCTCACAGCTCCATGTTTTTAGCAACCAATTTTCTATAAATGATCACAAAATGTTATTTTAGGAAATTGTTGGAAAAGATCTAGAGGGTAAGTGGGTCAAATTTTAACAATTTAACATTACCCTACTAATACAATCCGGTTGCGGGAACATCGTACTTACGCGCTTTAAAGGTGACGCTTCATCCGCTCCATGTGACAAATTTACGTGGCCATGCATGTAAACGCGGTATCTGCCGATTAGTAGCCGCTATGTAAAAACGTCACGTAGTGGATAAGTTGCAGCTACTGTACGTACTAAAAACGCACGTGATGACGTGGGCAGGAAGTACCGTCATAGACGTACCTGGCTGAGACTTGATCTACACGTGTATATATATATATATATATATATATATATATATATATATATATATATATATATATATATATAACTTGGTCTGCATGTCTTCATTTGCACATTGCAGATATGGTCATTTACTTACTAAACGCTGACCACTGGCTACATTTAGCATTTGCATTACAAAAACGAATTAATGCTATATGGTCAATGCAGCAAGCATTATGATACAAACTAAGATGAGACTGAACACCATTAACAGTTTAGAACTATCATATAAATAGTCAAACAAATAATTACTGTACAATGCAAAACTGATTTATACTATACATATTTACAAGGATGAGGTGTACATACAGTCTGTCTCATTACACATAGCCAGAAAAAAAAGTATGTACAATGTCTGGCTTGCAACACATTATCTGACAATTCCATATAGTTAAGTTATAAGTTCTAAAAAAACAAAAATCAAAGGGGAACAGACCACAAACAGGGAACAGACCGCTGTATCCCACACACAAAAAAGGGTACAATTATTTACAAAAATGATTTACAAAAAAGGCATCCATCTTGACAGGCTGGGGAGGGAGGTCTGGGGAGACGGACTGGGCTGGAGGTCACCCTCATCTGGATCGAGGGTCTGGGCCGGAGAGGTCATCCTCATTTGAATACTCAGCTGTGGTCAGACGGGCTGTGGTCAGACCGGCTAGGGAGGTCAGCTGGGCTGGAGCTTCTACAGATGCCTAAGGACATAATGAAATTGCTGTAAACACACAACTCGCATACATTCACAAAAAAGTGTTACCAATTCATTGGAAGCATGCCGTGTCACTGGATAGGAGAAATATATATTTTTTAAACTGACATCACATACCTTTTTGCATCGAGCAGGGGCATGTTTCAGCGTCGACTGCAGCTGGGCAGACACCTCTGTGACAGTAGTATTTGGCCTACAGGCCATAACTGCACTTTTTATCAAGAAAGGGAATGGTTTCAATTCACATAGCATTAGTTAATGTTACATTTGCTTATGTTAACGTCAACCATATCGATACTGTATATAGGCTAGGTAGCTAGGCTAACATTAGCTAATGTTATTTAGCTGACATTACGTTCGGAAGTTTGAGATGTACAGTATCAATTTCAACTTAATGTTGAGTATATTCAATGTAACATTGATCATACATTGATTACAGTCTGTTTCTGTTATCTAGTTTGTGTGTGGCATTCTTTAGCTATAATGGGCTGATGCTTGAGTAGTATTACCCAAGGGCGTAGGTTTGCGTATGGACGGTCGGGACATGTCCCTACCAACATTTTGGGAGGCCCAAATTGTCCCTACCAACTTTTAAGCAACCTTGTTCGCATTATCTTTGGAGTGCAGTTATATTAGATAATTTAGATGACCTTACAATAGAAAGACAGAATTGACCGTACCATTTTGAGTGAGTTAGTTTGCATTGTTCGGAGTTACATATTAGACCGTTAGCCTACCCCTTTCCTCCACCGTGAATGTGCCATCACAGTATTATTTTGATATTTTTTAAACTCACGTTTGATTGGCTCATTTGCCTAAGATAGATCATTGCATTTTTTTTACATTTTGCTGGATCTGAAGACCAACAGCCTTACAGATAGACGCTGACAGCAAGCCACAGTTGTGATTCTGACAGCCGTTCAGGTACATCCACCACAATGTCGCCTCCCCCTCCGAAGAGGATGAGGGATATCAGGAGCTTTTTCTCCGCAACTGTAAGTAACGTTAGCGTTAGCTAGGTTAGCTAGCTACTGGTAAGTAGCTAACGTTAGGCAGTAACCACATGAAAACCAGCTAGGTTGGTGCTAGCTAATGTTACCTAAACTAACATCACTTGTCTTTCCATTGTGGCAAATCATCAACTGCTGATGCTGTCTAGCTAGCGAACTGTTAAGATGGCTTCTATCATACTGTAACATTAGGATTGCAGCAGCCATTACATTATCATACATTAGCTGCCCATCAGAGATTTAATTGAATGGGACATCACGGCGTCCTTACAACTAACGACTGTAAGTGTCAGCAATGAAAACTAGCCGATAGGCTATTAGCTAGCTATAGCTTTGTCAAACCCAGCTAGACGTGATGCTAATTTTCACCATATTAAACTCCCATTAACTTATGCTAAAAAATGTCAGTGATATTAAAGTCGTTAGTTTTGATATAAAAATAAATACATTGTTTTAGCCTGACAGGGGTTCTTGTTACAATTATAGGGGAAACTGAATACTCATACGTTATCTAGAGGTTAGCAAGCCCGTGAGAGCTCTTAACGTTAGTTTTATGAGGGCTCAGGTCTGTAGTTCTTTATACAAGCCTGTCCCTGTGTAGCCTGGTTTCCTACAGTTATTAGCTAACGTATACTTGCCATCTGGAATCTCATAATTTTCCTCTTACTATATTGGCTGGAGGGTGTTTTAAACAAAGTAGTGTATGTTGAAGTATTTTTCCCCCCCCCCAACTATGGTATTGAACTGGGCATCCAGGATTGTGGAATTTCACAATAGGTATTGCCTACTGTCTGGTATTTTGTGACTCCCCTAATGGACAGATATATCAATGTATGAGTTGAATGTCAGTTTAAAAATCCAATGAAAATCTCAATTTTAATAAAATCATTTTTAAGCATGAAACACAGCAGTAGAGAGAGAGAGAGCGGAGATACACAGCAGCAGCCGAGAGAGAGTGGAGGGACGCAGCAGCAACCAAGAGAGAGAGAGAAAGAGAGTGTGGAGGGACGCAGCAGCAGCAGAAGTCGAGAGAGAGTGGAGGGACGCAGCTGCAGGCAGGATGTGATACACTAAGAACATTGTATTGGTATTATTCAATTTCATAAATATATGAATATTTAAGAGGTTTAACCTCTCGTCCCCAGCAAAAATTGTGTATGCAGGCTACACTGTTATATGGTCCCTACCAATGTTGAAACCAAACCTACGCCCTTGGTATTACCTGAAGCCATTCTTACCATCTTGCAAGTAAGCATGCCATGTACTTTGAATTAGTGTACTTTACTCACATGTTGCTGTTTTTGGCCTAAAAAAATTATATTGAAAATCTAATTAATATTGTAACTCTTCTCCCGTCACAGCTTGTTGTACACTGATATAATCATTCTCTTTGCTTTTGCTAATACTCAGCTCTATTATCAAACTTAATTCTAGGAAAGGAATCTGGGTGTGATATGGTGCTTGTGCTCATCCAGGCCGTTGTCATCTCCCGCCTGGACCACTGCAACTCCCTGCTTGCCTAAAAAACACAAGCCCCTTCCTTTCCAGAAAAGTCCTGCAATTGTAACAGGTGTTGTATTGATGCTACCCTGCTTGCCCACACTGGGTTCAAACTCAGGTCCTCTGACTCAGGAACGCACATGACCACCTTTCTTGAACACTGCTACCAGCTACCCCTATGAAAAGCTAGCGATTCAATTGTGCGCATGGGCGGTATTTATACTGATGATAGAGTGATTGTGAGTGTTTGTCTACCTCTACTCACTCTATAGGGCTCTATCTAGAACCCTACAGTCTCTACTGTGCCTATCATTGTACATCACACTGTTTGGTTGCCTTGATGTGTTTTCTTGAAGGGGCTGATTACACCTGGGTCTTCCAGTTATAGATCCATGGTGCATATGTACTGTAAGTACTACTCAGCTATATTATGCTGGAGAAATCCATGTAAACAGAGAACCTAACACGTCTGCACAGGGCAGGTACTGTAGAATGCATTGGTTTACTGCTTCAGTTAAGCCCTTCTGTGGGACTGCGCCAGGCAGAATGTGGTTTGACCCATGTGTGGTCTGTTCATACATACCACTGCATGTTGTCAGGCGCACGTAGCGATGGAATAATGCCAAAAACGGGCGCGAACATGTTAGTACATCTGCCCCATAGTTCTATGAGACTGTACTTGAATGTAGTACGTTTCAAAGGTCAGTTTTCATACTGGTTGCTTTTTTCTGTTCTACTGTATGTCCTAGTCGCATAAAGTCGCATGGTGACATGGCTACTTTTCTACTAGACTGCAAGCTAGCTAACTAGCTATCGTTATCTTTCTTGGAATCTGCATAGCCACACCTAACGTTATCTCCACACTACAGCATCTAATGTAACTTATTACATGGCACTCTGAAATACTTCATTGTGATTACTGATTAGTGTAACATTATGTTCCTCTCGGAGTGAAGATCTTATCACAGTATGACTGAAACAAACAGTGCATTCTCTGGCATTTTGGCAACCAATAATTGTGTTTTTGCAGTTCTTATCTTTAGACACTAGATGGGGGAAATAATCCACATATTACATATTATACCTTTAAGCTACAATCTAATTTACATATTACTGTCATCTTTATAGCCTACATACTGTACAGTATAGCTATAGCTGCAGACTGAAATGACTTAATCCTTCAGTGGGTATGGTGTCCCATCCCTAATTAATCATACACAGCTAATTATTTATACCTGTATCAACCAAGCATATTTTACACTGCCAACAACATCAATCAAGCAAACAAAGGAGGACAAACAAAATGTTCCCAGAGTGTGCTGGGGAGCCAGGAGCAGCTGACGGCTAAATGCACCACCGCTGACATCAGGTGGGTAATTTTTGATCACTGAAGCAATTTTACTGAAGCACGCGTCACCTCACCCGCAACATGAACAGAACAACAGATGGTGAGACCTGAGAGTTCCCCTAGCTGCTCTCTGATGGGTGGTAGTAAAGTGCAACTTAGGCTGCGCTCCAAGGTAGTGTGGTAGTGTGTATTTGTGCGTGACTGCACGTGCGAGTTTGTGTGTGTGCATGTGTGTATTTATGTGCGTAGCTGTGCATATGTGTGTATAGTACTATATGCCTTTATGTCTGTGTTTTGTGGACTTAGAATGCATGTTGTATACCCCTGTGCTGCATGTTAAAGTGGATATAGGACCACTAATGACTATGCCATTGTCTTGGAAGCTTGTGAACCATGAATATGTGAGTATTCTTTTTATATCATGTGCGGCTTCCTCTGCCTCTCCATGCATAATGCATGGCTGTCACCTGTGCACTGTCTGAGCCAGAGCCTCTGTATATCAAAGGTGTTTCTGACCCGGGGAGAATTTCTCTCCATCCAGGCACCAAACAATCCAAGGACTGCAGCCAGCAGGGAGCACCAGTATCAGCCAGGAAGAGCCACAATACCATGCCCTGGGCAGGGTTGCAGAGGCAGAAGGCAGAGATATATCCAAAGAAAGATCCCTCCAAAGAATAGAAAGTATGCATTTTGTATGTCACTGGAGTAATGGACATGAATATCAGGTGAGAATAAACTAGTTGTTTTAATGTGTTAAACATGATTATTTTATTATTAACCTTCACGGTGACCCCTGACCCTTACAGGACGTCACACGGGGAAGTGCATGTGCCATGTCATTGGTCAAGTTCTGACTGTAGAGTGTTGCAATCCATTCATCTAATGTTGTATGGTTACTCTTTGATTTATCCTTAGAATCCCTACACATATTACTTATTAGTGTCTCTCTAATTAATAATATTTCTCCTGTTTCCTCTCCACTCGTGCTTTAACATCTGGATGCATTAAGTTCAGGTGTGACTTTCCTGCCCATCAGCATTTCAGCAGGTGTGAGCCCTTTAGTTGTTTGTGGTGTGATGTGATACTGAAACAGCCCACATCAGAGCTTTGTTGGAACAGATTATCTTCCTGTCATACGTTTCAGTCCTTCCTTGACCATCTTCACGGCTTTCTCAGCTAGCCCATTTGAGCCAGGATGGAATGGTGCTGTGCGGATGTGGTGGATACCGTTCTTTTCCATGAACTCCCTACAGTGGCATAGCATAGTTACGATGGGCTCCAGTGCATGTTATTATGACAGTTATTATTATTATTACAGTTGAATTAGTTATGTAGAGTATTGCATTGGCCAAGTAGAGATTCATAGAGAAAGCTATCGTATTGGCAAAGTAGATCTAAGGGTAACTCAAAGACTAACCATACAATGTTACTTAAATGGATTGCAAGACTCTACAGTCAGCTTGCTCTCAGAACTTGACCCATCACACAACGCATGCACTTCCCGTGTAATGTCCTGAAAAGGGTCAAGGGTCACCATAAAGGTTAATAATAAACTAATCATGTTTAACACATTATAACACTAGTCTTATCAAAGGTAATGTCAAGGTAATTTTGGAAACTTTAGAAAATGGTCCTCTTTAACCCTGGAAGTTGAAACTCAATGTGGTGTGATAGGCAAAATGATAAACAGATCTGTCATGTAGCCTTTCCTTGTTGTCAGCATACTAAGGGGCAGATGTTCTAGCATGTTAGCGCCCATTTTTGGAGTTATTCTGTCGCAATCTGTACCTGACAACATAGCATGGTACACAGTATGTACGAACAGACCGCACATGGGTCAAACCGCATTCTGCCTGGCGCAGGTCCACAGAAGGGCAAGTAGCGCCTTCCTGCTCAGGCATATGCATTCATGGGAGGGTCAAGGGAAAGGTGGGTATGAACGTGCACAAAATGTTGAGGGTATGCACAAGGAGACACTGATTAATATCCCGTCGTATGTATGAAAACTGCAGGGTAAAGCGCCTGTCTGTTCTCCGCCTTTGAAAAGCAGGTGTAATCCAGTTGCGCATAACCCACCAGCCTACACATAACCATATCCCCCTGAACATACAGTTTTATGAACTGCATACATGGGGAAGCAATTATGTGTTCAATGTTCAATAATTTTGATAATCTGATATTTGTGCAACACTGATATTTACGAGATCACATAACCTACTAATCAAATTGGTCTCATATAGATTTAATATGTCCCGATGTATTAAGGCCTGAAATTATTCAAATGCAGTAAATTATGATTATACCGTGGACTGGAGCATTCACAATCCAGACATTCACTGATTACATTTGCCATCATTCAGAGCTAAAGGTTTGTAATTAAAGAATTGGCTTTAAAAATGAATATATATGCCAGTCAATTACACAGAGGTAGCCTAATTATGGATGAAGCAAACCGCATACTGCAAATCGCTATATTTTCCCAGCGCACATTACTGTTTGAGTCCAGTGACATGTGCTGATTGCGCATTGAGGAGCAGGCTTTGTAAATCCAATGCAAACTGAAGACGCACCGCGCACACTTTCTGCAGACTGCCTAAGGCACTATTTACACTGTGCTTGCAAATGTTAGTATATCTTCCCCTAAATGTACTATTCACCACAGCTCTCTGTTGTGGGTGGACTATATTACTATGTATGTGTTTGCTATTTTCTGCGAGGAGAGTCTACACACCGTCCTGGCAGATAACATGGGTTTTAGTAGACTGTGGAGAGAGAGCCTGCCTCTGCTATTTGGATTTTCACTGTTAAGTAAATTAAATTCTGGTCAAAACTAGGTTGCTTTAAACTCCTATTTTCCCCTCCCGGACAAGCAGAACCATTTTTATGCTCGTTCTGAGGTTAGCAATAACATCAACCTCATGGAGAGAGCTGCTATCACCACAGACACGACTCAATCGCTGAGGCCGACGAAGACCTACACAAGGCGCTCATACTCGTCAACACCCGCAAAGTGCCCGGCCCAGACGATATCCCAGGCCAAGTGATCAGAGCATGCGCGGCGTACCTGGCTGGTGTGCTCACAGACATATTCAATCTCTCCCTTTCCACTGGAATAGTTCTGTGTTACTTCAAGTCATCCATCATTGTCCTGGTGCTGAAGAAAAGCAAGGTAACAGGCTCAAATGATTGGTACCCTGTTGCCCTCACTCCTATAGTGAGCAAATGCTTTGAGATCCTTGTTAAATCTGTAGCATGTTCTCGCCCACCGTGGATCCTTACTAATTTGCATACAGATCCACAGACAACGCCATATCCACAACACTCCACACCATCCTCACCTACCTGGAAAACAGGAACACTTATGTGAGGATGTTGTTCATTGACTATAGTGCATTTAACACCATAGTCCTACTCAGATTTGACACCAAGCTCTGGGATCTAAGGCTTAACCCCAGCCTGTGCGGCTGGATTCTGGACTTGCTGTTGGGATGATGCTAGGTGGTGTGTATAGGCTCCAACACCTCTGCCCCTTTGACCCTCAACACAGGATCCCTCCAGGGTTGTGTTCTGAGCCCTCTCCTCTACTCTCTCTACACCCACGACTGCGTGGCCATGCACAGCTCCACCAGGGTGATGAAGTTTGCAGGCAACACCGCAATGATAGGCCTGATCACCGACAACGACGAGTCGGTGAACAACCTGATACAGTGTTGCCAGGAGAACAACCTTTCTCAATGTCACCAAGACCAAGAAGCTGATTGTGGACTACAGGAAGAGAAGAGAGAGGTTCCTTGGTGTCCATATAACTGAGGACCATAACCTGGGATGTCACACTGACCATGTGGTGAAAAAGGCAACACCTCTTTCACCAACACCTTTTCAAAATTCTATGGGTCTTCTACAAAGGCACAACAGAGAGCATCCTGACTGGGAATATTACAGCATGTTATGGGAACTGCTCTGCCTTCAACCACCAAGAGATACAGAGGGTAGGACAAACTGCCCAACGCATCAGTGGATGTGAGATTCTCTCTATCAAAGGGCTACATTATATAATGGTCAGAGTGCCAGACTTAAGCCCACAGGATCATCAAAGACCCCAGCCACCCTAATCACAACCTGATTTGGCAGCTGCCGTCTGGCAAACAGTATCATAGCCTCAAGGCCCATTCTGGCCCATTAATTTTTTGGACTAGGATTACACAAAAACTACCGCACTGATTTTCATGAAACTCAGTGGAGGGGAGTAGCATCAGCTAATTCAGAACCCATAAAAATTTGGAGCGGATCCAAATCACAGGGCAGGTCCATAAGCCATTATTTGGTTTAATTGTTTGTTTGTTAGCAGGATTCTACAAAAACTACCAGATCGATTTTCATGAAACTCGGTTTAGGGGTGTAGAATGGGCCAATTAAGAAGCCTTTAAATTTTGGAGCAGATCCACATCACGGGGTGGGTCCATGAGAAGCCCAAACATGGCCGGCCATTGACCTCCATTCATTTTTTGGACTTTTAGGGTCAGGAATGAAAAAATACCCCCATTAATTTTCAATAGGGAGAATATCTCGACATGGGAAGGTCACAGAGACACAGGGTTTGGACTTGCATGAAGCTCTCGATCTAACAAATGCATCAGTAACAAACATGTCCTGCTCGCTTGCACGTGTGCGCACAGCCACAAAATGCATTAATGGGCGGTAGTTCATTTCTTGTACTTTATTACTGATTACACTGTTTTTTAGGGGGCCAAGCGCTAAAGGTACGAGGCACCCTATTGTAATTGTTAGGTTTTTTTTTCTTTTGAAGTCTTCTTTTGAAGTCAATGGCAGCACCTATAACCGACTGGTGGATTTTTTTTCTTTTTCTTTATGAAACTTTGCACAGTGGTAGAGGGTAATGCCTAGATGCCATGGACCAGATTTTACATTGATTGGCCAAAGGAGGTCACTATACCAATACAAACTTTGAACAGGCATATCTCATGCCTCGTTTGACCTTAGAGTCAAAAAACTTAGCAAACATGTCTCTCCTCACGATGAACACATTTGCCTCAAGAACATATAAATTCTTGCTGTGGATATTTTCCCCCATTTTGCATTTTTTGGAAAAACACAAAATCTATCTCCTCCTAGAAAGTTTTAACAATCTACATGAAACTTGGTAGACAGGATCTAGGGACTAATATCTAAAGTTTCATCTTGGCAAAAGTTTGAAAAGTGGCACTATAACAAACAAAAAAGTGGCTAAAATGCAATTGCTGTAGAGTCCCCCGTGGCCAAATGGGGTTCATATGTTTTGTATGAGTATGTCATGGAATGCTCTACAACTTAATAATTGGACACAAAATCACCAGATAAAATGTTGTTGTCAATATAAGCGTTTTTTTTTTAAGCCTCCCATCGCGCTTTTATGATATTTTCATTGACATTTTCAAATGTGGCTATGCCATGTTTCACTTGTTGTCTTTGATGCGTTTGTTGCGCTTGGCCCCTGGTATTGTATATATTTTTTTTAAATATTATTTATCTTGTACAGTATATTATTATTCTGTTGATCGTGTATTATCTTCTCTCATATGGATTAGGATGGTCTGGATATTCTTGCTAAAACAACAGATAATGTAACTACATACGCGGCTCACATTCTCTACGCTATGATCGGCTTCCATCATATTCTAAGTCATCTTCTATATCCTCAAAATCTGATAAATATTCAGCCATATTGCACACAATATTCCAGGGACCAACAAGCTGATCGTAGCGTAGAGAATGTGAGCCGCGAGTGTAGCCTACAGATGGAGAATAGCCAGTCTGCGCACTGTGCGCATGCTGGCTGGAGCAAGTGGGGAAGCTTTATTCCGTTTCTAAAGATCATATTACAGAGGCATGTGAAAACCACAACAATCCCTCACTCTATGGAAGCACAACTAGCGATTCATAAAAATAGATTGATGAAAACAATCGTTTCATGGCAGAAAAAAATCTTTTTAGAAGCTGCATTCTCGGTGCCCCGGCCGCTGCCATTACATGGATATACTTGGCTCGCGCTGGATTTTAAATTTCTTCTACAGGCCTCCAAATTACAACAAAGTTATCTCGGTGAGTCAAACGTCTTATAAAATGCCGTAAATAAGGTCCGGGTTCTCCTTTAAAGTGATCTTAAAAAAAACTGCCTTGCAGAACCAATCCAAAGTCTTTAGGGCGTAGGTTTATTCAGGTTTGAACCAATCCAAAGCAGTAGGCGTAGTCTTGTTACCGGCTGCTCTCATTGATGTTCTAACGACTATTTCAATGTAGAAATCCCCAGATGTTCAGAAGGCAGAGATCTTGTTTGGTATTGCAAGACTAAGCTGTTCCCAGGTACTGTATGTGGCACTGCATCATCAATCCATCTAGACAGGTTGTGAGTGGCACATGTACAGTTATGGTTATCATGAAGACCATAGATGACATATTATAGTCTTTATGGTCTTGCAGCCCTTTATTCACTCCCTCCATGTCCAGGACTGACTCATTTCACTCTAAGGTAATGGCATTCTATCTCCTGGTGACTCGGAGCAGGTCAAAGGGTTAATTGCCTTGGCATTCCCGGCGATCCCTTTGCCACAGGAAAACCACTTATGCATGGGCTTCGCTACCCTGAGTTTCGACAGGAAATCCTGGAACTGATGAGTAAATCTTGACAGGGAAACCGAAACTACCCTGCAGCTACCCTATCCCAGCTACCCTGCAGTACCTGTACAGAGAGATTGTACTGTACAAGAAGGTACTACTGTATCTAGAACAGTGTTCTACCAATTCATACCGTACCAATAGTGCCGTATAGGGTTAGTAGCACTGTATGAAAACAGAACGATATACCCCACCCTCCCCAACCAGTAACCCTAACCCCCACCTCCATTTAAAGGAGAGGATTCCAGTGTGATTGGTTAGTATGATGTGGTTTGTATTATGGAAGGGGAGACAGGCACACACTTGCATGATGTGGTTCCAGCGTTGATAGAGCAGGACCCTGATGCTCACAGTGGGACCATGTTACTGTGTTTATTATTATACCACAGTGCGTGTTTCCCATTAAAAATAGGAATAAAAACAAAACGTCTGTGTCACGTTGGGAGTTCGACCTGGACGCTTTGCAACCTGTTTTTTCCATTAACTTTGCTATAGATTAAACAGCATGCACTGAGCATTGCTGATTCTGAAAGGCAAAAACAATCAAACTCAATCTGGGAGGCAGCTCAGTCTCTACCTCTCATCCTCTTGACCCCCAACCTCAATCACTGCCCAGCCACTGTCCCCAGGAGTGTCTAATTCAACACAGTCTGTGTTTTAGAGTGTCTGTCTTCTATACATGGACCATCCAAACCTGAACATCTGTATTTTTATCTAAGACAATATTGGTAGCACTGAAACTCAGCTAGCTTTGCTAACATTGCCAGTGACATACAGCACTGCTGCATTCCCATGTCCATCGATACTGGTTATCTTAGTCATTCCAAACTTAACCCTAAAACTGATTATGTACTGTACACTGCAGCAAAGTTTTGGACCTGGAGCTAGATTGTCTTTGGCAGGTGATTCTGAGGCATTGACCCAAACCAGGTCTCCTGTCTGCCACACATCCCGGGCCCTCCTCACCTCACCGTATAGCAGAACACTCAATATTGCAGAGCCAGAGAGCAGTGGTGCCTGGTGAGCTCACAGTCCTTCCCTCCTCCATGGAGGGGTACGGGCCAAGGAGGAGAGAGAACAATGGAGTTGAGGGAGAGACATGGCGGACATGAAGAAACAAAGAGGAATGCAGGAGCACTGATAGAGATAAAACCAGATGGATTTAAATGAAATTAACCTTTATTAGCTATCATACAGTTTATTGACACACACACACACGTGCAGATAGCGGTGACACCGAGAAACACACATACATGCAGGAGCGATCAGCCAACAAAATTTGTTCTCTAGTTTAATCCATCCGTGCAGGAGCAGTGGGCATTGTCTACCGCACCCAGAGACCAATCCCAGTGATCGAAGGAATCACATCCAGGACCCTGCTGTGAAGCAATAGTGAAAAGCACCGGGCTTTTTTCACCGAATTAAGTGCCTGGCTAAGGCTCTGTCACCAGTTTGGGAGGACATGAGGTGAAAAGTTGTCTTATAGTATATGTCACTAGTCTCACTTGGCAGACTTCAGAATTCGACATTTGTCCATCGCCTCCAAACGTAATTTCTAGACAGCCTCCAAACATCATTTCTAGACGGCATCATACAAATATGCATGGAGGCGCTCGGGCAGCGAGCATTGAGCAATTCCCCTGCGCTCCCGCACGCCCCCAGGCGGGAGGCACGCATCAGTCCGACGACCCAATAATCCGGCTACCCATTAATCCGACTAGCCAATATGCTTTATGTGTAGGCTACTCTAGACACACTGGCATAATTTAAACGACATGACAGTCTTGATCACGGTTGCACACCACACTAGCCCTAAATAGCCCCCAAACTAGTCCAGCCCCAACCACAACAAGGTAGACTAAACTACAACAAGGACAAGAAAGAGAAGCCAATATTGTGATGGCAGATATTCTGCCAGAGAAATCCGAAGGAGGAGTCGGACTTGCGGGCGGTCGGAGTTACTGACAGTCGGAATACCGGGATAATTTTAGTCGGATGAACGGGTAGTCGGACCAATGGGTCTAAAATGATGGGGACCTATGGTCAGAATATTGGGTAGATCGGAATTATGGGTAGTCGGATTATTGGGTGGTCGGATTGAAGCTACGAAAAGCGCTCTCAAATTTATACCCCTCTTCTATCACGTGTGCCAATGTGAACAACCAACCACAAAACTCTGAGAACAACCAATCAAAAACGTAGGCCTATCCCAGGTCGTCTGCCGACGTTTATAACTGTATGATGCCATCTAGAAAAGACGTTTGGAGGCGATGGACAAACGTTGAATTCTGAAGTCTGCCAACTGAGACCAGGCTGCACTATAAATCAATTTAGTCCTGTGTATGTTCACTGCACAGCCCAGATAAGAGAGGCTGTTAGAACCCAAACCATAGTGAATTCAATACGACAGTCCAAGTCATTTCCTCTTACCAGTGTGAGGTTCCACTCCCTGACCTGTGAACCGCAGGGACTGTGGGGAATTGGATGTTCTGTGGTGGGTGCACATGGCCTGACAGTAGGCTAGACTCCTGCTGGGTAATCTCTGCAATTAGATGGGATTTCCACAGTAGGAGATGGAGTAATGGATGAAGTAATGGAATTCATAATCACCATTTACCACCCAGAATAGCAATGTAGCATGAGAAAGTTGCTGTTTTGAATGGTTGCCTGTCCAAAATAGACACAGCGGCATGAATGTGAGTATAACAGATCATTTTATTTTGTCCTCTAAGTTGCCATGATCTTAATGGTGGTGAATGGGATTTACTTTAGGATTATTTAAAGGCAAAGATATCCTCTCACCGAGGCTAAATTTAGATTTGTGATCTCGTCTAGTCTGTCATCAACTTGACCTGACCTGAGCTGAACTGAAATAGCACACCTCATCTTCTTGCCTACTGTATGCTTTTTCAACTCCCTCCTAAATCTTTCAGGAAAATCTTCTCTCTTCAATTGTAATTCAGTTAGAGTATGTTTACCCTGTGCTCCAAAGTGGCTTCATATTCCCTTTAGAGTTGATAGATCAAAAAGGAGATCCAGCCTCTCTAGATCACATGTGAAGGAGGGGTATGGTCAGGATGAAGAGAATGGTTGATCAAGCCTGGCTGACTATGAAGTGAATAAAATGGTCCTCATCCTCTGACTCTTCCTGCTACTGCGTTTAGCTGGTACAGAACATGAGAGACTAGGCACATTAAAGAGTGTAATGGCGCTATCTGCTGTTCAACTTATAGAACTGCACTCTCAGACCTGACAGGCTGAGTAATGACAATTCGGCTAAAATGCAAATGTGTGTTTTCAAAGATTGAACATTTTGTCTTGTTTCTATGTCATGTTTTAATAAATTATGTGTTGACAAAATACCCCAAATTGCTAGAAATCATGTCTGAAAGCTTTATATCACAATATTTATACTGAATACGCTGTGTGTGTGTGTGTGTACGTGTGTGTGTGGCAAATGAGTGTGGGTCAGTGTGTGTGGGAGTGCTCTGAAACCAATTGGTGTCTTCCTTCTGGGGACTATAGAAGCTCTGCTCACAGCAGGCAGCCACACTGACATTGATGGTCCATACTGTATGTGGTCTCCACCCCAATCTCATCACTGCCTGCTGTCTCAGCCCCTCCCCTCCCAGCCGCTGATTTAGGCACAGTGGTGATTCTAAGTGACCTCTAGCAGGCAGTCTCTGACTGGGTGAGACTTCCTGGGGGGCAGATTCTGAATCTGGGTGAAGTCTAGCTCCTATAGGCCAGACCTGTGTGAATCTGGATGAAGCCTAGCTCCTATATATACATATATATATATATATATATATATATATAAATATATATATATATGTGTGTGTGTGTAATAAAATGATATAATATGAAATAAGAATAACTTCTCTCTAGCACTGTGCTAATGGGCAGTGGAAGGGCAGTAAATGGTCAAATGGTTAAAGCATACCAAAAGCACACTGTTGTGCTCTTGAGCAAGGCATTTAACACTAGCTCACAACATTCAGGGGTGACAGTCATTCTGGCTGACCCTGTGATCGACTCAACCAATGATAGAAGACCAATTTCCTCTTTGGGGGTTTACAGTATACAGTATAACAAACAAACATGTTCTTACTGTATAGAAGGCTTTACTCGCAATGACTGGGATGCACTCAAGTGTGAATCCACGTTCACTCACTCTAGACAAAGGTACCTTTTTTAAGTTGTTTTGGATAAAAGCTCTGCTACATGAAACATGTAAATGTAAAATGAAGACATGAATGACTTAATGTCTCAAACATCAATGAACAATGGCTAGGTTGAATAACCAGGTAAACATCGCAATGCCAGTCTAAGTGAGGCCTCCTGGAGACCGCCCTGAAGCCAGGCTCATATAGGCCCGTTTCTTACTTCTGAGCAAATGTGTGATTATTTTGTTTTTCCCCCCTCAGAATTGCAGGTGCTCTACATAATAACTGGAGGACAGAAATATTCCAGCTGATTGATGAGCTTGCTCCAACTGTTGCTCATGTTGATCATCTAGTCAAAGGGAACAGCTAATATTTGTATGTTGCTTTTTAGAATATTAAGAAGGCTTTCATTGCTGCACTAACATGATGTTTGAGGCAGCTACTGTATGGTACAGTATGTCACACATGTTCCCTTAAATGGAGCCGAACTACTAAGCTATCAAATATTACATATACTGTAACTACTGTACTTGTGTCTAGTGCATCTGTCTTCCAGAGTCCTAGGAAGTCGTGTGCATCTGTCGTGTGTAATGGAGCTAGATAGAACCATCTTCAGCATGTTCAGGCCCATACACATCTTGTTTAATGGAGAACCTTGCTTATGATCTATCATCACAAACAGACCCTGAGCAGTTTGTCGTTTAACCCACCCTCACCTCTTTTTTCTCCCCTCCTTTCTGCTCATACAGTCTCTCCATCTTGGGTGTGGGGGTGGTCCTGCGCCATTACCGGCCCCCCTTGTGATGAACGGTATCCCTATGGTAACATCTGTCAAGCCCCCGGTGTCTGGAGAGGGGAAACAGGAACTAGGGCGCTGGTAGACAGCCATGATGGATGAGCCATAGGGGTCATTGTGCACAGCATATCATAGCTCAATGATGCCAAGAAAGAGGGGCTGCTGCATAGGTATATGCAGTCTGGAGCGTGTGAGTGTGTGTGTGTGTGTGTGTGTGTGTGTGTGTGTGTTTCTGCTGGCAGAGATGATTGAGGGGCACAGGAAGAAGAAAATGACTACATGAGGGGCTGAAGTGCAGGACTTCTCCCTTACAGTTTGGAACAACTGGGCAAAAAAAAACAGTATTGCAGAAGTTGATATTTGTTTATTTGTCTATTATTGACCTTTTTCCTAACCAAGACCTCATGTACTGTGATCAGTCTCTGTTACATAACGTATTTAAACACACCTAATTTCAGAGAGTCATGTTATTTTCTGCAGATTTACCTGTTATCCAGTCCCTTTCAGTATGAGAACCCAGCTGGGAGATGTCAGAGAGTCCAACCCACAGTTTGCATGGAGGAGCAGGTGCGATCTTGCAGCTCTACAGCTCATCCCGCCCACTCTGGCATCAGTCAAAGTAGTTCTTGACACATGTGGTGAAGGTTTTTTTCTACTTTGTTAAAGTTTGCCCAGCTGGGTAAAGGAGCTTTAGCTAGCTCTGACAAACTCCAAATTCCTGCTTGTATTTTGACTTTCCCTGAGAAGTCACACACAAGTTGTTATTTTCTTCCCCTTTCTGGAGCTAGGGTAAAAGATAAAGAGTGATCGCCGACCATCCTTGTTTGACATACAGGGTCTATTCAACGCATCACGCCTCCCAACTAGAAGAATGCAGGGAAACCGGACGAGTCAATATTGACCATGATCTCCCTCTTTGTTCTCTTGACTGAATGATACCAATATTGTGTTTGACCTCTGACCGACCTTTACCTTCCTGTGGAGGAGCCGTGACCACAGAGGGACTAGCCTCTCCCAGGGTACTATACTCTCCTCTGTGGGTGGCTAGATTTACTAAATGAACCGGAAACCAGATGATTGCCCGGCCGAATACCAGATGGTTACATGGCTGGGTTTCCTTTGAAAGACACACTGCAATGAAGTCCATCGATGCTACATCCCAATTTCCCACAACCAAATGGCACAATACTTATTTTTATTATGACTGGATCCAATTTTGGCCAGATCATCAGAACTTCTTATTTATCTCCGACCCTGTCTGAACAGTAACAGGAGTCCAGTCACTGAACGTGCACCGTGCCGTGCTACCACCCTGGTCTTTCTCTCAGGCTTTGTTACCTAACACATGGACAGACTTTAACAGGGCCGGGAGGGGAAACAGTGAGCCTAGCTTTGACTTTTTTTCGAGAATCCTCACACCACGCAGATCATTTCACAGCTTGCCTGCCTGTGGCGTGTTTCTCCCTCTGAGGGAGCGTGTGCTGGTGGGAGGTACTGAGATGGGAGGTACTACTCAGGGGGCCGCGCCACCAGTCTGGTTCCATTTTGCTTCGGTCAGCAGAAATTATTGTCTCTCGCATAATACATAATAATCTACTGGGCTTTGATCTGCAGTAGCTGCTGTATGATAGCCCATCAGTTTACCTTAGCATTGGAAGGCATCATATTCAATAACCTTACCCTTCCTAATTTATCTAATGTACATTGAAGTGTAATTTCATGGTAAACCATGCATACTGTAAGCTACAGAAAATTTGCTGTGGATCTTTGACAAACCTCTGTTCACGTTGCCTGTACCATACTATGCCATCTAGTCTGAGGAAGTCTTTCGTACTTTCTCAGGCCTCTGAAACTTTTCCTTTCTTATAATTTATTTCTGCCTCAAAGGATTAGTGTTGGCTTTGATGATAGCAGACAAAGCTTTTTCCATTGCTCGGAGTCTATCTGAAGGGAGAAAACAGTGGTGCAATCGCTTTGTCAAAATAGCAGCAAGGCTATAGATAATGCCTATAGAGGAATCCTCCCAGACACAGAGATAGGGCTGGCGTCCTCCCTAGCTCAGAGACCACTGCTGTCTCTCCTGTGTCCTCCCCCTCTTTTCCCACACTGTCTTAGTCAGTACAAGTAGAGAAAGGTAATGGCATGTGTGTGTGTGTGTGTGTGTGTGTGTGTGTGTGTGTGTGTGTATGTGTGTGTGTGTGTGTGTCCACAAGCATAATGAAGAACAATGCTGGGAATGGTCCTCACAAGTTTATTTTAAGGGTCAAACATTAGGATTTAGGACTTGAGGTGATTATGGTTAGGGGTCAAAAGTTACATTTAAGGTTAGGTTTAGTCTTTAGGGTTAGGTTTTTGGGGGGTTAAGTTTAGGGTGAGGAGGGTTGGGGTCAGTGGTAAAAGTTTATGTTTAGGGTTAGGTCTAGGCTTTAGTCCTAGGGTTAGGTTTTGGCAGACCCCACAAACAAGCCTGTTATGTACAGCATTTTCAATCTGCAGCCAAATCCATCATGGCAATCATGGGTTCAAATGGCAAATTTGTTCCACATGAGAGATGATGTAAGTCTACCAGGTTTCATACATTTCTGTCTAACAGCGTGGAAATGCCAGCACTTTGAAATTTGCATTTTGATTTGTTGACTAGCACCACCTGTGGTCAAATCTGCAAATGCTTCGACGTGGTGCAACATGGTAGTGTCCTATTCTTGTCCAGTTGGTTTAATGTCCCTAGATTATTGTTGTACAAAATTACAAGCACTTGAATTTTGTGGCCCAATTTTTTTATTTTAAATTTTTGAATGCCAGTTTCTCCGCCATCTTGGATTGGATTTCTTAGCCGTAAACACCCTATAGGGAGACATGCACCCTAAACATACATATGAAATTTCAGACTGGTCATACTTACAGTTTATGAGAATAAACTTTTTGTAGGTTTCGCCAAATTTTCAACCTGCAGCCAAATCCATCATGGGTCCAAATTGCACCTTTGATGCTTGACCCATTATTACCTGGATACTAGAACACATACGCTCATTTTGTCAAGTGTATAGTATAGAATAGGTAGAGAACAATGTTGTTTTTTTCTCGGAGGAACCTTAACTGCCGTTACTGATGCTCCTATTCCTTGTTGAGCTGAGAAACGGTCTTATCAGCCCATTGCACACTTCTGTAAAGCCCTTTATTCTGACTGTCAGCTTGACTGACGATTTAGCAGTATTCTGTGGTAATGGCTATTTTCACGACTTCAATTGGCTCAAGGTATGCTTATACTGCAGTAATCTATCGCTGTTTGAAGTTGGAGCAATGAATACATGTTGAAGGTAAAGATCGAGCTTTACCGTAATTCCGTCACCAGACAGGGTTGCTGTTGTGCGACAAACTCAAGTCGAGATTAAACTAACCACCCTCGGGGAGTGGTGGCCCAATAGGCCACTCCCTCTGGGATCTGGCCATACTCGGATTTGGCGAGACCACTGATCTCAGGTGGGCAGCTGCACTGGAACACAATGCATTACACTGCTAAACCATGGCAGACCCCTATAACAGGGAACTTAAATGTAGCCTAGTTAGTTGGGGGGGAAACATAAAATTCAATTCTAGATCTTGCAGCATGATCTTGGTTAATAAAAATGATTTAATGCCAATTCATTTGAATTTCAACCCTGTACTGTGCATTCATCCATCACATGTGCAGTGCATTCTTCCATCACATGCACAGCTAATTCCTAACATCCTACACGCTAAGAGGGCTGTAGAATCCATTAAAGTTCTACTAAAAAATAGATTAAAGGAGAAGGCTCTTTTTCGACAACCTGGACCTTATTTACAGCATATTATAAGACGTTTGACTCACCGAGATAACTTTGGTGTAATTCGGATGCCTATATAAGTAATTAAAATTCCAGGGCGAGCCAAGTATATCCATCTAATGGCGGCGGACGGGGCACCGAGAATGCAGCTTCTAAAAAATGTATTTTTGGGGATTTTAAATGTATTCTACAGGCCTCCGAATTACAGAAAAGTTGTCTCGGTGAGTCAAACGTCTTATAATATGCCGTAAATAAGGTCCAGGTTGTCAAAAAAGAGCCTTCTCCTTTAAGTAAAAAATGTTAAATGTGTATTAGAAATGTTTGCCTGCATGTCTGCTTATGACAAAACAAAATGTTTATATTTATAAGTAAAGTATATATAAAGTATAATCAATCAATCAATTAATTATGTCTGTTTATGACAAGGTAAATGCAGTTATTCAGTATAAATAACCCCAAAATTCCCAGTTTATTCCCGTTAAATCCTGTTAATTCCATTAGTTCCCATGAAATGTTTCCAATGAATATTTGAATATTCCCAGAATTTTGCAAGCCTAGTTCTGACTAACCTGTATATGATGATATGATATGATAAACAGAATGGAAAACAAATGGAGTGCATCGGAGAGAAGAGAGTTACTGTATAGGGTGAGAGCGCTGTATACAGAAGGTCTGAATTGTACAGTATGAATGTTACACAGCGCCTAGGGAGTTTGATCAGGAGTCATTATTACCTACAATAGAGGAAGCAGGGCAGGCCCACTCTTTTTCAACTCAGTAATTATTTTGGAGTTTGCTTCCAATTATCATGACTGTGAGTCATTTTTCTTTTCATGTGAACATCACCCTTTGGAAGCTGGAGGTCTTTTGTTTTGAACCGCTCTTTGGTTCGTTCTTTTGCCGATTTGTGAATGGTAACTTCAAATGTAACTATTTTTCAGCACGTAATCAATCCTTGTGCACTGATCATATCACAACCAGATTCTTCAAATGCATTTCATTGGTGTCTCTGATAAATGTTCTCAACTTCCTGATCTTTCCGACTGATCAAGAACCCATTACATCTTTAGAATGAGTTATTATTTTGTATTGCCGATCACATTTTGTACTGCCAATCACATCAGCAGCACCACACAAGTTTAGGACGAGTTGAAAGTACAATATAGAATAGCCGCAATAAGATACCTGGGACTGCTACTTTTGTTCTTGTCTAATCCCAGTCTCTAATCACAGGGTTCAATTGGACACTTTTCATGAAACTAATAGGTTCAAATATCAAATACATGAACTACAGTGCATTGTACAGTACCTATGAAAATATCTGTGGATGCCTACAGTATGCTTATTAACAGAACTAGGAAATAAGGACATGCACGGTCAACATACATAGTGTACACGTTCTCTCTGCAGAGACAGGGTGTTGCCATGCAGTCAAGGCTTCTCGTCATTCTCAGTGTCTTTATAGCTCTTCCTGTGGTCTGCAGTGTCTGCTCTACAGCTGAGTCCACACTGGGACTGCGTCACAGTCCTCTAACATCTCACACGTTAAACATGGCCCATGTGTACAGTGTACTGTATGTGTGTGTGTGTTTGTATGTGTGTGTTTGTGCGTGCGTGTGTGTGTGTGTGTGCGTGCGTGCGTGTGTGTGTGTGTGTGTGTGTGTGTGTGTGTGTGTGTGTGTGTGAACACATGTATGCATGCATATGTGTGTTCTGTGCAGGATGTGTTTGCTGTTGGGCCTGTTTACCGCCAGGCCTTGGGGAAGTTCACAAGGGTGTTGTGTTCACTGTCACCCTGGCGATCAATCTCTCCTCCTCTTCCAGCTGCTAATTTGCCACAGGCCGAGAGAACGGAAATGTGCTGGGTACATTCCTCCACAGGCCAAGATGGATCCACCGCAAAAACATTTCAATTCCCAATAATCTGGTAAATCTGAGCAAATGCCACTGATTTCATTCCGTGCCCCAATCCCCTAGCTTGCTCTGCCAAGAAGGAGGCCTTTTCCGTATTGGATCCTCCACACTCACTGACATGGTACCAACCATGGCTAATGAATTGGAAATGTATCCCCCTGGTGCCAATAGAAAATAGCCCAAACGAGTACTAGAGAGAGAGAGAGACAGAGAGAGAGAGAGACGTGAACTGTTCCCTGTAATACCACACTATGATGGCTCTCTGTTTCTGAATTGAGCAATGCACCATTTGTATGGTGTGCAAGTCCTTTGTCCTTCCACCTCCAGGTCTTTCATCTAACTTGGGGCTCCTGGCTGTCCCACATGTGCTGTTGCAGCTGCTAGACTGTGGAATAGCATCACCCTCTCTATCAGATATGCCCCCTCCATTGATTCAATCAAGTCTAGGCTCAAAACTCATAGCGTTTGGATCCTTCTGATGTGGTTTCCTATGTGCCTATGTCTGTGTTTTCATTTTTGTACCTATGTGTTGTGTGTATTCATGCATATGTGGGTCTTTTTGTTTTTTGTCTTTCTTTTGTAATTGTACTGCCTTCTCTGATTTGTACAGCAAATTTGATTTAGAAATACATTTGACTTGACAACAAGCTAGCAGTTCACTGGTTATATTCTGATTGACAGTATAGAGAAATACATCATGACAAATGGATTCAAACGTACAGAGCAGACATACATTCATCCAGGATGGTTGTCCATTTAGAGTCACTGGTGACAAACACTGATCGGTTGTTTATGTATCACACTCCACAATGGCCGGGGACTTTCAAAAGAGTACATAAAACAGAGAGGACCAATGTATAACTAAATGAAGGTCATTCAATCACACTGTTTAGAATTAAGCTTATGAGGAATGGACACAGAAGACATAAAATAGAGAAAAGCGGGGAGGGAATGGGAGAGACACAAAGACGGTGTGTTTGGCGAGATTTAGAGCAATAAACACAGACTTCCTCTCATTTCGACCGAGGGCCCATGGGAGGTGCTGTGTTGGGTATAAAAGGTCAAAGGTCATCTCATAGGTCCACTAGATGTTTAACATACTTACTTCCCAAATGCCAGCATGGCTCTCTTGAACAAACAGTGCCCTGTCTCTGGGCCCATCACCCTCCTTTAGGGACATTAAAACATGGAGTGGAAGTTTTCTCACCATACATAGAGTCATTTTATTCTGTCCTGTGCTCACACACTTATCTTATAACATGCAATGTATATCCCAATTGAGCAGCTGCTCCTTAGTGTGGATGTCGGATTCTCTCACACATTGTGAGCGAGAGAGAGGGAGAGAGAGAGAGAGACAGAGAGAGAGGTGTCTGTGTGACTGTATAGGATTAATTCCATCAACTTGATTTGTGATTCAGTTCTTTTTTGCACAGGAAGGAGGAGGAGTTCATCTATGTGTGTGTTTCATTGTATACACATAATCACACAATGATACAGTATATAGTGGGAAGAGATTGGGAAAAGGCACAGCTGTATGCATACTATTAACATGAATATATTGTACTGTATATCTGTTTCCACCAGCCATGGATGTGCCTTTTTGACCTTTAGTAGATGTATCTCCCACATGTTTCGATCACCCTGGTATTGTGAACTAATAACTTGGGAGTATGAAGTTTCAGATTTACAATGGATGTCACTGATGCTGATAGGAGAATTTCACTTGTAATTAAACGGGTAATGTGATGTTGTGAGATACTGACCTCTCCTTCTCCTCCCATGTGCTCACAGTCTCTGATACTCCAGGACTTGCTCCCCAGCGCTTTGACTAAACCGTCTGCGACCACAGCATGGGAGCTGACGAGGGCGGAGGTTAATGCAATGATCCTTTCAGGGAAAAGACATGCAAATATAATTACTTGGCACATGTACAATGCACTACATGTATGTAATTTCAACAAAATACCTCATTGTTTGTGTAAGTTAGTGTGTATGCTGTGCTAACATATAATCCCCCAGATGTTAGGATTACATGATTAGCCAAGAGAGGTGTTTTCCTATGCTGGAACTTAAATAAATAGGCTTTTTCCCTATACAAACCAAAGCGTCAACTTTGAGTCTGCCTGTAGAATAATGCTCATAAGCCCTATCCTTTGAAGATCTGCACACTGTACTGAAGTATGTGTGGACACAGTCAGAGACAGAACCAACACATCCCATATGAGTCTAAGCACAAACAAGTCCTCTGCTGTGCTGCTGCTGTGGTTGGACTGCAGGTGGGAGATACATTATAATCCAGGGTCTATCTGCTTGTCTTCTGATCTCAGAGGGGAAGGGTCAATGACTACCACCAGACAGTCACTGAATGGACTAACACCAGATGCATGCCTTACACAGTATATATTAGGCTTAACTCTCTTGGGAGGTGAACGTGCAGACGGCTCATGTGTTAGGGCTCGTACATCTCATAACTGTGAGTCTTACATGCTGTTTATTTTTCAGTGAGGAGTACCATCTTTTTGACATCATTCATAATAACAAAAGTGTTCAATTTGTTAAATGCAAGTCGTATAATCAATTAGAGACTTAAAGTATTGTAAGTTAAACGCAATCAATAAACATCCCGTCATTGAGAAACGGAATACGAATGTGACACTGTAGGCTATCAAAAAACATTTGCAAAACATTTGACTCTTGCACATTAGCCTAAATATAGAATATGGGTTCAGAAAGGGTAACATACACTGAGAAACATTATAACATTAGATCCTTGCTTTCAGTCCATGGTAATATTGGGAGTAGTCAGAGTGTTAGTGTTGTCATGGTACAATATACTGTAGGCACTCTCTCGTTAGTGTATAAGGCAGCTGACAGCCGACTCATGACACTGAACAGTAAATGACATTGCCTCAGTTTTGTTCAATTTCAATGGAAACATGCCTAGTAGTTACCCTAATGCTCATATGTCTTCATGAACAAGCTGACACACCAGTATGTCAAACAGAAGCCAGAGATTTAGGGTTTTACTTTGGTCTGATGTTACTGTCCCCTGAGACGGAACATGCTTAAAGGTGTTCTGTCTGTCAAGAACTGAACCATGAAATTGGCTGTCAGAGGTAATTCAAAAACTTGATGAACATCAAGTGAAGTGAATATGAACACTAAGCAGCAGCTATCTTAAAATGTCATCCTACAGGTTTTTTTTCTGGCTCAGAATGGGTCTTTGAGGGGTGATGTGCACACAATTTTTTGGGGAAACCTCAGTTTTATGCCGAGTAGCCTACCAGCATATATAGCCCTATACTCTTCACTGGCGTTCTGATTGAGCTCACTTTTCACAATCGCAGGAAATCTCCCGACATGACACAAAATGGATATGAAGCCAAAATGTTTAAGATACTGATAACCTGTCTATTAATTATCTCGATTACTAGTGGTCCAAACCATGGGCAATGCAAGAAAGGGATGGGCTGCACTTGAAACAAGGTACTGTATCAAACACATTTGGAGAGGATTTTAATTGCTATTTTTATTCTCAATTTTTAGCATTTTGGCACTAGTGATTTTCCTTTGGCTCTGGCTAAATTCTCTTTGGGGGGTGCCAAACATTCCTCTATGCAGGAAAAACCCTGTCCTAGTGAGTTTGTGGTAAAGTAATTTTAGTCTGTTGACTAATGCAGTTAGCAAACTCACAGGTACAGTATGTACAGCTGAATGTTCCCTCTGGGACATCCTTAATTGATAAGCCAAATGCGACTTTATACTTGTTTGGCATCATCAAACACAATTATTAGGCTATTTAAATAGTGTTATGTAAATACTTCAATAAATTATGTTTGTTCTAGTAGCCACTCCTAATGCAGGAGACAGGAACACATGCATTGAGGATTCTGTAACTGGTTTGTGTACAATGATGACTACTACTGTAAATCTCTGCTTCTACTGTAAAATGTCTAGGGTAATGATCCAATAAAAGCTTGACGGCGCCATGGGCTGGACAGGTTTCCATGCCATGCGTTTTTGTTTTGTGATGAAGAATCCCACAGGGACTCACGGTCCATAGGCGGGGCCAGTGATGTCGGGCCTCTCTGGGAGTGGATGAGGATGAGAAAGGCATATTTCCTTGTCAAGCAACTATCAAAGTCAGTCTTGCGGAACTTCAGTTGAACTTCAGTTGATGAGCATAATTTGCCCCCTTCTGTGAACTGATGTGTAGGCTATAGCTAATAACTAACTGACTTACAACCTGCCACAAGACAATACTATTTTTCATCAATCAGCTTTAGTATTTGCTAGTCAGTATGCAGGACAGATGCCATTGTGGCCCTAAAAAGCACAGTTTTACACGTGCTTTAATTGTTTTTGTTTTTATTTTTATGAGGGTCCATTCATTAACATTATTAGTTGCAATATGATATATTTAATTTCACTTTATCTAGCAGACCTCAGGAAGATCCTAACCAATCAAAACATCTGTCATAATAAAGTAAGTTTTAGTAGACCTACCCAAGGCCATTGGTGTAGGGTGCCGAAGGTATTTTTTCATATATTTTTATCTAGAAATACATTTGCAAAATATTTTTTTTATACATTTTCATCTATTATGAAGGCCAGAGCCCGAGTCTTTCAAAAGGATGAAGGCCAGAGGGCAGTCAATTACCAGGGCAACCAGACAGTGGACCTTTCAGCAGTCAGCAATATACAGTATGAGGCCCTCTGCTCTGTTCTAGCTATTATCTACTGCATGCAGGAGGCTACAAGTGAATGCCAGGAATTAAGATAGATATATTGCCCTCCCGTGGCAATCATGTTATATTACAGTTTAGAATAACCGTTCAATGTTCTGTAACCTTCACTGCTGGTGTATTGTAATCCCCAGCATGTTCCAACACATTATATCAATAAACATGTATTTCATAACCTACAGTATAGTCTTCATGCAAGAGCAGGCCACACGTGTTACTTTTTTATTACAGGGAACAGTTCACGTCTCTCTCTCTCTCTCTCTCTCTCTCTCTCTAATCCTGGACACTGTGATCCAGTTCCCTCACTTTCCTTTTCTCTTCCCTCCCCTCTCATATCATGCACCCCTACTGTAAGTGGCACTGTGAGTGATTTTCTGAAATTATTCTTCACTTCCTCAGCATTCCTTAATAATGGTGTAGAGATGTTGCGTTCAGGGGCCAATAAGGATCTTGTTTTCTGGCTACTTGTGTTAGTTCACCTATCACTGTTAAACCTTGATAATGCAGATATTTTCACAAAAGTATTCAACGAGTAATGTACAGTTTTGATAAAGATGTAAATGAGATCCATAATTGCTTCATAAGATTATCAAAATATTGCATTGCACAAAACTAAAACCATGTATATGCTATGTTAAACATTATATTCATTTATTAGTTGAACCACCATCTTTTCAAACATAATCCATCAAAAGAACTTCCATAGGAAATTATCCGACAGACAAATCTCAAATATCTTTACATTCACTCATGTGTACATGAACAAGCTCATATGGGACCCCTCAGAATTAAGTGGAACCAAATGTTTGTGTCCCAGGCAACAATGGGGCAGTGTTGAGCTCGCCCGTTTGCAGACCTGGGCTCATTTTATAGAGTAAAAAAGAGAGATCTGAGAGCTTCAGGTTTGGGAAGTTGGGGTGAATGCAGTGAGGGGTCACAAAAGAAAAAAAATTCCCCTCTTGACCATTGACGTATTCCTTCACCCTCCAGTGACTTTTATTGGTTTAATTCCCTTTTGTGCGGTGCAATAGGGGTTGGAAAGTCAGGACGTGATAGAGGTGGAACAAAACTCCTTTGACACAGGCCGTATATCAGTTTCTTTGAGCCCTGGATTGATCCGTCTTGATGCCTTTCTCCAACCTATGGTATGGGCATATGTTAGTATGATAAGTCAGCAGCCCTCTCACAGTGAGTTCAGAGAGTGATAGCTTCCAGATGTGACTTGTTTCATCCCCCCGGTTGCACTAACTGGAAGCAGGGGCTGTACATTACAGGCCTGACGGCAGACAACAGGACTACTGACTTACATACTCTAAGAACACAGGAGCCCCGGGGGTCTCTCTCTCTCTCTCTCTCTCTCCCAGGTACAAAGCGCTAAGCTAGGCCTCCCTCAGAGCAGCATCTCACGCTAAGTGTGACCCACATAGCACTGCACATGATCCACCATAACTCAGCTTCTATAGACCTATAGGACAGGCCTATAATCTGTCTGCGATCACGTGCGTTTCACAGCAGGGTCTCTCTTTTTTCTCTCTGCACTCGTTTCACTTGTTTATGGAATCATGATACCATAAACCCAAATGGTTTTTATATGGTGCTGCCCCCTCTGGAGGGCTGGTTAGATTCCACACAATCTGCTTGACTGCAGAAAAAAACATATTTCATAAATATGAGATACTGTGCTGGATCAGTGGTGGTGATGTCAGCCTGGGGTGAGAGGGCCAGAGGGAAAGTTGGGAGGTTGAGGGGGATTTGTAGGGTCCGAGGTGGGAGGCGAGAGGTGTTAAATTATGGGTGGACTGTGTCAGATGGACTGTGTAGAGATGGTGATGAGAGAGAGAAAGTCAAGCATCAAGCCTGGCAGGGGGTAATAGAAATTCAGGTGGATGGTGTTTCAGAGCTGGGGGTTAGGGTATGGGTAAGGTTTCAGTTTTGGGGATAAGGGAGGTTGGGGGGGCCTAGAGTGGCCAGTGACTGCCCGTCTCCCATGGGGTTAGAAGTTCATGATGTTGAATCCTGTGCCGCTACACTGAGGTCTCGTTGTTTGAGCCCGGGGGTACACGAAGGGGGAGGGGGGGGTGATCCAGTGAGGTCAGTGTACCTGGACTACTTGCAGACTCACAGGTCACCAAACCTGAGCTCTCTGCTACTAATAACTACTCCACCACTGCTTTACCTTCGGAGGCCCACAAGTTTAACATCACAGGCTTCATGTTATTAACAACTGCAGTACTGTATGTACTTTTATGTTCACACCTCGGCTGTGGAGTGGATAATCCACTTAGTCTTGTGCTGACAGAATAAGACCTTTAGAGGAAGTCTGCATAAAGACCACATACTGTAGGCTGCACAGTTTTGTCCAGCTTCCCACTATAAGCATTCCAACTCGCACCAACAAAACAGTCAACAGGATGCCTTTTGGCTCCCTTCTCCACTCCGAGGGTTACAGGAACTGTGGGCCATTGAAACTTTCCATTTGGACTTAATGCCTGTGGAAAAAAACGAAAAGAAAAGATGAATACCTGTGCAGCCGAGGACTGAGTGCCTACAGCCGGGCCGGGCCGGGCCATAGACCAGGGGTCTCACCTCCTCCCCTTCTCACTGTGTTTTTACTTCATCAATAAAGTGTTTAACAATGCAGCCATACAATTCTCCCCACGTCTTTAAACCCATCACTGCCTGCTGGTGGGAAATACAAAGCCATTGACGAGAAGCAGTAGCCGATGAGCTGCGCGCGCCGCCATCCAGGGGAATTGTGTTGTATAGGGTCCAAAGCGGAAAATAATGATATCAATATGCGTGCCTTTGCTAATTTGTTTTCCTTCTATGGCAAGCTATAAGCACTTTGTGCGAATGGGACACGTAAGTAATGGATTCCATGTAACCTCATCCTATAGTTCTGCCTCTATTGTCATTTGTGCTTGCTTGTTGCAGCATCTGGTTCATTATACAAGACTGATGAAAGCTCTTTAATATGAACTCGCCCAGTGCAGCAGCAAGCTAACCCCTCCCGCCTGTACCCTCAACGCCTCCCCTCCCCCCTCCACCCTCTGTGAGAGCACATGTGGAACCCATTTACATGTTGCAGCGGGGACCCCTGGTTAGATGGGAACGGGACGCAGTGAGAAGCAGCTGCAGCACTGTTATAATAGCAGCACAATCAACCAGTCAGGCGGGCTGATTTAAAACAGGCAGACAGAGACCCATAGAACACACTGTACCGTCTGCTGCCACAGGGACAAGAGAGGAGAGGAGAGAACTGTTGTCCTGTATTCTCATCACTCAGCCGAACTACACTCTCCTCGTATTCACACGTCATGCTTTGCCCATTGATATATTTGTGAGTTGATTTCTTTTTTGTTCTTTTATGGGGCAGCTTTTGTTAGGGTGAAAACCTTTGGCGTCGCATTGAAGGGTTAAAGAGAAAGGGAACAGAGAGGAAAGAGGGATGGAGGGAGTGTGAAAGAGGAGGGGATAGGAGGGGAGGGCTTAAGTGAAATGTGTGGCACTACCACAGGGAGAGTCCTAGGGGGACATAGTGCTCGTGTGGGAGACCACAGCCCTATAGCACAGTATACTCTATCATTCTGAGCGTCCAGTTGAAGTATGTCTCGGAATCATGGATATCGTTACAGAGGGGAAAGAGTGACTTATACTGATATAATACAATCCAGCTATGGGAGAAAAGTTCCTTTGGCGTGGCCAAAGCTAGTTTGTCCTTCTGTGTATGTATTACAGCATTGCGTTGCATAGCAATACACAAAGAGCTTTAAATTTCAGTCTGTCCAATTCTGTCTTTGAAGCTGGCAGGTCATGTGTTCATGAGGAAACCATTTCGTCAGTCAGGGGATATTGTCTCTGTTACTTTGTCTCTGGGAGGGAGTAAAATTATGAGTCATGGCACCAGTGCAAGTCACAGGGGAGAAGATAAGGATCTACGACTTAATAAAAGTTCCCATTAAACCCATATGTTTCTACTGTTGATGAGATGAGTCCTCAGGACTTGAGTAGAAATGGCCGGTGGAGAATGGCAACAGCTGGGGACTGTACCATAACACTGTCACTGAACTCATTTGAGGTATTTGGGGGTAGTCTCAAGCGCTTGTGGTGTTTGGGGAGTTGTCGGGTGGTCCACATCCCCCTGTCCCCACAGTGCTTAGTTAACTCTCCTTCCTGTTGGGCGTGTGTTGATGGAACTGTGACGGTGGGAGGGAGGTACTGGCTAATTGATTGTTTTGTAAACAACGGGGACGTGGAGTTTAGAGACGACCGGTAAGGAAATCGAGGGGTTCAGACATGTCCAGAGAAAAAGAAATCACATGCACTCCCTGTGTGGCTTAGGTGATTTGTGGTAAGTGTATAAAACTCTCTAATTTCGCCGGCGGCCTCACGGCAGTCATTTTATCACTTAATCCTTCACAATGTTTACCTAGCCCCCTCCCGTGTGTAGGCTACAGTACAGTACATCAAGCTGTGGGGATCTTGTGTTGGGTAGCGTGCGTTAGTGGACCGATGAGTCAGTCATTGACCCTAACCCAGCAGGTTTGACCTGAGAGTGTGATGGTAGCTTCCTTGCTTGGCCCTTTAGCATTTCACTACAGGCCTGGAACATGAGCCTCTGTGGCCCCTCAAAGTATACCCCTCACATGTTGGGAAAGGCTCCAGCCTCGCCATAAAACTCATAATGAGAGTATGTTTGGAATAGTGATCGCTGGAGTGTTTTCAATCAGTTTTTGTTTTCTCTCTGTTTCCCCCCCCCCCTCTTCCCTTCCCTGTTATTTTTTTATAGACTCTCTTGGTGAATGCATGGCCCTATCCATGTTTGGTGTTTGTTCCTCCATGCTCTTTCAAGGGGGGAGGAGGTAAACGGTGTGCTAGGGGAGGAGGCGATGGAGCCTCCATGTTGCCCTGCAGGTCTGCATGTGGCCATGGAGCCACATCTGATGGGGGGAGCTGAGCTGAGCTGAGCTGAGCTGAGCTGAGCTGAGCTGAGCTGAGCTGAGCTGAGCTGAGCTGAGCTGAGCTGAGCTGAGCTGAGCTGAGCTGAGCTGAGCTGAGCTGAGCTGAGCTGAGCTGAGCTGAGCTGGGTTAGAAGGTCTGGCTGTAATTACTGCTCCACTGATGCTGAGGGATTGATTGAGTTGGTAATGGCCAGTCCAATACCCAGGGCCATTCCACTTCAAACAGAGGTTCGTTGAGGGGTCCAAGAGGGGAGGAAGAGGGAACGGATACACTCTTTTCTCTCCAGGTACACAAAGGATCCTCTGTCATAATAGACAACGAATATATCAGTTGGTTAGTGGTTACATTCAGTAATTTTGTAGATTGTGCTGCATTCTTAAAGCTCATCACAATACGAACAATATAGAGTGCTGAGGTCTGACGTCACTTTGTAGGCTGAACAGTTAGCATTGTCACCATTGTGAGGTGTAGCCAGGCAGCTATGGTATTTATTCAGTTTGGGACTCCAACAATCTCTAGGGATAGCTCAATATGAAAAACACGGCAGCAGTTTGACTTGTAATCCAGAATAGTAAGCATATCTCAACAACACTGACCTCATCTTCAATTATGTATTTTAACGTTTAGAACAAAACATACTCTGTTCTGTGAGTCTCTGTTAAACACATTATTTTCGGCATTTTTCACAAATCCAATATTGTTCCCATAGGGATTTTGGACTACACCCCCAAAGCCTGCAAAACTCACCACTCTAATACACATCCACATTCACATTCAGACATAATAAGTGTCATGATTACAACAGATTTGAAAAGGGAGGAAGGAAAAAGAGAAGCAATTCCCTGTTATGGATCCCTGTTTTGAAAAATGAACATTCCACCAGCAAGACAAATGTGTTGGCTCAAAATGTCTGAGCCCTTGCCCTATCACTAATCTCACCATCTGAATTTTCCCAGAGAATTGGGTTATACAAGAGTGTTATACAACAAAATTCTCCTTTAAACGTATGCCTGTGCTCTGCAGACCCAGTGTTCAAGAGCCCCTTGAGCCCCTGCGATACAAAACTAAAATATGCATCCTTCAGAGCTACTTGTCGTAAGGGCATAAGAGGGACCTCCAGCACCTTTACCCAGACAACATGGCTATATTTAAATGTAACTGATGGTTGTCAGGAGATTGTTAAAAATCTGGATACTTTCTGTAATGAATGAACACATTTTTCTCAGAGACTACCAATCTGTTCTGCTTCGTGTGTGGCTCAATGTGCTGCACATCCACTTAATTAAATGTGATGAGAAACAAGTGGACAGCTGTGGAGAAATGACTAATGTTTCCTTTCCAGGTCCTATTACAAGCTTTATCCTGCTCATGACCAACAGGATTAGAAATTAATTTCCCCAGTTATCCCTTTCTGTTATCTTTTCATTGGGCACTATCTTTCTTCAGTGATGTACTCAGGCCATAGGAGAAAACGTGGGCCTGGGCCAAGATATAGTGTAGTCTAAGATTAGGGAAAGCAGCCGATCTGCACCACACTCCCCTCTGAAGGGTAGCCACGCTATTCATCTGTCCCCTGGTCCACTCCAGCTGGGCCATGACATAAACTCCTCTAAAGTAGACCTGAAGGTTCCCTGGCCAACTGTCCGGCCCCTGCTATATAAGTGTGATATCTGAAGTCACAAGTCTGTTTGATCAAAGCATACAGTTTCGATTATGTTTCACTGCTGTTCGCTGACCATCTGTTTTCAATCTGGAAATTCACACTAAACACCCTGTTTTTTTCATGATGTGGAAAAGAGACGTACATCCACGCTCTATAAGCTATTAAATCAGAAAGATATAATGTGCTGATTCATTTAAATGAAAACCAAACACTAAGACAATTGACGCTCAAAGACTGTTTGAAGTGTTTGTCTTTTGTTGCCAGGTGGCTCAATGAAACCCACCCATGTCCTTGGCCAGGTTTTGTGCTGGGACCCAGAAGTCTAAAAGATTGTTTTACTTTTTATGGTTTCTTAAATAATAGTAAAAAAAAAAAAGTAAAAAAAGATTGCCTCTGCGTGGGCTGCTGCCTCATTCATTAAATTACCAGAGTTGCAATGGTGACCATGAATCCAACAGGGGCAAGTTGCCAGGGAACCAGAGAACAGGAGAGCCAGGGATCTCAGGCGGATGGCCTGTGGGCTGTACAGAGACGGAGCAGGAAACTGCAGGCGGGCAGCCTGGACGTTGGACAGGACGGCATCCGGGAGCAGGTCTGGAGGATGGGCAGGAGAATGACCTGACAGGCAGAGCCTCTGTAGAGGAACATCTTGAGGCCAGTGATGTAACGTTAGTTAGTTAATTAGTCAGGCTCAGGAGATTGGCGACTTGTGCAGAGTCCAGAGCAGGAGGCGGCCCACAGGAAGTCTTGTTAGGCATCGTAAAGATGCCTGACTGCTGCTCTGGGAGGTCAAGCTGGGCATTGGTGGAGATGGCCGGCGGCTTGGGTTCTGACGCAGGAACCAGCTGGAGAGAGCTGTTCCTGCAACAGCTCTCCTCCAACAATGCCAGAAGTGAGGCCTTCACATGTTAATGATTTAGTGAACATGTTTAATGATAAACTGGGTGCAGTCCTTGACTCTGTAGAACAGATGAAACTGAAAAAGGTCGTAGCTAAGCAAAAAGTTCCATGGAGGAATGAGGAGATAAATTAACTTAACAGAACATGTACAGTAGAATTGATGAGCGCACATGGAGGAAGACCAAGCTGCAGGTCCACTCTGATATTCTCAAATAACACCTTTAGTCTTTTAACAAGGCCATAAGAAATGCTAGAAGAGATCGCTTCTCAAAATTGATCTCTAGAAATCAAAACATTTCCTGGGCACTTTTCTTAACGATTGACAACCTCTTAAATCCCATCCCCTATACACCTATCAACATGTCCTCTACTTCAAAGTGTGAGGAATTTGTAGCATATTTTACAGACAAGATAACTGACATTAGGATGAATATCACCCAGTCAAGACCAAATGTTTTGATTGATGACCCTCTTCCTCCACGGAGCAGGGTTATGAACTTGACAAAGATGCTGGGCAGAGTGGGTCGCAACTTAAGTTGTCTACCTGCTCCCTTGATTCTATTCTCACCAAGTTCTTCAAGACTATTTGTGGAAGCCAGCGCACCTAGTATAGCTTTTGTTAGGTTATCACTCCCTCCCTCCCTCCCTTACTCCGTTACTCCTGACAATGTTGGCCTGCATCTCTCTGTTGGCATCACAAGAGGCAGTAGTCCCAGCACACCAAAATCTAGAAGGACACCAAAATCAACATGCCAATCTCCACTGCACAAGTAGAGCATTGGACCCCAACCCAGGAGACTGGGGTTCAAGACCCGGTGGGGATAACTTTATGGGACTATACCACAAACCTCCACATGTTCATCCTTTCACTCCAACCTTTACCCCTTGCCTTATACTGTAGGTCAGTTCCTGTCCCAACCCCAACCCTTATTCTAACCCCAACACTAGGGACTAGTGTTTGCTTTTGGTTTTGAACACGCTCTGTGGAGCACCGGTTGAACCAATGGAGCAGGTTTCCCTTAAGTGGCTTTCTATCAAGATCGTGTTGCTCCTTGCTTTGATGTGGGGCCAACGGGTCAGTGATCTGAGAGCGGTGACAGTCTTTCTCATCACAGGTGATGAGAGTAAGGCTGTTCTGCGCACGGATCGTACTTTCGTTCCATGTTCTGTGCACAGGATTCTATCCTCCGCCTCACGCGAGAGAGGACGAGGCTCGCTTACGCTTATTGTGACCTGTGTGTGCGCTGACTTGTTATGTTCAGCGCACCGCTGAGGTCTGGACTATCCCCCAGTTGTCCTGGGGAAGGTGGGTTCACCGCTATCCAAAAGTCTGTCCCACTGGATTTGTGAGGGCATCTCCAAGTCTTACGAGACTACAGGTCACCCTCTGCCTGGGGCTGTTCAGGCACACTCTACGAGGGCCGTGGCCACGTCGGTTACCCAGAATTTGCTGAACCCACAGTCTGCTCGCTGAATGTCTTGGCTAGGAGCAGATGTGCAGGCGAAGCCTGCTTATACAGTGGTGCACCAGACCTATTTCAACACAGGTGCGTGTATGTTTTTTTTCCTCAGTCAATGTAGCTGGCTAGGGTTTGTCAAGCCAATAGGAGCTAGCCCTGTGGGGTTTCGCTCCACTCATAGAACTAGGTTTACAATAAAAGCGAGGAGCTACGTAGGGACACAAGGAGGGAAATTGGTAACTAAGAACACAAGGAGAGGGGCTAGAGGGGACCAGAGGGACTAGAGAGGAAGACTAAAGAGGACTAGAGGGGCTAGGGAGTGACAGGGAGTGAAGTGTGACTGTGGGGGAACTAGTGGCTAGAGCAGGGGCTGGGAGGGCACAAACAAAACACAGGGAAGACAAGACAATGAACACAAGATGATGCACACAAGGAAGCAGAAACAAACATAGTGACAGTGCATGGAAGAACATCATTTGGACGAGTGTGCACAAAAATGTATGGGGGAGAGTGACAGGGAGTGCAGGGTGAGAGTCCCTGTGAGGAGAGGCAGGGGCAGTGAGTGGGGGAACAGAGGCTTAGAGACCAGGGACAGGGCTTAGGGTCCAGGCTGAAAGCAGAGGGTAAATGGCCAGGACCATAACAAAAGTGAAGACTATTAATTATTTACAAATATCGGTTAATGTTTATATATTATTTGTGGACTTTTTTCTTTATATATTTATATTTATATAAATATATATAATGAATAGTCTTCACTTTAGATTAGGGCACACAATAACATCTGCAAATTAGTTATTGATCTTTTAAGAATGTTTTACAAATCCTTTGTTAAACATTAACAATAAAGGGAGGTAGTGTTTTTTCCATATTCATTTTTGAAAGCATCTACAAAATGTGTTACTACACATTAGATAACATTATTAAATATTGCATTACTAATATACAAATAAAGTTGATCACCTGGAAAAACATATTTAAACAGATTATTTGTGAATGTTAAACTAGTACATTTACAAATTATGTACTAGTCATCAGTTGTAAACATATGGAAATGGTTTGATAATACAGTAAGTAGTTCATTATTCACATTTTTTTCAAAAATGCTTTAGGCATTTGTAAATGTTATACAAATTTTGTTATAAATGACATAAGAATCATTTACAAATTTATACAAATGGTTTGTTCATGATTAGTTAATCTACTAATAGATGTATTTTAACTGAGTGTTATTTTAAAGTGCTACCAAGCTATTTTACTACTGTACTCCTAAAGGTAACATGGAACAAGCCTTAATTAATAATAAAGAATCAGGCACTGTATGAATCAGGCATTTCCTAAAGTATAGAAATTACATTTCTTCAGCTGCCACAGGAAGTGCATCCTCTCCTGTGATTTATTATTATTTTTTATTTTATTTTATTTATTTTTTTGGGTGAAGGAGCTGATGTACCAGAAAAGCACAGCAGAGGATGTACTTCCTGAGGCAGCTGAAGAAATTCAACATGCCAAAGGCAATGATGGTACTCTTCTACATCTCCATCATCGAGTCCATCCTCACCTTCTCCATCACCATCTGGTTCTCAGCCACAACAGACAAAGACAAGGGCAGACTGCAGCGCATCATCCGCTCAGCTGAGAGGGTGATCGGCTGTAGACTGCAATCCCAGGACCAGCACACCTCCAGGACCCTTAAATGGGCCAATAAGATCATGGCTGACCCCTCTCATCCCGGTCACTGTCTCTTTGAGCCACTCCTCTCTGGTAGGAGACTGCGGGCCATGGTCCTCATGCAGCAACAAACAGCTTCTATCACACGGCCATCAGACTCCTAAACAAGGCTTGTGTCCCCCCACATCGACCCCCCCTCCACCACATACACACACACACACACACACTGACTCTATACCACCACACACACTGTATATACAGTACAGTAACACTGCTCATCCACCACACTACACTCTGTATGCTCACTGTACATACACTCACCACGCTCCATTCTATATATATGTAAATTGCATTTTGTGCCTCCCCTTTTTTATATATTGTGATTTGCACATTGCACTGTATTTTGTTTGCAGTTTTTTGTATTTTGTATTTTTGCACTGTTATTTCTTTGCACTGTCCTGTCCTATCTGCAACAGTGTATGCCTTAACCCTAGTCAAATTTGTTCTATGTGTGAACCATATACATGGCTTATAAACAGATCTTGAATCTTGAACAACAAAAAACTTAGCCACCACCCAACCACAGGAGGACATCAGACAGGACAGGGCCAAGTGAAGAGGAAGAGGTTCTGTCTTTGGCAGCTAGACAGTTCTTAACATCAGTTATTTCTCTACAATTATTTCTCTCCATTGCTTAGGATGAGAATCAATGTGATGGTGTGATTATAATAATCTCATCACTGATATAGCCTACTGTATGTGTTTTTGTTTGTTTGTGCTTCCAGTTAAAAGTACAGCATGGTCAAATCTAGCAAGCACTACAATATAGGCTTTTACGGTCACTGACAGGTCACGTAAAAATCAGTTTTTGGCAGGATCATATTTAGGCGATTTTTAAAACTTTCCCTTCATTCAATTTCTTAAGACTTTTTCTCTCATTCAGAACATATTGAGGACACAAAATCAGTTGAGCTTGTTTTTGTTGCAATTGGAGGGAGGTTGTCCCACATTTTTGTGTAAAATGCCTGCACTATTACAAGCTAACCATCCAAGCTGATGCCAATTATCTGTGTTTCCCATTTGGTGCAATTATTGATGTGGATTGCATTGCCTCCAAAGTAGTATCACTGCTCAACCTGGATAGCTCGGTTGTTGAGAATGAGATTCTCACTGCAAAATGTCATTGTGATGTAATCCAGGGCAACAACTGGATTAAAAGGAGTTTTGGAACACTTATTGCTGGAACAAAAGTATCCCAACTTCAAAAGATGTGCCTTGAACTTGACAGGACTGCTTTCCCTCACATGCAAGTCAAATCAAAGTACAGATCCGTAATGACAAATAATAATTTTGTTACCAGTTACCGATTTTAGAAACTAGCTGCCTCCTCCCAGTGTCAGTGGTCCTGCTAACGTACAGTACAATAGAGAAATACTGGTACATTTATTTCCATCTTACAGTAGATAACTTTTATTATATCTGGATTACTTCTCTGTTTTTCCTAGGGATGCAGATCTCTAATGACCTGACTTGGACACACAACACAGAGGCCATCCGAAAAGAAGGCACAGCAATGCCTCTACTTTCTGAGGTCCCTGAAGAGATGGGGCATGAGCAGACAAACACTTGTGAACTTCTACCATCGAGAGCATGTAAAAGCGAGAAAAGGGCGGACTGCCGCGTACAACGAGAATATTTACACACTTTTCGGATCTATCAAACATGGCGTACACGCTGCTGCGCCGATCTCTCTCCCACGGTGTCCTAGAAGAGTGCGGACGTGAACGCGCTTCATGTTCCGCCCTTTACACGCCCAAATTCAACCATATATGGTGGAAACCATGACAATGCACAACGTGGTTCACCGGAAGGAACCGACATAATAAGATAGCATGGAACAAAGGCAAGACAATTACATTTATGGAAAAATGCGGAAAGAAGAGAAACTTTTCGGAGACGGAGGTGCATGTGCTTGTTGGCAAGGTCCACTCGAGGAAAAAAATCATCTTCAGAAGGTATTTGTACTAGCCTACCTTTGTCTGATTGCTCCAACAGTTTAGGTAGCCTACTGTACGTTTCGTGCATCCTGTATTTGGCGTAGGCTACACGGACATTCTGTATTATGTGGCTGTGAGGAAAGCAAACATTCCACACATTCTGTGGTAGGCTATGATTGATTTAGGACCAAAAACAGGGAACGATAACACAGATGATCACTTCATAATGTTGGACCACATTAAACATTTTCCCCTCTGGGAAATTAAGTCTCTCATCTAAATCACCTTGGGCAGTGGCTAGTTGCAAAACTAGAATGGAGAAGTAAGACGCCTCCTTCCCTCCACTAGTCTGGGGGTCCACCTTGGGCAAGTGGTAGTACCCCCTAGCCCCCCTACCTGGGGTTACAGGCAAAAACCCTGATGACAAAACAACCTGAAGGAAGAGAGACCCGGCCCGGAGGAAGCCCGGGGCCCTCGTCTGGAGCCAGGCCCAGACGGAGGGCCCGCCTGCAAGCGCCTGGTGGCCGGGCTTACCACGGAGCCCGGCCGGGCCCAGCCCAAATAAGCAACGTGGAAGCACCATCTCCTCCTCCATCGTCCCGTGGACCCACCACCCGCGGGAGGAATTGTCGGGGTCGGGTGCGCTGCCAACTAGGTGGCGGTGAAGGCGGGGGGCACCGACGGACTGGACCCGGGCGGCAAAGGCTGGCTCTGGGGACATGGAACGTGACCTCGCTGGGGGGGAAGGAGCCGGAGCTTGTGAGGGAGGTGGAGCGATACCAATTACACCTGGTGGGGCTAACCTCCACGCACAGCACCGGCACCGGAACCAAACTCCTGGATAGGGGTTGGACCCTGTTCTTCTCCGGAGTTGCTCACGGTATGAGGCGTAAGGCAGGTGTGGCTATACTAGCTAGCCCCCAGCTGAGCTCCTCTGTGCTGGAGTTCACCCCAGTGGATGAGAGGGTCGCCTCTCTGCGCCTTAGGACTGTGGGGGGGGGGACTCTGACTGTGGTTTGTGCTTATGCACCGAACAGCAGTTCAGAGTACTCGGCCTTCCTGCAGACCCTGAATGGAGTCCTTTTGGGGGCTCCTGCAGGGGACTCCACTGTCCTACTGGGGGACTTCAATGCACACGTAGGCAATGATGGAGAAACTTGGAGGGCCGTGATTGGGAGGCATGGCCACCACGATCTGAACCCGAGTGGTGTTTTGTTGTTGGACTTCTGTGCTAGTCACGGTTTGTCCATAACAAACACCATGTTCGAACACAAGGATGCCCACAAGTACACCTGGCATCAGAACACCTTAGGCCGAAGGTCGATGATCGATTTCGTTATCGTATCATCTGATCTGAGGCCATGCGTTTTGGACACTCGGGTAAAGAGAGGGGCAGAGCTGTCCACTGATCACCATCTGGTGGTGAGCTGGTTTCGATGGCGGGGGAAACTTCTGGACAGACCTGGAAAACCCAAGCGTGTAGTGAGGGTGAACTGGGAACGTCTGGAGGAAGAGCCTGTCCGGAGAGATTTCAATTGCCACCTCCGGCGGAGCTTCTCAGGCATCCCTGTGGAGGTTGGGGACATCGAGCATGAGTGGTCGGTGTTCAAAGCCTCCATTACTGAAGCTGCGGCTGGGAGCTGTGGCCTGAGGGCCATAGGTACCTCAAGGGGCGGTAACCCTCGGACACCGTGGTGGACAGCGGTGGTCAGGGAAGCCGTCCGACTGAAGAAGGAGGCCTTCCGGGATATGTTAGCCTGGGAGACCCCAGAAGCAGTTGCAGGGTATCGACTGGCCCGGAGGGCTGCGGCTTCGGCCGTGACCAAGGCAAAGCAGCGGGTGTGGGAGGAGTTCGGAGAAACCATGGAGAAGGACTTTCGGTCGGTACCAAAGTGTTTCTGGAAGACCATCAGACACCTCAGGAAGGGAAAGCGGGGGACCATCCAAGCTGTATACAGCAAGGAGGGGACACTGCTGACCTCAACTGAGGAGGTTGTTGAGCGTTGGAAGGAGCACTTTGAGGAACTCCTGAACCCGACTAATCCACCCTCTACGATCGAGGCAGAGCCGGAAGATGATGGGGGGTCGTCAATTTCCTTGGAGGAGGTCACTGAGGTAGTCAAACAACTCCACAGTGGCAGAGCCCCAGGGACTGATGAGATCCGTCCAGAAATGCTGAAGGCGCTGGGTGTAGAGGGGCTGTCTTGGTTGACACGCCTCTGTAACATTGCGTGGAAGTCTGGGTCAGTGCCGAAGGAGTGGCAGACTGGGGTGCTGGTCCCAATATTCAAAAAAGGGGACCAGAGGGTGTGTGCGAACTATAGAGGCATCACATTACTCAGCCTCCCAGGGAAAGTTTACTCCAAGGTGCTGGAAAGGAGGGTCAGGCCGATAGTCGAACCTCAGATCGGAGAGGAATAATGCGGATTTCGTCCTGGTCGTGGAACTACCGACCAGCTCTTCACTCTCGCAAGGATCTTGGAGGGGGCTTGGGAGTTTGCCCAACCTGTCTACATGTGTTTTGTGGACTTGGAGAAGGCTTACGACCGGGTCCCTCGAGAGGTCTTGTGGAGGGTTATGCGGGAGTATGGGGTGAGGGGGTCCCTACTTGGGGCCATCCAATCCCTGTACACCCAGAGCGAGAGCTGTGTCCGGGTCCTCGGCAGTAAGTCGTCTTCCTTTCCGGTGGGGGTTGGCCTCCGCCAGGGCTGCGCTTTGTCACCAATCCTGTTTGTGATTTTCATGGACAGGATATCGAGGCGTAGCCGTGGGGAGGTGGGTTTGCAGTTCGGTGAGCTGGGGATCACGTCGCTGCTTTTTGCAGATGATGTGGTCCTGATGGCATCAGCTGCCTGCGAACTCCAGCACTCTTTGGATAGGTTCGCAACTGAGTGTGAAGCGGCTGGGATGAGAATAAGCACTTCTAAATCTGAGGCCATGGTTCTCAGCAGGAAACCGGTGGCCTGTCTGCTCCGAGTAGGAAATGAGTCCTTACCCCAAGTGAAGGAGTTCAAGTATCTGGGTGTCTTGTTCATGAGTGAGGGAACCATGGAGAGGGAGTTTGGCCGGAGAATCAGAGCAGCTGGTGCGGTTCTGCATTCGCTTTACCGCACTGTTGTGACGAAAAGAGAGCTGAGCCAAAAGGCAAAGCTCTCGATCTACCGGTCTATCTTCGTCCCCACCCTCACCTATGGTCATGAAGGATGGGTCATGACCGAAAGAACGAGATCACGGATACAAGCGGCCGAAATGAGTTTTCTCCAGAGGGTGGCTGGGGTCTCCCTGAGAGATCGGGTGAGAAGTTCAGTCATCCGGGAGAGACTCGGAGTAGAGCCGCTGCTCCTTTGCGTCGAAAGGAGCCAGTTGAGGTGGTTCGGGCATCTAGTGAGGATGCCTCCTGGGCGCCTCCCTAGGGAGGTGTTCCATGCGTGTCCGGCTGGGAGGAGGCTGCGGGGTAGACCCAGGACTAGGTGGCGGGACTACATCTCCGCACTGGCCTGTTAGCGGCTGAAGATTCCCCAGGCAGAGCTGGTTGATGCTGCTAGGGAAAGGGATGTCTGGGGCCCCCTGCTGGAGCTGCTGCCTCCGCGACCCGACCCCGGATAAGCGGATGAAGATGGATGGATGGATGGATCTAAATCACCCGGTAAATCACACTTAAGCATTTATTTGGCTGCCAACAGAAACACATATCAAAAGAATATGGCTACACAATAAAATGTTTAATGGAAAATAAAATTTACAGACAAACTCAAAGAAAATGACTGAAATTGTTTCCCAGACTCTGACGTGGGGTGGGACTCAGAGGAGGGTGAGTCTGCAGTGGTCCTTGACCTGATGGTCGTGCCCCCGCCGGTTGCAGCCTCCACCTCCAGCACCACGACCTCCAGTGCCTCCACCTCCAGCGCGACGGCCTCCACCTCCAGTGTCATCTCCACCTCCAGCGTCTCCGTCTCCACCGCCCACGCCTCCACCTCCGGCTGCCAGCGTCCCTGCCTCAAGGGTCCCTGAGGGAAACCGTCTGGGCTTCCTCTCAGACGCTGTGCTGGAGGCCCAGACGGGGACCCTAGAGGCCCAGAGGGACATGGCAGAAGGGATTGGGGCAGTTGTGCAGCAGTTGGTGGAGGTCACCACACTACACCACCAGAGCCAACAGGACATCCTCACTGCACTTCATTCCCTCACACATGCTGTCCCGGACCTCACACAGTCACTCACTACCACACTCACGGACCTCACACATTCACTCACAAACGCACTCACACACCTCACACAGTCACTCACCAACAGACAATAAAATGGTAACATTGTGAACCTTACTTGTTTGTGTCTTCATAGCTGGCGCATGACCTTAGCGCGGGCCCTTTGGCCCCGCTGGTAACCCTCATGACGGGGAGGGGGCTGAGGGCTTAGGTCCTCATTTTGTGGTGGGGTCTTGACTGGTTCTCATTCTTATCAGCTTTGCCTTTGAATATGTATCTTGGCAAACATAACACAGGATGATGAACAAAGAGGGGACAGATTCCTAGTGAAAGTACTATTGGTTGCTAGTAAAAAGACAATAACGAGGGCTTGGTATAAGGTGGAACCTCCAACCAAGGAGCAGTGGCTGCGTGTTGTGCACCCTGTGCATTGAGGATGCAGGAAGGAAAGTTTGAAGGGAGATGGGGAAAATGGATGGATTATAGAAGGAAGTGTGATGATACCACTAATTGAAATTGTAATATTTGAGTAAGAGAAAAGAGCTGCATTGTGACTTGATGGAAGTACCCATAAGCTGTTATTGTTAGTTTTTATGTTTTATTGTATTGTCGTTGTATGGATGGAAAATGCAAATAAAGAATATGTATCTTGGCTATGCACTCACCAACAAGCCAGCCGTCACGCGCAGCACCTGCCTCCAGTCTAGCCCCTACCCTGCTGTGCGCCAGGATGAATGAGTCATGCGTGGAGCCAGGCCACCGTGCCACTACACTTGTGATGAGCATGTCGGCGTCACATATGATTTGGGTATTTATAGTGTGCACATTTTTACACATAGACGTATTCATTCACTGATGGTGCCTTATCAATATGTGGGTGCAGTCGCCATCGCTGTCACCTCTTTGGAGTTCTATCTCAGCGCCAGATTCATTTTGGCTCACATTACGCACAGGAGGACTGTCATTTATATACTTACCAAACAGCAAACAGGTCCACATGATCACATATTAATGACAATCTAATTGGTCAATTATTGCCGTTTGATGGAGTGCCTGCATTCGGTGTTTGAGGACATATTGCGCAGAAAGGTTTGGGACAGCGCATAGGTTAAGTTTGGGGAACAAATCCATATCAGACCATTAATAAGTCGGTTAGAGGACACGATCTTGCATTGAGATGCTGAATTGGGCTATTAGCCTACATGATTGTGCATTTATAAACTCTCGCTCTTCCTCTCTCCATCAAACATTGTAATTCACCGACGCACCACCTGTGTCTCCAGTTCCCCCTGTGTTCAAAAAGTGTGTAAAAACCTGTCTAAATCGGTACGCCGAGTCGAGAGGTGTCATAGAAAAGCGTGTAAAAAGGCGACTAAATATACGCCCTTTTTGCTTGATAGATCGCGCTGTGGGGGGGGAAGAGGGCGTACGCCTGAAATCGCGAAAAATGCTGTGTTAAAAAAGGCGTACCTCAATGATAAATGAGGCCCCAGAAGGTGGTGAAGACAGTGCAAAAGATCTTCGGTGTGGAGCTACCAGCCATTGAGGATCTCTACAAACCAGCCAAGCCAACCAAACCACAATTTTATGACATAATCACAATTATTTTGTTGAACTGCAATTATGCCTTTTTCACACAAAAAGTGGATTTTTTGCTAATATTTAGACAGCACTAGAGTGTAGCATTTCATAACGGCTGCAGTTCCAGACAGTGGCTGTTGTGTATGATAGCTTCCAGAAGCAGGCTTGCTAACTAACAAAGTAATCAAACCAAACCAGAAGCTCTGGTCTGGGAGCATGCTGGGACTCAACCCTCCTATCTGCTCAGGTTTCTCTCTCTCTCTCTCTCTCTCTCTCTCTCTCTCACACTCAAATTTTGGGCATTTGTTGACATGTAAAAAAAACACACCAGTAGCAAGAATGTAGTTCCCTGTATGTTTTTAACATATAAAAATGCCACTGCTCAAAAGCCCTTCTGGCACCTAGAAACCTCCCATGCTTTTCCAGCATAACCTAACTCCCCCAGAAAAAACATTCACATATTGTGAATCACGATTATTTCTGAGACAATTAATTGTTAAATTTGTAATTAGTACAGCCCTATTCACAACCCATTATCTCCCCTCACTACCCCTCTGCCTGGACAGTTAATGTCTAGCTGAGTACCTAGGACTGGCATGAGGAACTGATTAGCACTGATAAGATACTGTAAGGACAAGCGATTACATAAATTGCAATGTACCTCTAATCATATATTTCTATTCTATTCTGAAATTATCTGTAGTGGCCCCAGTAATTAGGGGCCAGGCAGCGTAGCTGCCGGAACCCTATTGTATTTGCCTATATTATTATTATTATTATTATTATTATTATTATTATTATTATTATTCGCCATCTTCCACTGAAGTCTGACTTCCCGTGGACAAAAAATTAACAAACTTTGCACATAGCTCCAGTACTATACCCGAAGTCTTCTACCTACATTGTAGGTCAATAAACCTGAAGGTGGCGCTACAGCAACAGTCTAAATTTTAAAACTTTATAAAAAATCATAACAAATCAGCCATAGGTGCTATCACTGTAAACTTACCACGTGAATGTAGTCCCAAGTGAGACAAAACTTTCATCTGCTCTGACCTTGCAGGAATTTTGAAGTCCATCACTCTGATTTTTTAATAAACTGTAAAACCTATCAAACCTATCTCCTCCCACATTTTTGTTCAATTCACACCAAAATTGATATACTGTATCTTCAGACTGTCCTTACCAAACAAGCCTCACAGATTTTTGTAATATGAAAAATTGAGCCCACAGCGCATCAAAAGGTTTTACTGTTAACAGTTCTGTATACAGTTCCTACGAATTCTCACCAAATCAATGTCTGATCATCCTCATAAAAAGTGACAATATTGGCAACATATCCCAGATGTAGTGTGATTTTTTTCAGAATTTTATGTAAAAAAATGAATTTTTCACATTATTCTGAATTATACCCTCAAACGGTCAATGGAAAAAAACATATCTAAATCTAACTCCTCCCACTTTTTTTCAATTGCAACCAAAATGCATACACTGCATCATCAGACAGACCAAATGATCCAGACAGATTTTTGAAATATCAAAAACTGAGCGCATGATGCATCAAAATGTTTTACTATTAGCAATACTGTACATTTACTACACTCAATAAATGTCCAATGTTCATGAAAAATCTCGGAAAAATTGTCATGAAAGGGTAGATGTAGTGTGATTTTTTTTCAGAATTTTATCTCAAAAATTGAATTTTTTAAAATATGTTTAATTCTGTCCTCTGAAACGAACACTTCATACTGAGAAAACGACACTGCCCACAATCCAATGCAAGCTTCAAAAACAGCTGGGCACACCTGATCTAATGACGTTGTGATCAAATCCAGGGCGACACCTGGATTGAATGGAGAGTTCTGGAACCTACTGCTGGAACAAGTGTATCCCAACCTCATAAGATGAGCCTTGAACTTGACAGGACTTTTTGGATCAACCTAATTGCCCACTTTCTCTCACATGAAAATCAAATCAAAGTACAGATCCACAATGACAGATGACCACTGTGTGGCCAGCCTAAAGCTCGCAATCAGGTTGTACTCCCCTGAATAGAGAAACGACCTCCTCCCAGTTCCAGTGGTTCCCACTCTAACACACAAGTGGAGGCACGCATTGCTGCATGCTTGGTTGACATCGTCATTACCCGATCGGTTCCAGCTGCCGATCGGTTCCACCCTACTAGCACAGTACGTAAAGCCGACGGGACACATTGGTCGTAGTTTGTTAAATTTGCGACGGTACCAACAGCTGACATAGTCGACACCGTGCCTATACAGTCGGAAAATAACCGACCTCAAGGAGACTGTACGGCAACGTAGCTCTCACTGCTGCTGAAATACGTAGCTACGATGTATTTAAATAACGGGATAATGCTGTCACATCACAGGCCCACCCTGACTTTATTGGAAATGTACATTTCTATGCTAGCACACATATAGCTTAATATTGGATGCAGCTAGACCGTCCTCATCTACCTGGTGCTAGAGAAATTCCTAAATTGTCTCGACCAAGCAAGACTCACGAGCGACATCTCTCTGACCACACCAGCCCGTAAAAGCGCCCCCCTTACAAGAGTAAACCGTAGCAGTGGAGACCGCTCACGCACTCTGAATAGTACTGATCACTGCCGGGGAGAGTTCTCCGCCGTTCAATAGCCATGCCACCAGCAGCCGCTCTAGTATCGGAGGCAGCCCTCCGCCTGGGACAGTGTGTTCGACCATTGAGGGATGGGCCATGTGTCTACAGTCGTCATGGCCATCACCTCCGCATATCACCTTGCCCAGTGCAAGGCAAGGGACAGTCACGCACCTCAGCACACCGTCAGTAGGTGTGCTGTTTCTTCCCCCAAGCCTATGGGTGGGCAGCTGGCGCCCCGTTCCAGACCGCTTATATTTTGGATAAAATCGCTATATTAAGTGCAGTCCATTCACCGTGGGTGTACAGTGAATACAGCCTGGGGCTGGTCCGTGAGGAAGTCCAGGGTTCAGTTACATAAGGAGATGCTCAGGCCTATGCCTCTCAGCTTCGGGACCAGGCTGATTGGGTGTGTTGAAGGCAGAACTGTATTCAATGAATAGTATCCTGACGTAGGTGTTTTTCTTATCCAGGTGCTCCAGCGCGAAGTGTAAGGCCAGTGCAATGGTAACATCCACAGACCTGTTGGCTCTGTAAGTGAACTGGTCTGGGTATTATCTATTGAGTCTGGTATGATGGTGTTGATGTGTCACTAGTTTCTCCATGCACTTCATGACCACTGGAGTAAGAGCCACTGGCCGGTAGTCATTCAGGCAGGTTACCTTGCTTTTCTTGGGTACTGTCACTATTGTAGTTATCTTGAAGCATTTGGGGACGACCTGCTGTGACCGTGATGTGCTGAAGATGTCCATGAAGACAGGAGCCAGCTGTGTGGCACACCTTTTGATGACTCGGGGTGGTATGGTTCAAGAGTTATGAGTCCTTCAGGACACATGCTGAAAGTACTTGGTAGCAATTTCTTGAGCTTGCAGTGGTTGAAGTCTCCAGCTATGACGGCTTAAGCTATTCGAAACAAAGGAGCTAGCTAGTTAGCTGGTTGTGCTATGCTAGCTAGCTCTGCTAATATTTGTTACCGTAGCAGTAGACCAGGCTGTTTCCAGAACTCTGGAAAAGCAGTGAAAAAGGCTAGAGCAGGGACAGGAGCCGGTGCAGGGAATGACGTCGCCTGTGGCTCAGAGATTGGACACTGCCACAGCACAGGGTCAGGAGACGGCTGCAGCACAGGGTCGTTGCCCTCGGTGGGGACGTAGTCGAACTGTCGCTCTCGTCCTCCCACTCCTTGGGGAACAGATCGCTGCTGGGCTCCTCAACAGAGTCATAATCTGTCTCCTTGCCCTCAGAGTCCAAATTGCACAGGGCCTGGGGCAGTGGAGTGTCTGCAGTGCTGGACTGGTGAGAGCTAGTCGCATCGTGAGCCTCCTGGAGGCTCCACGGTTCCCTATGAAAATGGCCAGGCGAGACCCTTCCCAGGACAGCCACTAGACATTAGGGTATGTAAGCTCTGGACTGATGGGCTGCAAGCCAGTCTGGGACTTGGGCTTGGGCATGGGTTGGAAGCCAGTCTAGGGCTGGGACAAAATGCAGGCCAGGTGTAGACAATCAGACGGACACACAAGGGAAGGGAGTGGAGCATTAACTGAGCGAAGGGGAAGCAACAGGAACACAGGGCAGGGAACAAGTCATTGGGAGGGAGCAGTGTGGGACATGATACTGTATGTCTCCTTTTGTCATCTGGGTGGGCTTCCTGCCATCAGAGCAGGCCTCAAGCTGCTCGTGTTCCACAACTGTGCTATTGGAGCAGGCCTCAAGCTGCTTGTGTTCTTCAGCCCATTAAAGCCCAAACTCCTCATTCGATTCAATGGGACTAATAGGCATTATTGTTTTGCAAACAAAAAAATACATTAGCACAGATTGTGCTCCACGTAGCACGCTGTGCTACTGTGAATTGTTACCAAAGACAATGGAAGACAAGATATTGCAGCAGGATTTACTTTGGCTATCTCATGGCTCTTTTGCACCGCAGGCATTGTGTGTTGCTTTGAAGATTACATCACGGCAGTTTCATAGGGTGTCTCTGTATACAGCCAGCTACATCTAAGAGGGTACTACTTCCTGTGGAAAACAAAGTGAGAAAAAAAAAGTGAGTCGAGTCAAGATGAGTCAAGTTGACCCAGTACAATACGATGGAAAAGTGCCATAACCTAATCTGTATTCAATTAGATGTCTCCCACAGGCTTGTGTCTTCTTGACGCCACCATCACATCTGCTGCTGGCTCTTGAAGGGACCATGCTCTATCCATCTCACAGCGAACCAGAGAGAAGACCACATAAAACTTACTTAGTCCAGTCATTTTTCGGCCTCTCAAATGGAGTGTGATATAACGGCAGTCACAATGTTTCAGAAAAACACTAATTTAATGTAACAAGTAAGACCAAGTAGGGAGTGAGCCTCTGTAGGACAAAAATAAGAGAAATTAGAATTAGCAGGTGTGTTAAGTGACGCTCAGCGTGTCTCAGTGAGTTGGTACCAGCACTATGCACGTTATAGAAAGTGTCAGAGGGCAAGCACCATACGATTAGCCTACATTTTTTGCATTTATGGCACCCCTTTGGTTCAAAGTGAAATTAGTTTTGGCGCAGCGTTATTCAAATAAGCAAAAATGTACAAGACGCAAATGGGCGTGGCCAATATGGGGAGATACGCCATTATCCAAGGAATCCTGCGAAAAAGAAAATTAGAAGAAATTTTGATTTTACAACCTGCTGTATGGTTCAAGAGTTACAGACCACAAGGTAAAGTGGGCTATTATAGCGCCACCGTGAGGCCCATCAGTGTAATTCTTTTTTTCTTGACTGTTAACCTCTCTACCAAGTTTGGTAACTGTAGGCCTTAAGGTTTCCGAGATAAAAAATATTTGAACTGGAGATTCAAGTCAATGGGGAATTTTAATTCACTAATAAATTAATATAAATTAAACTATCAAAGATATTGCTTAGAAATGAGGAAGCACATAATTCCCGATGAAGCCGGTTGATTTGACATACAGTATGACTCGTGTGTGTGTCGTTAGAACTGTGGGAGGAGTAGCGTGGCAAACTTGTGGGGTTGCTCTAGACCCAAACCAACCAACCAAACAAACAAACCAACAAATAAAGTCGACCACTAATGACTACTGTCAATTCTGACCAGTCATGAGTCACACACCAGCAATGCCATGTTAAAGGCATGGTTACAGGAATATACGAGCATTAACGTGAATGTACTTTGGTTTCCCATAAAGGATGACTGTGCAACAATACACCACTCACTAAAGCAAACCACAAGCAAATGTTTCCTAACTACATCAGTGTGTTCTGTGAACGCAACCACCCTAATCTATGCGAGCTGGCAATGTATTTTAATCACATCTTGGTTCTCTGTATATAGAGCCCATTCTCTTTGCTTTAGATTTTGTCTGCAAGTGATGGATTATTTTTATTGGTCTCTGAATGTTTTCCTTTCAAAGGCCACATACGTCTAGAACATATTAATTCAAACATAAATGTCCTGCACTGCTTTGCCAAAAGCAACCAAATCAGACAAAGAGAAATCCATAGGGTTTAATTGTTGATTGTTTCATGTCAGTGAATCCCCTGAGCTGTGAAGGAACATACTGTTGACATGTCTGTTTTTGGCCCTGGCGCACATTGGGAACCCTGCCAAGGCTTATGTGTTCCACAGACCAGCACTTCCTCATCCCTGCTCCCCCTCCATGCCTGGAAATGATGGAAAGGGAGGAAGGGAGTGTGCCCACTTCAGAGCCTCACCCTGTCTGCCTCCAATATGGCTGACTCCATCCTTATAGTGGAGCACCATTAGCTCAACTCAAACACAGGTCAAATGAATTCTGTTACAACCCCAATTATACCTACCCTCTGACTGTGGGCCATCTGTTTTATGATGCGTCACTGACTCAGACGCTGTTCCATAAAGTCATGGACCAAGAACACCAAGGCACTCTCAATGTTTCTATTCTACACCAGCTGCGGGCCACAGCCAACAACTGGCATAAAAGAGTGTGCTGCTCCTGACTGCCAAAGCTACAGTGTACCCTCAATAGTGAAGGCTTTACAACATTTACGTTTCAAGAAAACTGAAAAATGAATCATTTCCATTACAAGCACTGGTTATTGATCCAACAAACGGTCAGCTGGCTGAATCAAAACTGCTAAAGAGATTAGATGAATGTTGGCAGGAGATGTGCATTCAGTAGTGAACATCAAATCACAGTTGCCTGATTTACTGTTAGTAGTGTCTCTAAGAGAACAAGAACAAGAGCATTTTGAAAACCATGTTTTTATTTGAGAAAATGTCAAATCTGCCTTTTTCTTGAAACACATTTATCCAATTTTCACCCCACAAAAAAAGAACAATAAAATGTTGAATAGCCAGACTTTGACCACATGATAGACTGTCATAAGCAGCCATAAGAGGTGTAATAACTCAAGCTGGACTATTACCAATTATGGCGGACTCCCATGGTCCTCCTTGGCCATAATGGTTGACAGGTGTGGCTAAAATTAAGCCATACACCCATATACCCTGAAGCCAAGACAAAAGGCCTGGGATTCAGACAGAAGGTAAAAGGGATTGAGTAGGAGGCCTTGGGACTGAGAAAGAGAAAGGGGATGCCCATACTGCAGTACTGTACTGTATGTAACCTGTCCCTAACCTCATTTGCAGCCATAAACTGACCCAAGGTGGGTTTTATGCTCACCAGCTCTTGTGCTGTGTATTAGAAGTTGTGTAGAGTTCAAAGGCTATAGTGTGAAGGATTTAGATTCTAGAATTAGTGTGCATCCTGAACACGTGAGACTGGTTTACAGAACTTTAACAATGTGCAGCATCATGATGACACGGACAGTGCAGTCAGACTTTAAACTATTGACCACACAAACCCCCATCCCCACCCATGGTTATGAAGTTGAGTTTTATAACGTTGTTACTGTTTCCATCTGAAGTCAAACTGTCAGGCCAAATGTTAATCTGTTCGTTCAACATTCATTGGAGTTGAAATGATGTGATGTGACAAGGAGCCGGCAGCATTGGAGAGCACTTCTGCATGGGCCATCACCACCTTGTGCACCAGGTGGACATCACACACATATGACACATGCAGTGGCCTATCGTGCCAAGATAACCAACCCATGAGCCCAGCCATCTCTAATCAGGATCAGATGACAGAGCCTGTCTATAATAATATGGTGTTACAAAACACACTGTTTTTGTTCCTTCCCGATCTAAGGAAAACGGCGGCTGCGTGGCGTGGAGTTTGTCTCGGCTTGTGCGTGAATCCAGGGGTTTATCTACGGTGACACATCTCCACTCAGCTCGTTCCCTCCTCTCCTTACCTGACATGTCCCTCCCTGGCTCACCCTCTCCTCGGTTCTCAATGGCGTTTTTTCATCCTGACCTTGTGTTACCTTCAGCAGGCATTCAGCACATTGTCCAGTATTTATCATAAGCAATAGTCCTCGCCTCCATCATATGTTGTGTCTGTGGAGGTGATGAGGAACACATGTTTGGCGGTGGCTAATGTGGTTAGCATGGGATATCCTTGACTCCTCTCCTCTGGCTTGTGTGGAGGTTTATGTCAGGGGGTGAGTTACAGTATGTACATGCTATATCTATCATAAATAATCACGGGAGGAATGGGGTGTATGACATTTGCATTGTAAGTGGTTGTATTACTGTATGTACACTAGATATCCTGCTCCTCTGGGTATAGTTACATAGAGTTATTTAGGAGCCGGATGCCTGGAGTGGCCCCACCAAGGTACATTCAGCTGACCGTACCACTCTCTGTAGGGCCTTGCGATCCTGAGAGCTGGTGTTTCCGTACCAGGTGTGTATTCCCAGTCAGAATGCTCTCGATCATGGATGAGTAGAAGCTCCGTCAGATCTGGTGGGACACTGAATTTCCTCAGTTGTCTGAGGTGGTACAGTCTCTGACGTGCTTTCCTCACCATAGTGTCTGTGTGTTCATCATTGCGCACATGGCCAGAGCCCAGGGAGCTGCTATACATTATGTTAAATGGAACTGCATTTCTTTGCCAAGAGCAAAAAAACAGGAAATGCAGCCTTCGGAGAGCCAGCTGTGAATGCGCTCATGGCCCCGAGACTTCTGACGCAGCAGATGCAGGGAAGGCTCCTTGGGTGTGACGCCTAATCCCGAGCCTCCAGACATGTTGTATACATCCATACTGTACGTACAGAACATCCATTACTCCCACACATATACTCCCACAGGCACACAGATGGTCACTCCCTTTATAGACATTGACCCAAACGAGACATTTATAAATTATTGCAATGTATATGGCTGCTCCGTTTATGAAAATGCTGATGATTGCTTTCCATTGTGGATTCCATTGCAGTCTAGAGCAGGGTGAATTGTGTTTTCCTTGGGTTTCCTCCCAATGCTAAGAGCTATGCTAAATAAAATCAGGGCCCTTTTAACTTTGCATTTAACCCTTCTGTGTTTTACACTTGAATCTGTTATGGTGTGCTTACTGTTGAAAGAGAAGGTTTTGTTGATGTGCTGTTAGGGTCCGGGCAGCAGCTTCTTCTTCTTCTTCTTCTTCTTTTTCTTCTTCTTCTCCTTTTTCTCCTTTTTCTCCTATTTTTCCTTCTTCTCCTTCTTCTTCCTCTTCTTCTTCTTCTTCTTCTTCTTCTTCTTCAAAAATTGAGCCCACAGCGGACATGTTTTACTGTAACAGTACTGTAGATAGATAGATAGATAGATAGATAGATAGATAGATAGATAGATAGATAGATAGATAGATAGATAGATAATGGCAGTTGGGATTTGAATTTGTCGCAGTGCATTTTTGTCAGTAGTTTGACGGATGCCACATGCCTCATGTGTGATTTAAATTTGTTTGAGAACTTTTTGTAGAACCTAAGAAGTTTAGAGAAGGCCAAGCAATAAAGCAATAGTCAAACTGACAGCTTTTCACTTGGCTCAGCAAGAATTGTACTTTCCCTTGGTGTCTACTGTATGATTGTGAGTTCAAGCCCTAGGTGACTCAGAATAAACATGCTAGTGCCTACCCCGGCATTGTACTGTATGGATTGAACACAAATTATTTTAAAGATATTTTTTTGTTTTAGACCCTAACAATTAGGGTCTTGGTAGAGACCCTCATGTATTTGTCATTTCTCTCCTCCTTCTTACTCTTACTGCATGGCAGCTATAATTGTTGTTTTTGCTTAATTTCTTCTTCTGTCTTCTGCTAATTTCTTTAATTCTGCGCTTAGTTATATATTTTGGACATAAATGTGAGGTATAGAATAGAATAGAATGTCATTTGCCATGTGTAACAAGTATGAGTACAGGTTTGTCCTCCAGCCTGTGGACTACAGTAGGCCTACAGCAGGCTTATATAACAGCTCTGTTGCTCATCTGCAGTGTATTGAAGGTCAGTGTGGAGAGGATGTAATTAGCTAGCAGGGGACAAGCAGGGGATTAGCAGCCACGGGACAAGGAGATTGTCACATCTCAGAGGGTGTAAAAGAGAGAGAGAGAGACAAGGAGAGAGATAGAGAGAGAAGGGGGGGGGCGGAGAGGGATGGACAGAGAGGTTTGAATTTACCCAGCTGTAACAACTCCAGTGATGGAAGGGGCCCAGGACACCATCTGCACTGTGTTCCCCCACTCCCAGTGCTGCTGTCACTCAGAGCTATCCGGACCGGAAGGCTGAGAAAACGATTAGAAGAGACCCCCACCACCACCACCACCACCACCACATGCCCAGCGCCGGCACAACCACAGAGCCAGCGGCACATCCCAGAGCCCCCAGAGATTGTAGTTTAAATGTGGAAACCTCTTCACTGGAGTGGAGCTTATCTCTAGCCTGGTCTCCTGTAGTGTCTGTTAAAGACAATCTCTCTGCTATGGACTTACTTTGAATGGTATCAAATTAAACTAGAAGGATAGCTTCTGCTGTAAAGACAGGGTTTAACTACCTGGAGGGGAATTTGAGGCACAATGAGGGAGTGTTGAGAACAACACTGGCAAGGGGTGTACTTGGGATTCTGTTTTGTTTCAGGGACCTGCGTCATCATGACAATGATGACAATGTTAAAATGACAATCAGCAAGATGAATGCAAGAAGGAGGGAATTCTGAGAGGAATGAAAGATGAGGCCGTAGCAACACTGGCAAGGGGTGTACTGGGGATTCTGTTTTGTGTCAGAGACCTGCATAATTTATTTGATGTAGAATCAAAATTGCAATCAATGTGGACCCCAGGATGACTATCTTGTTGCGATGGCACTAGTTAATGGGGATCCTTAAGGTACAATCAAAATCAGCAGATTTTTTTTCAGATGGGCCCTGATCACACAGGGGTCTCTCTACAACCCAGAGCAATTTCAGCTTCTAGTTAAGGTACTGCCCCGCCCCCTCATCTGTAAAGGTGCTCCACCAGTAATTGAAGAGGTAAAACACTCACACACATAACATAACTGAACATAACACACAACATCTGAACCGAGCAAAGTGCCATAGGGGGCATGGGACTGCAGGAGTGCTAAAAAAGCAGAATTTAATACAAGGCTAATGGACTTGACCATTTAGACTTAAATGATAATACACTATAGTATGTTCTTTATAATGGAGCATTTTTCTGTGGAATAACTCATTGTGGGAAGTCAGTATAGGGAAACTGTATGAAGTCAGTATAGGGAGACTGTATGAAGTCAGTATGGGGAGACCGCTCTACGTGCTGCACTGGGCAGTGCTCTTCTGCTCCTTGGGGAGAGTGGTAACTGATAGGGAGAGGCTGTGTGATGTAAAGGAAAGCCTGTATAGACTGGTGGAGAGGGGAGGGGGGAGTGGTCTGCGCTGTGCCGGGCTACAATAAAAGGCACTTGTCTGGACCTCTGAAGAGCCCAAAGTTTCCAGTAGCACCACCGGCGGCTGCTGCACCAGGGTTACCAACACCACACAAAAAGAGAGAGGGAGAGAGAGAGAGAGAAGAAAAGAAAAAAAGACAAACAAGCAAGCAAAGAACTCTCTTGGTCTTGCTAGCACTGCTAATTCTGTGCACCTTTTTCTTTTTTTTCCCTTTTTTAAATTCACAGTTAAGAGGCCCTTAGGTGTGAAAAAAAAGAACAGAAAATGATGAGCCTGCTTTGCACCGCTTTGCTCTCCCTAACCCTTGCCAGCAGTGTATACGGCGATGTAGCCAACAGCACTGCTTCTCCATTAGCAGGTAAGATGAAAAGTCTGTGTGTGTGTGTGTGTGTGTGTGTGTGAGAGAGAGAGAGAGAGAGAGAGAGAGAGAGAGAGAGTGTGTGTGTGTCAGAGTTTCTGCATGCCCGTGTGTATTCTCAACATAATTGTTCATTTGTGTGCCTCCTTTGTGTGCATGTGAGAAAGTGTGCACGCGCACAAGAGTGTGTGAATGTGTGCGTGCGTGCGCGGCATTAACACTGTATGGGACCTCGGTAAAATGGCACCACAGACTTATGTAACAGCAGGGTCATTGTAGTAGCTGGTGATGGAAGCCTCTCTGGGGTACCATACACAGACTGACTCACCACTGACTGACTGCTTCTGGCCCTTCGCTGGCTGGGATAAATCACCTCGTTATTCATAGGGGCCCCTGACCACATCACTGAATTCGGACCAAACTACTAGTTTTACATTGAAAACAACTGTTGTGCTTTGTGGCTAAAACTGGATAAACATTTTGTTTTTTTTCTAAGTGAAAATGGGTTTCTAATTGTAGTGCTGAAAAACTGATGATGATCCGTGATTTCTAGCTGTGAGCCATAAATTGTGTCTGTGAATAGTTTTTTTTCCCCCTCCCCATTTTTCTCTATTTCTGTCTGTGGGAGTGTAACGGGGAACCTTAGATGGGAGCACCTGCCTTACATACTGCAATTTAGTCTCATTTCAAATTTCCCCTGTACTGTACATGAAAGTGATGTAGTGATGTTTCTCTGCCAAAAGGGAAATAATACCACTGAGGAAAAAAGGGTCTGGCACAACCTAATCTCTCAGGCTGTCAGTGCAGAGTAATATTCGTTTGTAATGTGTCCAGCCTTGCAGACAGGACTCTGGAGATTTCAGATGGATGTGTGTGCTCTTTCAAGATAGAGAAGATCTTGCCTGTTGGGAAATGTTCAGGTTTCAGTGTCTGAAGATGAGAGGCTCCCCTTCTGTATAA